>NC_134315.1:80829667-81452756 GCF_964195595.1 Calonectris borealis | reverse complement strand
ACACACATATACACACACACCCCTCAGGCAAACAGACCATACTGGAAAGAGCTGGTGAAGCTATATAATGTTACATAAAATAGAATACATACTGAGTCAAGGACTTAAGTCAAGCTCTTTCATATATGACCGCAGAGTCCCGTTTTTTCCTTCCTTTCCTGCCCCAATAACTACTTATTTGTACAAAATGTTACTGTTGGCTAAGAGGCTTCCTTGAAATACTTCAAGCATATTTGAATACAAAACTCTTGCAATTTAGGCACACCGGAGTTTTAAACATTTTCACATTTCAAATAAGCAAACCATTATGCCAATGAAAAGTGCCAATTACTGCCAATGCAGTAATGAAAATTCATCTCACCTCCACAGCCTCCACCATCTTGTCTTTCGGTGGTCATTACATGCCTGTTGGAACAGATCTTGCAGGCAAGAGACAAGTTTATCATCTTTTATTATTACAAGACAGCATTTCTTCATCACTTTTATGTATATGAACTGCTTTGATTATGTTCACATCAGTGAGTAGCACATGGTCATCAAAAAAGTCCATTTGTATTGAGTCTGAAGCCATTGCAGAAAAGAATAAAACCATTCCAAAATGCCATGCTTTAATCCTGTCACAAAATAGTATTTAAAACTATCAGATTTGTCTCAGCCATTATTTCATACTGTGCACATTTTATGCTATTGTCAATCTGCCTCTCTAATTAAAGAATTTTTATTCTGACTGTGAAGAACTTTTTCCACCTCAGTCAGGTATAGCAAATTGTTGGGCAAGCAACAGTGTTTGAATTTGCCAGGCTTACTTCTACAGAAGTCAGATACACTTCAATGACAGAAGAGTCCTCTTGTTGGAGACCTGACTGCATACGTCCTTTGTCCAATGAACAGATCTTTCTGTGTTTAAACCTCTGACTATTTTGTTACTTCTCTTCATACCGAGTACTTCAAAAGACCTCCTCAATTTCACACATCACAAGGAAGAAATAACACATACCATCTGAAAGACAACTTCAAATGACTCTACTGTATAGGAATAACGTTTCTATTAGAAAATTAAAAGCGTTTGCCAGCAAACTCTGTGAAGGAAAAAAAAAAAGACCATTTTAGTAGACTGCTGAATAGAGTAACTTAGCTTTGACTGACAATAAGCTGTTCAATTCTGCTAGCTGCTGTTTTACCTCAGCACTGGAAATAGTGACAGGAATGTTCATGAGTCTTCAGCTCTTGGCAATCTTATTCCCGTCTGCAGACAGGCTCTAAAAACACAATATACACAATTCTTGCTTGTGCCTTCTGCAAAGAGTCATTTAAACGCATTGCGTCCAGATGTTCCAATCAGTGTTTTCAATTAAGTTCTGTTCATAAACCAAATATATGTTGGAGATGACTCGTACATCCCTGTATATACTTTTTACATATGACCTACTCCATACAGATTTGTATTGCGTGAAGAATGCTTTGCCAAGAGGGTTACTTTTAACATCAACAATTAAAAATCAGTATTTCAGGCCAATTTTGAAAATTTCCATCATAAAAAATGTTTTCTTAATTTTTTTTTTTTTTTAATACACAGAGTACTGAGAAAGCAATGTAACCAGGTTCCCAGGACAGCATGCTGTTAATTGGTTACATTTTTGTTTTAGCAAATCATCATCTTTTTTTCTCTCCACTGAGAAGTTTGTCTAATTCTGTCTCCTGCCCTGACTTGGGGCTTGGTGCAAAGAAAGGTTCCCAGACGGAGTGCTTACCTTTTCCACCTCAGCCTACGATTAACCAGAACCTAGTTTACACAGGTTCGTTCCTTATGCAGAAACAGTATTTGTAGGTTTAACTAAGAATGTAAAACTTCCATGAGGCGTTACAGAACTTGTGACCGGCAGCATAGGAGGGGCTGAAAGTAGGAGTTGAGAAGCTCAAAGCAGGAGATGAGTTTGACTTTCTTGAACTTGACAGCATCTTGACTTGTTTGAGAATGAATCCTTTCTCTCATTAAGGCCTGGGGATGTTCGGGGAAGATACATTTTCACAGAATCTTTGCTGACTAATTGAGACTAACCTCATCCCTCGGCTTTGACATGACAGAAATTCTTGATGAGCTTTCCTAGTCGCACTCTGACTTTACTATACAAGCGATGCTGTCCACAGACTTACTGCTTCTTTGGTAGGCACTGAGGTAGCAGGGGAAGGGAGTCAGGGGAAGATCAAAGGCTGTAATGTGCCATTGGCATTTAAAAAGCAACTCTCAAGCCAGAAAAACAAAGGGGATAGAACTGCATCCAGGCCAGCTGGGGAGCAGAGAGAAAACAAATTCATTGTGTGAGAAATAATAATTTTCAGAAGCAGATCCTATGTGTTAGGATCAAAGGGGCTGGTAAATTAAGGCCATTCCATAGCATGAAATGAAATGCTAATACTAATGAAATACATTAGTAGAGTCATATAATGCAATGACATTTATGAGTGCCAGCAGATCTCTTTGCATCCCAAACACTAAATCCCGATACAAAAAAAATATTAATATTAATGATTTTTCTTTAGAGATACTGTTATGCTTATTTAAGATTCTGGCACACGTATATGAATAATCATATTTAATCTATACAGCCACAGACCTCTTTCTTACTCTGAGAAAGACTTGACATGTTTTTGGGTGCTAGATAAATTATAGCCTTAAATAATATGCACAGAGTCTTCTCCAATTACAATTTTGAGCTTTCCATACCTGAGATAAAGACAAAGGCACATTTATTTATGTGGTAAGCCCCTCTGACATTTGCCTAGACTTTAAAAGTTGTCAGTTTTTTCAAGCTGAGAAGCCACAGATAGCCTATAAAGGCTCTCTTTCTTTTAGGAATAGATGGAGCATTCCTCCCTGATGTGAAGCGAATTCAGAAGTGAGCTATCTTTCTAAATCTCTTGCTTCCCTGTTATTTGGCTGTCACTTACAGTAATCTAGCAAAGCGAGGGGGTGAAACTACACTCCACACAACTAATATGTCAGATTTTTCTTTTCTAAACCACAATGCAACTGCAGTGAGCAAAAACACATTGCTAGGTGGCAAACACGGCAGAAGGAAACATTTAGAAAGCTCAAGGGCTTGCAGAGATACAATTTTGCTATTGATTATGGCTGGAGATCTGGGGTGAAAGCTGCCAGATAGCTTGTGCAAACTGGGTTTGGCTACACTGAGAAAAGAAAGTGCAGGCAACTACAATGAAGGTAAATCTCTACTCTTACAAAGCAACATCATGAGGGTTTTTTTTAAATATTGGGCACATAAAAGCTAAGCTTTCCTGCCTGAAAAATAAAGCTTAAAAGAAAAAATAACCTAAAAAAGCAACAACCCCCAGTGATCATTAAAGCTGCTGATACCTTCTGCATAAGAGGACTAAGCTCTGACTTTGTTTTGCAATCATACCACAACACTACCTAGCCCTACAAGGCTGAATCTGTACCACCCGATTAACTGCTAAGATTCCCAAGGATTTCATGAAGTGAAACAAAATGCCGCGAGGGATTTGAGTGCTACAAAGATGCTATACTTTTTGGTTTTTCGTCTTGATTCGTGATTTTCTTCTCTTTCAACCTCTAACGGGTTCAATACCAGGCATTCAGGTTTTCCAGTCAACTCTATATGCAGAAGGTGATGTGAACCTAATTGTCATGAACAGGTTCAGTAATCAAAACCACCATCTAAAACCAGGAAGCAGCTGCCAAGCATTTTAATTGCCACCCAGGTCTTTTTTTTCCTTTCCTAAACATGTTCTCTTCTCCCAAACTATTGTCTGGAAAAATAACACACACGAAGCACTCAATAGTGGGTAATCGGGGATATGAACACTGACCAAAGAGAAGAGAATAATGTGATAAAACATTTAGCCAACTCATGAACTTAACATGACTCAACTCCATTGGCATTTGTCCTGAATTTTCCTCACTTAAAGGATGAATGTTATCTACTGTGTCTCATTACAGTTACTTAATGTATTTTGAAGAAGAATAAAAGATGCTGAATAAAAAGCTTATTCCAATAGCCTTTGAACTGAACGGGGGGAAAAAAATACAATCGCATTTCTTTTGATGTGCTTGAACCAGAGTTTACATCAAGGCACATATATATTAGCAAACTTGTATATTGTTTTTATTCCATCAACTCCAACAACAGCACACACACATTCTGGACAACCTCATTCACTATTTTATTGGTGTAACTCTAGAGTAATTGCACAAATGCTAAAGTACCAGTAGAGTCTGGTCTCCGAGACTAGAACAGCCAAGATTTATGAAGTACATTTCTTCTGCTTATCAAAACAGCAGCTCAGTCTCCTTAGTCTCATAGTCCTATCACATGCATTTATGAGATTTGGTAGTAAAATGTCAAGCAGAAAACCAAATAAGTCTTACTCCTGACATGGATGATTTTTTTGACTATGGCATGTACAAGATATAAAGCAACTATGTCTTTGGAAGTAAGTACAACATAGCTGCTATTACTTTGGAAAACTCCAGTTAAATCATAGGGATCAAAAAATCTGCATATATAATGTACTTGAGGAATGGGATGCTATCTTTTCCTATCACAGATACATTTTGGAACTAGCTTGTATTTGATTATCAGATGTCTTCATTTTCCTCTCACTTTCAGTCCTGCAATTTTTATTCCTGTTATACAGCTGCAACCCTTAATTTATTTCTTGTACCCAATAGAGCTGTTCTGGGGTCAGTGATATATTAACTCTGGTTCTGCAAACACTTCCAGCGGCAAACCATGAACCGGCCAAGCCTTTTTCCTGTCATGGGAAACTAAAAGAAAGGGAACTCTAAACGGGCTGCAGTTGGTGTTGGTTTCCAAAATGAAACTGAGAAGAGACAAGACCGCTTTCTGTGAACAATTCACTGTGAGCAGAGCATGTAAAACCATGCAGACACAAGAAGAAATAGTTATAAACTGATCATTATTACATTTAGGCTGGAAATTAGAAAATTTGAAATCATTCAAGACATGAAATTCTGTATTAAGCTTTCACAAAGATTCATAGGAGTTTGGGGGACAAAGCAGCCAGCCAGCTTAGGTACGTGTCTTGACAAACTGTATAGACAGGATCATGCAGCTGTGTTGCATGTGACAAGACGGCGTTAACTTTGTAACGCAGAAAGATCCCTGTCGAGTCTCTATCTTACATTTCTCATTTAGGATTTTTTCCATGATCGATTCAACTGTTTGATGAACCTCTGTCATTCTAAAAATTGCTATGAGAGTTTATTTTGGTAAAGAAATACAATTACCTTCTAATACAAATATGCTGAAGGTCTTCCACAAAGTTTAGCATTTTCTTTAAAGCCCCAGCTATTAAAGTGAGCAGTGATAAGAGTATTTTTATAGTTTTTATCATGACAGGAATTGATATATTTAGTAGAAAATAGTTTGGCATGAACTTACTGTAGTTTGGTGAATAATAAGGAAAATATAAAACTATATTTTACCAATTAAAATATTAATTTTCAATTTAAAAAGCACCATAATTCTATAATACAGCCACATAAACGAACTTAACTATGATTTGACTGTATCCATGTTGCTGGACTGTCACCTACTGGACACTGCTGGTACTCTTGGATCACCTATACTTACCTAACCGTAAGCCAGGGTCAGTAAGGAAAAAAAAAAGTCTCAGCTAATCTCTTTTCTTATCTTCATGACAATAAAAGAGCACTGTTGAATTTTGAAGGGGGCGGGGGGGGGGGGGGGGAATCTATCTGAGCTTTCATACCAACTCCCACACCACTGACTTCACCTTTAATTTTCAGTTTTCACACTGATGAAATGGAAGTGATAACGCTCACTTCATTGTTTGATCTCCTTATGAGAACGTTGCAGCTAAGCGGACATGGAAAACAGATGACATAATTGCCAACAACTAGCTGCTCCACGTATTGACACCACCTCTTTAGAAACAGCAGTGTTTGCAAAGCAGGGAGCCTGCACACCGAATCAAAGAACTAAAACCTCTCCTGTAGTTTAGCAGGACTGACTGAGGACTTGACCATGATTATTCTACCTTTGCCCTTTCTGTGAATCTGAGCAGCCATGATGTCTACAGACAATGCCAAATTATACAGATTTCTTGGTCTTTTAAAAGCCCGGCTCTCCAAGAATGGAAGTTACATTATTTGTAATTGCATCACAAATAAGAAGATTTAGATTACCGGATGAAAATAAATTTCTTTTGAGCTTAAGTGAAGGAAATCTAGATTGTCCTTGCTCTCCGGTTTCTACATCAACATGCCGGCTCAATTTTACCATGAGATGTCTTAGCAAAGGGACAAGCTACTTGGTAGCTGATTATCTTCTAGAACCTGACAGCTTTCATAAAATATTTGATAGCTGCCTTCCAGATTTGCTTCTCTCCCTCTAGGTTCTTTAGCTTTTGTATAATTTCAGATTATCAAAGATATTTAGCAGGTGCTAAATAATCCTCATTTCTGCTTTTTAAAGCTTAACACAAAAATGTTCTTCTACAGCAAATTAAGACAGAAAATTGAAAAAGGGTATAGGAAATGCAATTAAAGGGGAATCATTTAAACAGTAGTAGATTTCTCTCAAGAGCATATTAAACTGAAAGAGTATTAAGCATTTATTTTGACAAGAGTAGTTTTCAGGGCTTCAATCATTTACATATAATTTCACTAGGGTTTAGTTCAACAACTGTAAAATACTGACATCTTCAGGTGGAAGAGCTATTGAAGCATATAAATAATAGGATAGGCCGAATATAAAACATTCAGATTAGAAATAATTCTTGAAACAGGAGAAGTTTTCCTTTGAAGATCTTTCAATTTGGCTCTTTTCTCTTTGAATTAATCACGTATAGCTGCATATACATTTTCAAAATGTTAACATAGATATGAAAATGCTGCAGCCTTTCCAATATGGGATTTGAGTAATGTTTTAAATAGGTATAGAACGACATGAAGGTTCTTCACAAAATACCCTAGAAAGTGTCAATAAAATCAACAGTTCTTTATGAAAACATTTTTCAAAGGTTTTACTTTTCATGGGAAAGCCAACTGTTTCTAATCAACTTATAACCTTGGTACAAGTGAACAAAGCATAGTTTTCCTGTAATTTCTTAACTTGTTTCTAGCAGGCCTTTTTAATCGTGTGCACTCTCAATATTTGGGTTAACTTGGCTGCAGTTAACAGTTAACCGACTAATTCTGGATTTACAGTCATGACAAAGAAATTAAAATACGGCTTTGTGGTCCTGTTCTTCTCTTCAGTTTCATAGCCTTCAGGGAGCTCAAGGCCAGAAGGGATCACTACCCCCCTATACATCCTCTAAACTACTTTTCACAGATCTGCCAGACTGCAATGTCATACTGAGATACTCACACTGGCTCCTCATTATCTAGGACGAGTGCTGAAAGCTGAAACTCCTGTAGCAAAAAATCCACATGGGCTAATTTAGCCTTAAGAGGAACTACAGCAGAATGTGAATAAACCCTGAAATGCTTGCCTACTTGGGGAAAATTTGTCTTTCATCTCCAAATCTGTATCTCTCCAGTAGCACTAATTTCAGTATATCCAAGCAACTGTTAATATAGACTTTTGACCCTTGTTCTCAGTACTAGGTGCTTATCTGACATTTCAGGCAGGTGTTATTAGGGAAAATAATAGATTTTTCATAATAAGGACTTCTGAATTTTAAGGTGAATTTTATTCTGGATTTGAAGGCCATAATTATGTAGCAAAGCAAGTAAGTCATGGTTCTCGGATGTCTCAGCAATAGGTGATTCAAGCAAAGTTAACCTATTTGAGAAATTCAAGACAAGTTATCCTACAATGTTAAAGCCTATCGTCAACTCCTTACAAGTTTACTCTAACCATTTTAATATTTAATCTGTTTACCTATAAGTCGAAGTATTAGCACAACCAATTTTTGTTAAACCACAACAAACAAGCGCTCATTTCTTTGAATAAAACTAACACAAACCAAATATAGGAACGTATGGACCCAGATACTGCAGATGTCTGATTAAACAGAATGCTATTAGTGAGGAACTTGGTTAAATATTCTCCTTATCTGGAATCAGTTCAACGGAAAGTAAAGTTTTGACTCCTCGTTAAGAATGACAGAAGAAGAATAAAATGGGCAGAATAATATCAAAAAGCAAGAAAAAGCAGAATATCGACTTTTCCCACCGGAGGGCTCTGCACCCACCAGAGGGTCTCAGCTGGCAGCGCAGGGCAGCCTGGCGAGGCGTACCTGCCCGAGGGGCTCACCTTCGCTCAGCACCGATTCTGCGCCACAGCAGCTGCAATGACGCAACGGGGCTTGCTTGAACAAACAACGCTCAGATGAATCAGATTCTTTAAACTTTTAACAGGCATCGTTTTCTCCCGGCTGAGGAATCAAGCAGCCTGTTGGCTGTCTTGTTCACGTGAAGCGATTCCTTCTCAATGAGTCATGGGGTCCGTGAACCACAGGCTCGGACCACCCCGTAAGACCTCGCGTGGCAGGCCAAAGGCTCGCTGCTGACCACTGGCTTCAGTTCATAGCTGACAACAAAACAACACACAGCCTACGAGCTTCAGCGTTCCAGGGAAGTTCTAACTTCACACACTGAAGCTAAATGACCATGAAGTCGACATCTGAAGATTAGACTGCTTATTTTTCAAAAGTGAACTACATCATAATCACTCATCATATATAATCAGTGCCCCTATGTTTGTTCTCACTCATCTTTTCGCACATGTTTTACTTCCAGTTTTAAATGTGCAAGAGGAAAAAAAGAAGTAAACACCCAAAACACTGTCACGTCTGGAGTTGGATGTACACAGTCAAACGTTTCAGAGCTCTGTTATGCTATTTGTTAGTCAATTGTTCGTACAACCTATTCCAAGACTACTGGTGTTACTTAGGACTTTGAAGTTCAGACAAGAAGTCAAGTGTAAACTGTGGCTAATTGCAAAGTTCATTTCTACAGCATTTTGATTGCTTTATAATCATTGATGTTATTAAACTTATCTTTATAAGAAATATAAATTGAAAGGTTGAGCATATAATTCACTTTACCATATAAAAAAAAAACATGTTAATGACCGAGAAGAAACTTAAATATAAACATCCTTGGTCATGTATGCAATGCAGTAGATAGTATTCCTAGGCATTCTGCAAAGATATATTCTTCCTAAACCCCAACGCTACAACAACAATGAAGACTGATAGGTTGTTAAATGTTAGATGATAATAGTTAATATAAGCTGTAATTTCACCGATATCCTTGGGCATTTACTTAGGAGATGGTAAATTTTAGCCATACATGAAAATGCATTTCAAGTACCAGTGCAAGTCGTCTAGCATCCAAACTCTTGGACAATCCAATACAAAGTTAAGCAGAAAGGTTATTTATGTGCTCAGACACTGTAATAATTTGGAAACAATTTAAAAATTTGCATGAATGCATGAACTGTAAAAATCAGGTTTAGGCAAGGGGGTTCAACTGTCATGTAAATACAAAACCCCCTTCAATGCCTAGGGATTTCTTATCATGATAGTACTGTGCATTCTGACTCACTGTTCCATGTACTGTACAAATGCAGGATAATAAGACATGACTCACTTCCTCTCTAGGGGAATGACAACATACTACTTTTGCTCTCTAGAGGTCCTCCACGAGTTATAATTGCCTTAACTTTAAGGTTCTGTAAGGATTTATGCTGATGAGCGGCATCAGAAGACCTGCAACTTCATGCCTCTATATCCATAACATAAGATACCATCTCTCTTTCTGCATTCACCCAAACAATTACTCAACATACTTGCATTTTTATAAGTGACCAATTGTAAGAATATGGTGGCAATGACTAACACAGGTCATCACAGGTATGTCCCAAACTAGCAGTTGTCACTAACACAAGACAGTTTATTGAACTGTGTTTCAAGAGTGGATGGTGCTTTCTGGTTCTACCTTGCAATTTCGGCAATGACAGTGCAAAGCAGCCCCTGCTTCTATCAGCCTGAAAGTATGAAACTCTATTTGGGAAGCAAGGGTTCCTGTGGAAACCACTGAATAAAGACTGTGATGCTATGTTACATCTGTTGAGAAGAAAAAGAAAAAAAAAATCCCTTAAAAATGGAAGTTTTCCTGAATGAATTTCAGCAGGAGTACTCAAGGGTACATACAGCAAAGACAGAAGGAAAGACTGCAGTACAGAAATCTGTTTTCCCAATAAAGACTGTAAAGCAGGATATGGGAAATGCTACGAAGATAACAGCCTCCATGGGTTATTATCTGATGACTGCAGTCATTTGGTCATCAGCAGATGTCAAACAAATGAAATCCCTTTTTTGCTTTTTTTGTTTCATAGAATGGTCTCCTTTCATATTCATTGTAGCGCTAACTAAACAGAGTCTAATTGCCCTTTAAGATTACTTACGATTTCCTTTCCTTTCTTAGTTTCAGACATCAGAGTCACTTGTTCTTCTTGTGCATGTTTGGGATTTATTGACCAAACCTCACCTTAAGATCACTGAACATCTATGCTGTCTTTGTAATCACCAATTCTGATACCATAGGAATTGATCGGAAATGACTTACTTTGGTAGGACATTTTCTATCAAAGCACAAGTATCTAGAAAAATATCATAGGCACGCTGCAGCATCCTCCCTGTTAAGCAGCTGGTTTGACTTTCTTGGGCTTGTTGTAAACATTCTGTTCTTCACCATCACTAATTAAGTAGAAATAAGTAGAATTGAATAATCATTTTAAAGGAGGCGCGCAGCTCCATTAACTTCAACCTGCTTGTTTAAAGTTCATATATACAAAAAGATGGGGAGAAAAAAAATTAAACGTGGGAAAGCAAGGCTTGAGGTATGTGGGCATTCCTGAACTATGAAAGCGCGATACTAACTTAAAGTAACATTTTTCACTCTACTTCTCTGGAGTTTGAAGTTCTAATCTCATCATCTCTAAAGTACTCTTCCTTCCTCATTGATAGACTTGCTTCATTCATAGCTGCGTAGCAAGAGTCCCACTTCAGGTCTTTGAGCGCCAGTTCTGACAAGCCATTAGCGTTCCTGTTCAGCAGTATAACATTTCTACCCTGGAATAATGGTATGGGATCTCTTCACTGCCATCAACCTGAGAAACAGGAGTCTTGGAAGAGCAATAAATTCTGCTTTGGTCAGCTGGCAGACTTTCCATACAGCCCTGCTTCTTGGGTGGTGGGGTAGACATTCCTTGGGCCTGTGTTTGCTAATAGCTATGATAATTATAGCCTTTTGCTCTGTGCACAAGGGTAACCTCACTTGATCATTCTGTCAATTACTGTTATCCTCAATCTCATCTTTCCCACCTATTATGTGTCATGCTCACACCTCATTTCTAATTAGATGGGAGGTACTTGAAGGCAGGGACCATGTCTCTCCATGTACAAGAGCCTGCACGCTAGGGTCTTAGTTCTGATTTTTGGGCGTCACTACAATACAAATGATAACCTAGGCTTCTAATTAACCTACAAAACGTAACCTCCATTTAAAAGAGAGATTAATGAAATGTTTACTGGATGTCACGCACATAAACAGCTTTATTTTTTAGGCAGATAACTATCAGATTCTCATGACTTTTTACTTTCAAGGGATACATAAAATATGTAATGCAGGACTAAAAAACTCATAAAAGATTATTCAAATAATGGCAATTATATCCAAACCTTGTTTCCTTTTCTATTTAATTACTAAATTAACCCTAACTGTTACACTGAAAGATTCTAGTCATAAGAATGATTACTACAAGAGAGTTCAGTAGAGTATAAAGTACAGGTTTTGTACCGAATGTCTTAATGGAAGTGTCCATGTAAGGACTCAATTCTGCATTGCATCCTCACCATGACCCTTCTGAAAGGGTATTAATCCAGTTTAGCTTTATTGGCAGTTCTTCCCTCCCTATTCACATATACCACCTAAAGAAAAAAAGCAACAAAACGACATCAAAACAATTCCACAAAGGTCAGAATCATATTCCTATCATTCATTCAGTATTTCTTCCCTTTTTTCCATCAGGTTAACTTTCAGATCAATCAGGAAAATTAGCTGACCCGGCTTTTTCTGAAGCTGTTGTATTGACAAGAGTATGGATGTATACCCATACGAAATTATGAATACACAAATATGACAAATATACATATAATACAAAGATACAAATCGTTGACTGAGGCCTGCGAAAACTTGTTCTGACTATTCAGTGTTAATGATGGCATTGAAAGGTTGAAACACTAGCCCTTGCAAACACTGCAGTCTGTGACGGCCACGTTCAGTCTTCAGCAAGGTTTGTCAAACAGCTCCAAGTCATCACTTGCAGCGTGGCTGTCAGATGAGGGAAGGTGCAAAGGAAAATTAAGTGCAGAAAGCACCATGTGAAAATATACCTAGAGTGCTGGACTGGCTGTCTCTTTTATAAGTGTATTCATACTGAAAGGACATCTTAATTGTCAACTGGTTTACGTGTGCTTACTGGGTTATCTAACCAAATCACTGCAAGTTTGAAAAGCCAGCCTCAGAAATGGGCACAAAGCAAACTATAAGGATGTGCATACTTGCAGACCACACCAGTAATGATTCTTGGCTTATTTTTCTTCCTCTTTTCTTATAGAAATGATGTACTGACAGATCTCTAAGCTGTTTTGAAAGCAAAAAACCTCCCTTTCCATCTTTTGCTACCTCACATGACTGGAATTACATTGAAGTTCATTTCGAAACGCAGAGGATTTTGATACATCTCTCTTCAGAGGCTGGCCCATGCTGTTATACATTGCCATATTCTGTAAGAAGAGGTCATTGAGAAATTTTTATCCTAAATAAATACTGTGAAACCTGTTCTAACAACTATCCAACATATGCGGCAAGCCACTTAAAAGCAACTATGACAAAGAATTCTAATCAATTTTTCTCATGTGCTCTCGAGAGAAAGAGAGCTTCATTGTCACTCAAAATTAATTTTAAGGACACACCTATCTTACCTAATCAATGTACTAAGGAGCCAGAACCTCATTCTATATTCGTTTGAAGTTAATTATCCTTACTACTTAGCAGAGCAAAAGTTTATGCTACTAGAGAACTGCTGTTACCCTCAGGTATTTTGACTCGCTCCATTATTTCTGAATTACAGAATATCTAAAACACTCCAAGATACAGATTGTAAAATAGAATCAGTTATTGTCACAAATAAGCTTTTCTTTTATGTAGCATGGGGGTGTAGAATATTTGTGATGTTGACATTTGTGACTTTGTAAAATCCAAAATGTACACTTTGTACCACGCTAGCCTACTCAGCAAGAATTCTCTGTACGTACTTGGATATTCACAGGGAGATATAAAAGGAGCAATCAGATATCAGAACTGAAAATTTAAAGCAGGGTAGGGCAGCTAAATCCGCATCTTCTACAGGAGTAGCCTGTCTAATGTGATTGTACAAGAGCACTGTAGAAATAATAGTTGACACAGGATAATTTGAAGTGTTTTTCCATTAATTACATATTAAGACCAGACTGAACTTTTATTACAAGTTTTAAGACGACTTCTTTTTATAATCTGATCAAGGAGCAGGACAAGGACCTGATGAAACTATTAAGAAGTCCAATATGTTTCTTACTTCTGCTGCTATTTTATGTATGGATTTTAATACTCTTGACGAAAACAACAAAGTGCTCTGAAATGCTGGCTTACGTTACTCCCTGGCATGCTGGAGACAGAAATACAGCCAAAATTCTGTGTGCCTCGACCCTGCGTAATGCAAGGGTAGCGGAGGGGAGTGAGGGAGACAGTTCTTCTCTCAATGCAATGCAAGGAAGCCTATGTGTTACAGTGTACAGATGTTTTATTTTTGCTATTTGATGGGTTAAAAGAAAGAAAATTCAATTAAGCTCTGATACCAGAATGTACCAGGATTTCTCTGAACTTTAATTTTAAAATCTCGTAAAGATACTACTTCCCCCCCCCCAACACTATTCTTGTCTTCCACAAAATGGAAAATAGAATAGAAACATCCATGAACACACTTACTCCATCATGCTGTTTTGAGGTGAATGCATAGGCCTAGACTTTTTGAGTACAAATTGTATTTCTCATATTGGCACAAGTTAGGATATGCCGAATCTCTTTTTGTCATGCCCATTTACAAATCCATACTTTGATAAAGGGGAAAATACTATGCTAAAAGTGCCACAGACCAGTTTCATTTCAAATCTAGTTTTATAGTTCAGTTGAAATCAACAAGTAATGCAGAATGGCTAATTAAAACACAAAACCCTTTAGACACCCCCCCATCACAGCCATTATAGAAAAATATGGAGAAGTTGATGCATGTTTTATAACGAGAATGCATTGTAATTAAAACTTACATAGCTTTACGTACGCATTAAATTTCTTCCTCCTCTTGCGCTCTAAAAATACAGTCAAGTTCATAAACTCACTATTTTCTCCGTTACCTTTTACAATTGGACAACACATAGCCCATCCCTGTCTCTAAATGCACATTGTCATGATTTAAAAAAAAAAATAAAATTGTTTCTTCTTTGTACATCACAATTGGCAACAGGGCTCATTCTTGATCTTTTAAATGAAATCTGGCTAGCTATATAACCACATATAACACATAATTTTTGCAATAATTAGACAAAACTATTTACATTTTTCTTACATTTCCTGTGTCTAGATTGCTTAGTTAGCTTCTCAAATTGAAAATCAAAGGAGAAAGATATGATTTAAATATTCTCCAGTAGGTCAAACTCAGGAGCTATTCTAATGCACGGCACTGTCCCCTTAAATCAACGTAAAAAAATCAGATCCTTCTCTAATACAGCCACAGAGGCACTGAAGAGTGTATCCTCAGGACAACTGCATGTTTTCCTTCTGTGTTTGCACATGAAATAAAAATCTGCTTGCTGTTTATTTTTGGATGAAAACCAGATACTATTGCTTGTTGTGAACCCGTCAGCTGCCATAAAGATAGTCATATGAAGCAAAGTAAATACTTGTATGGAAGCCGTCACAAGTAGCACTTACTGCATATGGTAGTGACAGTGGTCTGTAAAGATTCACATAATATTCGCGGCTTCTCAGAAGCGCAGTGCATGTATTCATTAATACTTGTAAAGCATTTTTATTCGTAGAGATGTTAACGTACTGCTGCTAGGTACAAAGGGAAAAAGATGTAAATATGGAAGAAATTTCCTAGGAAATAAAATAAAACAAAGGAAATCAACAGGAAGACTGGGGGGCGAGAGGAATTCTTGATTCGCTCCAGTATTTTGGAATGCATAGTTTGAAAGAATTGGAATATCAAATTGCAACAAAACTCCAGTAAAGACTTTTAACGGTCTATCAGTGCAACGGTAGCATGATACAACTAGAACATAGTAAATGTAGAATCTATAAAGCAGAATATTTCAGTGATAACATCAAAGGAAATCCAGAAAACACAGTAAATCTAATTTAGCTTAACTCAGGCTTTGATGTAATGCTCTATTATAAATAATTATGCTATAGGAGGATTACAACAGGAAATATTGAGTGAGCTGTAACTGGCTAAAGAAGAGATGATTACTTTCATGAGACGGCAGTAGAGATGGCAATGGGGTCACTATTGATACTCTCCTATGGACTGTCTCACTTCATATTTTCATTAATAAATGAGATAAATCAAAATTGCACCGATAAAGCAAATCAGCAATATGAAGATAGAACGTGTTTCTCCTGACATCTATTACAGTCAACACCAGAGAAACACTGTTTAAACTTCAGATTAACAGGAGGGTGTAAACTAGCCACAAGTAAATTCAGGCTAGAATTCAAGACGAGGAGTCTAACCAACACTGTCTTTAATGTTCAACTTTATAAAGCAGCTGTTGCATGTTACAGATTCAAGAGAATATAGAAATAAGTACAAGTAATCAAGCCTACTCCCTCACTTAGAAGCGGGATCAAGTATTCTAATGCAATCTTGGAATAAGCATTGACTAATTTTTTCTGGAACTTCTAAAAAGGGGATTCTATGATTTTCCTATCGATTCCAGAAGCACTTTAATTCAATAGCTCAGTATCCCTGCCATCTGACACACTTTTCTTAGCATTCAACATTGTTTTCAATATTTTCCTACAATCTACAATCCTTACCCCAGACCATGTATGCGAGTGAAGTCCACGTGGAGAATACATCTGAGTTTGCCCTCAATTGTTTCGAGTCAATAATTTGTACTTGTGAAGAATGTTAAAAAAAAAAGTAACTTTTTAAAAAGTTCTTTATAGACTAATTTCCTACTTCTGCTATTAAAACAAATGAGATACTATGAGTTTAAGTGGTTTGGTGTTTTTTTTTTTTTAAATAATGAGATATGTGTCACTAGGGCAGGATGAAATGGAAGGAGATGTGGAAGAGGGTGCTGCAGGATTCAGCTACAACACACTGCACAACAAACAGCAACTTTGATCACTGAAACTTGAAGTAATTAAACTGCTCATCAGCAGGAGTACCTCCTCTATAAATGTTTAAGTCAATGAAGGATGCTGTTACTAATACCAGATTCAATTTACTACAAAACACGTATCAATACCTAACATTTACCTAGATATAATTACAGCTACAGTGCTCTGAAATCTACAGTACTGAGTTTATCCATTTTTTTCCTAATTATAAGGTTAAATTGTTTTCTCCAGAAATGCAAGAAAAAATAATAGTAGTTTTTGACAAGAAATGATTTTGAGCATTATGCTGTACAACATACAACAAGTTTTGCTTCACAAACCATTAATTCAGAACACCGAAAGACAAACTCCCAGTCTTCACTGACATGAGAATCCATGGATAAGGATTACAGATTACCAATGTGCAGTATATTTTCCAAGATTCCAAGCCTAAACAGAGGCAGCAAGCAGAAAAACAGTAGGACATAGATTTTTAGCTCAAGAGCTGCTTAGTTAATAGAAGCTTAAAAGAGTTCAACGTTGTCATCCATCACAACTACAGCAGACCTCATCTTGGATGATGCCGAGCCTGCTTCTCTTTGTGAAGCAACGTAGGACACTAAATTTTTCAAATTGTTACAACCTTTGTGCAAATTGAGCTCTTTCCTAACTTCTGTTCTGAGACCTCTCAAATCCACTATACTTATTGCATAAACAGGCCCCTTCTTAAATTACAGTGTGATTTGTTTCTTCACATTCTAAATTCACATGCCAATACAGGACTACGAAAACGCTGACAATTACAAATATGCATATGAGAACACACACACGCACTTTCCCCCAGTAAGACATAAATTGCGTGACGTTTAACTAGTTTGTGTTTTGCATGCCCTTTCCTAAAAAAAGGAAAGCTTTTTAACAGTTCCGATAAGCTGACAGAACTATACCTTATTTGATTCAAAAGTGTGCACAAAAATTATGGTAAGGGAAATCCTAGGATTTGCAAGAATATGAATATTCCATTTAGTCCATGGGGCACGGAACTCATCGCATGTCTAGAATTATATAATTATACCCACCCCCCCAGGTAATGTGGGAAATAGCACATTTACCTATTGAAGGAACATAACAAGAAAGATTTTTATATTTGTTTCTTCACTGGGAAAGCAATATAGGGAGAACACAGTAAACCTGCTAAATAAACACAGTTTTCGTTATAACGGCAAAAGCCATTTTTGAAGCTTTAACGGATCTTAAAGCCATTTCTGAAGGATGTGTGTGCATTTGAGACCACACGCACATGCACTTTTATATATAAGTTAGAGTGGTAGATCATACTTAAAGCTAACTTTTAAATGTTTGAGGTTTCTGTTCAAACCTGTTCTTAAATACTGTATAAACTGGCATATATTCAACAATGTACTAGAGATTAATATGATAGCCATACATTCTTCTTCCTTCTGGAAATACAAGAAAAGAAATCTAAAATCAGCGAATAAACAGATGAAAAGGCAAACAGTACACAAAAAGAGCTTCCCCACGTTTTCATTAGTTTTCCACGAGCAGTTTAGGATCTAATTCGCCTTCACCAGTGGTAGCTTCAGGAATAATGAATGACTATTCCCTGGGGTATAGGTGCAGGTCAAATTTTTGCCTCCTACACAATAGTGCTTTTGGGATGGCTCATTACACGTTTTGTAACACGTTTATCGTGTCACCGTATTAGCTCCTTTTACCATTCTCCCACACATACATAAATTGAATCTTTATTCTTGGGTGGATGGAGATTTGTCCCTATTGTCTCTCCTGCTGTTTTATGACACATTGCCTTCTGCTCTGACATCTGCAAATGTCAACAATCTTCTTTCTGATACCCCACCCAGTACTTTTTGGTCTGCATCCCAGTCTGCTGTACACCTGAGCACACCCACAGAGCACATATAAATTTCTGGCACTTCCAGCAGCTTTCTTCCAAAAGGAAAAAACATCCAGGTGAAATCTTCATTGGAAGATCTCTTAGTCAATAACATACGCTGCATTCAACATATAGTATTTTCTTTTGGTGAGTTGTGACACGTTTGAGGGATGTCATTCCTTTTCTATGACATCATCTAGGTTAGGGAATTTGGGAGTGCTTGCAGATTCCGGATACTGGATGCACACCCTGGCAGCATCCCAACTTTGTGTTGTAATCTGACCTCATTACGTATTCTGTGGTGTGACCTCCGTGCAAAACAAACAAACGAACCACTCTCCAGACGTGTAAGATGATGGAAGAAACAGTTTTCTCAGGCAAGCGTCTGATGTAGATGACCTGGGAACCAGAGTGTATGGGTTTGCTAGGCAGTGCCCCAGTAGGCAGAGGCTGATACACCCTAATCTCTTCCAAGAGCCACTAGTGCTACCCTGCAGGTTGCAGCCAGTGAAAAAATAAAAAAATTGAGAGCACCAATACTGTTATACAATCATTTTAATTCTTATTTGGATGTCCATCCTGGATGGTAGTTAGGTTAAGATTCAGACAGTCCCTACTTAAATCTAAAGTTGTTATTTGGCATTTTCAAAAGTATTTGCAGTAAAATTGACTTCCCAATTTGGAGACATAGCGTGCTGAATCACAAACTGTTTAGCATAACCACCGTGGTGTTTTACTGCAACCCACTGTTTGCTCTAGTGCCAGCAAACTTGTATTTATTGCTTTAACTTGTATTTTAATATGGGGTTTGCTATTAGAAGTTGCATTGTTTCTGTCACGAAGCAGCAAAACCACTGGATGATCTTACTGACTGGCTAGCAAGGCAATACAAAACACTGAAGATCAGAACACATACCCGATTTCCATATTGTATTTGCCCCTATCGGAATTAATTTAACAATGAGCTGTGTTTGAACCCAGAACAAATCACTGCTAGTTAAGCCTTGGCCCTTGTTTGAAAATGCAGTAGAGTATCAGAATATGAGGAGTACCACAGAAGCCACAATTCAGTATATGACACTGCGGGGTCCTTGTGCCACTATTCAGGGTTCCTAAACAGCATGCTGAGGAACATCACCGAGTATTTTCTCTACTTCTTTCTACCCGTCCTTCATGTATTTTTTTTAAGGCACAGGCAATCTCAATCAAGGGACATAAGTAATGAATTTGATAAGTGGGTTAATAAAAGCAAGAAGGGGACAGACGCCGCCAGCCCCATGAGACAACGACAGCTGGGGTGACAGAACAGGTTATTTCCAGCAATATAGTAACTACGCAGCTGCAGTAACACACTGCTCTACCTCGCCACAGTAAAGTACGCAAATAGGCAGATGTCCTAATGGACCCTTCCACTTCTTACAGGATTGGGTATGTGCAGACTGCTGAGGTAAGGTTTTTCCAGGGGAACAGGCTGGAATACCTATCTCTTCCCCTTTGCCTCTTTCCCCCCTATTTATCCACTTAGGCTCTCTTGCTGTGCTTATCACCACGATTTCTTAATTCTCCAGTCTTCAAGAAACAAATAGAATCTAATATATGTGCGATTAAATCAGCTGTTCAGAATATTTCATCCTGCTGACAGAAGAACAATTTATCACAATACAGACAACAGAGCAACACAGAAGGACTAAGAAAAATAAAAACAAATGCTCAGATGACCATGTGGCCTACACACATTTTTTTGAGTTCATTTGCTCCAGTCTGGACATTGGTATAGAGTTGTTTTCCAGGACACCTACTCATTTTTTATACGGTGGAACTAAACAATTAGCTCAAACTCCACGATACGTAACATTTGTTTTAGTAAACAGAAGAAATCTTTCATCAACAGTTATTACTGAATAGCGTAGAGCTTTACTCCTACAACTACAGTCAATACTTTTTCTCTCTTTCTTTCTTTCCCCCTTTTTTATTTTAAAGTTAAAACAAATGCCTTCAGCCTACTTGCTGCAGTGGGCAGCTGTTTCTGGCAACTAAAGCTACTAAAAGGCATTTTAAACTGCGTTCAAGAATACTGTCACAAACACTTGTTATGGATCAATATTCTGAAGTCTGTCAAAATATCAAATGGCATATATGTTCATGGTCTTAAAAGAAGCTACTAAGTTCTGAAAATGTAACCGCTCCCTTTATAAAAGGCAAAAGGTGCCTCATTACGCAAATTATCTACAATACAGACATTGTGTATTCTTTGGAAGATAGAGTGGCAGAGGAGGTCTGCATACATTCCTGTAAAAGCCCACTCTGACTGTCTGGGAGGGAATGCGTGTTGCTAAGACATTCTTTAGGCTTCTGAGAGTCAGCATCATCTCCAGCCTACTGCAATGAACTGCAGAAGAATGACGAGCATCTGAGCAGAAGCCTCCGCGTGCGTGTGTGCCCGCACGCGTGCATGTAGAAATGCAGATGCAGTCAGCTTCAAGTTATTTGAGATCCTGGCCCGAGTTGCCCAAATATTCAGGACTGATTTCTTTTTCCTAGGGATAGAATCATACACTGTGTGGAAGCAGAAAGACAGCAATGAGGGTAGTTCCTCTACATCCACAGTGGGCTGGTTACAGCCTTGAATAGGTTATGGGAGCCTAAATACAGAGACTATCGCTTTCTGAGGGAATATAAACCCGCTCCTCAGGGCAAGAACGACTTCACCACCTTTCCCCAAAAGTATTTAGTTTGATAATGGTATTAGAGACCACTAACCAACTTTTAAAACGAGAACCACGCTCGACCGTTTTGATTCTGTGGCAACCTGGCAGGCTCCGCGTAACTGAACGTGCCACGGGACCTTGGAGCTGTTTGTAACATATAGCCAGCACGGGCAATTCACGTCATTTCACATCAAGTGCAAGCACTGGTTTGTGCTCAAGGAAGCAGTTTCTACAGAAAGAGAACAGTGGTGCAGTGTGAATACCATAGAGTTTTGGCCTTTTCTCAGGAACATTACTTCCTTGTGAAATGAGCTTCTGAAGCCACAACAAGCCTTCTCTAATACGCATAGAAATAGAGAACACACAAACAGAAAGAAAATCAATTCTTCCTCACAAGCACTTAATTTTCATCCCAATATGATTTGCATACTCTTGAGAAGTTTTGCTTACGCATAGGCTACCTTACTGGTAAACACTCAATAAAACAAACAAAAAAAAGTGCTATCTGCGTTCAGAGTGTGAAGGGTCTCCCTGGTACTGCAGCCGCTCCGTGAACCAAGCAGATGAACCCCCATAATTAAAAGCAAGGGAGACTGATTTCAGCAACCTTTTGCCAAAAGCCTAGGAAACCTCTTGGCGCAGCAGACTTGACGACTGTTGCAAATGACAGTATCTGATCCACATAGGGCATCGAGTTTATCATACCTTTTTCGTACAACTCCCTTGCTCCCACTATTTCTCGCTAACCACTTAGGTGGGTGTGAACCACCAAACTTGTTGCAATTGTTGACAGCAGTTAATGAGCTGGGAGGAAAAGAATTTGCAACAAATTGCTTTGCTGAACACACCACCTTGTTCATGACCTAAGATAGCTCTGAAGGGTTCAGACTGAGCATACAATTATAGGATATTGAAAATTATCCTACATTTTGTTTGGTGTGAGCATGTGAATGTAATTTAGCTGCACCCTTGCCAACTGATTTCTAAGTGTTTATCCCTTTTCAATGTTGTCACCTCCGTGTTTGCTTTGACATACAATTTAGAGTTTCATAATCATAAATCCTGGCACTGTACCTTCTATTCACTGTACCTTCTATTTTGTAAAAACCTCAGAAAACAAGACATGCTGTCCTGGAAAACTAAGAAGGACGTCAAGCTGAGTGATGAATAAGCTCATCATGAAGTACACACTCCCTATAAATGTCTTACGAATACGCCCTACTCCAGCCATACAACCTGCGGCTTGTATTTCTGCAGAATAGCTCAAGTAGTTAATAAACCAAAGATTTTTCTTTTTTTTTAATCAGCGCTGGTTAGGATCTAACCAGTGTCCCACAATAAATAAAAAAATAAGCAAGCAAACGACACGCAAGGCCTAAGGAGCATACATTCAACTCATTTTCAATACAACATGCTTCTGTATTTAGGGGCTTTTCGTCACCTTTTCAGTGTACATAGTAGCTAAGAAGTCACCCCAAAAACCCTAGCAAGGATCTCAAATTGTCATTTATTGTTTAGAATCCTGAATGAATTCTTTAAGTCATCTCCAACAAGAGACAGAAATAACCGTTTTTGATATGTGGATCTTTCAACCTCAGCAAGCCCATGGAGAATGGCATTCTCAGTGCCCTTGAGAATGTACGTTTGTCTCAGACTCATTGCTCAGCCTGGGATGAGGAGGAGAGCTAGACCCGAGACATCACAAATCTCTTCCTTCCCTTGCTTCCTGCTACAGGAATGTTTTGTTCTACGTCAGTCCTAAACTCAAGCCCGGCGTTTTTGCCACACATCTATGATTCTGCCACTTCTTTCCTATCTGCAGGGATGTGGAATATAAGGACAGGATGCATATGGGATAGAAACGGGATAGAAAGAACATAGACTGTAAGAACAGAAGTGGAGCGTACAACAGTTCAGCTGTAAGACAAAAGCGATGCCTTCATAGCACTAAATCTCTGTAGAAGTCTAGGCAGCAAGGCTGATGTGCTATCAATGACACATGCTATAACTCTAATTTCCCAGTTGTCCCCAAGGTACAACAGAGCACATCGAACTTTAGATCACTGCGGGGGAGCAGGAAAGGATATATTCAAGTCTCATACCCATTCCAGGTTGGGGAATACCTACAGACCTCAATACCGGGATGCGATTTCACACCCCACATAATAGGCGTAGGTCCGTATGGAGGTGCATGACGAAGAACAACCTAAGTCCTTTGCAAATTATCTCACCGTGACGTCAATGAGGGTAGCCACTGCAAGACTAACACAGGCCAAACACTGATGTGCTACAGCAACAGCAACCACCATGTTTTGCTTTTCCTAGCTAGGTTAGAGAGTTCAGACATCACTTAAGTATCTGGCAAAGACAGCAGCACCTGAAGTATCTGACTATGCCACTACGTGATCAATGATATGCCATAGCTCAGTAAGCGCATGGCTCAATTGGGAGCTGTGTTCACCTAATATCAAATGAAGCTGTGGCTTGCCAAGACATCCAGTTATCACATCCCTAACTGCAACGTTCGCAAGCCTACAACATCAAGCATGTCAGCTTGCGTGAAGAATTATAAACAGAAGAATTGTGATTGCCTGTCGGTAAGCGAAAAGCATTCATTTTCCCATCATCACATACCCCCAGTGACGGCCCTCACAGATACCTCAAAGTTTCAGGAAAGCTCAGCTGTGCATGTATTCTGTGCCTTGTCTTCTTCCCTGAGGCACTGTTCAGCTGAAATCAAGCAGGCCTATCCTAACCAATGATTATTTCAACTCCAGTGCATTGCACAACGCTAGCTTTGCCTCTCCCATTTTCCCAAGATAGCTTTTCCTTTGCTGCACTCCCATGGAGCACTGCCTGCCATCTCTCCTCTGACTCCTTGCAGTTTTACGATTCTCTGCCTAATGTACTCTTTGTCCTTGTCCAGCGATAGGAAACAGAACACAGGATCAAGCTGGTGTGATAGGGTTTTCCCTGCTTCTCTGACAAACCATTTTCCCAAAAGTCTTGGACTGTCCCTTTGATGCTCCATGAGTTGATTCCTTCCCACCTCAGCACCGCTATGTACATATTACAGCATTCCCTCAAACGTTCCCACTCTCAGAGAACATGACTATTTTGGTCACTGGAAACTGCTGATTAGATCATTAAAATCGGGAAGTTTTAATTCTTTTGCATTACGAAGAATAAGTTAGCAGTTAAGGCTCCATACTGCCCACAACACCCTTTTCTCTCACAAAGGGTGGACTGTGCTAGTGCTCGACTGCGTCTGACTTGAATCAGTAACTCTGCAGCAGTGCTTACGTTTCAGAGATCTCTCTTGCTGATACACAAGAAGCGGTCACAGATTTGCATAATGTATTCCATCAAGTTCAACTGGATACAATAGGGTAACAGAATACAATGCAGGGTAGTAATACGGGGGTACAAAAGAGAGCCACATACCACTCGGAGGAACAATTCCAATTATTTTGGTAGCTATAAAAAAAAAATTGTGTATGTATGTTTTCAGGTGATGATTGTATAAAGCTAACAATGTGAGTCACAATTTAGTTACATAATAAACACTAGGTAGCCATTAGAATCTGAATAAAATCCGTGTCTCCCAAATACTGTTGAAGGTCAGGTTGATGCAAGTGGTATTTGTTGTCTCAGAGTTACAAAACAGGACACGTTTAGGGATGAGAGCAATCTTTCAGCCCTGTAAGTGTATTAAATACTTAAATAGGAGAGGAAGGAAGTATAAAGATTTCCAATATTTAGTACACACAAAAAAAGCTCAGTTTGGCTCTGCAACACAGTTCTACCCTAACACAGGTCTTACCTAGTTATGTGGCTGATCGAGGAACAGAAAGGTTTCTGCATTCACTCTTTCCTTGTGACACCGCAAGGAAGCGGTCTGAGCTAGCCAAGACACTCTTTTCCCGGTGCAATCACCCGGTTCAAAGCAGCACAGGATACAGTTTGTCGAGTCCAGCTTCACGTTATCCTGACAGCAGGAAAAGCTTACGAGTGCAACAGATTCAGGTTCCAGGCTGAAGCTCGCTTGTATCTAGCTGGCACGCAAGACCAGCTTTTGTTCCTCTGCAGCTGGTGCAGACATGCCCTGTGTTACCTGCACCCATTGCTACACTATTCTGGCTTACAAATTTCATTCTTATTTTTCTCTTGAATGGCTTGCAGCATCACTTATATTTCCTTAAGTCATTGAACCTTTTTTTTTTTTTTTTAATAAAATTGTATTTAATTCAAAGGGAATCAAAGCAAATCAAGAGGTAAATGATACAGTTCCTATACTGTAATATCTTACTAGGTAAACGTACACGTAAACTCCGGTTTTCCATGGAAAGTGCATGCCTAAGTTGTGAATGTGGCCAGCTCCCTAATGCTCCTTATTAACTCCTAGCATCTCAGAGTTTAGTGGACATAATTCTTACTCTAATTTTTATTCTTTCCCACCCCTTATTCATGGGTCAGGAGGAGAAAAAGTTACAGTATGACCTCCCATATAGCACAAGCTACGGAATCCCATACAACAACATCAAACTATGTTTGCAGTTCAAGCATATTTTACAGATAGACATAATCTGCAAATTCCAGAGATATAAGCTAAAATCTGTCCACATACTATTTCAGCTGTAAAATTCAGCTGCAGTTAAAATACAGCACTTCATTTATACTTCGAATCCCTAACATTGTGAATGGATTATTCATACTAGTTTATCTTTTGTTCTGTCTGGAGAAACCACATTGGGGTACGATTCCTGTACTTTCAGAGCATGCATTTGGAGGATGCTCAGAACTAAGACAGATGAACCCGTTCTGAGCTTCTTGTTCTGCATACAAACTTTGCAGAACAGGAAGTCACCATTCAAATCCCTACCTATAAAAGAAAAGCTAGTTAATTGCCTTCAGACATAATCTTAAACTTTGTATGTTTAATAATTTTACTTATTTGATTAGTTGGGATTTGGAATGTCACACAGCACACAAGCCCGTAGGGAGCAGTAGTAGAAGCAGTGGGCAGGACAGGGAGAAGAACAATTACTAAGTGTTACTCATTAGGATAGGACACACCCTATAAAAAAAATTTTCCTTAGGAAAACCTCACGAAAGATAATCTTACCTCAGAAACTATGACAAATCCCTGTGACATGCCCACTCAATTTCCTTTTCATTTCTCCATTTGGAAAAGAGAGCTTTTGGCTCTAGGTTCCTGATATTAATTGTGCCAAAGTATCAGTAAGAAAGTGAATGACACTGGTAACAACAGGGAAAGATCTCGGCACCTTCAAGTTTTTCTTCTACTTTTTGGCTTTCTGCTATTTTTCACAAACTCCCTCATTTTCTTGCTATCACTTTCCTTAGTATACTAGAGTGGAACAGGTACATACCTGAGAATAGACATGCACTACTGCCAAAAAGTAGTTAAAGGAATGTTAACGTCGCAAAGTCAAAGATGAATTATAGAGCACTGAAGTTAATTTTGCTCCCTTGTATGCATACACTACAGTACAGTCTTCAGTTACAGGCAGAAACGGATTCCTGGGGTTCCCATTTTCATAAACAATCAGTGCCACAATCACCTCTACCTATTAGGAGATCAAATTGCAGGAAAGAGGTTCTTAATGATTGCAATCCTGGGCTCTGGTATATACAGCACACAATCTTAGCAGAATTTAGCTTCCAAACTCAAACAAGTCTCTACGTAGCATGTAAAGATATGTTTTTGAAATATATATATATTTTTCCAATAAACTATTCCTCTATCAAATGCCAAATTCCTGCTTTTCAGAATAGAGATAGTAAAGCTTTACTGATCCTTAACATTTTGTTCTTTAACATTGGCAAGTAGCGTATTCTTCCTGATCTCTCTTTTCAAATGGCCTACATATCATAGCCAAAATTATAACATCACTAGCCACAGGCAGGCAAAATTATGTGGAAAAATTCAGATCAAGCTGTTGAAAAGAGGAAATACGGTAATGTGCTACAAGACAGGATTTTAGGATGCAAAGCACCAAGCAGTTTTAACAATAGATGGCACTATCACTTTTTTCTGTAATTAATACTTGTGATCTATGTATATTTATGTTTACACCATGCAGGACAAAGAGCTAGATTTTTCATACACTTAGCATTTTTTCTCGCTGCACAGAACAACTGCACCATCTTCGATAAAGGATTACAGAGAGTTTACTTAAATGTAGCTTAAAAGAAGAAAGGAATGGAAAAATCCATTTTATGGACTAAAATTTTTTTTTTTGAAAAAAATTCTGTACTGAACACTATAAACCAGAAGTGGACAGAAAACACAACAGACCATTTTCAACAGCAAAGCACAGAGAAGGCAAAAAGATAGTGAAAACATTTAACGTTTGACTGATATTAAACTGAAAAGGAGCTTGTCCTAAGCTACAGCGTTCGCCTAAGCCATGAAGCAATCTTCCTGGCACAAGCCCGAACTGAAGGAAGAACCACCTGACGTGAAGTTGGAAGGTTGTGCCTCTCCTCATTCAAGACTCACATTTCCTGTTCTACTGAAAGCAGCACCCAAAAGTGCATTCCTCTGTGCTGAAGTTATAGACAGAAGTTGGCAACGCTTTGGTGAACGTACCTAAAAATATCCATCTAACAGACGCATTAAAGAAGTATGTAAGAATTGCAAGTTGCAGAAGTTCTTGGGAAATAAACTCCTAAGCACCGGAGAGCATATTCTGGTGGCAGTACAGAACGGCATAGTATAGAATAGACCCAGTATCTGGAACAGGTTTGCAGTGGGCATCGCGACACCAGTGCCAGTAGTCAAAGAGATGCCTTTAATGTTTGATTTCAGATCAAATTCATGAAATTCATCAAGATTTCTGAAATAACCCAAATCACACTTAATTTTCCATTGGTCCTTTACAAAAAATAATTGCATGTTCCTCACCCCCTTATAAAGACCACCACCTTGATACTCTCAGTTTTGCCTGATGCTGTTTCACAGGATAATTGCTTATATTCCACCTGCTCATGCGTTTTTAACAATACTTGATGTATCCTGTCACCATTTTTTTTCCCAAAAAGTAGGAATGTGTGTTAATTTGAAATTGAAAACACAGATGTCATCAGGATATACTTACTTTCAAGCACTTCTTTCTGAATTATTTTATGATGTACTGTATATTTCTACAGAACCCTAATTCTATGATTGTACATTGTATCTCCAGAGGGATGTTGCGGTTTATTAACTAGTTGGCAAGTCTGAAAGTAGATCATACCCACAGCACAAACATTTTTTGAAACAAATGATGAGACACATTACAGTGAAGAAAGCATGCTCATTACAAAAGGAGCCTCAGATTCACAGAGATTCTTTGCTTTACAATTCATAGGGAAGTGCCTGTAACTACTCTTTCAATCAGTTCGGTATTGCTTTATAAGTAAACTCATCAGCCTTTGTATATTTATGCTTTCCTCTGCTTCAGGATCATTCCAACCAGGTATCATCTCCCCTGCAATGAGAGGCAACAGTCATTTTGCCTACCCACTAAAGCCACCCCTCTTCTCCTCCTGTTCTTCCCATTCTGCAATGAGAACTACTCCCAGACTTAGCTGCTCTCACTGGAGTCCTGCCAGTTCAATCCCAGGCATAGAAGACTCTGGAATGCAGGAATTTCCAAGGTAGTGTTCGGCAGACAAAAAGGAGGTGCCCCTAAACTGCTTCTAATGACAAGTCAATGAAAGGAGCTCTACAGTAGTAGCAGAGGTCAAGGCGTTAAGATGATCCCTACCATCGCTGTAGTTTTGTGATAAGTGCCATCATGGAACACAAGAAAGATGCAAGGTCAGTTATTCACACAGCTGTCAAGGTAACAGCAAAAATCCACATCTATTAAGAAGCCCTTCAGTGCCATTGTGTCTAAACAGAAAACTTCAAAAGGGCTTCAATCGCTGTGTTTCAATAGTTGTACAATCTGCTGCGAAGGAAGGTCAGCAGCCAACTTGGAAATGCTGCTACAGGGAGGCGTGCCACTTAGTGTTATGTGCTCTATTTGCAATTACATGGAGAAAGGAGTTAGAAGTGTTTTACCCCTCTTCTGTTTAAATACTCTGCCTGTTACCCGAGTGTATGGATCAAAGAGACTGTGACTGTCTCCTTACCACTTGACCCCCTTCTTCTCATCACTGCACTCAAAACAGGTTCTAGAGACTCACAGCTTAAAAATTTATTTTCCTGCTCTATCAAATCAACAGCCATCAGCGACCTTTAACATCTCTAGCCACTTTCATTCTCTAAGCTGAATGTTGTTCATTCTCCTGCAGCCTGCCTCTTTAAGCCCTTTCCCCAATATTGGCATTACGAAGACAGCAGAAACCAAATATGTTACGTGATGCACGTCTATTGCATTATCCAGTGCAGAAGAATATTAGGAAACCTACCCCAATTTACAGTTTCACCTTCAACTAAATGTTGACAAGATCAATGAAAAATTAACCCAGTAAGAACAAAAGAACCAGCCAGAACAGTTGCATGAATCTTCACCCCAAAATTACATCAGTGGGGGTTACTTCATTTCTAAGCCACTAATTTACACTAAAGTCACCACAAAAAGCACAGCCTTTCTTGAAAATTACTCTGCAAACAGAACTAGCAAGTTGCCATCATCTTGATTCTCCTTTTTCATATTACTAGGCATCAAAAGCTCTATAAAATGGCAGCACCATGCCTGCTTGCTGCAACTTCAAACATGCTGACTTTGTCTGCATTCACAGCTGGAAACAAGCATCAGCAATGTATCTTCACCTGTGCAAAATATTTGTTTGAAGGTAACCTAGACAAAATGCAAGACAAGGAGCCACAGGAGTTTGGCAGCTTAATTACCAGATCCAAACTCTTATCGTGTCCCACTGCAGAGAAAAATAAAAAAAAAAAATTAAAAAAAAAATCAAACCATAGAGCCATGTAGGAAAACATTGGTCCTTGAGACAGTGGCTTAGAATTCTGAAAAATTCTTTAGGGGATGGATAGAAATGTGTGGATATGTAACAAAAGAAATGTCTCAAGGTAGTGTAACAAAATAGCAGGGATAAACTTCAATGTAATCTCATAGTTCTGCAAGAAAAAAAAAAAATCCAAATTACCTAGTATTTGAACTCAGATACAAGATGAACCACCGTCCACTATTTAAGAAAGCAAAACGTAGTTATTGGCTAGGAAGTTTGAAAGATGTGTTACCATGAGAAAAAGCAGAACAGCAACAACAGATAGCAGCATTTAATTTGTTCCACTAGATCATTTTATGATAGAAACAGGACTTCGGTCAAGGCAACTATACATACCGCAGTTACAACTTAGAACCCATTAGCAACATCAAACAGTATATATGTGAAGTAATAATTTAATTTTAGTTCATGATTTTCTCTGTATGTCTCATACAAAGATGAAAAAAAAGGATGTAAGAAAGCAATATGCACTGACGTAACTTATAACTCTGTGAGTGATGCCTAGAGCAAGCAACACTATTCTCATTCTTGCATCTATTTCACTGACTAAAGTCTGATTTGCAGACTGAATCCTGTTAGAAAGAGTAGCAAATAGAAAAAGCACACTGTCTTAGGAGAAAGAAAATTACTCAGTGCCACACCGCTCTGTAAAACTGTGCCACAGTACTCACACCAGAGGGGATCTATTAACTCCACTAGAGACACGCTAGCTGCCCCATAGAATGGGAAATGTCAAATGACTTCAAATTGTTTAGGTAAATGCTATCAATATATAAGTCTCTTCTAATGACAGTATCCTACGTATTCCACAATTTTTAGTACATTAAAGGATAGCCAAGAAAGGAGCTATAAGGAGACAACACTTTTTGGAGATGACTTAACACTTAAATAATTGTTGTTAACACTTAAATAATAGGAATGCTTAGTGCAAGGGACCAGCCTGAGAAGTACGTTAATCTGCAGTATTAGATACGCATCTCGCTGATGTACAGCGGGTGCATTCACCACTGCATGCTTCCCATCTCAATAGCGCTCCTCTTTATACTTATAAGAAACATAAAATTGGATTTACCAATTTGAAACAATAAACTGTTAAGTGCCACTGCTGAAGCATTCCTTATGACACGTAGTATTGATTTCATGCGTATAATACATAGATTACATAATCATACAAGAATGTCATTGTTACTTATCACTCAGCAATACCCACTTAGTGGAAACTGTTACTGTACTTGATAACTACAGCCTATTAAAAGACAGATGATAATTATTTACGAAGGAAGTTGCACCCAATTTCACGCCGCTGCATATGGAACATTCATTGCCCATCACTCAGAAATTGTGCAAAACAAATGTTTACCTGTCAAACTTGCATTCCCTGTTTCTAGAGAAGACACCGCATAGCAGTATTACCTCTCATTAGATTGCAAAACATTAATCCCAGAATTGCCTTTCACCTATAAGAAGGTGCATTCATAAAAGATTTTCTTAGTTTCTGCCTTTTTCTTCCTATATTTAAGTTTGCATTTATAATTTGGGATTTGCACTAAGTTATGAATGATACAGCTTTCAACCAAACTCAGCTGGAAAACAGCTGTAGATGAAATTCAATGGATGGCTTGGACCAGACAGGGATTTAAGAGGATCAGCTTCTGAGATGTAAGCTGTCATACTTTTATTTGCAATCACTGATGACATCTGGACTGGATTGTGTATTTCCACAGTTGCAATAGAGAAGAGACTTGTGCATACATAGTTTTAAACTTCATATACAACACACAAAACAGAGCATAAGCAATTCAACACAATGATGCAGCCAGAGAAGGAATAGCCTTATCAATAAAAAAAAAGTTAGTTTGAAATGAAAGACAAAAGGATAAAAGAAGAAAAGAAAGCTGCATCATTTTATGTTACATCTGTTTTTTTCCCCTTCTGTGGAGGACTTGGATGCTTTGTGCTATTTTAATGCTCAGGCTATCGTTTTCCAAAAGCACTTGAATGAACACTGAAGGACAAAGGTATCGTTCTGAAGGGCATAGCTGTTTGCAGTGAGGTAGCCCCGAGATCTTTATTCTGTTGATTCAGTGTCTCTTCAGATCAGATGAAAGATAGCAAGTGCATCTGTCAGCCACTTTGCAACTTCATCTTTATTGCACACTCCTATGCCAAAGCAAGGAGGTCAACAGTGTCTTAGTGGAACCCGTGGATGGCCCATATCCTCACCAGCAAGGGTACAACTAGAACAGGATATACTATTCAATGAGCTACAAAATCTCTCGTACCCACCCAAATATATGTGCTGAAGTCTGCTTTAAGTTCCTACGTTTTGCCTTTGAAAGAAAACTGGAAGGGAACAAACTTCCTGACATCCCGCTGCTTTTTTGTTTAGATGACCCAGATTGTGTTTTTAAAAACGTTTGCTCAGCTGAGCTATGAAGTGGCTTCTTTGGGGAAAAAGAATTATGCAGAGCATTAAGACTGATTAGAAGATGCCTCCTTTCATTTCTGAATTCAGAGAAGTCCTGCAACGTTAAGAAAAACTGGTCAGAAAGATCAAAGGAGAAGGGAAAGCAATTAGTGGATTGGCACTTATCCCTCTTCAAAAGAAACAGTTTTGCAGCTTTTGTTGATAAGAACAAACTACTACCGTATTTTAAAGGGCTCTTAGCAAACTATCGTAAATCACAGGGGCATCAGTTTAAGGCTTGTGAAAGATGTCTGCTTATTTTAAAATCTGAATTGGTGAGAAATATTTGCCCATTATGGTGAGAGAAGAAACTCAATATTCTAATTAACAGTTGGAGATAAAAAAAAACATAAAAGAAAGACAGTGCAGACTGTATAGAGTAAAAGTTTGGAAAGTTGACACTGAAAAAAAAGGACACCCTAGATATTAACTTCTACTTTTCAATGAAGCCCAAGAAAACAATGAACCCTACACCCACTACAATCCCCTTTGCAGTACAAAGAAGTTACATCTTGAAGGTCCCGCTTCTGACTGAAAATACAAACAGCTATGAGTCAGACAAGAAGAGCTTACCTGATTTTACAAATTCTATAAAGCAGCAAAAGCCCTCCAGTCATCATTTAAAAAAAGAAGAGGCTGCGAAGACATGCATTGAGTAAACATAGGTATTACAGAATGATAAACCACGAACAGATGCACAACCAGAAACATTCATTCATCTCGTTTGGGATGTCAAGCACCAAATTGTGGACAACGCTTACTGGGTTGTAAAGCAAACCAAGACACTATCAAGTACCCTTCGAAAGAAGTTTTATGTGGATGCATGAAATAGCATGTAATCAGGAACAGGACATTAGAATTATTGCTTGTGTTCTTGTTGAGATTTCTCCTCAGCACTGTTATACGAATAACAAAACCCCAGCCAGGAAGTAGTCTTGGGCGAGTTTTAGTTTATCCTCAAAGGATTCAAGAATGTTTTCAGCCAACCTAAAATACAGCTGATTCAGTAAGCCAAAACAAGCAAACTGAAGCAGAAACGCAACAACCCCTTACTAGCTAATTGTCTTATCTCAAAGTATATGCAAGGAAATTAAGTCCCTAATTATCCTATTGAGGTTTGTCTCCAAAAGGGGACTTGTGCGTATGCTGGATCAAAGAACAGTAAGGAAATGGGTGGAATTGCTGCAGTTCCATTATGCAAGACTAGAAAAGGCAACATGGAAGACAGATGAGGCTCGCATTTGCAGTCTCAGGCACTGAAAAACATCACATATTATAGAAGACTCTTCTGGCTTTCAGTTAAACATAGAACTACACTTTGAAATTGAAAAATAGCTAATATTGAGTTTATGATACTAGGTGGGATAGAGAAAACAGTAATTATTTGGTATGTTATAGTACTGAAAGCGTTATCAACACACAGCTATAGTTAACAGATGTCAGCTGGTAACTTCCAGAGTACTGAATACCTCTATACCTAAACCTCAGAAAAAGCAGACCAAAACAGATACGAGAGATGCACTGCACGTGTTTCATCCAGGGCTTCTCAAAAAACCAAACAAACCAAAAAACAAACCACACACACAAAAAAAAAAAAAAACCACAAAAAAACCCACCACACAACACCACCACAAAACCCAAACCCAACCACAACACAAAAACCCACAACAAAAAAACCACACCCAAAACCCCCAAACAAACAAAAAGAAAATCCACATGGTTTAAATCAGATTGCTATTTCATTCATCAAGTTGTGATTCAGGCAATGGTATGTCCTTATTTATTTGTATAGACTTCTAATGTACCATGAGGAAAGGCAGCTTTTCAGTCGGGTCTCCACGTTGGAGGGAACAGCAGCGTGTGCTGTGACTTGACAAAAAGCACTGCTGCACCCAGAAGGATCACAGATTTAACATTCTGTCCTCCGATATCTGTGTAACTCCAAGAACAATGTCAACACCAAACCATTTTGGCTCATACGTGACAGACTACTGCGGGACAGGCGAGAGGCCAGTGCAAAATTTTTGGACAATGATTAAGGGATCATTTGTGAGAACGGAGATGAGAAAGAAAAAAAAAAAAAAAGAGGGGGGACATGTAATTCGATGTCTTCGCCTTAAGAATGGCCACCACCCTTTGCAGCAAGAGAATCACGTCCAAGGGTGGGAAGTGGCCCACTCATCTATGTCTGAGACTGACTCAGACTACTGAAGTTTACTCCACCCTAACATAGTGGCTTTAAAGATCATAGCCTGATCCATCCCTTTGAGTGGGTGTTCTCTTTGCTCCCATTCTTCTCCTAAGCCATCACAGTTCTGTCCAAGAAGTCTGATGCACAGGTGGCCAAATACTTATTTTTTTTATTTAATTAAAAAAACCTAAACAGGCTTATTTTAGGGGAACAATGTATCTTGTCACCAAACAACATCATGTAGCATGTTTCCAGCAGTGCTTCTCTCCTCTGGCATAATCAAGGAAAGCATACACAGACATAAATCAAGGACTGCTCCAACTTGGCACTACAAACTCCCAACACAAACACATTATCTCATAGCACTGGAAGCAAACAGGTGACATTCTGAGGAGTTCAATCATTAAATACAGTATCTGTATCATGTTGAATACAAGTAACTCCTTCACCAAATAATAACAACCTTAACCACAACAGTACTGGCAACCTTCAGGAACAACAGTAGCATTGTGTTATCTTGAGGTATTAACAATAGCAGAGCTGTAATGGCACCTAGAATTTCCAGTTTAGGGAAAAGATCTGCAAGATCCCCAACTCCTCAGTTAAGTGGGTTTCCCAATGATTGTCGCTATTACTCAGGCAGTTTTGCTATGGATGCTTTTAAGGGGATGGTTAATTTGAAGTTGGTTTTGGCTGTTTTAAAAAGGGACAGGAAGGAAATGTTTTCTCCAGCTCCACACACACTGCAGGGACAGCCACATAATCCTTGTCGAGAAGCCCCCTCCAGATCTGCTTCACTCTACCTTAAAGTCCCTATCCGATAGAAGTCTCCAGGTGCCTACTCTGCTTCCCTACCCCAATCCACATCATTACAAGCACCAGTAACTAAGAGATGGCATTATGGCTGATTTGCAAGTTTCCTTGAAGATTTTTAGCTATTTCACTCGGCAGCAACTGAACTACCCCCCATAGAGACAAGGCAAGCAGGGCTGATTTGGGGGCTGGAGGACATCCCAAATGACTGGTCAGCCTGAGGAAGTCTCATTCTTTGTTATTTGACACTGAAGAACTACAGTCACAGAACCTCCAAAGAAAATACTTTCAGCTTTTGGGCTTGTAATCACTGCCACTCGTGAAGAGCAGTATTCAGATGGAATCTATTTCTTCTGTTTCTTTCCACCATTTCAAGATGCTAAGCCTTCACCTGGAACGCAAAACACAACATCAGAAAACTGGTAGGCAGTACCTGAATGGAGATGTACCAGCAACAAGCTCTAAACTCACCACAGCATTCAAAACTGTCAGGCTGAGAGTTTTAAAGAACGATAGGCAGGTGGTTCAAGAGAGACATGGACAAGTCAGGGTAGCATGGAGACCGTTCTCATGGTAAGTACCAAGGAAGTCAAGTTTTTGTACTGGGCTATCCTAGAGGAAACGTATTTGACATCGGAAATCCAACAATAAATATACTTCTGGACAAATGGTCAATAAGCAGCCGTTTCAATTCAAGCGTTATCTTCTAGTGACGAGTGAATTTACAACAACATCGGGTTTGGAGGCCCACGCTAGGAAAACTGCCTAGATATGAAAGCTCAAATAGGCAATAAAAAATTTAGTATCCCACTTATATTGTAGGGCCTGCACACCTACAGGATCCATATAATTTGCATCTGTTGCTGATAGTGGTCTTTTCAGTTCAGGTATCCAGTTTAAGGATCAGTAGACAATTAACAATTGATAACCAGCTCAAATAGCTCACTTGATATCTCTGTCTCTGAGGCATACTCCCACACTGTCAGTGTCTCAGTTCACTCTCTCAGCTACACTGAACAATAACTCTAAATCAAAACAGAGGCAGCTGCACTAACAATGTCAATAAGAAAAAGGCTGCAGTGCTGCCTTAAAAAAATAAGTTAAAATAAATCAGCATGTATTGGCTACATTTCCTTTAACACTGAAGTCTTATAACGTGCTCTCAGAAACAAGTTATTAGAAGTAGCTAATAGCGTTCCATAATGTTTGTGAATTTCTGCTTAAGTATATAAATAATTGAGAATGGAAAATTTTATCATTGTGCCTAGAACCTTGCCAGGGTGAAACGTTGGGGAGCTGAAATTTCCTTTAGTTTGGCATTTTATTCTCATTTCAGTAGGATTAGAGGGAGTTCTGGCCCTTTGGTTTCTTCTAATTAAATGATTTAAACCATCTAATAGGCTGTTTAATTTTTCAAGGGCAATATACAAGGTAAGAAGCAACTTGGTGAAAAAAAAAAGGACGGGCCGGTTGCTAGATAAGTTACCTTGGGCACAAATCAAAAGGCAGTACGTGCGTCCGTCACAGAGTCACAGTCCAGGAAACAGTAGACTGCACTGTGTGCCAAGTGGCTTGGAGGTCACAGCATCTACTACATATACCTCTTCCTTCCTACGTGATGGAATCTGTGTTCCTCGGTCATTAAAACGATGCAGATAACGTCTGTGATAAACTTTTTCTCTGGAAACGTGACCCTGAGGTTAAGAATCAGCTCTCCCAATTGAAAATGGTCAAGCACATCAATTGTCCCCTGCTGTATAATTTTTCTCTCTTCACCCATCATCATTTTAGCTTTTGTTAATACATGTGTTTCCAGTCTTTCTGGTTTTTACATCTTTCTGGGGTTTTGCCAGTTCCAATACCAGAATTCTTCCCTGGAAGACTCAAATTACAGGTTTTTGTCACCAGACCCAGCCCTACCAGCTGCCAAAAAAAAAAAAAAGGCTTACATCTGAACTATTCAGTAGAACCAGAGGCCAGTTACAACACAGATGAGAAAATTAAAATGCAAGTGATATTGGTGTCAGTGATGATAAAGAACAAAAAGATGCAATTGAAAAATACAACCTGGTCTGATTTAAAATTCCTCTAAACACATACCCACTTCGCATCTCCCATTCATTTTCCCTTCTGCAAGCTACACAGATTTTCCTATGAATCTTGCTATTTCACGAGGCAAGAATCATCCCTTTTAGGAAAGAAATTAAAAAAAAGAAATGCTTGGATTAGCCAGGCCTTACTGACCTTCCTTCATGAATAAACAATGAGTTTTTCCAGAACTGTGAGAGAAATTCATTATATACAATGAATGCATTTCTTTGTTGTCAGACAAAAAATCCAGTGCCGTATCAAAGCACTTTGTTCTATGCTACTTTCACTTAGCACACTTTTTAGATCTTGAACTTCTGGAGGGAGGAATTAACCCTCCCAGACAAAGGACTCTGAACACTCGTCACATACATGTCTCAAAAATTACACTGAAATAGACTACATGTAGCACATTTGCCTTGCTGAAGCTCTTGACGCTGGGGTGGATTTAATCAAAATGGGAATGCACTCATTTTTTCCCCCTCCTCTTAGCTTTGGAGCTTTAAAAGAAAACTCAGATCCTTCCTGCTTTTTTTTTCCTAGCTGAACAAAAGTAGGGAGGCATTAAAACTACGGTAATTCCAGTCAGTCAAATAATTTAAAGATAGGAAATCACATTTTTTTTCTAGAGACTAATATCTTTCATTAAAGTGTTTCTTCTCTGCTTTCAAAATACTTTTTAGGCAATAATAGATTTCCCCTTCACTATCTCTTTGAATGTCTATAGGACAGTAAAATGTAGTACAACAAACATTTAAAGTGATATATGCTATTTCCAAAAAATCTTCAGAAAACCATTTATATTTATGGTTTAAGACAACGGATAAGAAAAAAGCAAAATACAGTAGAAAGAAAACATAATGGTGTTGCCACGGCTTCTGTCATTAATGAGTTTTATGACATTTCCTAATATAAGTCAAGTTGATAATTACTTCCCCCTCCCCAGAATCTTCAGAAAGACTTGTTCGTTGAAACCATTGCAAACAAAACTTTTGCTGCAAGTATTTCTCAGTTTCAAAATAGAACTGTGTTAGAGAGAGATACCAGCTTCTCTAAACTAACAAATAGGTTAGTAGGAGGTGCTTTTCACAAAGCAGCGAAAAAGAAAGGAGTGCTCAGCTCCTCATCAGGTTACATGGCAATATGCCAGCTGTTATTTATGGAGAAATACATACTTTCAATGAGCTTTTACTGACAAAGGAAACAACAAGGTCCACCCTATTGACAGCCAACAGGATACATAAGAACGCATTCCAAGGCAATCTCCTACCAGTACCTATTTCTATAGCCTCACCCTCTACCTCCATGCTTGATATTTCTTATGAGGGGGGGAGAGAGAGAGATGTCTTTCCCCTGCTTTTTTGGAAGGAGTAGCTGGGGGGTGGCAGAGGGAAGGAATGAAGAAATATACCATCCTGTTCCACCAGAACCTCATGTCGCTGTTTTTCCTCCCTACAACATCTAAGGAGCAGAAACCACAATCCTAGTCTATACTTAGTGCTCGAATTACAAGCGCCAGTCAAATGATTAGACAGTAATCCAACTGCCTTGGCGATTACCAGGATGGACCAGCTTCTCATAGAATTCATCTCTTATTTCATTCATATTATTCAGTGCTTGACACATTTTTACTACTAATAATTTAGTACTACTGACTTGCCATGCTTCATAAAACTCATTTCATAATCACATGGTTGTGACAAAAACAACAGGAAGAAAATAACCCAACTGATTTAGTATTGGTAAAGTAATTTGAAATCTATTTATAACTAATGCTGTGTTAACAAGTGATTCTCCAAGTTACAGGGACAAAATACAATATTCTACATACAACAGTTGTTCAGCTAATGAGCTATTTTTGGACTGTGCAGGTCAAAGTTACAGTACAGAGAAGGAGGGACAGGAGACAATCTACTGAAATATGATTGATTAGAAATCAATCAAATCAGATTAGAATTACAGACAGCATGTATTCTACCAGAAAAGCCACACATCAGAAAACCTGCCTCTCTCTTATTCCTAAATAATATCCATTTTTATGGGGAAAACCACGTAGCTTTCCTTTACCACTTTTATCTGCAGGCTTCCTCTTTTCCAGGGCCATTCGCTATCCACGCCTCTTCTTGGGATCCCCTTTTCTCCTTATAAAAAGGTCTGAAGTTTGTGTGTATTGACTCCTTTCAGGTCAGTTTCTTGCGTTACTTAGTATACCTCCATAATGAAGGCAAGGGTTTTTTTTTTTTTTTAAACATGGAATCGAGCCCTTTTATAAGAACTACATGCAAAAACATTAAAAATGTATGTGGTTGTCCTAGTGATTGTGTGATTGTCCTGGCTTTAAAGCTCCTTGGAAGAAAGTTATTCAAGCTCTTCAGATGACACTTGTGCTAGTAACACAAATCAATTCCAAATGCACTTCTTTAAGATGTAATGATACAACCAAGAAACATACTCAGCAAATGTACCTTTCAGGCACATTAAAAGTTAAAGCTGCTGACTTTTAATGAAAGAACACAACCATGAACTAAAGAAAGAGTGAACTGATTGCTACTCCTTTCTGTGCATCAGTTTGCATGGTCAGCTTTTGTATTCAGCATAGCTATTCTTCTGAGCTACAAAAGCCTCACTGCTGGTTCTACTGACCACGGCGCATGAAGAGCAAATCTTGGGTTTTGGCCGCTGGCTGCTTTTACTGAGTCAACAGTTATAAACAGCATTCGCAACTCATCTTTAACTATGGATACAGCTGAGAACTATTCAACTCCCCATTACATAGTGGGAGCTATATCAGCAATAGGCTGAGTATTAGTAGAGATTATGGCTAGGAATTCTGGGCTGATGTGATTCTGAGATTCAATTAATATTTATGGTCTAACAGCATTGTTGCTAGAAAACACTTCTACATTTTTAATTGTTGATATGGCCTCTACGTGATCAGTAAGAGAATATGAATTAGCTTGGATTGAATATGAATCAGAAGAATACAAGTGAGCTTGCATTGCAGCTCTAGTAATTTAAGAATTCAAGATAATAATAGCCAACCCTGTCTTAAACTGATGCAACAAGAAAATTCAACACAGGTTCAGACCCAACCCAGGCCTCTGCACAAGTTGCTATCACTGTATCGCATAGGTCACCCAGTCCCTGACCAAATATTAGAGCAAACAAAAAGTCAAGTCCTAATTATGAAAACAAAACACCACAACCAAACAAAACCTATACATCTATTTAGGGTGGCAGATGGAATACTGAGAGACTATATTTTTGTTTACTAAACTATGCCTTAAAAGAAAAAAATATTGCGTACTTGTATCTACGGTTGCTTGTTTTTAGATGTGTGATGCCAAGAGGATTATCCTTTTACTTACAGAAATATAAACTATCCACCTTAACTATCTCCTTAGGTTTTTTTAGAACCTACGTGCCATTTTCTATACTCTGTATTGTTATTTATAACAATATATATTTACATATTTTAATATTTACATATATATCCACACATATTTATACGTGTATATAGACAGCTACGTACTTGTGTATAGAATATTACTTATATAGCCTCTTCTTAAGGATAGTTGTTTTCCTATCCAAGGAGCAAAAGTAGTAAAAATGACAAGGTTTTATTTTTAACTACATAGCTAACTTCTATTCCCAGCAACCTCAATTCCAGTTGAGTCAGGCTGGAACAGATTGGACTTAATAAACGTAGCTACTGCCTAATAACACTAATGCATGTTTTCCGTGGAATGTTGACAGCACAACTAGTGCTTTGGGTCTTCTTTATTATTTGCTTCTTCCACTGCCTGAAAAGATAACGTGTGCTTAACACGAGAACATCGTTGGTTATCTGCATGTTAGGGCATTACTTGTTTAATAGCAAGAAAACCCAAGAGGATGCCACTTTTTTCCACTTTCACAGGCTATATAACTTCCAGCTGGACACTCTCTATAAGGATCAAGAGGTATGGAAACAGAATATTTCCACAGGAGGATATAGCAGTGTTAGTTCTGCAATGAAAGCATTTTTTTAAGAGACAGGAAGAGCTGCATCTGCTATTACTACAATGAGAGCATTATAAGATGCAAGCCTCTGAAACATGCTAAAGAAAAAAATTAATACCCAAAAAGGTACCAGAAATAATTAAGAAATTTTAGGAAAGTTTATATTGATATTCTGTATACTTACAACTTGATCATACTGCCTCAATCCTCTAAGTCTTGTGAACATAAACTAAGCCAGCTTATTCCTCAAATAACATTTTTTGTTTAAAACTGAAATCAAGACATAAAACACACCTTTGCTTTTTTAAGACTAAGTAATTATGCATAATTTGCTGTCATTTGCATTTTCAGACACCTTCCAGAACCAAAATAATAATGCTTTGTTAAGATACATAATCACAGTGGTGAAGAAATGCTTCTGACTATTTTAGGGTTCAAATTTTAATTATTAAAAAGTGATACTGCCCATTTAATTACAGGGAAAACAATTTCCATTTAATTGTTACCTGGTGACTTCACATGTCCTTAATACTACATAATTGTGATTAATGCATAAATTATCTGTATCAGCAGTAATCACTGACGTAGTTGCATTTAATTATTTCTGCAATTTTGACCTACCCCAAGTACCTGACACTGGACTATGGCAAAACTTATAATTAGAACAGAGAAAGTCCTATTTCAGAAAGGCAGCCCATAGGCTGGATGGAGTAGCCTAGGAGATGCTTGGAATCACAGAATCATAGAATAGTTTGGGTTGGAAGGGACCATTAAAGATCATCCACTCCAAGCCCCCTGCCGTGGGCAGGGGCACCTTCTACGAAACCAGGTTGTTCAAAGCCCCGTCCAACCTGGCCGTGAACACTTCCAATGATGGGACACCCACAGCTTCTCTGGACAACCTGTCTCACCACCTTCATCGTAAAAAAGTTTCTTCCTTGCGTCCAATCTAAATCTACTCTCTTTCAGTTGAAAACCGTTGCCCCTTGTCCTGTCACTACATGCCCTGGTAAAAAGTCTTTCTCCGTCTTTTTTATAAGTCTCCTTTACATATTGAAAAGCAGCGATAAGGTCCTTACTTCACTGATATTTTGTCTTAGACCCCATCTATTATTAATCGCAGTATTACTTAGACTTCCCCCATTCCCACAGCCAGCCTCTGTATGCTCTGGAAGTGCTGCTGTACGCTCCCCAGGGAGGGAGGAAGAAGGAAGGATCCCATTTGCAAGCAAACATGACTTTGTGCATTGTAAAACTTTACTGTACAATAACAAATCTAACTACCGCTGTCAAAAACTAATGCAAACTCTTCTTTTTTTGTGTCTCATTCATCCATCATTATCTATTTTGGGTCTAGCAGCACTATTTTCAGCATTTCTCATGTACAAATATTACATGTTACACTGTCCAGCGAGTACCACTGAGTGCAGAAAGGGGACTATAGTTTTGATCTAGGCAGAAATAGAATTGTTGGATAGAAGTGCTGTATGGTCAGAAGTTATTTGGCTGAAAGAAGAGGTGAATACTTTAAATAAATTCTCTCATTCTTTCATTATTTTCAAAATATCACCACATTCCCGTTACTGAGCTTTGGAAGATTCCGTTTCATTATTTTTGAAAGGACTTTAAGACAACAGGCATAGTAAATTTTTTTTTTTTTTTTAAGTTTTCTGAATACTATTAATATAGACAATATAGAAAAGCTACCCTACACATCATAATTCCCGAGAGAAAAAAAAACAAACTAAACAAAGTGCTGCTGTGAGACCTTGAGAGGACTGACCTGCAGTCTGCTGCAATGCTGCGAGCAATCATGCTACTCAAGCTGTGCAAATTAGGCTCTTCCTGCTGTGACAGCAGTTCCAGGGTGCATGCATGACTGAACTCGCAGAATGAATGTTTTTGTTTTTTTCATGTGGATCATTTGGAAACAACTAGGACTTAAGAATTCAGTATGCATCATTTTTTCACTATCACTCACATGACCGGTTGTGCTTGGAACAAGACTGCAGCTATATCTGTAATTTCCTCTTAACTTGGCTAACAGTGTTTTTACAATAACTATGCAATAATTAAGGAAACTTTCTGGACCTTTAATTCAAGTGAATAGCTCAGAAGCTGACCAGTTCACAGCGGAGGAAAAATAAAGCATCTTTTAAGGGTCCCATCTGGGATCAGACAGCAATTTCTCACCTGTGAATTTTAACATATTCCACCTAAGCCCATTCTTGCTTTATTTCCCCCAGCTAATCAGTAATAAAACACCTCAGATAGGGCCCAAACTTATCCAAAAGGAAGCAAATTGTGAAATGGTGACACTTATACAGGTTGGTTTTGTAGGACCGTAATGTAACATATTGTAGATGCATCCCAGAGCTGGAACAAAACTCTGAAAGAACAAAATTCTGACCAGAATAGGACACACCAAAACCCGAAGCATAATTTGCCCGAACATTTGGATATCCAGCTCCCTGAAACCAGTGGATAGTACAGCTATGATTCAATTAGGCATCCTAAAGCTATTTTGGGAGTTCCTGATCAACTTCCAGATTTCACGGTAGAAAAGTACGCACCTCTTCTAGGTCTTGTGCCATCTGCCAGCCCTACGTGAATGACTTTAATATCCTAGGCAATCTCAAATTGAAGCACTCTGTCACATTATTGATTTCTCTCAGTATTCTTAATTTCTTTGTGAATCTGGCTCTTATTGTTTGCCTCTTTACTACTTCCTCAGCCGTCACAGTAATTTTTAGTCTGTGTAGCAGCATGATCAAGTTGTGAGGATGGCCTGTGCTTCTTTTACCTCTGCAATAGCCCTCCCTTCAGGCAATCCTCCCCAAATTTCTTACAAATCTCATTCAACTGCTGATTCTTTTTTGGAGCAGTCAAAATTCCAAAGGGCATCCTTAACCACCCTGGACCTACTAACTAAACATAACATAACTAAAACACGATCTATAAATTTGTTAAACATCCTCACATCAAACCTTTCCTCCTGAAACGAAAGTTCTGGCATTCAAACCTGAAATCTGCTGTTTGATTTGGCACAAGAATGACATGACTAGTACAGTATTACGTGAGTTAGTTCCGTGCTAAAGTCCTTAGAGTAAACACAGGCAGAAAAGCAGAACAGTCATGCTCCTGCTGGTACAATCAACTAGATCTGCGATTTTCACCAGGCTACTCGTCCAAACGACGGCTAACATCTGCCTACCCTTTTAGCAGCACTTGTAGTTTTTGTAACTGAAACTGAGTTAACCCTGAATTCTGGTTGGAGACTGTCAGGTTCACTGAAACTGAATGTGCTACACAGCTGTGATTGTAGAAATAAAGCAAATTACACTTTTGCACGTTCAGTTTTCAAATGAGAAACACCCATATTTTGGACGAATACATAGAAATGTGTGTATTGATCAATAAAAAAATTACAAGTCTAGTATCAGATCAGAGACACATCACTGGCGTATACAAAATCATGAGTTGTACTTTGGATTTTGACTGATAGATTAATCTCTGCTAATGATTTTTAAGTGTACAATAAGTTACTCATTAAAACGTGATCTTTTATCTCAGTTCAAATATCATCTCTACTCATGATATTTCTATGCATTAACATAAGTGGAAATGCAAACATCCTAAACTTACCCAGTACAGAAAAAAAAAGTATCCAACAGAAAACTAGCGAAGTTGAAACAGTTCTGGTTTTGCCATGATTAATCATCTTTAGAATTATTTCAGCCCGCCCACCCACCCTCCCCCATTGTACCTCTGGAATCAGCCTCGCCTTGGTACATCTCTGATAAACAATACAGGCAAGAATAACAAACACCCCTCAGATAGTGACAGATGACCACCTTTTTAAAAAACAGACTCTGAGCCTATTCACAGGCAGTAAAAAACCCAAATCAGATGGCTTTTGCACAGACAAGGAAAGCTAGACATTCACTCTCATTCCTGCTTAATTTCTTACATAGTTCTGCCTCTTCCTTTTCAATGTTTTTTTTCCACCAGACACAATACCTAGAAAGGGTATTTTGCAACAGCTTGGGACTCCCAGGAGCCCATTAGCACCTTCCTGGCCACTGTGGGCCTTCAGTAGAGCGTACATCCGTTGACAGACTTTGTTCATATCTTCTAACAGGAGTAGGAGAGTAAGAAATTGCTTATACAACATAAACTATTTTCTGTTTGCATGGGAACAAGACTGAAAGTGAAAGGCATGTTATTCAGAAAAATCAAACATTTAAGTACAGCTTATTCTATTAGATTTGACTGTCCTGCTCATCAGACTAATACAATTCTTTTTTAAATCTTTTTAGGACTACACTGAAGAATAATTAAAAAAAAAATCCTTGGCAATTACAAGAGTAACAGCAAAACAGTGCAAGCCAGGAGTACATTAAACTTTTCAACCAAACTATACTGAAATGAAAGGTGATCTGTATTTCATTAACTTACTTCTTAGCAAGTCAAAGGGATTTATTTCCAATTCCACCATCTGTATACACTATCTTACTCGTATAGATGATAGCTTAGTCCCTATAGCATGTCATTTCAGTTCTAACCAACGCCCCAGAGAGTTTACACTGCCCCACTGCACAAGGTCGAGTCTCACTGAGAAATACCTTTCTACAGGAATAATCCCTCTAAGACAAACTTTTGGCTTTGTTTATATATGTAAATCTATCAGACTGGATTCTCAGCTTCTGTGAAATCTTTGTGTCTGCACAATCTCACAGCTCTTCAGGGCTTGTCCCTGCCGTGACACACCTGGTTACCAGACAAAGGACCATAGACAAGCCAGGCAACTCCTGGCCAAACCCAGAATCCTTAATCCCATGAGAAAGTCTTCATGCATATATATGAGGAAGTTAACATGACACACAACGGGATTTCCGAGGTAACCGGGTCAGGCTATCAATTACTTTGTAGAGAGGAATGCAAAAGAAGCAGAAGCACGGCAAAGCTCCCAGTCACTAACTTTAGGGGAAAACCAAAATTTTTAACAATGTGAATGGAAGTAACATCAACATTTTATTACTGATATCTACTTTTTAATCTTTAAAGCAGATTTCCAAATAGTGGTATCTCAAAAACTCCCAGAACTAGACCTGAAAAGGGAAAGCCACGCAACACAGAGCTGAAATACAGTTCGTTAAGAATGAATTGTGAGAGATAAGAGAACTTCCCCTAGGGACTTAATCAGCTGTATAGCGGCAACACCCATGAAAGTACAGTTTATGCATAGTCAAATTCAGTCTACACCTTTGAAACTACACTTTTACTTGCTTACTCCCAACAGCTGAAAACCCTGGGTAGGGCAGGGTAACTGCAGGGTAACTGAGCTATTCCGAGGTTTCTATTAAAACACAAGTGTCTCCTGAAAACGCTCTAACATTTATAGACAGAGCATTAGCAGCCTTGCCGAGTTAAACAGAGATCGCCTTTCTCTACCACTTCTTTCCTCCTCTGCTTGCTTACCTACCTATCTTTAGTGTAAGGGTTCATCTTAGTTATAGCTTAAACCACAGACACCACTCGACTTCAGACTTCTCATCAGCCGCCCTTAAGGAACACAACAGGCAGAAGACATAGATGTCCTCTCTCTGCTTGGTCCACTAGCCAGCCTGGCAATAGAGGAAATAACAGGCTCTGACACTGGATATGCAGAGGCTTTGGAAGGAGCCGGGATTATTCCGGCGGCAATTCCGAACGCGCAGAGAATGTGTTCAGCCTTGCAAAGGCAGGGTCCAACACACTGGATGTTGCACAGCAGTCGCAAAGTAATTATTTTTTGTGAAAAGGAGCTTTATTAGTATTCAAGGTCACCATCAGGTGTCAGAAGAAAATGGTAAACTAAGTGTCCTTAGACCGTCAAACCGTCCAAGCTGATTAGAAAAGTTAGAATATCTCTTGTTATTCTAAGGCACATTTTAGTGATTTTTAAATAAGATTTTTTAAACAATTTGGAGGACTCCTCATCAAATCTAGATCTATTCCCAGACGGGTATTTTTACTTCAAACTTACTATCCCAAACCTGTTGTTCTTTTAAGAGCTATACAGGCAAGTTATCAAACTTTGCCCTAAATGTATACACCACCTTAATTACAAAGGGACCTGGTCATAAAGACCTCACATGAGACTCTAATTTGTCAGGGAGAAATAGGAGATTGATGTTTGGTTGTTTGTTTTAAACTCATCTGACATGAAAATTGTTTTACAGTTTTAGCAGTCACTCAGTTTCACAAATAATCCTTAATGTGCATATATTCCTTTAGTACACCCAGAGCATTTGAAACCGCAGTACTAGAATCTGTTTTTAGAAAAGTTTGTGATGGTACTAACAGTTAAAATGAGTAACTAACTGTTAAAGTGAGCGATGGGAGGGAGGTTCAATAGGGGGCTAGAGATGGAATACATTGTTCTCTGGAGCTGCATTGCCACGGACTTCTGGAAAGTTTCTCAGCAGAATATGAGGAACTAACTTCGCTCAGTGCCCTTGCGAAGGGAAAGAGGAATGGGGCAGCGGGAGCCCCTCGAGTTCTTTTTGTTGCTTTGGAGCACAGAGGATCATTTGGACTTGCTCACCCATGAACCTCTGAGTCTAGATATTCCAAGAGACAGACTTTTGTCTCTCTCTATATAGACAGATATATAAGATATAATACTAATGCGTCAACATTCTTAGCTGCTTCTCCCTACTACAGAGTTAACTAAAAAACAGTTAATGCAAGGCCAGAGACACAGAGCTGCAAAATCGCACAGCATAGGCCTAAAGAAATCAAAATTTTAAAGACTATTTAACACCTCTCCCTCTCATCCTTGGCTGCTAAAATCAACTCTTCATTTGTGTCTAGACCAAATGTACTCGCGTTCTTGTGTGGGCTGAACACCACGAGAGTAAAACCAGCTACTAAATATCCTGCAAGAAGAGGAATTTGTTTTTTTTTTTTTAAAAAAAAAAGGACTAAAAGCATCAGGACCCAAGTTTTGCTGTCATAAAATATCTTCATAAACAAAATTCCCCAGAGCATAGCTAACAAGCCGCCACTATCAAAGCAGCCAGTGGTTTAAGTTGCTCCACTCCCACCCCTGTCATTTATTTTAGCTTACAGTGGAGTCTCCCTGGTGAGCTCTGAGAAAAAAGAAGAATTTGTTGTAATTTAAAGTATTTAATCTCACCATTCTGATTGTTCATCCTTTCACTTTCTAAGTGTATCTTTCCAACTGAACAAATTTTGAGGAAGCTGCTAAATATCTTGTCTGTATTCACCTTCATTTGGAAGTCTTCTTCAGGTCTGCTAGTTCACAGCTGTTCCACAGAACAATTTTATTAGACCAGCTGAATGAGATCTCTTTAATATTTTTCTAAGGTTAAAAAAAAACCCCACAAACACAACCCCTACCACTTTTCTCCCATGATATTGCAATGAGATACTGCTATACACCCTCTCTTCTTTCCAAGGAGACAGAAGCACCATCAGTTTGGGGTCTGAGAGTGTGAAGTGCTTCCTTTAATGAATGCGCAAAATCAGTTCTTTGAACTGACCAAATTTGTTGTATGTACCAGGGAAGTCTACTACATAAGAAGCAATGTGAGCATGAAATCATGAAACCAGGCACCCAAGGCAGCAGTATCACAGTACCCTCTATACAAAGATCTGCACTAATGACAACTAAACAATAGTCTTTATTATCTACAAACAGCCTGGGTAAATAGTGCTTTCTGGAGTTTTCCTAATCATAACAATAATACCTATTATTTCCTATGGATATGAATGAAATTTCATCTTTCCTTTACTGATTAATATATTTAACAGAATATTTTCATATTTAGTACTATTGCAATCACTATAAAACAGATATGGAAGAATCAATACAAAAAATATTTTATAAAAAAATTGGTAAAAGCAACCCAGAAAACCCACTGCAATTCTTGGCATGACCCTTTTAATGAAATGATAACAACTATATAGCCAAAGATGCAGGAGATGCATTTGAAAAATAAGAAATCTGACTAAACCCTTACTTTAGAAGAAAGGTTGAAAGCATTCTCTTGAAAGGTAAAAAATCTGCACAGATTCTGACTTTAAAGGAAAGGTTGAGGGCATCCTAGTCACATCATCCATGTTTGTGACTTGTATTAAAACCCAGTGTGTTACCTATGATGTTGTTATGTATGCTATTTGGATGCTGTCACAAATCAGAGCAGCAAGTATGTAACTAATACAAGGCCAAGGGATTAAAGACTTATACAATGGAATTTTGTAATTTCATAGCATTATTACTTACCAATCTTATAGCCACATCTTTAACACGTCAATGATAGGAAAAAAACCAACCTTTAAAGGTCCCTTCCAACCCAAGCTATTCTATGATTCTACAAAACATCACAAAGTATATTTATGAACATAAATATACTTAGAGTTGTATTCTTTACTTAATAACCTTGCATTGAACATGCATAAACACCACATACTTATTCTATACAGCCATAGCTAGGGTGAAGTCAAGGGTTCTCAAAGTCCTGCCTGGAAAGAGCGGTACTGTGTAAATGGGAAGTGGGCTTTTAATAGCTCATATGACTGGTTAATGAATGACATTACAATAAGTCTGCTGTTTGTAAAACCTTGGAAAGTGTAACTTCCTGGTATCTAATACAGAGTGCACAGCGTTCAATGACATAGTGAAGTCAGAGACAATGAAGAGATACAACAAAAGGCTTTTAAGCTAATCTAAAAGAAATCCCATTCAAATAGAAAAATATAAAATAGTCTAGAATGGGCAGGGTTTGAGATTTCAATTGCATATTGGATTATTAGATTCTAATGATTATTCTTTAGAGGCCTAGACAGTGCATACAATTTATATTAACAGGAAGAACAGCTAGAATTCTCACTGTAAGTTAATGGAAGAGAAAGCTTACAGAGCTCCACAGACCAAAGCAACTAAGGAGTTACTGGCATTGCCCTGATATCAGCCCTCTTCATCAAAAGAGCAATTTCATTTGTCCGTGTGATAAGCATCACAAAAAAAGTGTTTCTCTGTAAATATACAAAGTAACTTTGAAAAGAAGACTTTGCAATGATTAAAATACAAAACATAAAAAAGGTGAAACAAAGCTGTATCTTGATTTTGAACTAGATTAGAACCAGATTTTCCAAACAGCACTTTAAAGCTCTTACGTAGTCAACAAAATGTACAGCCAGGTTTTCCATACATGCCATATGTGTTGGGATGCATCTAAACTGTGGAGCAGGTTGCTCTGGACAAACTTTGCAGTCCTACTCTCCTCATTGTTCAGTTGTACCCTCTAGAACTGCCTCCCTGCTCCTGCGCCTCAATCTTCCAGAGCACAGGGTGTTACGCAGGGCTGGCGTGCCCTCTGGACCTGTCCCGAGGTACACACGGAGGTGGCCAGAGCATGCCCCTACGGCCAGGCTGCTTGAATACGGTCCCAGCTTTCTCCGCTGTCACAGCATCTGCTCAGAAACTGAGGATTCTGCCCTTCAAAGATTAAGAGGCCAAACTATACAGCTGGACAAACTATTGGCTTACACACAAATTCAGAAAGGTGAGATAATTTAACTGGAAGTTCCTAGTCCTAGTACTATTTTAACTATGCATAATAGCCAAGTCACACTTCCCTACGCTAATGCATCAATTTAGTATAGCTATGTCAGAGAGTCGGATCTTAAAGCATTAAAGCATAACTAATTTGGTCCTGCAATGTCACAGTTCATGAATCATTAACGGAATCACAGAACAGCTGAGGTTGGAAGGGACCTCTGGAAGTTACGCTCCGATGCCTTTTGAGGGTACTTTGGTGCTGTCCCAGGCTCTCTCACAGATCTGACACAGTAGACTTCACAGCCTCTCTGGCCAGCCTGTGCCAGGGCTCTGTCACCCTCACAGTAAAAAAGTGTTTCCTGCTGTTCAGAAGGAGCCTCCTGTGTTTCCGTTTGTGCCCGCTGCCCCCGGTCCTGGCACTGGGCACCACAGAAAAGAGCCTGGTTCTGTCTTCTGCGCACCCTCCCTGCAGGTGTTGGTTCACATCGATAAGATCCCCCCGAGCCTTCTCTTCTCCAGGCTGAACAGCCACAGCTCTCAGCCTTTCCTTGCAAGAGAGATGATGTGGTTCCTTAATCGCCTTTGCAGCCCCTCGCTCTGCTCTCTGGTGCCAAGGAGCCCACAGCTGGACTCGGTACCCCAGGTATGGCCTTAATGCACTGGAAAAAGCTGCTACAAGGTCAGCAGCGGCTCTGTACAGGAAATGGGTAAAACAAAGTCAACTTTTCTTAAAGCATTCCAGCACAGAGAGGGTTTTCTAACACCACAGAAGATTACCATTATCTGACTTAGCTTAAAAGAAGATCTTTAACCACGTTCCCGACCCAGGTTTTAAATATGATTAAAACAAATTTTTCCTTAACTATATAGTTCAACCGAGAAAGGCTAAGATATAACATTATAACATAAATTTTTTTTCCAATAAAAGGACTTCTAAACCCTGGATTTTTAGTTTTTGTTACCTTACGTTTTAAACAAATAATGCCATTTAGTAGTCAGAATATGAAGTAGTTGCATATCTAGAACCATCTTCTAATGTTGAAAGCAGGTATTGAAAAGGTCAACTGAATTAAGTTTACATAGACTTTGATTGTCTAGAGATCTCTTCTTGATGTCACACAGTGACAAGAATCATTATGCGATACGCAGATGACGATACAATCTACTGTCGAACTGAACCCTTTGCATTTTTCTCCTCAAAAGCTTTTCTGAATGACACTGCAAAGTTGATGGCGCTCCTTCCCAACCCTGCTAAGGAGAACATTTAAAATTAGTAGTTATCTTTTATGCCTCAAAGATGGGTGGATAAAGTTTAGGGCAGAAATAAGTGGTTTTATGTTAATTTCAAAGGCACTAAGTTGAGACAGCAAAAGATCAAGTAATCTGAATGAGGTCACACAAATTTGGCAAAGGAAGAAACTGGAACTATCTCTTGAGTTCTGACCTGGAGCCTTTTGATCTTAACCTATGAATTTGTTGATTTTACTGACCATTTACATACACAAAGGCAATGTACACAGAAGTACATGGAGTTAGCAATACAGATTATGCATGATAATGTAGCTTCTATCGGAAATACATAAAGACTTTCCTAAGTTATAATTGCATTGCAGCAACACTTTTTTTCCGGGGGGGGGGGGGGGGGGGGGGGGGGAAGGGGGATTGGAGAGAAGTAGGTACATACAACTCTCTGTGAAATACTTTCAAAAATCTATTGCTGGAGCAGTTTCTAAAATTATTTCATGGACTACAGTTTTGCAGAGAAGTTAAGCCAAAAAGCCAATATAAAACCAGTAAGGCTAATTCAGCATTGTGAACAAGGTACTTATGACACAGGATTTCAGTTTCACTTGAAAAATCCCGATACGGATCATATACTTCTCTTACAAAAGATTGCAATGACTAAGCAAATGGCAGCATGCTGAGAAGACAGTCTCTGCTACAGCTAGCCTGATTTATCATCACGTTACTCTAATTACCTCGAGTTACTCATTGTTAGGATCACTTTTATGTCGTGGAAACTTCGGGCAGCCTCAAGCTTGGCAGACTTTAAGTATGCGAGTACTAACTCAATACATAATTAAACTTCCGAGTCCAATGCTTTTTAAAAACATCTGTAGCAAAACACATCAATGGATATACACTGGGAATATGTAGGGATTCTTACTCATATTATACTCATATTAATTTCTTACAAATCAAACCACTTTGCCTTACATAAGTCCTATAGGATTCTTGCAAATCACCATTTTCAGATTTCTCCTAAATCACTAAGAGTAAAAAAAAATTACAGACGGAATTCTACAACAATCCCAGTAACTAAAATCTTTGTTCGTTGACTTCCTTGTAGCCCAATAATTGGAAGGTTGTGCTCACCTACTGTTTTACTTCTATTTACGGAACCATATTCACTCAGCTCTTTTATGTTCTTGTGATGAGGCAAAGCAGCCTTTTACCTGACTTCTCTACCTGATTAAGGTGGATCTGTAACAACTTTGGTTCACAAGAATGAGAAAAGACAGGTAGAGCGAATGGGTTGATTTGTCCTGATGTTATCACGTTTATCACCTGTTATACTTCTGAAGCTCCATTTGATGTAAAAAGCTGTTAAGGATACCACATTTCCCAATATGATTTAAAGTGCCCCCTTCCGCAATATTTTGTTCTGTAATGGTTTTATTATCTTTTTTTAAAATATATATATATATATATATATTTTCAACAGCCAGCATTTTTTGAGGTACATTAACAGGTAACATATGACTTAATGATGATACTCAAACTCATCCCATGGTAAGCCTTAACATGCATCGGAGCTTCATTTAGCATTTTCAGGCATTCATTAAGCCAAGAGATCCCTAGCTTATCTGCCAGTGGAATAGCACAGATTTAACAGTGTTTGACCTAGTACACGCATTGAAATAAGCATGTCAAGCAAGAAGATTAAGAAGAGAATTGTCGTTACCAAGCATTTGTTATTATACCATGAATAAAGAGAATTGAAATATTTGTTCAGATCTTGGGATTCAAAGTGAGTTTCTCTATACAGATGACTTGCAGACTAGATGACTTGGAGGGTTATTTAAAACCCAGAGCAAGGATGTGGTACCCAGTGCCTGATGTCCTTGAATATTGTACGGGAAACCTGAATGCTCAGCATGGCTCACATCACATGAGCTTGTTACTGTTAGATTCCTTACCCAGTATCACATATCAACAACCCTTTCCTTCCCCTGCCAAGTCTAAGAGGTAATGTTTAAAACTACGGATTATAAGCAGGAAATTTTCCCCTGTGCAGAAAGCCAGAGTTAAGCCCGTATTTAAGCCTCAGTGAAGTCCTTTTGGTATCTCACAAAGAAAAAGTCACTATCAATTTCATGGTTCTATGCTTAAATTCTCATCCCAACTTCACCAGAATGTTTCAGAATGAAGGGGAGAGAAAGATGGAACATTTCGGTCCAGATCCATCTCAGTTAAGACTATGTTCTTAAATATATATATATGTATGTACATTAAAACTTACATATGATATATTTATAATTTGCAACTGACAGAGGAATCATAAATAAAAGAAGTTAAAATGGAATCAAGTAAAAGCAAGATGGGTAGAACTGCAAGACGAGTAAAGAAAAAACAGACCAAGTAAAAAGCAAGTGGCACAAAGATATCTTGAGTATAACCAAAAGAGAAATTGCATAGGAATAGAAAAAAGAAAACCCCATGGACAACGCTTAACATTTAAGAGATCTACTTAATAGGTTTCTGTAACCACATTTCACAGTGTTTCCTTCATAGCTGATCTGCCTTGAAGGAGAAGAACAGGTAAAGATATATTCCTCATTTATACCAAGACATTATCAACAACTCTGACTAAAGCGATTCTGAAAAAGAACATTAAAAATCATAAAAAACTTGCATATACATATTTAAACGCATGCAAGCATCTCATGCCAAAGACATAATGACCATGGACCTACATCTTGTCTAGAGAATTACATGCTGAAAACACTGTGTAATGTATAATCTTACATCAACGAATCCATTTCAGTGTTCTGTTCCTTCCTACTGCAAGGAGGGATGTGCATTCCCCAAAAACTTATCCTGCTCATCCTGCCCAAAATCCTAAGGTTGAACCCAGTAAAATTTCTAAAATAACATTTGAGTTCTCCCTAAAAATTGCCATGCGATTCTGAGGCAGCGGCTCATATGGCTAATAGGCTCTTTGGAGCAAGATATGCAGGTACTTGCCCGAAGAGCTACGCCAATCAAAGATTTTCACAATAAATTAAGATAGCAATTCTGTTGCAGTGATGGGCTAGAGATATAAGAGAGGTAAGGCTCGTAGGGAGAGGTCAAGTCTTCTGTTAGGCAAACCTTTGGGCATGCAATCACAGAAAACTCAGTAAAAGGTCACCTGTGTGAATTCACAGACTGGGAAATACCAGAATAAGATGATTGAGCATGCAAAAATCTCTTTCCTAACGTGAAGCTTTATAATGGGGCCACATGCGAGCTCTGCCCTGTAAAGAGGAATATTAATCTACTTAGCGTATGTCCCATCTTCATTAGAATGAATCTGCAGACTACTGTATGTAAATGCTTTGCAATTTAGAAAATTAAACAATTTGCATACAATGATACACGTGCAAAATCTCTTGTATCTGATGAGGTATTCAGGTACAGAAGCAGAAGCTGAAACTACTGCAGGACCTTACAACTGAGAAGATATTTTTGTTCCCAGCACAAACCCTGCTTTCTTGCTTAGCACATAAGTGTTTTCAGTGCATTATGTGGCAGCTAATGCTGAGGTATTTCTGGAGGTTCATCCATTTTTGAATGGACATGTATACATATATTGCATAACAACTCTCTCTTTTTCTCTGAAATATCAATAAATGCTTTTTTTTATACCAGTCTGAACAAAACCATCGCTAAAATCACATTTCGGAATATCTTTGCCAGTAAGCCTGCTCTTCTAAAAGCTATCAGCTTAGGTAGCCAGATCAGTGGACAGCCATAATTTCTTTTAGTTTAGCTGCATTATTGTGGAATCGGAGTCACGGGCACATGTCACATCCTTCCCTTCTAATGGAAGATAAGCAGCATTATGGAAAATAAAGAAAATAACTTATCTGACTGCCATTACACAGAACAATCCAAAAAAGGACAAACAAAAAGAAAGCATCAATACAACTATGATTGGGAAATTAGGTTATTAATCAACCATCACACTATAGCACAAACATCAGCGGGGTATTGCAAACACTACCTCAGAGATGAAAATCAACTCAGCCAAAATAAGAAATTGCATAAAATTAATTGACTGACTTGCAAACACACAGAACTGAAGAGAGCAACAGTCATTACTCCACCTCTACCTTGTTGACACAGAAAGCCTTAAATAAATTTCATCTTTAACCTGATCAGAATGTGCAAGTATATGAAACGTTAGCTAGAACTAATGATTCTGCTTTACAGAGCAGGTTTTTCTCTTTTTTTTTTGGTCAGTTTTTGTGGTGTTTGTGGTTTTTTGTTTATTTGGGTTTTTTTTGTTTTGTTTTGGGTTTTTGTGTGCATGTGGTGTACGAAGAACAGAATACCAGTATGTTCCTTGATGTTCAGGGCTAATCTGCATTGCTGCAGGCTCCAAATGAGCTCAAACTTGACCAGGTAAATATAACCTCTAAAACCCAAGGGATTAGTCTGCAACAGGGACGTCAGAGCACCCCACCTCATATAGGTGATATATCAACCAATCATTTTTCTAGCACATTATTTGACATCGCAACACTACGTAGGCCTTTAGATGCAAATTTTTAAAATAGTATCGTATTATATCTTCCAACTTTTAGCATTCATTTTTTCTAATGGTGTGACTATTTACTAAAGGCTTCATCTACTGGGATGTTGCAATTTTGGAATAGGAATTAGTATTATTTTTTGGCAAGGTTCACGTACTTAAATTTTACTTGCATTGTTCCTGCCTCAGCAATGTTCTAGGTATAATGCATTTCCACAACGCGTTTTGCTTACTGTGCTTTTGTCTTGCCTGTTTCAGTCTGTAGATTTTCATTCCGTATTTCCTTTCATGGCATATACTGTCATGATATCAGATGCAATGGGACATAATTTATGTTGCTAATGCCATCAGTCAAATGGTGGTGGTGGTGCTATGCATTGCATACACAGAAAAAAAAAAAAGGAAAAAAGAGAAATGGCCGTTTCATCTTTATTATCAATCCTATCCTCTCTCTATAGTCAAAACAATTGACTTATTACTTGTTTAAGCATGTCTTTGAAAGTAAGTTGTCTGTTTAAAAACATCTTGGCTCTGCTGAGCGGAATGTTTTCCTGAAGAGTAAATCACATCACCTACAGCACCAAGAAACAGAGTTTGTTGTTTTCTGAGCCAAAGTAAATTTCCTGGATAGCTGTACTTTCTGGCAACTGCATGTTAATGATCAAGAACCACCCTCTGAGGACTACGCTTGGCAGACCATTACTGAAAGGACATGAGAACTAACATAAATGTAGCCCGGATGAATTTTGTTGCCTAAGTCCACTGGAAGAGAATAGGTGACCTGTTGTACAGTTCCTCTCTAGAATATGCACAGTAAGTACACAATATAAATTTGCCGAAATTTCAACAGACCTTTATGGTCTTTTTTTTTTTTCCCCATCAGAGCTACACCAGAAGTGAAGAGCTTTAATGCCCTTCTTGTGAAACAATTGTGATGCTATTGTCAGTCCACAGCCGGAAATGCTAAATTCTCTGTACTAGACAGAGCCCACATTTCCAGATTCATAATGAAACCTTCTCTTTTCCATTACATGGCTATCCAAAGTCCTGTGAGATTGGATAGGTGCCATACTGCAATGAACATACATATATATACATTCTTGTCCGTTAACACTGTTGTAAAGTTTGCTCAGAACTGTAGCGAAACTACATGGTAGAGTTTTGAAGCCAATATCAGAATACAACATAAATGTCTATATATGAGAAGAGTTGCTGGGGATATTTAAAGATGTTCAGAAATTTTAATGTAAAATAGATTTTCACTGGAAAAATGTTAATTTATTTTAACCAAAGTATTTTACGACAATGTACTAATATTTTAAAATTTCTTTTGAAACCTAGAAAGAATGGAAATTTATCTGACTGTCAGAGGGCAAACTGAGCACAGATTTTCATTCACACTTATACCTGCAGCCTGGGACCAGAGGGTTTACAGGTTTTTGCCTCTGCGGTAAGGAGCCTTAAAGATCCTAGTCCAAGAGTCCTCGTCCGTTTTCATATGCAGTCCTTTTTAAAATCTCCCATTAGACAAACAATGTTAATGATCAATAATGCAAGAGCTAGTTAAATTTCTATTTCCTGCACTTAGAAAGTTTAGTGACCTAGCAAAACTTGCTATATAATTTTAAAGTGGAGTCAACGACTATTATGCAGAGATTTGTTTGGAGCACCCCTAACACTGTCTGTGTTTAATTGCGCTAGGCACCACAGCCACTCACACGAGATATAGGAGTACTACTGCCTGCAAATGTTTCCAGCTAAGTAGAAGCAGGACACTTGCTGCGCAAGAATCTCATCGCTAACACTCAAGGAACAGATAGCAATGCTTTCTTAGCGTTTGCACTCCTTGCTCAACTCCACGTACGTGGTTTGATTAACATAAGCTATAACCATACATTATACATCAGAAATTACAGGTAACAAGTTTAATTTCATGTGCGTTTACTATGCAACTTAAAAGCATTTCAGCAACTCCTGTCTACAATTCGCAGTTGCAGTTCGCTACACAATCACCACATTAATCATCACACTTGCACACTGTTTCACAGATGCCTTAAGGTTTATGTGATAATTCACACCTAATTATAATCTGGAGTCAAGTTTTTGAGGGTTATTTCTAATCAACACTTACAGTGCATCATGGGTTGCAAAAGAATTTCTGAGTCACTATCAGTATCATGCCCTTACTCGTCACATATTGTAAAGACACTGTTTCATTATCTGCTTTGCTGACTTGACCCGACTTATTCAAGCACCTTTTGCCTCTGTCCCATCTGTTCTGGTGAGAAAGGAGTGATCCTTTCTGATGGCTAAGCCAAGAATTAAGATCTGGTGATAGCTCAAAGTTTCAGGCTGTGTAGATACACCCTCTTTCATGACTTAAGAAAACGTTTATGAGATTTTTAACCCACGGCAGATAGAAACTGGCCTGTTAGTAATGTTTCTCTTGCTACATACTTTAAAGATAAGTGACTGCACGACTGTACCTTACTCAAACAGAATGAAGTACCTACAGCTGTCTTTCACCCTTTTTCACATCTGTGCCTAGAAGATATATGGCAATACAATTTTACAGTATTATGGCAGAATTCAGTGAAGTCTTTATGCTAACAATAAATCCTATGTCTAAGTTAAGATATATATTTCTCTGTGTTACACCTTTGTCGTAACAAGTAGCTGTGATAGGTAAGCATAAAACTGAGGGGTGTTTTGGCTCCCTACATTTTAGATGTATTGTGTGCAGCACAATAATAAGAACACAGCAACTTCTTTCTTTCATTGTTGATTCTCAATTATACTAGAAACGTGTTATCAGTTGGTTCAAAACCGAATCAGATTAGGCTGAAAACATTTCTCGAATCAACAACGTCAAAGCTCTTATTTTAATCTTAGTAATTATGTGCCATTTTCTTGGGTCAAGAAAAGACAGAATTTCAAACCTCTTCTATTTAAAGAGGCTCAAGCTCATATTTTCCTCTCCTAACGCTCAAAAAAGCAGGTCATACCATACCGTAGGACAAGCGTTTCACGATTTATCTGTTACGATGTTGCACTTAGGTATTTGCATACTTACTGATCTTAAAAAAACACTTCCTTCATATTTTTAATGAAATTTAAAGACGCCTCTGGTACTTTATAATATGGTGACAATGAGAAGGGAAGGTAGTGTTATTCTGGGAGGGAGAGGTAGATTTTCAACAACGCATTAGTCAGAGGAACTATTTGGTCCAGGCAAGACAGCAAGGTGTGACACCATCTGTTCATCACTGTGGTTGTCAATGATAATGAAATTTAACTGTTCATAAATGTTTCTTCTGCTTTGTTAGAAAAACCCTATTTTTTTTTGTATTTAAGTAGTCAAAATATTTCTCATTTCATTGGGCTGCATGTATTTATGTTTTGTTCAGTGACCAGAAAAAATCAATTATTTGTGCAGACATAATGATGTTCTTAATGTTGAAACCAGGCTGTCATATGGATACAATAAAGCAACCATTGCCAACCTTGCCGTGAACGTGTGCAAGTCATTTCACAAATTCTTTGATGGCTTGTCCTGACTTCTCAATGAACTCTCCATGCATAAGCACTGTTGTATTCAGCTGCTTTTAATTCACTGACTTCACATTCATGTTCTCCATGATTTATCATTCACATAGTGCCTTACTTTCTGGTTCTTGGTCATTTCTACCACTCCATCCCATGGCACTTGTTGCTTTTACAATAGGTGGCAGAAACTGTCTCTCCCCTGACTGCCACCTTTGTCCTTATTTCACATGCTGCTTCTCAACTGTGCACGCATTGTTCCTTGGAAGCCATCCTTCTGGTATAAGCCTTTTTGCTGGGGAGATCGCAATATCCTTGCATCTTTCTACTTTGTTGTATCAAAATTACATATAAATCACTTGACTCAAAAAATCCAAACAGTTGACTGAACAGCAGCTCTCCTCCATCTAGCCCGGCTGCACACTAATCTGCCTCCAGAGCAGACACATGGTTCCACTGGTACAGTACCACCTGCTTATCTGACTATAATAGAGCAATCATCTTCTATACTTATCATAGAATCATAGATCAATTCTTGGTTATCGCTCCTTTTGACTTAAGCTTCTGGCAAAAATAGGCTACACGGAGGTGGGATGCAGCCAATTAGTTCCCAAATGTGAACTAGGCTGGAGAATAATCTGGGGAAATGCTCTTGAGCCTTATTTTTAGTAAAGGAGCAACAAGAGCGAGAGATTTACCACAATACGAAAGCACTGAAGCAGAAACAGAACCCTATTCCGAAGTCTCCTTGTGAGTTTTTACCACTAGATGGTGCTTTCAAAAAGAACCAAACAACAAACGTCAGAATACCAGCCAAGGTCGACATGCCAGTACAGAGAGAAAACAGTACAACAAATAAAACCAGAAGCATACCCCGTACGCCATGAGACTACCAATCCTAAAGTTCTGCTATGACTAGGCCACATTGTGGTTCTCTGACAGAGAAGGGAAGCCTTAACACACACGCTGTCATCACAGCAGGGACATGACCACCAACAACGTATTAATAAATATTCCTAGCTCTTAATTGCTTCCAACAAATAATACTGGGGCATGGAGAGAAGAAAATAAACTAGTGCAGCCTCTGGGCAAGCAGATGTCATTTTGAGACCATAGATGTATTACACTGAAAGTCACCTAAAGCCATCTCAGTTACCACCTGTCATATTCCCTCCAAGTATAACACTGGATCACTGGGCTCAGTGGTCTGGGAAAAGAGGGAAGAGTTGGTGTTTGCCCTTGTGAACAGACACAGATTAAGAGAGCTTTGCTGGTTATTTCCATCATTTAGAACCTCATCAAACAAACAGTATGAAAAGCTCGGCAATTGCCTTTTGAATGATGTTGCCTTTTGTTTTAAAAAACATCTAACATTGCTGTACAGACATAAAACTCATCTGCTCAGAAGCTTCAGGTCGTATTGTTTTGCCTTGTGCTTTAATCAGGTAATGAATAGAACATGGCACAGAAAAAAATATATGCTTTTTAATTTCAGCCTTTGCACTGTCTTATTGTTTGTTTAAGCCTTTCCAACTGAGACTCCTTGCACTATACGCCCCTGGTTGCATTCCATTTGAAACAAAGGCATATTTCAGGGAAGTACCTCTCACAAAGAGGTATTGATGAACCAGAAATCAGAGTCTGGACAAATGACCATTTTTCTATACACACAGCTCTATTGTTTCAGCTTTTCTTCTCCCAGCGAATAAATATTCCATTATTCAAAGCAGTGGCTGAAAAGCAAACGACTCCTCCCCCTTCTACCAATAATCTTCCCCCACTGCTCTAGAGAAATGCAACTCAATATTGTTTCCATGACTCCTCTCTTGCAATATTTGTGTTAATTTTTTTTTACTCTGATCTTGTCCATAAATAAATTACTATAGAGTTATAAAAAAAACGTAGTTTCCTGCTCCTCTATGACTTAGATCCATATTAAAAGCCCGAGCCTGTTAATATGTATGCAGTGATTTCCATGACCATTTGCCCACCACACGGTAGTTCCAGTTTGCTCTTTGCATTTGCATCATCTATACTTAACTTTTGGTCATGCCCTGCTACTACCAATGCCTTCATTTTCACTAATCCTTCTTTTTTGGTTTTTATTCCATCCCTCAAACTGCCTCCTCTGCAATGAGTTCCTTCAGGAGTGCTTTCTCAGCTATTTCACAGATATGAAATAAATCAAAGGGAGGAACCACTTCTGTCTTCCCTCCAGCCTTTGCAGATTTCAAGATCTGATCCGAGTCGAGAACAAAGGATTGAAATTCCGTCTCCAAACACTGTCCTTGTGGGAATCAACATTTCTGTTCCACATAAATTCCTCTGCACCTAGATTTACAAAATCGGCCCAAGAATTGAGTGGGTGTGGAGGGGTATTTGCACACTATCACCCAAAATCCGCACTCGGGCAAAGATGGAAAGAATGCAGATGAATAGCTTCTCTAATGTCCTGTATCTCAAAAGAAGGCTGAGGGGAGATCTTATTGCTGTCTTCAGCTATCTAATGGAACGGTATAAAGGAGCCAGGCTCCTTCTGGAAGTGCACACTAATAGTATGAAAGCAATGGACACAAAGACCAACAGAGGAAAATCTGATTAGATACCTGGAAAAAACCTGTTACCATGAGGGTGGTCAAACATTGGAAAAGGTTGCCCAGATAGGCTGTGGAATCTCCATTCTTGGAAACTTTCAAAATTCAAGGGGTCGGGCCCTAAGCACCCAAAACTATGCTCTGGGCAGGGACTGGACTAGGTGACCTCCAGACATACCTTCCAACCCAAATTATTTTACGATTCCCGTGCTCAAGGATCTCTCTATTACTGGCTATAGCCACTCTGGATACACAGAATGTCCAGAACTTTATTCCAAAGCTTCTAAAGGGGCAACATTAAGCAGCAGACCCCTCTTCTGCAGAGGGAAGATTCATTAAGGCTTCCAAAAGTTCAAGTCTAGATGTGAAACACTTCTGTAATGGATTTTGGTACACTTCTGCATTCACAGCACACAAAACCAAACATCTCAATCGATAATCATGCATGGGGGAAAAAATCCAATCCTCTCGCCACCGAGGAAGGACAAATTACATTAACTGCAAACTGATCAAGCTTCGCTATGCCTTACCAACAAAAGAACTAACCTTCCAAAACTGCTGGTAGAACCGCAGTATAGAAGGAGAGATTATTCATTAAACAACAGATTTTCTTCCCTAAACATACACTCCTGATGGGCCGGTGTTCAGTCATTCCTACTAGATTAATAGGATAATGGGACAAATTAAAGTGTAACAGGTCACTGCTCCAAACATCTTGATCCTCTTGTATATATTTAACACAGTCTTGGAATGATTCAATTTTCCTTAGCAAAACTTTCAATATATTATTCAAGGTTCCCAAGAGGGCTTTAATATAAATATACATGATGAGAGACACTTAATAGCTTCAATTAAATCACTGAAGGTTCAGTAAAGGACAAAGCCCTGCAGAAGAAGAGCATTCATATGAAGAGGAAAACACAGGAAATGTATCATTCTATGACAGCACCAACACAGGACTGCAGAGGAGCTAGAAGATTTCTGTACCGAGAAATGGTGCGTCTCCTCTCCCCTCCATCGCAAGTTAGGGCCAACAGGTCTGTCAGCGATTATCTATCCATGCTATTATTCCTGTCCGGTTTTGGTTTCTCTGGTAGTTCATGAGCACAGATGGGGTTAAATAATAATTGACTCTTTCTAAGCAGAGATGTCAGTGTTGGGTACAAAATAAATTCTTCCCTTGTTCGTCATTTCATTTCAAGCATAACAAAATAGAGCTCAGATTTCCTAATTCTAGATCTTAAATGTAACCCTTCACTGCATTCAAATTAATACATCCAGTTCACCTTATTCTCTAAGTAAGGAACAGAAAATGTACGCTTGTGACTTCTTTAGAAGAAAAATGAAGATATTAACTGCATTGCTCTAGCAGGTTTACCAAAAAGAAAACTAAGGTAACTTATACACAGCATCTGGCTAGGATTCTTGATTATGTGATTACAACAACGTTTAACCTAAAATTACAGGAAAGCAACTACAGTTTCAAGAAAACCTTAAGTATTAATCAGTGTAGGAGATGTAAAGTCATGCTTATTAAAAGCGATTAATGAAATTCTCCATAGGTCATAGATACGAGCTAAATAGTTACATACTCAGACAACTACATTTGAGAATGTATTAACGGAAAGACAACGCAAAGAAAATAAACTGAGAAGATTAATACAAGACAAATTTCCTTTCCAAGGCGAGAAAGGAAGAAAAGATACCCGAAAAATAAAAGCTGACAAAATGCTTATTTGAAAACGAGGGATAACACATTTCAATAATGCAAAATATTATTTTCTGCAGTTGTTTAAAACCAATTTTCTAGAGTTAGTTTGTAGAGAGTATCAGCATCAGTGATACATACGTTCTACTTGTTTAAAAATAATTTCTTGTTCTATTTAATACTCTTATTTTAATACAGCCTTTTGACATTATGCTGTTCAGAAGTACATCAAAACTATGAAGCATATGAAATAAGTTCAAAGGTTAGTGCATGGGATATTCATAAAGAAACCCACAGACAAATATACATATGATTACTCATTTGAGACCTTTGGCCTGAAAGAAAAATGTTAAATATGCTATCAGTTGGGAAAAAAACCAACGAACAGATTTCCAGTATCTATAGATATGTTAGGTATATAATTTAAAATTTCAATTCTCTTTGTAGCTTGTCAGAATTCTCATTTAAGACCATTCTTTTCTCTAGTTTTGAGAAATGGAAATGGATTCTTGATCATCTTCAAAGTTTCTTTCCCATCCTTCTCCTGGTATTTAGTTCGCCTCCTAAATATAAGGGAAGAAGGCTACACTGAAAACTAAATTAATGAGAGCAGTTTGGAGAGAAAAGGACTTCCAATTTGCTCTCTGTTCCAAAGCAGATCCGCTGCCCTAAATAAATCATTCTATACTTTCAGGCCTACAAGCTTTCTGGTTGCTTTAAGCTCAGGGACAGCATAAAATAGGTGGAAAAGGAACAGGGACAAACCTAACATTTTGGGAAACGGTACCAGATACACTCTTAAAAACAGATAAAGCAGTACAGAATTAATATTTGAATAATTACATGCTGTATTTGTAAGAAATTGTAAAGCCACTTGTACAGAAGGGGCAATGTAAAATTACACAGCAGGAATTCCAAAGGAGGTGGTTACAAAAACAAGAGACAGCCTTAGTTGCCAATGGCTGTGGTCTCTATAATAGATTTTGATGGTGGAATTGCAGAGCATGGATACATTTCTCAGATGTGAGTGGAAGAAGCGACACCCGCTATGATGCCTGGAGCATGTAGATGCGATGAAGAAAGAAAGAGGGACTGATATTTGGTGCAAGATGAAAAAAGGCTGCTGCAGCATTCAGAAGAGAGCTTGACAGAATGCTTTTATTACCAGGGTTGCTTAAAATCAAGGAAAATGGCAAATAGTTCATAAGAGGTACAGGAATGCACAAAATTGAAATAGGGACAAGAAAATTCTGTGAGGATGCCTATTACTGTAGAAACTGAAGAACAAAAAGGAGTGACTTTCTGGAACGACTACCTCTCTAGGTAAAACGAGAACATCTGATTTTTAAAATGGTGGGTGATTTCAATATGACATTCTAAGAGTATATCATAACATTTGCAGAATGAAGCACACAGATACACAAGTAAGGAATTTGTTTGGAATATCTGGCATGAGGATGTTGTGGTGGCTACCCAAACATTGGGAAACAACTTCTTGGTATGTGGTAGGTACATAGAGTGATTTTGGCATGCTTCCCATCACACCCAATGCAAGAGTTATAACAAGATTAACAGGCACTGCTAGTGAGGGCACACAGCAAGGAATTTAATACTAGAAGTTACTGACTTACCAGAGTACTGCAGAGTTGTTGAGATATGCTCATGGCACTTGAAACACCATATATTCTCTCCATGCTCTGTGGACTTGCATCATTGGCCATACTTTATAACTTCAGCAGTTTTGATTAATCATGCTGTTGGGTTATTCAGTTTCATATCAGTTGCTGAAAATCACTGTCCCCTACCTCACCTAGCTTTGCATACAAGGAAGACAGTGCATTTATATTAAATAGTCACCCGGCACTGGCGCTTGAACTCAGGATCTTCGCCCTGTACCCCCTGCAAATGTCCTAAAAAGAAGGCTGGAGAGTCCTGTTGTAGGGTGTTTTTTTTTTGTCCTCTCTCAGGTCTTATAAATCTCTAATCAGCAATTGAGGATTGAAAGGGACCTCCTGGGTTGAGACTATTATCCTACTACTGCAAGAACTCAGTACTACAACATCTTCCATAGACTTATCAAGCTCATCCTAAAAACAGAGAACTTTTATAGCAAATGGAAAAGGTACAAAAGGTTACACTCATTATTAGATTACCAAGTAGAGCCTATAAGCATACATCTAGAGCACCGTTCCAGGAGACGGAAGACACTGGTTCAGACATCTAAGGAAGGAAGGACATGAATTCTTTTCTGCAGACTCTAACGCTGCTTAGCAAGCTTTTTCAGACTACTGCTTAGGGTCGTCTTTGACTACAAAGACATTACAACACTGAGCCCAATGTGGCCTATCCGTCTTATCTGACCTGCAACAACTGGGGGAGACCTGGAGAAAGAAAAAAGAAGGGAAAAAAAGAAAACTACCTACCTGCGTGAGACAGAGAGGTAATGCGGAACTCCATTTAAAGGACATAAAAAATCATTTGTTTTGTCAAGCTTTTGCCACTCTACAATTAAGGCTATGAATACTGTCTTAACAACCATTTATAGAACAGAAAACTGAACAAGCACATACACACACCATACCACACCCCTGTCAATTATCCCAGTATCAAATGACCAGCTAGATCTCAGTTCAATTAGCTACTTCCTTGAGTCCCTATTGAGGTTCTACATGTTAGCCCTATTCATTACTCTTGGCTTTCAAATGAGGTAAGGAGAACAAACAAGATGCACAGAGCTTTTTGGGTTTGGTGGTTTTTTTTAGTAGGTGTGGTAAGACTGTGCTCTTATTAATAAGAAATGTTGCAAGAGCCAAATATAATAAAATACTGCTGGAGAAATACATTTGTTTGCGTTGTTGCCCTTTTTTTTCTTTCAAACAGCAACATGTTTTAGTAGAGGATCCAAGCACTATTAATTATCTTATTTATGGTCATACACTACAAGCCTTTTCTGTTTATACAGGAAAACTACATAAACCACAGCTTACCATCATGTATGATTTAAGTTATAACTGTATCTGCAAGCCTAATCAGTACTTCCTGAAGTCACTTATCAAGGAAATATAAAAACAAAGTACATTCAGGCATCTTGTTGGATTTATTTACTCCCTCTGCAGTCAGATTATGAACTCAGTACTCGCTACAATGTGTAGATAACATGGACCAGAAGAATGTCAGTTGGTTCTGAAAAACTAGCATTGGTTAAGTATAAAGTTAGTACTTTGCAAAGTATTTAAAAGACCTTTCTTTTTTCCTTCTAAAAAGGGACTTCATTGTAGTAGCATTTTGTAATTGCTTCTTCATGTCTAACAAAATAATCAGATTAAGCAAGCCCCATCAGATCATAGACTTTGAATACCTTTTGATACTTTAAAGTGACAAAAGACTATCGCCGATATCTGTTATATGTTGTTTTCCTCAAGCTTGAAGAGATAAAATTGTAGCCCTTATCTTCTTTCAAAAGCAATAAGAATGGCTATAAATGGCATTATTTTCACACAATTTAGAAACCTGCAAAATAACAGATTACGTTTGTAAATAATAAAAATTTTTTAGTTACAACTAAAATGACAATGTTTTAATTGGGTTAAATCCACACAGATCATTTGTGAGTTTATATAAATCGGCTCAGTCAGAGATGTAACAATCATCCAGCATTTGAACCTGCATCTGAATGGTACCAATGGCTTTTCAATTTTCGGCTCTAATTTCAATTCCCAAAGAATTAAAGAAAATATCATGACTGAAACGAGAAGTTTATGGATAGAAACAATAATAATAAAACCTTGTGCATGATTTTTCATGTGCAGATTTTTTTATATACTTAATGACTTTTCTTCTAAAATCGAATTTAAAACAAACAATTTTGTCAAAATGTGAACACAAACATCCATCTTGCTACTTCTACATTTCTTTTTAAAAACATGATGAGGAAGTAGTTACTAGACAATTCAAGAAGCGACTGAGCGTGCAATGTTGGAAGAGTAGTATTAGAACATGAGAGTGATGCAGAGAGTTGCACAGGTTTTGAACTGACTTCAGTGAATCATAGCTAAGTGTAGAACAAAAGAACAAAAAGTCACCAGAACAGGTAACGCAAACAAAACCCTACTCAATCAACAAACATCTATACCACACCTAGCACTTCTTGCCTGCTTAGAAGCTACATTTCAACTTAAGATCTACACTACCTCAAGACTTTAAAGAGCTCAGACATAAACAAAGATTAATTTTCCAGAGCCAAATTTTGTACAAACACACGCGCCTCTATTTACTAACAGGAAGAAAACCAAAAAAAGTCTTTAGATTTTTCAACTACAACCTCGTATACAGAACTCTGTTTATATCAGTAAAAAACTAACAAAAAAGAACTCAATTCATGAGTTTGTAAGCTCTCTCGTTGAGAGTTCTCAACACAAAAAATACCACATGGGTGACCAAAGTTCCTCCAGGCCACTATTCAGTTTCTGACAGTGGGAAAAGAAAACACCCTTCGGAGAGAGCAGAGCCGCTTCCTATCATCGATTCCCCTGTTACTCACCCAGGATGGTCAGTTATTGTATTTGGAAAGTTGCAGGGTAAAACCCTGTCTTTCATGATTTTTTATAGACTTGTTGCCCACGAAGCTGCTTACTTCCTTTCTGAGCCTGCTGAAACTCCTGCCTCTGTAACTTCCTGCGGTAATAAAAAAAATCAAGGTCAGCTGCTTTTCCAGAAGAGCTGCCTTTCATCTCTTTAATCTGTTTTCATACTTGCTGCAGTTAGTGTCACCTGGTTCTTGGATTACAGGATCTAGTGAATAACAGCTGTGTATCTCTCGTCTCTACTCTCTTCAGGGTTTTGCAAATCTCGACCATATCCTCCCTCAGCTTTTTCCTTTCAACACTAACGAGTTCCAGCTTCTTTAGTCTCTACTCATAAGGCAGCTGCTCAATCCCCTTAAACACTTTAAGCGCTCTTCCCTGTACCTTCTCTAACCGCAGTATGCCCTTTGTAACAAGGCACAGTGAAGCGGCATTAATGGTTTTAACGCTTTTCTACATGAAAGTGTTCTGAGCCTGTGGTCAACAAAAACCTCCTGAGAAAGTGACAGTGCTGTCATACAAGGAATAATAAGAGATGAGATCTCACCTAAGTTTGTGTATAAATGATTCCTTCTTCCTTTGTTAAAATTTCTGCTCAAGGAAATAGAACATTATGTTTTGTAAACACACTGAGAGAACAACTGCAGGTGCATCACAGGTTTCTCCTCTAAGGGAAAAACTGATGATGCCCCATGTTTTGCTGCTACCCAGATATGCATCAGTTAACTAGGAATTAGCATTTCACACTTACAAGATCCACAAAACATAGGTGAGCACGCAGTAGTTATTTTCTGTTGGGAACCACTATTAATAGCAGTAATATACAGTTACGGAAGTCACCTATATAGGTGGTAGAATAAATGCCACTTTTGTGTTAGTGTCAATTATGTGAGATAATAAGGCCAACAGTTGCCTACAGCAAAGGCAGACTCTTCTGTACACCTTTATTGTGTTTATGGGGATCTATGAACAAGGTCACAAGGCACGGCAAGCAGATCTGAAAGAGATGGGTGTCTGGTAATACTGCAGTTAAATTAGGTACTATACATTTCAGATGATGAGTTCCATCTGGCAATTACCAATTTGCAATAGAACTAAAAACCTTATTTAAATAAATTAGTTTGGCTGCTTATGGTCTCCTACCAATTAACAAGCAAAATTAGCTAACGCTATCTTAGATGAGTTACAAGGAAGGTTATACTTCTACTTTGCTGTGTAGAAACTCCTGAAGTATGTGCGTGCATAGTCAAAACAATAAAGGTGCTAGGAAAAAACCACTTAAAGAACTGTATGTGAATCATCACGATCCAGAGATCTACTGGAGAAATTACTCTCTCTTTTACCAGCACACCAGTGCAAATTCGGAGGAAAGCACAAGGGACATAATCTTCAATTTAACTTACATACATTGTCCGCTCCAATCAACCAGATTTGGAGGAATACAAATCTGGAATTAACGGTGTAATATTTCTGTGTTCTTATGAGTATGATAAAAACTTCAGTGGGAAGAAAACGCAACAAGAAACAGTGCTCTCCAGCTGCTGCACTGTTGCCTTCATCCAACGGAATCGAGTTCTAAATCCCTCAGAAAAATGTTTCACGTCAAGATGCATTTCTTGTTCCTCAGTTAGAAAAAATAACTTTGATGATATCAGTGTCCAACTTAAAAGCAAATGAAATAAATTTCTCTCTTGAAAAATAATATGAAGATGTCCCTTTGGACGACAATAGAAGGTTATTCAAAAACACTTCTGAAATGTTCATTAGCCCTGTAAAACTTTAATGAAAATTAAAAATGCTTCATATTTATAGCATTTTGTGATTTTTCATTATTTTATTTCAATCTGATTTCTTTATCACAATTTGGAGTTCCAAGATTCCAAAATTTGTGCAACACAGAATTTATGTGTTGCGTTCTGGAATTTACTGGAGAACAAAAATTCCATGTTTCGGTATTGGGGTGTATATCTTATACACCTTCGATTTATAATGATAGCTTAATTAATCATTAATACCTTATATTTACTGTCTCCAAAGCTGGGTTGCTATAAGTATGTAGCAAGTAACAAATACAACAATCAGTTAAACACAGAAAAAAACCCTACTACTATGCACACTTTTTATTCTGAAAACAATCTATAGTTCACTTACATGTCTTTAATGATAAAAGAAGTATATAAACATCACTATATCGTTTATCAAAATAACAAGTCAGACAACAAAAGATTGGAGCTGTCATGTACAAGACATCGATATTCCAGAGTAAAATACTACTTTATCTGCCAAGACCCCATAATTTGAGCCTCTGGGAATGCCCCGTATTTCCAAGAGATATTAAATGGTGACAAGATGAAACTTGGTATTACATATTAATAATTGTGTCACACAAGTTAATAATTCTCATTTCGATTACTTTGGAAAATTATTGTGATACGGAACTTCCGAAGGTTTCACCCCAAACTGCACTGTATCTCCGTACTTAAAACCCACACTGAAGGCAAGACAATCAACATTTAGTACATCTGGAGTCTTCTATACCAGGAAGCCATTGAATAGATACCCAACTACAGTCACTATTTGAAGTTGCTTTTCCTGGACTAGTCAAAGGAAAAAAAAATCATTACAGAATTAGCTGCCTAGAAAACAGTAAACTGAGATTATACTAAGTGTTCAAGTTTGAAGATGCTCTTCCAATCCAAAAGTTAGTCTCTGAGAGTGGGTGCTATTGTAACATTAGGTACCATATATTTCAGTATTTCCCTCAAATGAAAAAAGATCATCTTTGAAAGGAAAACAAAGTTGTTAAGTACAAAATTATACGCATATTTGGAGTTTGAAATAAAAACAATTTTGCAATAGCATGTAACCATAACAGGCAAAGACGGGACAATACCATGTACTTTGAGTTGAAATATTTGCACCAAAGAAAGATCACTACATCATGTTACAATAAATGTACAAAGTTATGAGGAAATCATTAACTCTGAACACATTAATTTTCAACAAAATGTTTTATCTTACCTATGCCGGTCTGCTGAAGATAGGAAACTGGGAAGGCAGAACATTGATAAAATCAAGCAACTCTGACTTGTTGAGAGGAAAGGTAGAAGGTGTGGGGATGAAAAAGCTCCTAGAAGTAACATTCTCTCCTGAGTTAGTATTAAATAGTATACAGTAATTAAATTCAAAGTACTACCATCACTGTGAGACATTTTCAGTACAACATTCCATGAAAAGACTCTTAATTTTTACCGAGCTCTCATAAGTAATTTTAATGAAATTCCCCAGATAATTGCACCAATTGCTACTTTACAGCGTTGCTACTTCCACAGCAAGAACAGCTTTATTAAAGCCGCTACGTAAGAAACAAAAAGAATACTCATAAACATGCAGGAGATAGCTCAGGGAAGTCTGAACAAAATTTCCACGTGGTTCAAGTAAGTCCACTGTTAACCTAAGAATGGTTCTGCTCTATTTGGATTTTACTAAATCACTTACCACCGGAATAAGAAGGTAGTTTAGATATGCAGACAAGCTGAATTTATTCAACTACTACCTACTGTCTTCAATTGGCATTACAGTTTAAAAGTTTGAAATTTATTTTGCCTGGAAGTAACTAAAACTTTCAGCACAGAAGTGTTCTGTATGCTTGATTCTGGGACATTTAACTTCAGAACCGCATTTTTAGAAACTCAATACTTACCTCAAAGCCAAAGGCCATTATTAGCTTATAGGATTTGAGTATCACCTGCTAACACCTAACACGTAATTTAATGTTAACTAGATGTCAAATGGGGCACAAGATTTGAGAAACTTCAATGATTTGTTTTATATGTGAGAAACAGAAGAGCTTTTTAAAGGCTTTATAATGAATATCATGAGAAGTTCTATGTCCCAAATAAACTGGATTAATTTGAATGAAAGTAAGGTTTCATTTTCTTTTGCAAGCCATCTTTACTAGAGTGGAGATCAATTTAAAGCTTATGTTCAGTTTTCTTATGATGCATTTCATTAACTTATCATTCAAATTTCATTAACTTTCTTGGTTTGTCTGATGAAACTTAAACCTTCACTTTTATTAAAGGAGTAACTTGATCTGTCAAATCAGAAAGACTATTTGAAATTTCTTTTCCTTTAAAGTTCATTACAAAAACTTCAATGAAAGGAGCATTTACCGTGGTGGGTCCACAAACCACTTTTAAGCTTAAAATTTAAAGCAAGCAGGGGAAAAGTTTGGATTTTAAAAAGTGTATGGCAGGTGGGGGGCAAATCTTGTTCTTTCAAAGAACTTTGTTGTCTGTCAGCTGTGAAATTACACTTCTATTTTATAAGTGATTAACAAAAAAAAAAAAACACACCACCAAACCACCAATCCCCCCCCCCCACCCACCCACACTCAAAACTAATTGGAGAATTACCGTTAGTATTTAAACTTTGTCAGGTGATGGCTTGGAAGTCTACGGGTAGGTCTTTTCCGGGGTGCTGGAGGATGGGAGCGTTAGACCTCTTTTAGTTCAGCCTTCCCCAAGCAGAAACCAAAGCAGCAGGGAGCTGAGCGCCCTTTCCTGAAGGAGAAAATAGAGGACCGTGTATCACTCGAGTGATCAATTAGGCAATCGCACTTAGCTCTAATGAAAGGGGGTGGGGAGAAAAAAGGTTTCGGAGTTTTTGAGCGCTTGGGTGTTTTGTTTTTAACTAAAACTAGCTGGCAACGAAGAAGGACAGGTGTTGGGGCACGGCTCCGTCGCGATACCCCTCTCGACAGGCGGAGATTAAGGTTCCCACAGGGGTGCCGGCTTGTGCCTCGTAAATCCTCCACCCTTCGCAGCGCGCAGCTGAACGGCAGCGTGCTGGGCTGCCGGCGAGCATGAGAGGAGCCCGCGAAGCTCCGAGGAGCCAGGACGGTGGCCGGGAGCTGCGGTAGGGAGCACCTCGGCCGCGCCCGCGGGGACGGGGCCGCCCCCCCTGCCGCCGCCGCCACGGGCGGGCCCGGCGGTGCCTCCCGCGGCCTTGCCGCCACGCCCGGGCTGATTGGCGGAGGGCGGCCCCGGTCCCACCCGCCAGAGGCGGGCACAGGGGACCTGCCCCGCCGGGAGCTGCCCGCTGTCCTGGGAGCCGGGGCAGTGCATGGGGCGGGAGGGCGCCCGGGGGACCCGGACGGCAGCTCTCCGCGCCGGCGAGGGGGAAGGGGTGAGGGGAGCCTTTCCTCGTCTAACCGAGGGACCCGGTGGCGGCATCTCCGCGGGGGTCGACGGCAGCGCCGGTGTATGCGGGCGGTGGGGTGCCGGGGCGGCAGCGCGGCGGAGCGGAGCGGGGGCAGAGGAAAGTGATGAGAAGTTGAGGGAGGACGGAGCGAGGGTGCCCTCTCCTCTCCTCGGCCCGCGCCGCAGGGGCAGCCCAGCCCCGCAGCAGGTGCAGCAGAGCCTGGGCGGTGGGGACAGGCGGGCCCGGCGCCGCAGCGGAGGGGCTCCGGCGGGAGCAGGGCCTCAGGCCGGGCTGGACGGAGCCGCGCAGCCCCCGCGCCCGCTCGACTGAAGGAAAAGAGCGGCAAGCGGAGCTTCGAGCAGCGGTTCGCGGCTCGCTCCGGTCTTCGGCTCGTTACCAGAGGCAGCGACGCGGAGAAACGGCCCTGAAGGGAGAGCGGTGAGGGAGCTGGGGAATACACCCCGGGGGCTGCGGGAGGGGGGTCGGGGAGGAGGGCGAGGTCCCGGCTCCGGTGCCCCCCTCAGAGGCGGTGGCGCGGGCCGGGGGGCGGAGGGTCCCTGCCCGGGCGCCGCCGGCGGGGAGGTGGGCGAGGAGGAGGGAGGCTCTCGTTTCACCTTGCTGCTTTTTTCAGTTCCCCCTCTCCTCCTGCTTGCTTTCCTTCCTCCTTCCCTCCGTCCCTCCCTCCCGTAACGCAAGAGGAAGCCCTGGGCGCCTTGCATCACCCCGCGGCGGAGGGTCTGTGGAGGAGAGGGTGCGGTGGGGCGGGAGGAGGGAGAGCGATGGCGGGGCGGGGAGAGGAGAGCCGTGGACTGACTAGAAAGAAGCCGCAGGGGAACGGCAGACCGGGGCGATGCGGTGTCCCTGAGCAAGGGGAGCGGCGCGGAGGGGACGGCGTGACCTGGGAGCGGGGCGGGGGGGGGGGGGAAGCGCCGTGTCCTTGCGGGGGTGCTGAGGGGCGTCATTTCTGGGCGAAAAAAGGGACACCCCCGTCCCCGCCCTTACCCTGAGGGGAGCTTGGGCTGCTGCTGCGGGGAGAGGAGGGGTTTTGGGGCGGCGGGGAGTGCGACCGTCCCTAAGAGAGGGTTCCTGCGCGCCGGGCACGGCACCTGTGTGGCACGGCCTCTCGGGGCGGGCGGGAGTCAGGCGGTCTCCCTGGGCGGCCAGCCCTCCGCCTCAGGCGCCGCAGCGGTGAGCCGCGCCGGGTCGCCCCACGGCAGCGCTGGAGGCCCGCGCGCGGCCGCGGCCGGCAGGTGCCCGCGCTGCGCCTTGAGGAAGTTGAGCGCCGTGAGTCCTGTGAGGAGGAGGAGGAGGAGGACGAGGACGGGGCCGCAGCGCTGCCGAGGCTGAGGCGAGCGCTTACTCGCGCTGTTCCTCAGCAGAGGGCAGGCACTTCGGAGAAGTTCGGGGGATGAAGCCAGCGGTGTCAGTAGGTGCCGGGAGCGCGTCACCTGGTCGATCGGCAGCCGGGGGGTGCTCGGGGAGGGCGGGGGGGGGGCCGCTGTCCTTCGGCCGCCGACTTTGGCTTAGTTCAGCCTTGCATTTCGCTTTGCCCCTTCTGCGTTAACTGATCGGAGCGGTTACTCGGCCCTTGGTATCGCCATGAGGGGCTGTCGCCGACAGCCATCCCGAAGTTATGTAAGTCGGGCAGCCACGCTTGCTTGTGGGTGCCTAATAAATATTATTATGACCCGGCTGCAAACTTGAAGACGTAACGTGAGGGACCTCTGTGTGAGCATTTGGCCTGGGACGGCAGCGTGCTGTGCTTTCCGTGAATGTTAACTGAGCTTCGACCAAAGCTGCCTCGCCTTTGAAGGGAGAACATTGCACAATTGCTGCTGTGCCTCCCCTGTGGGTTTAAAAAGAAGAAAAACGGTTAAGCGTAGACTTTTAAGGGAATATGTCAATAAAGTCGCAGTATTAAAACAGATATTAAATGTTATCTTGTGTTTTATGACTTGTTTACTTACTCGTTTTAGTACTGACTATGGAACAATAGGAAATCGTTTAAAAAATACGCAGCATGTTTTGCATGCTCATCAGAGTTGCCTGGGGGTGAACAGTAGTGGGTAACTATAACAGTAGAGATCCTTGAAGGGGACCCCCCCCAAGCAAACACCTTGAAAGTAGTATTTTTGTTTTTCATGTTATGACTAGGTGACTTCGTTTTGGGAATAATTCACATAATATCACTTGTTTCTAGACATTTATTCTAAAAATTGCCTTGGTTACATTTCCTATCTGAAGCTGCCTGCCTGGTTTTCCAACCAATTATCACACAAGGTCACTTATATATTTTAGCTGAGCTAGTTTTATAGCACCAGCACAACGTAGTATGCAATTAACCTTTACTTCACATTTCCTTGTTTTTCTTCTTTTGTTTTGGTCATTGATCCAGGTGGAATACTGGATACTGCAGTGGCTGTTCTTTCAAAACTACTAACCAGTTCGTGCTAGAGTCTTACGCTCTTTTAGACAGCTTTCATGCTACTGTGGAAATATTTGTGGAAGTACAAGGAAATGAGTACTTGGCCTGAAATGCTTGTCTTTTATTTTTTTACTTTTGGACAACATTTGCCATCGACAGAAGCTCTTTGCAGGAAGCAAGAAAAGAAAATGATTTACTTTTTGCTATATGTGTTTATTAAGTATATACACTCTAAGGTGAGAATTATGTTAGAGGACTTTGTAAGCACCACTTATATTTTATATTCTTGGAGTGCTCTAAGCAGTTGGACTGTTCTGAAGCAGGATTTGGATGTAGGAACTTAAGGGACTAACTGGGGCTTGAGGAGAGGGCATCTGAGACAATCCCCGTGTCCTCATTCTGCGCAGCGTGGTGTCACCTGAGCTCTGTAAGAGTCCTCCTTGCCTGTGTGAGTGGAGTGGAGGGCAGCTGATTCACCAAGGAAGTGGTAACGAAGCAGTGGATTGGTTTTATATGCTGGTGGCAACTACAACCTAGTGAATGGCTACTAGCTGTTGTAGTTCATTGGCAGTCAAAGCAGCTACAGCTTGGGCTTGGCCTGTGATCAAGGCAGGACTCTGCTATAACTCTGGATTGGTACCCTATGATGAACTTAGCTGTTTTAGTTATTGTTTAGAGACATTGAAGGTGGTCAGAACTACCATATTAATGAAACTCTAATGCCATATTTATCATATCTAAAATACTTTAGAGGTTGTTATCCAAATCAACCCTGTGGAGTGATAACTGTGTTAGTTGGTTCACTTGGAGAAGCTGTATTGGGTTAGTAAATGAATGCTGGGGTGCCGTGGACGATGGTAACATGGTCTAATTAGTTTGTAAAGAAAAAGTAAGAGAACCTGCCATAATTCTCTGCTGTATATAATTTGTTACAGATTGATGTGGTTGATGTCATAGAATGCTTTGGGTTGGAAGGGACCTTAAAGATCATTTCATTTCAAACCCCCTGCTATGGGCAGGGACACCTTCCACAGGACCAGGTTGTTCAAAGCCCCATCCAACTTGGCCTTGAACACTTCCAGGGATGGGGCATCCACACCTTCTCTGAGCAGCCTGTTCCAGTGCCTCACCACCCTCAGAGTGAAGAATTTCTTCCTTATATCTAATCTCAATCTGCCCTCTTTCAGCTTAAAGCCATTACCCCTTGTCCTATCACCACATGCCCTTGTAAAAAGTCCCTCTCCAGCTTTCTTCTAGGCCCCCTTCAGGTACTGGAAGGCTGCTGTAAGGTCTCCCTGGAGCCTTCTCTTCTCCAGGCTGAACAGCCCCAACTTTCTCAGCCTGTCTTCATAGGAGAGGTGTTCCATCCCTCTGATTATCTTTGTGGCCTTCCTCTGGACCCACTCCAACAGGTCCATGTCCTTCTTATGCTGGGGCTTCCAGAGCAGTACTTCAGGTGGGGTCTCACGAGAGCAGAGGAGGAGAATCGCCTCTGTCCACCTGCTGGTCACGCTTCTTTTGATGCAACCCAGGATACGGTTGGCTTTCTGGGCTGCAAATGCACATTGCAGGTTTGTGTTGAGCTGCTTGTCAACCAGCACCCCGAAGTCCTTCTCCTCAGGGCTGCTCTCAATCCATTCTGCACCCAGCCTGTATTTGTGCTTGGGATTGCCCCGACCCATGTGCAGGACCTTGCACTTGGCCTTATTGAGCTTCGTGAGGTTCGCATGGGCCCACCTCTCAAGCCTGTCAAGGTCCCTTTGAATGGCATCCCTTCCCTCCAGTGACCGCATCACACAGGTTGGTGCCGTCGGCGAACTTGCTGAGGGTGCGCTCAATCCCACTGTCCGTGTTGCTGACAAAGATGTTAAACAGTGCCGGTCCCAATACCGACCCCTGAGGAATGCCACTTGTCACTGGTCTCCACTTGGACATTGAGCTGTTGAGTGTGACCATCCAGCCGATTCCTTATCTGCTGAGTGGTCCATCTGCCAAATCCGTGTCTCTCCAGTTTAGAGACAAGGATATCGTGCGGAACAGTGTCAAATGCTTTGCATAAGTCCAGGGAGATGGCATATTTCTAACAATATGTTTTATTTCCAGGAATGGAAGAAAAAATATCAAATTTATCGGAGTCTTCTCCGTGTGGTAGGTGTGTTACTGCCTGTGCAGACATTAGGTGAGAAGGTACTGTGGTAAGCCTCATCATCCATAAAACAATGCCACTGTGCATAGCTTTGTGTGGCCTTTTCTGTACCTGTTGGGACTTGTACAGAGGATGTGTTTTGCTGCAACACTCCTACCACTTCAAAAATGTTTTGCAATTAATTATACTAATAACTGTAACAACAATGCGTATTCTGACGCGATTAGTTTCTAATTAACCTTCCTGAGTGTGAACTACATCATTTCTGACTTTAACTGCTGAGTATTTTATTGCCCACACCTACTTTCCTTTGTGTTTTCCACTTTGGGTTCTTTGAAGTGCTTTTTTCCACATCACTGTTTTAGTCAGGTCGCTTCCTTTAAATAGTACCAAGAGTTCATCTCGGTTTACTCCATCTTGATTGAGGCCCTTGTCAGTTAGTTACTAGAAAAGTCACATTACAGTATCGAAAGCTATTGAGACATTTGTTGTAAGGTCATATTCAAGAGATGCTTACTAAATGAAGTACCTTTTCTCTCCAGATCCTAACTCGAAACAGAAATGCTTTTATTTCTGCTTCAGTATTATAGAGTGATATTTAAAATAAGAATAGGATTGTGTTTGAGAAATGCTGATATATTAGAAGCAGTTAAAATCATTCAGCTTTTTTGTTGGGATTTTTATTCTTTGAAATATTTTCAGCATGGATTCATCTTTTTTTTTTTTTGGTTTGTTTTAGAAAGTATCTTTGGGCTGAAAACTGACATTCTGATACAGCTCAAAGTGTTAGTGAATAGGCATTGTAGAGGGCTCTTCCTGTTTTCCAGGAAGTAAAATACACTGGAACCATTTAATATAATTCTCTGTCCTGAAGTGTGTGGTGTTTTTCCATTTTTTCCCCAGGACAACTATGCTTGGAGTGTATTTCCAAGACTTGTGACATAAAGTTTCTTGAACCCTTTGACAAAATATTTCTAGTGTTTTATGACACTTGGGATGTATATGTCTTAAATGCTCAGTTGTGTGAGGTCCTGTTAATTAATACTCCTTGTAAGGAAGAAGTCTTTAAATTGTCTGTAGCTTTGTAAAGAAAACCTCTTAGGAATTGATCACCACTGTTTTTCGTTGCAAGTCCATTAAAATATTTTTCTTGGTAATGTTTTCAGCTTTCCTTTTTGCTGTTACATAATCACATCATGCTATTTTTGAATTATCTCTTGTTTTGCTAATTACATGAAAGATTTTGTGCTACAGTTCTTGAGTTGGAGCCAGTGTGTTGGAATAGTAGTGAGTCCTTTCTTTTGGAAGCTTTTGAAATTTTTAGTTTTTAACATAGTTTTGTGTGTGTTCTTAATTCCTAAATATGGGAAGAGTCGATGACACTACCTGTGGTTTTATGGAATAACTTAATTGTGTAGCTGTTAGAAACAGTACATCTAATCGACTGTACCTGGGACTAAGGGACACCTACTATATCCTTGCTAAGTCTTGAACCCTTTGATCAGTAGATCATTTTTTAGAAAAAGAATAGCTACTAGCCAGTTCAAAAAGATGTTTTTATATGGGAAGAAGTGATGGTAAATGGAAAAAATACCACCAAACTTTGCTTTTTCACAAACTGTAAATGTAACAGTTACGATTTAAGGGGTTTGAAAGACAATGTAGATAATTGTTTTCTGAATTACACAGTTCAGAGTTGCAAAAAGTAGTTATAACCTGATTTGTTATTGCTCTTAAGCAGCACAGTTGTCATGCACATAATTTTATTTGTGTAGGGGAACAAGTACAGCTTGCTTCTTCGCTCTATGCTGTTGTTTCCTCCTATGAATGGATGGTTCAGCTTAATGAGAAATAAGTGACTTAAGACTATTTTTCCTTCCTACTCAATAACTGAAGGGAGAGTTAATGGGAATTCCTGGGTCAGCTTCAGATTCTGAACTGAGTTGGAAATGAACCTTGATGCCCTGGTGAAACATTGTGCTTTTAAAAAATCAAACCAAAAAATTATGAAGGTTGTCTTTCAATATATTTAAGGGGAGGCAGCAGTGTGAACATGAAAGGTGGAGGACCTTCTGAGTTCCTTGAGTTAAGACACTATATTCCATTAGAGAAATTGTTTTCACCCATACATCAACACCAGTCTTAAGAAGTTATTTCGTAGATGTGTTACACGTGAGATTGAGTGCAGAGCTGTAGCACAACCTTCAAACATAAAATTCTGAAATTCAAGGCTTCAGTTGTGAAAATTTTGATCAAAATGCGGTTATATATGCCGAATTTGATGATTCCCCCCCCTTGCAAGTTGGAAGTTATTTGACTTAAGTCAAATGAATAAGGCTTTGTAATTTAATGCCAAGAACACCAATTCATAAATTAAAGGTATCTAAAAAAGAATTGTAAAAAGTTGCAACAGAAGTAAAGTACTGGTGTTTAAAAAACCCCATGACCAGTATTCATGTGTTGTTACTTACTTGCCCTTAACTTTCTTTTCAGGACATCGTTGTCCTCCCAATTTAATGTTTAAAAGGTGAAATTCTCAAATTCAGAGAAAAGTCAGGTATTTCTTAGCTTACTCTATGAAAGGGATCGAAGCAGCATATCTCTCTGAATGAAATCTGGGTTAGGTAACAGGAATTTTGGCCAGAATACTGCTTTAGACATTAGAATAATTTAAATGGCATGTAGATGCACAGCTCGCTTTTGAGGAAGTGTGGCTGAGGAGCCCACCGCAGCTGTCAAACCCAGCAGCGTAGTGGGATGTGCATTCTGCAATGTGCAGTGCCCGGAGAGGGAATCTGCTCTTCTGAATGCAGTTCGATCTCTCTTCTCTTGGCTACAACTGTCCTTGAACTGATTGAGAAGACAGGTTTAGTTACTAATTTGAATCTGTTTTGTTTCATGGAAAATAATGTTGTTCTTCCCCCACCACAGTTTGATTAAATATTTTTGTCTAAGGTGAAACATGGGAAATAGACATAGGAATAAGAATGGAAACATAGGAGGTGTTGTGCCAAATACATAAACATTTCATACTGCTGGAAATTCTATAATGAAATATTCTTTCAAGTGGGCACTTAATTTGGGTTCTTCCTTGGCGGTTTAAAAGCTGTTACTGAGCTGTGGAAATAGTTTACATTGTATCTGTTTCAATTTAATAAAATTTAATGCTTTTTTTTAAACAGGATAGTTGTTAGAGAATGTAGATGCTGTGTGCAAGTAGTTAAATGTTTATTTTGTAAGTTTGCTTGGGAAGCCAGTTCTGCCAATTTATCATAATGCAAACAGGTGCTGAAAAGCACTTTTTTTTTAAATAGCATGGGTGTGCTGAGATGTTAAGCTTGGACCTTGGTAGCAGTATCTTTCTTGAGCTTTCTGACAGGAAGGTTGTTGCCAGTGAAGAGCTCGCGGATGAGGTTTGGCATTGGCAGTACTCAGGACAGAGCACGTGCTGCAGGCAGCACTGCCTCTGCAGGAGTTACCTGTGGGGGAATGGAAGGGTTAACCAGCTCTGGTCCCTGCAGAGTCAGTAGGTCAGAGATCTTGGCTAGAAGGGTCTCTGGAAAGTCTTGTACAGATTTCCACTCAATACAGAATTGTTGGCAACATAAGAACAGGTCAGCTGTGGCTCTTTTTTGTCTGGGTCCTGAATACCTGCAAGGACGGAGGTTCCCCGTCCGGCCTGGTAACCTTGTCCAGTGCCACACCACTCAGCCAAAGGAAGAGGTTTTTTCTAGTGCCAGTCTGAACTTTTAAAGCTATAATTATTGTTCCCTCCAGTAATGGCAAACTGATGGCTGTGAAGCTGAATGGGAAGATCTGACGAGGCAGACTGACTAAGCTGGAAACAGACACGTACTCTGATCGCTCCTGTTTTTTTGAAAACCCTTGTTTCTATCAGGTTGCTGCCTGGTTACCAAGTCAGACTTGTATCTGTTCCTGATGGTCCCAAGGGCACTGGCTGAAATTGTTTTTACAGCTTGCAGGCCGTAGGTAGTGCTGCCTGCAGATGTTGTGGTCTAAGAGGTGGGTCAGGTTTTCATACAGGAAGCCTGCAGTGCTGATAGACCGTGAAGTGAGCTACAGGCCATGGGAATCTTGCTGCTGCTCCATACCTTGCTGGCAAAAAAGATCTCAATCTCTTCTGCTTTCTTCGAGGGTGCTCTTCCACTAAGCCTCTTATGCCTGAGTGAACTTGGAGGAGACTGTCACGGTAGTCTAAATAAAACTTGCATACCAGTGTACTGTAAATACCGAGAAAGATGTGTTGGGGAATTAGACCTTTGATTAAGCTTGCTGGTCCTTGGAAGGATGTTATTTCCTGTCCCTGGGTTCAATGAAACTGAACTTTGAGAGGGGTGTGTTGATACGTATGGTGTTTGGTCCCTGGGCGCATAAGTCTGTCATAAGAGATCGAGAACAAAATGCTCGTGGGAAGTTTTGTTTTACACACATTTTTCTTCCCAGCACTCTAAATTGGAAAATTTCAGATGGTTTTTAGTAACATGACTAGATAGGCCAGTCTAGTGTTCGGGGCATCCATTGCATAGAAACTCGCCCAAGGACAACTGATGACTATCTGAATTTTTCTTTCAAAGCTGAGAATCTTGTAAGATAGATCAGAGTCTGGTGTATAGTGTGTCAAATGCAAGAGTGTAACCTAAAACTGCCATATTTCTTTAACCATTCATAGTGATGAATCTTTAATTACTCTGCTTTGTGATACTTTGGTAATTGTTTTGCTTATTTATCAATTAGCTTTATTTTCATGAAAGTACACTCAAGAAGACCAGAGTATTCCAAATAAATTAATTTAATCTCGGACTATACTTTTTATTAAACAGTCAATCTTGCATTAAACCATTTACTAGTGAAATAACTTGACAGCCTATAGCAGGGCTGTAGTTAAGAGAACATGTTTCTGCTATAAACCCCATCAGGTATTTGTTATTATGTAGTGATAGTGTTCAAAAAGTTCTGGTTGCTTTTCAGAAGTGGAGGAAGATCATCTCATCTCCCAGAAAGTGTAACTTCAGTGGCTAGGAACAGACACATGTGCACATGCAGAAGCAGTTGATGCGCATCTGGATGGTTTATTGTTGATGTGTTTCGGTTTTACACCCGGATCATCCTCTGTGAATCATCTTTATCTTGACCCTCTGCCACCTTTGATTCTGTGTCTTTTTCCTTAATATTTATAAATTAGCAGATTGGACTTAAGTCTCAGATAGTCTTGGAAAATCCACAAACCGTATCTTTAGACCCTTTCCTTTCTGAAGTTAGAATCCAGTCTTAGTCAACTACTGATACTAGAAATGGGCAGGAAGTTTCTGTGTATTTAAAAATCTTTACACAGCTACTGCAAAACCACGCTGAGGCTTTTCTTATCCCTTACTGGCGTGTAGTCTGCACCTTTTAGAAGGTTTCTGAGTTGATTTCTGTCCCCTCTCACTCTGATAAGTGATGCGGTCTTGCTCTTAAAATCAGAGTCTGAGGATTAAACTACATAGAGAGAAAAGCCATTACATATAGTACTTTTATCCTTATTCTAACAGCCAAAATTCTATTAGGAGGTAGTTCAAAGCAGACACTACAAAACACAAATCTGAAAGCAAAAGACAATAATTTGCTTTAAAAAAACCTACCTGTAAATTTCAAAACAGAACCTAATGATGAACAGACTGAACAAGCTGAAGGTTGTTGGAGGGTGTTTTTGGTGCATACAGTCTTGAGCAATTCAATTATTTTAATTGAGCTGAATAAGAGCAAAACATTATTAAATCAAGTATTTTAACTTTATTCCAATTTGTATTTCCCATTGCAGAAAGAAACCTACTATAGTTTCCCTTGTGATTCTGTTTGTGTGGCGTGTTAAAATGTAGTTATTTGCTATAGGATGAAGTCAGAAACGGAACAAAGAAATTCGTTCAGTGCTTCTAGGAGTCATGTGATGGCGTGACCAGGGAGAGCTTGTACCAAGCTGAAGCTAGCTGTAGTGAAAAATGAAGCATCCCCCCAAACAATTACTAAAGTTAAAATAAAATCCCGGTAAAACGTGTTTAAGTTTAAAACTAATGTTGTTTGAGATCCTGAGGCTCGTTCATGAGGCAAAATTCATGCTTGCGTGATGGTAGCATGTAACTATAGCCTGTGTTGTTGCACTACAAAGTTGTGCTCTGCAATTTCTTCCAGCCTCTTCTTTGGAGAGTCATTTTATCAAAGGAGAATCTGTCACAGATGAAAGTGTTCAAAACCAGGCAGAGTCAGGTTTTTTCTTTTTTCCTTTTTTCTTTTTGATACTCCATTCAGCCAGTATTTCAACCTGTCTTTTGATGCCAGTGTGGAAGAGAAGGATTCCTGGGCAGCTTCGACCCCTCAGTGGAGGCATCTTTGTCTCCATCAGCTGCTGTGGCGCTCGTGCCCCCTGCTCTCTGCAGGTAGAAGGCTTTCTTTTTCTTTCTGCACTTACTCCTGTAGCTTTTGACTGCGGAGCATGAAACGTGTTGCGATACGTTATTCTGTTATTGGGCTCTTCTGGGCAGTGCTGTGTCACACAGCAGGAGCAGGGATAACAGTTCGTGAGCCAGTAAATAACATCCTGAGCAGCACTGGTGTCTGTAGGAAATGTGGAGTAACTTGTTGACTTCCCTGTTAATACCCCTGCCCCCCGATGTCACAACGTTATTTCTGGTCGCTTGCTTTCTGGTGCAAAATGGCTGGAGCAGGTTGAGAAACATTGCTTTCGGATCTCAGTACTTGGAGGAAAGGTCTCCAGAAGTTGAGGGGACTCTCTCAAGGGACTTGTACGTTGGTGCCAAAATACTGCGTCTTCTCTGAATTCACAGTACCTGTGAGGAAGATGTATAATTTGTCAGAAAATGTTCTCACATTGTTTTAGATGAACTAGACAAATCTCTCCGCAAGGAATATACGTGTCTCACTTTCAAACAGATGGCTTGTTCACTACATGTGGTCAGCACTTCTCTTCCCAAGGTGCTGGGGGTGGAGTAACCATGGGCAGCAAAGGAAAGATCCACATAACAGACCTGCGCCAGTGTGGAGAAATCCGAGTCGCTTGCACACGGGGTCAGGTTGCGTTCGGTTGAAGGTGTGTAGGTTTTGGAGCAGGCTTTTCGTTTCTCAGGTTTCTGCGCTGTGCTTCCTTTCCTTCCTGAGCTCCAGGACGGCACATCGGCTCCGTTGCAACACCACGTGCGTACGTGGTCAGCTTTGCTCTGGCGCATGGCCCGAAGTAATAAGGACAGCCCGACCTGAGCTGTCTGACTGATGTGTCTCTGCGCCATCTTCCCCCCAGTTCTGGGGTTGCAGTGCAGCTGCCGAGGTGCTGGGACCAGTAGCCTGTTCTGGTCTTGCTATACTGCTTTGGACCTGGGCCAGCAACAGAAAGGATGGGGGTTTCTCTTCATGTAGTGCTTCTAGGTCTGGCTAAGCCTTATAGAAGAATTTGCAATAGCATTCAGTTTTACCAAAACATTGACTATTGACAGGTAGACTAGTATTTGCAAATGTTAGTCCCCACTATATAAGGTGAAAGACTTATAGATTATAAGGATCTTAAAATACCCTCTTTGAATTGCCCAGCAGGGCAAAAGAGAACTCGCTCTTCTTGCCCCCTTTACTTCCGTTTGGGTTATTACAATATATACTTGAGGTGTTTTGAATTGTTTTAGCTAGCTTATCTGGTAGGTCTGCAAACATTAGTGTTTCATAGGGTGTAAAATCTTTATGAAACTCACATTCATGTGGTTAGTTGGACTGAATCTTGAAAATGGATACTGGTACAATAGTGACATTCAATAAAGTATATATTTTTAACTGAATACTGTTTGCTCAATTCTAGTGCATAGTGTGTTAAGAAATGTAAGTCACGTGAAGGGGAATGTGCCTTTGCCCTGTTGTAACATACTTCCCGTTATGAAAATATTAATTAGACTTTAATCCTTTACCGTCAGCAAAATCTTCTTGACTGATGCTGTCAATACTGCAGTGTTATCATCCAAAAGTATGTGGGCCTTGCTATGGTTTATAAGTGACTTCGTTGAAAAGATTGAATGTATTACTGTTAAGAACTTTAGAAATATTGTATAAATTTAGAATCTATTAAAAGAATAATAAAGACAATCTTGTAAATATTTAATCTTTTTAGATATAATCAATCTTTTCAGAAGTTTAGGATTGTTTTCCATAACCATGAAGACTCATTTAAAGCTGTTCTTTCAGAAAGCCGGTGGCAAAGTGCTAGCAAGAATGTTATGCCTTGGTCACTTCCTATAAATTCATCTTAATAGTTCTATTCCCATGTAACTTATTAAAAAAGGTCTATCTGCTAGCATGTCTATTGAAAATATTTTGTGTACTAACTGTAAAACCTACATTTTGGAAGAGAAGTACCTCTTCTCTCCCACCTTGCTACTTTTTTGAGCGAGGATTTTTAAAATAGCTTGTCCATTACTTGCGAGTACAAAAGCTTAGGTAAAATCTTTCAGTGTTTGATAAAACTTGTTACACAAGTAAGAAGTTGTTACTAAAAGGGCTTTCGTAAATTGCATGTCTTTTTGCCTTGCTCTTAACTCCTTTGCTATTTACATAACTGACACAGTAACTCTCTGACGGATGATTATAGCGACATCGCAATGCCTGTAAATCTTTCTCTCTTCGGTCTGTGGCTGTGACATTCTTGTACTCATTGAAATGCTTCAGTCGTTGGATAGAAGGATGTGGTTATTGTTCAAGAAACTGTACAAAGTAAATGCAAAAGTCTGCCCTTGTTTATGTGTGCACGATTTCTTACTAAAAGTAATTTCCACTAATTTTGTAATTTATTCATTTGGTTGAAATAGGAGCCTGTAGTTACAAGCTAAATCTTACCACTTATCGAAAACATTGCAACACAAAATAGCAATCATAGCATGCACTACCTCAGCAATTAGTAACAAGATGTGTGATAGGAAAAACTTAAGAATGTAAATCCAAAGGTTGTGCAATACCTGTTACCAGAGTCTCTTCCTACATAATATAATGGTTTGCTGCTCCAAGGCTCTGTGCGTTCACACCGATGCTTTCGTCTGTTTTATAGCACGTGGGTTGCGTAGTAGCAACCGCTCTATAATCTTAAACAGCAGTTTGCTGCCTGAAGTCAGCTTACGGGTCTGATTTACTTTAATGCGCCTGAAGGATTATGGAGTAGTGTTTCCTATTACCTACAGAATATGTACAGTAAACCAAGCAGTATTATAGGTTAAGAACATATATTACAATTGCCAGCTTAAAGGGTTTAGGAGTCAAGTTGTACTTTTAGCTTGAAGAACATGGTCTGTCTTAACTATCAACTGTTATGCCACTAACTAAAATTTTCCCGTGTCTGTGATAATTTGATCATCTTCTGAGACTTGCTGTTATACATAATTTGGTCAGTGCATTTCCTTGCATAGGTAGCACTTCCTTGCACTGGTGCTTGGCAAAAAGATACTCATGTGGACTGGTATTAAATCTTAAAGAAAATGTTTTGAGAGGGACTTAAAAAAATATTTGTGTTGTTTCAAGAGATGTCTGAGAGGATTTCACAAATGGAAAGAAAGACCCCTTCTTTTCTCTGTTCACTGTTCCCCAATTTTGAATCAATGCACTGCATTCATGCTTGCGTGTATGTATGTATTTTTGTCTTTAATATCAGCTGCTTGTGTGTGGCAGATACAGCTAAGATTTGGTTTAGGTTGATGTATTTTTACCACTGAATCATCCTGTAAGCGGTGTTAGAGAACCTTTTATTTGTCTCGGAATATTTTCTTTCTCTTTTGGCTTTATACTTAACTGGAAGTGCTTTTTGTTAGCCATTTCTTGCTATCTTAGGCTTGATAAAATGCTTTGCTTACAGGGCCTTTGGTCATGCAACTAGCACTGTAGGGCTTGGTTCTGTATTTGTTCAATTGAAATGTTTACAAGCCTGTGAAGGCTGGATACCATGCTTGATCTGTAAAACTGTGTTTAATAACAGCTAAGGCAAACAGATTTGCACATAAAAGAAGTTAACGTCAATGGCATTTTGAGTAGGCGGGGCAGAACTGGAGCTTCAATAAATCAGGTAACACAGGTAACGCATCAGGTAACAATCTGAGATCCGTGCTCATTTCTTTCTTCTCTTTAATGCTTCCTTTTTATTGAGAGCGGTAGTAAACCATAGTAGCTGCGTATGTGCTTTTCGGAGGGAGTTTGTAGTGCTCTCAGTAATCGGTTGTCCTTCAGTCACAACTTAGCTCAGCATTTTTCTTACCATGCTTTTGACCATGTCTCTTCTTACAGCTACAATACATACAATCTTAAAAGAAATAAACGCAGTCTATATGTTTAGCTGTGGTAAATGCTGCTGCTGGGCACGGTAAGGTGGGATTGGCTGCTGAGGTGACACTGCACTGCTTATGGTTCTGGTTTTTGACCTTGGACGGAGGTACAAGCAGGTGGGATAACTGATGATGGGTTTGACTTGGTGAGAGAAAAGCAACTGGCTCTGCAGCAGCCTGGCCTGGAGCCCGCCGTGGGCAGTTGGGGTGTGTAACTGATAACTGGTCAAGATCCACTCTCCCTATGTGGAAACTGCAGCAGATTTGCAACTTGTAATAAGAGTTTAGTTGCTGATAAAATATACATTTTTTTGTCCAAAAAAAGTTTTCTGTTTCTGCCTTTTGTTCTAGTTGGCTTAGGTCACTAATGTGAAATTTTGAAGAGTTTAGAGCTCTAAAAGCAGGGTTTGTATTCTCCCTTCTAAAATACTGAGTTTTGAGTAATGAACTGATAGTGAAGAGAGAGGCCAATATGGTGAGCAAGATTAAGCAATAAATCGACACATTACCAGAACTCTGGTGGTGGTTTGCAGTACGTGTGGTTTGCTGAAATGCGTACGAATCTCAAATTTCCCCCCTTTTTGATAATTGTAGTCCTGTGATGCACATCATCAGCTTTCCATTTGGGCATGGTCATTTCAGTGCCAATTAGCATCTGCACTTGGGTTTGCAGAGGTGGAAGTCTAGTTGGTAAGCCTTTTAATGTGTACTGCTATCTGTTAAATTGTAATGAGTAATTTGAGCTCTTTGGGTAAGGTGAGAGTGATCAGCAGCTGGAAGATTGCTCCTTTGCTGTCAGTACGGCGCTGCTGTTCAGTATGAAGGACACCTTTCTAGGCAAAGGTCCTGCTGTTCTGACCAAACTGCCCAGGTAAACTCAACAAACCAGCAAATCTAAAGAAGGGCCGAAAGGAGGGGAAAAACTTGAAAAAGCTGATAGCATCACTGAACTCAATCTCTGTAAAACTTCATTTGCTGCTTTAGAAGTCAGGAGCATTATGTGTTACTACTCAATAAAAAGGACTCCTTTTTTTTAAAATCGTTACGGTACGTTTAACTGCACAAGAACTTGATTTTTTGAGTAGTGATAAATATTCGTGCAGTTTGAATTCAAGCTGTGCTGCACACGGAGGTGCTTGAGAGGGTCTTTCGCTTCTAGATCTCGCTACAGTGGAAGAAAAGAGTGGCAATGGTATTGCTGGCTTGAAAATGGTTATTTCTGTGAGATTCAGAAATAGTAGGTAGGCAGCCAGTGGCCTAAAGCAGAAAAAAACCCAAACATGTCTGTAAGGTTTAATTACAGAGTGATTAGCAGATTATTAAGGATTGGCAGTGAATTTCATCTTCGGTATGTATTACTGTAGTATAATTGACTGTTACATAAATTGTTGATTGGAATTATTTTAAAACCATTTTTAAGATTGAAATATAACTGTACTATTCAGTTATATAATATTAATTTAAACATTAAGACTTTTTGATATAATTTAGGTAAACATAAATGTCATTCAGTTTCTTTACATGTTGCCCAATTTTCAAGTATCAGGCCTTTGTGAACAACGCGGGGGAAGGATCCTCCCACTTATTTTTTCCTCTGAAAGTCACTAATTTCTGTAGAGTCGTACTGCTAGATCCTGCCTGGTCTTTCTGGTTGAATGGAAAAGTACTTCTTAAAAAAAAAAAAAAATCAGGATTTAGAACTGTTTTGGTCAGCTGAAAACACTCCTCCAGCAGTCTTCTGTGGATGTGCTTGGTTTTCTGTAACACACTTGAAAACTCGTACTTTCTCTTTCATTTGAAAAAAACACATGTAGGTCATTAACTTTACGAGAAGCTGTTGGAATAGGTTTAATGTTTAACCTCTTGGTATTGCTTTAATACTTAACTTTTTCTTGCTGCACTCCAATAGGTGAACTCCTTACAGTCGACAGTTGGTTTCACTCATGTAAAGTCACTCTGCATCTCTTCCCCCCTCCGCCCTCCCCCCCATTGCTTTTAGGGCTTTTTGGCTGAAAGTAGTTATGGCTTCAATTCAGTGATAATTTTGTGGGGTGTTGTTTGGTTTTTTTTAGTTTTGGAAAATGTGAATTTTTCTTTTCACCCTCTATTAAAAAAGGATGTTATACACCAGCTCAGATACCAAAATGATCTTATTTAATGGAGGCAAATCCTAAGCAAAAGGACTTAAGATCGAGGTAGAAAATGGTTTTATTTTGTTATCCATCTTACAGAAAAGTGTCATCCTCTGGCTTTGGGTTTTGTTTCCTCTTTTCTGTCAGGACACTTGACAATTCTTTTTCATGCTCCTGGTATTCAGAAACAGAAAGCAGTTGCATTGGATGTTGATCGTTTTTATTTACTTTGGGAAGTGATTTATTCTGGGAGTTCACGGCTGGAGTATGACTGGAAGTTAATGGGAAGAGTCCTTGTGCTCTGGTTTTGATTAGCTGGCTTCCAACTGAGCACTACCTCTTAGTTTTGCTGACTGCTGTAAAGACCCCTCCGCGTAGGCGCTGCTCACTGTTTTTGGAGATGAGCCGAATCAGAAATTCCCATTGAAATAGGGAAGCCTCCGCAGCTCTCCCTGTCTTGCTGGAAGTACCTGATGTGCTGGAGGAGCTCATTGCTGAGGACGGTCGGAGCGAAGGGGCGTCTGGGGCTGAGCTTGCGTAGTTGCATGCTGTTGCCCTGCTGATGGCACCGAGCACCTACGTCTTCCCTGTTCCCAGTTTGCCAAATGGGAATTATGCTCGTGATTAATTGGCTTACAAAGTGCTAATACCTATTGCCCTTGTTCCTGCTAAATAGAAACCTTCCAAGCTCCCTGCTTCTGTCTGGCCAGGGGATGAAATGATGAGGCTTCATCCTGCAGGTTTCTGCCAAAAGTTCAATATAAGTTCAAAGCTTTTTTTCCCAGTGAAAATGTCACTTAATCGGCATTTCCCTAATAGCATCATGCGTTTAATATCTCTATGGCTTGGCAGGTCCTGTACATATATTTTGCTGTCCCTGTGGAGGATGCTTGCATTGAAAAGGGGAGTTGCATAATACATTTTTGAAAAGTGATTATTTTTTTATCAATTCTGAAGATACGGCAAGCTACAGACTCCTGGGGAAGCGTCTTGTGTCATGTCTTGATGCTGATACACATCAAGAGGAGAAAAGCTAATGTTTGGTAAATTGACAGATTTTCATGTTAGTTAGGTAGTGCTTTATAGTACCTTCATAAAGATTAAGATATCCAATGCGATTCCCATTTAAAACGTGGCTGCTCGGTGAGGGTGGGGATAGGAAGCGGTGGGGCGGTGCTGTCACCATCCCGGGGAAGTACAGTTGTAGTTCCCATGGCTTTTGATGGCATGTGCGTAACCCCGGTTGTGGAAAACACGCCTTAGGGCTAAGGATCCTGCCCTGTGCTCCGGGCCTGTATTGGGTCAGGAGATGAAAGTACAGCCGGCATGCCTGTGTCTGGCAACCTGTTGGATCATGACTAGCCCTTAGGCTCCTGGTACCTTTGATTTATACCGCTGATAGAAATGTTAACTGTTTCTGAGTTTCCCAATCCTGCACCTCTATTCATGGTTTTGTAATACCGCTATTGTTGACAGAAGCGATAGCTTAATACCGTGGGAATGCTTAGAGCATGGGGAGATGTAATCAATAATGGGTTTTTTCCAAGTTTGATTAATAATTTTTCTTGGATATTTCATTGACGGACCTTTATTTACTTATTTTTTTAAAACCACACTACCTAACGAGTGTTATCCTCCTGTGGGGCCCTGTTGAAGATAGCTGAGCATGGCTTTTTGGTACCAGTATTGAACGCGACACCAAGCCTGTGTACTTGTGCACTCACACAACCCTCTGCTGTGGCTTGAAACCCACAGGTTTTAAGGACAGCAGCAAAGTGGGTGAGCGGGGCTCGGTGCTGGCATGTCCTTGGAACGGGAGCTCCTGGGACGGCAGCTGAGCTCTGGGGTGCTGTGGTTTTTGAGAGAGCAAAAGCAAAGGCCTAAACTAAAAAGGCAATTTAATACCTTAAACTCTCCGGTAGGTCGGGCCTTCGTGCTGGGAGGTAAGCTGTTTCTCGTGTTGTAAGAATGCTTTTTCCAACTTCATTGGAGAGTGAATGGGATTGCTGTTTAGTTTGATGTAACTACTACTGTTCACAGAGGAGGAGATGTTCTAGGGTAATCTCCAGCACTGTAATTGAGGCAGCTTAAAAAACAAATTGATCTCTCCTGATGTCGGGCAATGGTGCAGTATAGTAAAGATTTCATATGCTACTGGTAATATTTGCAGCAAGTAATTTCCTCCCTCTTTCCCTGAAGTGTTATCTCGGTAAAACTGAGCTTTGTAAAACAGAGCTTTGTGCCTAGAAACAGTGAAGTCTCCAAGTACTTCCCAGAACGCTTTGTCAGCCTGTGAACGTGGTGGTGGTGTGGAGATACCAATAAATTCGCCGTATTTTAGTTCTGCACTACTTGCTCATGGGTACCATGAGGTTTTGCTGCATGTCTTCGCGCTGTGGGCTTTGTCTTGGGAAAGAAGAAGCCAAAACCCACAAAAAACTTGTCTCTCGGCCTGAATGGATTTTTTTTGTGCACACACTACTGCTGGTGATAATGAATTTAAAATTGGTAGAGTTCTCTAAGTGATGGTTGGTAATCTCCTAGGCAGCGCCTAACACTTACTGAAGACAAGTGTGGAGGAGTCTTCAAATCCAGTAAGAAAACGTTTCATGTGAGAAACTTGATTTAAACAGTCAATGTACCTTGTGGTAATTTTCCAACTTTACTTGGGCTTGGTGTGTGCTTACAAATGTTTCAAAGTCCAGCCACTTGCAGAAGCTGGAGTAGGAGAAATCATTCAGATAGCTCAATATTATATAGCAATACAAATACGAGATGCTCTGTTGGTGAGCTGGTAACCCACATAACATAAAAAAAAAACAACCTAAAAAAAGTCCTGAGCAATATGTTGTAGGAGGGTTATAAGACTACACTGTAAGGAGATAACAAGGACTGAGTAGCAGGGTTATCTGTTTCTGTTGTGCTTATTTGTAAAGCACACTGCAACAGATTCGGGTTTCCATGTGGATTGGTTTGGCATGAGAAAAGAGCAGATTGATTGGTTTGGCTTGCGCTTGTTTCTCTGTCTTAGGAGGGTTGAAGTGACTGAGGACCTTCCTGCATTCCCTCTCAGTGCTTCTAATGCACTTTGATTTCATCTGATGCATACAGTGTTTTATAGGTTTTAATCGCCAAAACACAGGGGGAAAAAGTATTTTCCCTTTCTCCGGCAGCCAGCTGCTGTCAGGAATTGTGTGTTCAGGACAGCCGTGGGGTTTCCAGCATAGGTTTGAGTTTGTGATTGAGTGCGTGTTCAAGTGCTGATTTAAGTAGGTTCAGAATCAAGTACTTATAAAAATGCTTGGGTGGAAGTTGCGATGTTCACGTATGTAGTACTAACTCCTGTTATTTCACTTGTTCTCATGCAGAAAGTGTAACTTTTGAAAGCTCAATGTAGTTAAGTTGGTTCTTATTCAATGGTGGTATCTTCCTGCCACCATTTTGACTTTCCACCCCCATGTGTCTGATCAGTTGATACTAAAGGAAAACATTGCATGAATTTGCAAGTCCTTTTAGGAGAGAGAAAAAAAATATCTTCTCTATTCCCCTTGGCTTATATGAAAACAAAACAGCAGAAAATGTTATCCTTAAATCGGAATAGAGAGTTGCAACTTGAAGGAGGACAGCTTGAAAGCTGTGGGTGACTATCAGACAAGACCTTGTGGTAGAAATGCTGTTAACCATGTTAAAAGTCGTCTGAAGTGTAGTGCTCTCAAACTACAAAAATAAAATGGACATACTAGAAGTTCCAGTTGAGGGGGCAAGACTGAACTGTATTTTATAGAAGAGTCATCTTACATCTTATGTACTGAAAATCACCAGTGCATCCTTTGGGTCTCATGTATGAATAAATACAGGATTTTAGCCTTTGGGTCTTTGAACTTAGCATCTTTCTTATTCACTTAATGTATTACAATAATGCAGTTGTGCTTTTAAATATAATCCTAAATGTGGCAGGATCTAGCTTTCAGAGCTGATTCAAGATCTTAAAGGTGTTGGATGGTGTATATAATTTGGAAGCAGTGCATGTGGTATCTCTGTGGAGGGTACCAACCTCATTGTCTCAGTTGGGTTTCCTGCCACTTAATGCAGGTGCCATAATTGGTATCTGTGTGGGAAGAAGTCTCTTGTCTACCCCTAATGCCAGATGGAAAGGGAGGGGAAAAGGCAGATCTGGCTGGAAACCGAGCACTGCCAAATGAACTCTGAAGCTGAGTGGCTCTCTTGTTCCCCGTCACCACTGCAAGGACATCTTCAAAATAGGGAGATGTGATTAGCTTTCATGGGACAACCACATAATAACTCTTTTTTTTAAATTCCCAGGTAGTGTACAAACCTGTTTTTTTGTTGATGTAATGCTTTTATTTCTCATTTCAGCTATGAAGCCGTACGCTCCAGCTTTCATTCTCCTGTGGAGTGCTGTCGGGATAGCGAGGGCTGCCAAAATCATTGTTGTGCCGCCAATTATGTTTGAAAGCCATCTTTATATTTTCAAGACTCTGGCCTCAGCCTTGCATGACCAAGGTCACCAGACAGTGTTTCTCCTCTCTGAGGGCAGAGAGATTCCTCCATCTAATCACTATAGACTTCAGCGCTACCCAGGGATCTTTAACAGCAGCACCTCGGATGATTTTCTCCAGTCCAAGATGAGGAGTATCTTCTCTGGGAGACTGACAGCCCTCGAACTGTTCGATATCCTGGACCACTATTCCAAGAACTGCGACATGATCGTTGGCAACCGAAACCTCATGCATGCCCTGAAACAGGAAAAATTTGACCTGCTCCTGGTAGATCCCAATGAGATGTGTGGATTTGTTATAGCTCATCTCTTAGGGGTTAAATACGCCGTCTTTTCCACTGGCCTCTGGTATCCAGCAGAAGTGGGTGCTCCAGCTCCTCTGTCTTACGTTCCAGAATTTAACTCGCTGCTCACAGATCACATGAACCTATTTGAGAGGATTAAAAATACCGTTGTTTATCTTATTTCACGATTTGGAGTCAGTTTTTTGGTTCTGCCAAAATATGAAAGGATAATGCAGAAATACAAGGTTCTGCCGGAACGGTCCATGTATGACTTGGTTCACGGATCCAGCCTGTGGATGCTTTGTACTGATGTAGCACTGGAGTTTCCGAGACCTACGCTACCCAATGTTGTTTATGTGGGAGGAATCCTAACCAAACCGGCCAGCCCTCTGCCAGAAGTAAGGTTTGCTGAGCTTTACGGTAATTTCTGTGGTATCTGGTTGACCTCACATGATGAGTGGAGGTTTTTCCGCAGTGAACTTGAAATGGGATCTAGTGGTTTTTGTTATTGCTTGGTGAAATATACCCTTGAAATCACGGGAAGTAGCTTGGGGTGGTGGTGAGGGGAACTATCAGACGTGAAGTCATCAAAATGAATCTTTTCTGGTTGCAGGAAGTATTTTGCTTTTGAGTAAGGTGCTTAATGGTACAGTAGAGGAGAAAACTGCTATCTTGGAGATTACATCTGTAGCTTCTAATCAAGTGTGGGTTAAAATGGGAAGAAGGGAGAACAGATGAATACTGCTTATGCTTAAAGAAGCCCGCTGATAGGTTATACTATCTAATTTCACGGTATTAGTGTTTTTATGGAGAGTTTGCTTCCCTTTGTTTGACGGGTAAAAATGTGTTTAAAACTAGGTGTATATAAGCATGAAGAAATGGTGTATAGGCTGAGAAATGGAGATGATTTGAGTGGACGTAAATCGCACCACTGCTGTACTCGGATACGATTTTTACTGGCCACCAGGTACTGAACTTCAGACTGACATAGTGATAGTGACTGGATTGATTCCAGAAATCCTGGCTGCACACATTAATGATTAAGTTTGATTACTTCAGTGTACTATGTGATCTTTGATACCTGATACCCAAGAATGCCTCTGTTCAGCAACACAATGGTGAGTGACAGGCAGAACAGAATTTTGCAGAAAACCATGTCATTTACACTTCTATTTATGTGTACATAAACAAATAGAACCTGAATTGGAGATGATGATTAATGGATGCTTCTGGCTTGGTGATAAATAGGTAGGTTGACCTGCGGTGCTCAACAATTTACTTGTAGAAATTCCTCATTCTGCCTTTTCTTTTTGCATGAAAATATCCAGCCCCACTTTTCATGTGTTTTAACTTGAAAATTGGTCTTGGAAGGCTGGGGTTTTGTTGTTGTTGGTTTTTTTTAATTCTTGGCGCTGTTGGTAGTGTCTTGACTTAGCAGTACCTTTATTCACCAACTTAAAAAGCATCAGACAAATCTGTGGTTTGGGCTGCACGGTGTGGAGCACTGAGCCAATTCCCTCATCTGTTTTTTCCTCCCCTGTTCAATTTAAATGTGGCTGAGCTGAATGAGAGCAGCCCTAGCATTGCACTCTGAACACGCTGGTGGTTATATCCCAACATATGCTCCTGTCTGTTCTCCAAGGTGTCATCAGAGATGACCGTAACAGTGCTGCTTCTGACTGGTTCTTCCTGTGTGTACGTTAATGTGTTTGTTTGGAAAGTGTCAGGCTGCACAGATATACTGAGAAAGCGGACTAAAGGTAGCCCTGTGCTGTCTAAACAAAGTTCAGCCCTGTTCTCTCCAGGAAAACCTTGCTGGCTGGCTGGAGTTTGAGCATTTCATTTTCCAAACTGCTATTTTCTTCTTCTGTAAGAAGAAAAATGTCTTTGTATGACCAATTTGGGCACTACATCAACACTGTCTATTTTTTGTCTCTGTAGATTGGTCTTTAGGGTAAAAAATTAACTGTCCTCAAAAGCAGATACTTTCTTTGTTGTAAAATGGAGTGGAAGAGAATGAAAGGAGCAGTTCTCTTTCAATGTTTTGCTATAGGGATGTGTGTGTATAGATACAGAGATACATATTTGTACACACATATATAAATATATATTTGGAGCCTTTTGAGAATATATTTCTGTGTACCTTCTAAATTTACTCTGGAACCACAGATGTTAACCTGTTAAAATATCTTATGATGCAAGAAGGTGGAACAGAAAGTAAAATGTTTACTATAACCAGACCGACAGTGGCCTTGAAATAGACCTATAGGTAGAATACATGCTGGCAAATACTACAGTGGAGCGGGGGAAATAAACCCTGTAATTATTTGTTAACTGAGACATTATTTATCTTCAGTTTTAGTGGGCAATTCATTCTTAGAGTGTTCGAAGCGCAGGATTTGATTGAATGCGAGAGAGACAAAAGTGAGTGTGTTCATCTTTTATGATATAATTTGTCCATGCCTAAACTGTTACGCATAATCCATTGTGGTATGTATTGTAGGTAAATTATTGGGCAATCAGTTTGTTTTTACTGAATGGTTAGAAAAAATTCATAACTGTCGCTTTATTCTGGCAGATTAAAATTGGATAGCTAGTGCTGCGACTGTTTTCAGCTATTGCTGTATCTCTAAGGCAGGAGCCTTTGCTAACTTATTTTCTGCAGCTTTTAGCCTGGTGCATTAAGGTAAGCCAGAAGTGGAGCTGGTTCACGTTGCTGTGCTAGGCTGGAAATGGAGCCGTCTCATAAACGAAAGCGATGTTCCTGCCCAGAGATGGCCCTCAGAAGAGGGGCATGTGGCTGGAGATAATAGCTTTGGCAGGCAAATTTAAGCTACTATTACAAGCCATTCAGGTCTCTTTCATTGTCCAAAACTTCTGAGAAGTAGCCTAGTCCACTTTTTCTGGTAGAGAAGTATTAGGAAAAAAATCTGTGTTGTTTTTTCAAGTCCAAAATACCTGCTCAACACAAAATACCCAGGCACCTCAGCAGTGGCACTGCTGCCTTGTTAGCAGAGAATGTTTGTTAATTTGGGGGGGCGGGGGGGGAGAAAAAGGAAAGAAGTAGTTTGTTTAACCAAATCAGAATTTGTACACATAGCTGAAAAGCTCTAGTTTTCTGCTAATAAGTAACATCTTTAAAAGAAAAGGCGGAGAGTAATAATTAAACAATCAAAGAGGAGACGAAGGTCAAGGCTCTTTAAACTGTTATGGGATGGCAGTTTAATTCTAGAGGATATGGTTGCTCTGTTTTGTGGGTACTCAGTCTGCACCTGTGTTTTCCTTAAACTTTCTTCTTTAAAGGAAAGTTAGAAAAACACAGCTTTAAAGGTAGCATGTAGCAGGGGGTGCTGAATATCCAGGTCATGTAACAGCATGTGTGTGAGGGGAAACAAACCTGACTCTGGCTTTGCTCTGTCCCATCTACATTAATATTTTGGTTCAGGGCAATGGAAGGGTTTTCTAAATCCCCCAGTCATCCCCTCTTAGTGCATGCAGCTTCCCTTTGTAGAATATTTTTGGTGCAGGTAGATTTATTTTGGAGGATGTTAAGCTGGAAGCTTTATTTGACCTGCGAACTGAATCCTTGCTGGTGTCTGATAGGCGACAGAAGGGTCTGTAGCGGTATTTGGCATTTTGGAGGGCTTTAAGTGACGTGCTTTGCAGGGGGACGCTCAGATCGGGGACCACAACAGAGGTAGCCAAAGCTGGGCTGCTGGAGCGTGCACAGTGTATACGCCGAGCCCCTGCCATGCTGGCACGGTGCTCAGGTGGGGCCAGGCTGCAGTCCCCGCAGGGACTGTGCGTTAGCTGTGCATCTCGCTTGTCACCTGTGAAGGGAACTGGCCTTACCGGGGTGTATCCTTACAGCCTGGCACAGATCAGAAACCAACAGCAGCCGATCATGCAGTTAGCTCGTGTGGCGGGTGTGATTTTTAGCTGCTCTGACCCCTATAGCAATTAGGGCTGCAACGCGCAGCACCCGGCTGTGGTACGCAAACTGCAAATGGGTCTTCGGGTTGTAGCCTGCCCAGATGCCTCGGGAAGCCTTGGCCAGGCTCCGATCCTCCTTTTTGCTCTCCCTAAGGCAGTGCCCCGATGTCGGTCTGCGTTTGGCGCAGTGTCCCTCGGTGCGGTTGCAGCAATCAGCGTGCTGAGGAGCGGGAGCCAAGAGCCGGCGAGGAGAGCAGCGGGTCCTTTGGAGGTCACGGCTCTGCCTGGCTCCCTGCGGTGCCTTGCGGCATGGCACGGGCAGCTGGCAGCTTTCTCCTCGGCGTAGCAGGGTTAGTCTTGCCCTTCACAGAGAGGCAGTATGTCAGTCAGTGACTGAAATTCCCGATGATGGCACGTTTTCTCCTGTGCCCTTCTGATCCCTGTTGCAGGCGGATGAAGCTGAGCATAATTTGTCACCGCGTTTCATTGCGGTGGGAGGGCTGATCGTCGCTTTGCAAAGCTCAGCGTAGGCAGTAGACACCGCACAGTTAGGAGTTGTCTTCGGCGGTAGCTAGTGTGCTGTCTTCGCTGTGCATGGATTTAGAAGGTTCTTCTTGCATAGTGTGCTCTGTAAAAGACAAGGAGATGGTTCATGTGGCTGCACCCATAACCCATAAAGAAATAAAATATTGCATGTGGGAAAGGCTCCAGGGTTTGTATCGTTAAATCCAAAAAGAGTGTTTTTTGAATTGCATAGAGTACAGTGCGAGCAGAATTAGCCTTAAAAGATCAATAGCTAGAGACAGATCGAATATCAAGTCTTTAAGGTCATCACTGACTTAAACTAAGTGTATGGTGTTGGCTGGCAGTATTTGCCAGATAACTGACAGTGGCCATTAGGAGAGCAAAAGGCTCCTCTGCCCCTTTCTTATTACACTTCTCTGGAGGAATCTTGTGAAGCTCAATGAAGCTGGCTTTTTGAAGTAACACACGTTTTAAGAAACAATGGGGAAACCTCTGCCATGGTATTTATATCTTGTAACTAGTTTGATATGTAGTTAGGCATTAATCAGCCTGATAAGATACGTCCTTGAATCGGGGTAGAAACCTGATGGCGCTACATGCAGCGGCCTCAGGAAATACCCGGTCCCTGGTGAGGAGTGGTCAGAGGGCACTGGAAATGAGCAGTTGCCTTCGCTGCAAGAAAAGCAGTGTTTGAGGAGGACTCCTTTCCATGAACAGTTGATGATGTAGGTGTCTTTGGACGTGGGTTGGATCCTGCAGTTTGGATACAGTTGTGCTTGAGATGATCTGTCAGTGTTTACAAAAAAAAAGACAAACTGCAATGATGCGTACCCTGTAGTTTGTAAGTTGAGCTGCTGCTTTTTCACATCTTCACAGTTTTAAAAGTTTCGTAACTACCTCTGTGTAACACAATGCTTTTTTTCAATGCTGATCTTGAGGTACTTGTTTGGATTGAATGCCATTTGTTGTTGATAGGAAAAGAGAAACAAATGACAGTTTTTTTTAATTCTTCTGTACCTTAGTAAACTAAATTTATCCTAAATTTAAGGAGGGTGTTCATGTTTCAGAATTATAAGTTGTTCTTTCAGCCATAGCTGTCAACAGATAGTAATTATAGTAACTTACTTGGTCCTCCCTGTAGATCTCTTATCTAATCTTGTTATTATATAGATCTAGATCTATGTAACAAATTGGTGGCTTTGAAATCTTCACTAAAAAGTTTTTTTTTTTTCCCAGAGTTGTGCTGACAGTTTTATGTTTACTGGGCATGTGTTAGCTGATACTGGTATTTATCTTTAAAATTAGGTGGAAGAATAAAGAGACGTTTTACTCCTTAGATCAGATTTTTTCTCCTTCATTCAAATTCAAGGACACCATCGATATGCTCTTGCAGACTGTGGCAGTAGATCTTTGTGCATGGCATAGAACCATCATTTTTTTTTTTTAAAGTCTGGGGAATAGTTCTTACAGAGCTACTTTTGACAGTAAATTTCTAGTGATATGAAGCAATTCTAGAGCTGTTTTAAAATGCATGTGATTGTCAACTGGGGAGGCAAAAAGTCTTTTAAGGATGATAGAGATTATGGGGCACTGTATAAATTCTCTGCTAAACCATATGATCATGTATTTTGGCTCTGAAACCTATTTCCACATAGAGCTTCTTCCCCCCACAACAGTTGATCTTTTGCTACACAAGTAAGCGTTGCCTGAGCTCTGCAGGCACCCACACTCATAAAACTGCTGTGGGCTCCTGTCTCAGATGCTCCAGCGTGGCTAGGCCGATGAACCATGTCTATTCCTGCTCTACTGCTGCATTTTAAATTCGGGAAGATACGTGACTCAGCATCTACCTGTGTGGTGTAAGACTCAGGGAAAAGGATGCAGGGCTGATTTCAGAAGTCAGTTAAGTATCTCTAGTAAAACTTGGTCAGGAAGGAATGTACCCTCATTCAAGTACACGTGCCAGATGAAAGCTGGCATCCAGTGATCTGATGAACGAATACCAAAGCTCTTCAGCAAACCTGCGCTATCCATCAAAAAGCAAGTTCATTTGGTTCATGGATAGTAGTATGGGGTGATTATTTCTTCAGCTCAAATGATTGTATTGGAATGGAAAATGCGAGGTTCAGACCTTGGATGTTGCATAGGTCAAATTATGAAAGTTAAAAGCAACAGAATTTATCTTATTATATTTCTTTATTTTCAAAAAATCACACAGGTTAACATAAGCTACTATTATAAACAGGTTTTCTGGATTTAAATATTCTAATACATCATTTCTATATTGGAATGCACAAATCAACAAGATTTATTCACTTAGGTAACATATAGTGCTTTAACTGTGAGTGTCACTTGCAAGGTTTCAAGACTGACCTGTATGTAGGATAAATAATGAACTAGTGTTTTTTCCGTGGTCCACTTCTCTAGCGTATTACAGGGTACTTTCTAACATTATGTAGAGAAACAGAAGATAGGAACTTATTTCCAAAGGCATACTTTTTTTGTGTAGTATTTGGAACATGCTTGAGTTTGAACACTGTGTTTTGTGTAATTTGGGAAATGGGGATGTGTTCAAAGCTGGCATTTAAGAGCAGCAAGCCTAATTATTAGTATTACTGACTTTAAAAAAAAAATAATCTTTGTAATCAAGCCAACTCTTCTTTTCAGATGTCCTAGTTGCTTAAAGGTTATTTAAGTGGAGCAGATAACTCATGTTTGGCTAATAATCTGCTTCGGCATTTCTATATCCTGTGGCTGGATTAGTGTTAGACCGCACCCGTTTATTGGGGTGGTGCGACAGGGGAGGATGGAGGCTTCTGAGGAAGACCAGAACGTGACGGATGGGGAGGAGAAGGGACGGTCCCATGCCTGGCTCCCTGTCCTGGTGTTAGTGGCTGAGAGCTGGTGGTACGTCACCTCTTCGGTGGTGGGGCTTCAAGCACCTCTTACTTGAGCCTTCGAAGAGTGCTGGGGAAATCAGTAATGTATCTTCAGCTTCTCTGCGTAAAAAAGCATCTGCCTTCCAAATAACGCCATTCTTATTAAAAGCTTGGCTTGAAGGGAATCATAGTTTCAGGGAGTCAGTTCATGTTTGGCTGAAACCTGGGGCACAGTAATTTTTTCAGTTCCCAGGTTCAGTGGATCTGCTTGATAGGTGACTTGAAGTAAACTCGTTTTTCATACTGCTTGTAGGTCACAACAGCACCTTGAACAGAAGTTTTGTTATTAACTATGTTGTTTTAATGTTTTCCTTTATTCTTTCTTTGTTTTTTAAAACTTCTGAATAGAATTAATTTTTAATGCGGCAACACACCTCTGTAATTGAGTATTAACCTTTACCTGCTGTTTTGCTGCTGGTTGTAGCTCCGTTGCAGCTCCCGGATTTTCCCCAGGCTGTGCACAGATAACCCTGGTCTGGGGAGGTGGAGGCAGGATACCTGGCAGCTGCTGCGGGGATTCATCCTGCGTAGCGCTGTGCTGCCGGCGCTGGCACCTCTGCCTGCCTCCAGACCTGGAGGGAGCAGGTAAGCGGTGGAAATGGGGAATTCCTCAGCGAGTGCCGCTGCAGTGCTTGGTTTTCCTTCGTGCTTTTTGTACAAAGGTGAGGGGGGACACACGCATGTAGATGGGGCTCTCCTAAGAGTTTCTGAGTGCAATTCTGGTCACCCCAACCAGGTGGAGGAGCAGAAAAGGAGATTAGGGAGGTCTTATTGAAGGATGTGAGATTTTACCACTCAAACACAGGCTCAGAAGCCAGCTGATTTTAAGCTTGTTAAAGAAGGGGTGATGACTGATGGCCTGTTTAAAATATATAAAAATATGAATATTAAGTGTGTGTATATCTGTGTATATATACACACACATACATACGTGTGTATATGTATAGCTATAAATATTAAAAAAAATAGAGAAGGGAGGAGGTAAGCTCCAGGGAGAAAGAAAAGCTATTTAATCTGAAGAGGAAATGAAGAACTTGCCATTATTAAATCAAAGCTGCAGGTTAAAATTCTCCTACTGTCCACAGAGCACAGATGTCGTAATGGAACAATGAAAGACAAAATTTCCCACCTAAATTAGTTTATCATGTGGATTTATGGATGGGGCTATATGTCAGTGTCTGTAATGTAGAGGTCTGGATTTAAAATTCAGCTTCTTTTCAATTTTCTTCATATTGCAGTTTTCTTTGCTGCAATTCAATTTGACTGGGTGTTCTATAGACAGAGTAAGTAAAAACAGTCTCCATGCTTAAAAATGTCTTTTCTTAACTGTGACTTGTACAGCTTTTCTACTGCATATGCAGCTACTGAAACTGTAGGAGGATTGGCAAAACCTTGGTTTGCTTTTTACATTTAATAATCCTAAACTTTTCTGTGTATGCTTGCAAGTTATACAATGGGGCTTCATGCTTAGGAAAATGAATTTTTTGGGGGTATTTTTTAACAGAATATTGCCTCTGGGGTAATGTCAACAAGGTTTTTTAATCTGAATCCTGGATTTGAGGATACCTCTGCCTGTACCTGCTGCTCTATGCAGTGATTTTAATAACCTCTCTTGAAGGGCAAGCTTCTTATTTTGGACTACCTTCCATTCATTTGAAAAGCAAGGTTGCTTTCCCAGGGTGCTTGCCAAAGGTCCAGTGAGTAATGGATTTTTGACGGAGAGTGTTGCATCGGGGAAGTACTTGCGCGGCAGTTTTCTGGTTGACCTCTAGTTTTAGGTAGACTGTGTTCTCGCAGGCTGCATTGGATACGCCTGTAACTCTAGAGAGGGCTGAGATACAGGAGAAAAGACAAAGGCTTGTGGTACTGTATTTCTTGCCTGCGTTTCTGAGTCTGAATTTCAGTCCTCTTTAAAGTTAAATGCACTTAAACTTCCTGTTGGTATTGGATGTTAAATGGGAAAAGGCAGTAGAGGTCAGGGACAAGAAAATGCCACATTGTAGACATTGAAAAGCTTCATAAGGCTTTAAAGACATTTTTTCCTCCCACAATGTATTTTGATAAGCCAAATATGCAGTATATATATACCAAATGATTAGTGAGAAACATAAAAGGAAAAAGTCTGTATTTCAACAGGGCTGAATCTGTGTCTAGTATTATTGAAGCAGCACTTTATCAAGAGCATTGTTAGATTAATATGTGATGACAGCACACTTAGCAGTGCGTGGGGTCCTAATAGAAAACAGTTCAGATCTTACAGTTTGTTTCCCAACTGAGAGTGTTAGCATGGCTTTAGCAGCAAGAAAATAGAGAAATTTGGTCTAATGCTGTAATCTGAGTATGCTTTTTTAATGTCTACAAAATACTGTTTTTGGAATTATCTTAGTCTATGTTTTATAAACTACAAAATATGAAAAAATAGTGTGAATATTAACTGCATGGACTTTGTCTATGGTAGATCTCATTAATAGAATGAGATTTATCAGCATCTTAATAGTATATGGCGCATGACAGCCAACATCAGTATATCTAGAGAAGACAAGATACAAACTTACTGAGATTTTACAAATACCCCACCTTTTCTATTTCATTTTTAGAAGTTTCAGCTTGACTTCAGACAACAGAATAAATGGAGAGGAGAGGGGGAGAGACCAGAAAAAGTAGGTGTAGTTACAAGTTCGCAACAGAGGAGGTAACAGCAACTTGTTCAATTGGAAAGAAAACAATTAGCTTGCCATTAATCCAGAAGGACATGGTGAGGTGGGGAAGGATCTTGTCCCGGTTGGGAGCAGTGTGGCTGCTGTTAATTGAACTGACTGAGTCTGATGATATGAAAAGGAACAAACCCTGATAAAATGGAATGAGCACTTTTGCCTCGTGGCCATCGCTTTCAAAAGGCAGGAATTTAGTTAGTGGAAGAATAACCTTCAGAGTGTGACATACGCGCTAGCCGATGGGGAGGTGTTCGGCTGAGCCAGCAGAAGGCAGCTGGATGTGTTGACTCGGGGAGGTGCGAGCCATCCTCTGCTTGGTGCAGTCGGGTGTTCGCTGTGGTGTCCTGTGTCCTTTGCTCGTTACAGCAAATAAAAAACCTCCGATTTTTGGTTGTAAATTGATGTACGAATTCAGGGCAAGTAAATACAAATAGCATACTTTGCCTAAAGTGATGGTGTTTCTCTGGGTTTGCTGTAGACTGACATGTTATTTTATAACTTTCAGATTATATGATGGGACCCTGTTTGTTCAGTGATAGTAAAGGTCGTATAGTGGCATCTATATGACCTTTAACTGCCTGTGCTGACATGTTGTTGTTTAGTAAAATTTGAAATGAGGTTAAAAGTGTATTAACGTAGCATTTAAATATTTCACATAAGAGAAGTACTATTTAGAAGACACCAGAAAAGTTAGGATGCCGATAAAACTGGTCTGTGTACCTTTCTGTTTATTTACCAGTGAGTATCTCCTTTCTAAAAATCACTTTATGTGGCTTCTTATTTATTTATTTTGAAATAGATCTGTTTTTGTCTACTCTAAGCAGCATTTTGTAGTAGAAGTTGCATAGTATGCCTGTGCTCTCCATTGGGGAATGGTGGTTTACAATCATATTCAAAGAACAGACATTTGTGCTATTACACATTTGAATTGAGCAGCTGAACAGGGAAAGCTTCGGATATTAAACCCGGTTATGTTTGTATTTGTGTACTTTGTTTATCTGAAACAAATCTCAGTATTAGGCACCACTGGTTACTGCCAGCTGGGTCCTCACTCTATAGTCACAGCTGTGCATTTAGCATCTAAGCCTGCTAAGAATAGCTAATTAGAAAATCAAACAGAACAAAGCTCACATAGTAGGGTTGGCACAATAGCATTCCTGTCTAAGAATGGTAAAAAGATTTATTTTATTTTCTTATTCTTCCCCCTACCCCCCTCATGCCTATAGTACAGCATAGATCAATAAGTGCTTATTCTCCCTATGCAAGCACAGGCAGAACCTCGGTAAAAGACCAATACATACTCAAAAACCTTCACTCTTCAGTAGCATGTCACACAGAAATTGGTACTAACAGACTCAGAAAAGAGAGCAAGGCAAGGTTGTAGTGTCTGCTCTTGTGCAAAGCTCGGACTGCAACAAATATTACCGATGTTGAAAAAGGAGAAGCCTGCTTAGGCAGCCTTTAAACAGTGTATATGACAAACGGAAGGCAGTGTTTTAAAAGCAAGCATGCAACTTCTGAGAGGGGCGAAATGGCCACAAGGCCAGTCCGCTACCATGTGAAATCTCCCTGCTCAGGGAAGGAAGGGATTAGTAGCTGTATGACCACCTTCGCTTGATCTGTGCAAGTGCCATACCTCTCCGTGAGATCTGCAAGCGTGTTTGATTATCGTTTATTGAAAAGGTTTAGAAAGCCCATCTGATGTGGAATATGGACAAAGATGAATCGGTACCTCCTCTAGGACTCGGTGTGCTAGGATCAGTCAGTCAATATAAGAGAAGCAGAGATTTGAAAGAACAGCTAGGGAGCTTCATAAGAAAGTTTATCATTTCAGTCTCTTACTTCTCTACTCTTTTGCCCAAAGAACATGTGTTTGCACAGAAGTAAACATGAAAACAGGCAGAGGCCTGAACAGGGTTTGGCACAGTGTTGTAACTGGGCCTCCCTTAAGCATTTCACAGCTTAGCATGCATTGATTTTTTTTTTTTAAAATCACTTAACTCAAGTGAAAATGGTAATTAATGAATGTATGTATTAGATGATATTTTGTTGGGCATGTATATAAAGCTACAATTGGATGAAAACCAAAATTCAGTTTGAAAATGTAGTTCACAGTTCAGCTCAGAAACTGCACATGTGCCATAGTAGGCAGGTTTTCTGTCTTTCACACGGGCTAACCTCATCCTGTCGTACTGTGCCTGGTGAGGAGATGGGAGTGGGCGAGAAGAGGTCTAGCTGTAGGTGCTCAGATTTATCCTGTGGATGAACTGATTGTTGAGATAACCTGGGGAAAACTGCCTCCCTCACTCAAGTCACTTTTGCAAATGCCTCTTCAATCACAGACTTTTCAGCTATATTTAAGTGTCTTAATATTTCTGGAAAACCCTGGTATGCACCTGTGTATCTGGCTTAATACTTAATTAATTTCAGCTTGTTTTCAGAGTGACACTACAAAGAAGACTAACTACATTTTTAATGCTTCTTCAGCTACAGGTTACACGAGTGCCTGATCTAAGTTTTTTTCAGAAATTCTACCGAAAATTTTGCTTTCAAATTCATCAAGGTTTGGGGGTTATAATTGGTTGAGGTTTGATTCCTAGTTTGGAAGGGGAAAGCCAGGTTTCTGTTTCTAAGCTTCTGGTCAGTTTGTCAGGTTTGCAGGGTAGCCTCAGCAAAGCAAATGTTGTCTGCTGGCTATGCTAGGACTTCAAGTAGTTGAGGCGAAAGTTTTTCTTTCTACACAACAAAACCCAAAACCACTTATATTTGGAAAAAAAAAGTGATCAGGTGCTCTGTTACAGTCACTGAATCAGCTAACCATTTAAAGAAGTGCTTGTTATTACAATATATATGCAAAGTTTGAATTAACTGCAAAAATCAAAGGTGTTTCCTTCTCACTTCCGTGTTCAGTTGAAGTTTGAAGAGGAGTTTGAGGAAGGCTCAATACTGCAGCTCGTCATGTAATAACCCTCCTCCCCAGACCTCTACTGTAGGTTTAGACCTCAAAAGTTGTAATTTCAAATATTAAGTATCCTTTCCTTATGTTAAAAAAATTGCACTAATTTACAGTGAACCTGAACATGATTTAAACTGGGCAAAAGAAGGTCGCTTTCCTGCTGCAAGCGAGGAGCTGTAAAATGCTGCCCGAACAGGGAACGCTGCTTTTAATGAAAGCAGCTCTAATGACTCATCCTGACTCAGTGCATATTCATACGGTGCGTAATTAGATCGGGAAGACAGAATGTGCTGGAGGTCAAAAGTGTAAGTGGATTTGAGAAAAAAAGGGGTGAATTCTTAGGGGGATGAGCCTAGCTGTCCGTAAAAGTTTTTAGCGTACAGTGTCGGAGAGGTGTTTTCATTGAGACTGGTACTTGGGGTGTTAGGGCTAATACGGCCTTAATGAATGGAAAGGTAGGAAGGTGACTAAAGGCTATAGTAGTTAGATATGCTGAAATGGTAGGCAAATAAAATCAGTGTTCTCTTCCACTATATAGGTTTTGTGAGGATCGCTCAAAGCTTGTATTTTGCACTGCTTGTCCTGCATCACAGTCACTGTGGTGCCCTTCCTAAAGTAAACATCAGGAATGTATATGTGTGAATTAAGTGATGTACATAGCCATAGTAATAATGCTGATGAAGTATTTAGTCTGTTTCATGTGCCAAGAACATAGACTGCTTTTTATCTGCTGTGGGTATCACTTCTATACCGTGTATGCCACATAAAGAACAGGGAAAGTCCAAGCAAATACTGAGCCTTTGTGCCATGGCCCAGACAACTGTACCAGGACGTTGAGATCTATCTGGCAACCAAACACCTATGAATGCCACTCACTTGGATTCAGTTTCACTAGATATTTACTTTAGAAGGTCTGTCCTAAAAAGCTGTCAGGAGAAATAATTTTAAGAAGTTTAAGAAATCTGAGAATAATGGACTTGTCCAGGTCATGAACTCGGGGAGCTCTACAAGGAGGCAGTGCGAGTCCACTGTTCATTTCCTGATTTTTACTGAACTCCTGCATTTTTAGCAATGCTTAGTGATCCCATTTAATTAAGGCTGTGTTATGCCAGGAATGACACAGATGTATGCAAGGAGAACCCTTGTCCTGACAAGCCTGTAGTTCATTTTCTACAGCCCATGCATGGCACCGATCCCCAGCACCCCTCTGGGGAAGCAGATTGGAAAGGGGCTGCAGATCAGAAGGCAGGCAAGCGATTCCTCTTAGTACCAGCATGACATAAAGCTTAAGTAAAATTAGGACAAATTTGAGTGGGGGGAAAAAAGAACTTTTCAGTTGATGTCAAAACGCGACAAGCTGAGTTGAAATTCTTCTGGATCTTTTCGAGGTGGGCACAGGACAGTTTTGACCCTGACTGTGTGAGGAATCAAAATCTCGTTCTTCCTAATTTACCATCCTAAAAGAAACCCTGAGGACAAGTTCAAGTTCCTTTGCTTCTGATTTGGGTTGGCCAGGCATCATCCAGCTCTGGTCTGGAAGCCCATGTTAGCTGTGTAGGCTGTTGTTCTGTCTGAGCTAAGTCCCTGCCTGTTGCACTTCTGTTAATTGTTATGTACCTGTTGGGTCAGAGTTGATTTGCACCTGACCAAGTCAGAGCGTGGCAAACCTCATTTCACTTGTCTCTTCCTTGTGTGGACCTGTCTGTAGGGGAAGCATGCCTGATTTCTGAAGTTAATTAGAATCTTTCCATGCAAACTTCTGTTTCTTGGAGCCCGTTTGAGAGCTTGTGAGTGTGCATTTGTGTGTTGCCACACATAGGAAGTGGGTCAGGAGAGGGAGCACTCGGATAGTAAGCTTTTGGTTTATGCAAAATAAAACTGTATTCCATGGATTTTTATTGGGTTTATATCATCCCATTTAATATAGCAAACAAATTCCATCTTTTGAGCCTGGTGGCAGGATCTTGTCTTGCCTGTCAAGATTTTAAGGTTCCCCTTTGTACGTGTTACGTTCCACTGAAGCAGTGGCATTACCTTCAAAGGGAAGGGTTACAAAGGTTTGGCTATGAAATCAACCATAATAACATGAAGCAAGTTGCTTTGCTATTGCACAACAATAAAACGCAAAAGTCTGTTTGTAGGGTGACTCTAATTCAATGGTACATAGTAAAGTTCCTTTCTTTTTTTTTCCTCTACATAAAATTTTAAGTACTTAAGAGCTATTTGTTATTTTACATGGGGATTTTTGAATGCTATTTTGAAATTTCATTATAAGGAAATATTTTATACCTCCTCTATGTTTACATAATGATGTATAATTCTTATGTGAATACATCACAGAGCTGTGAAGCCTACAGAATTTCTAGTTAAGCACAGAGGAGCAGTAGCCTTGGGAGCCGTTCCTCAGCTAGAACAGACTGATGTCTAGCAGCAGAAACCACGTGCCTGACCAAGCATAAGTAGTCACGGGTGGGACTTCCCGATGCTGAATGAGAAATATTTGAGCAGTAGTGCCAGCTATCCTGTCTTCGTCCTTATTAAGAAGCAAACAGGTGCCAGCTGGACTTTGCGCCACTGATCACAACTGTTTGGGCCCCGCAGTTCAGCCAGTTTCCAGCCCACCTCTCTGTCCATTTGTGTAGCCCGTACCTCATCAGTCTGTGAGGCTGTGGTGGAGGCAGTGCTGAAAGCCTTACTCAGGTCAAGGTAAATAACATCCACTGCTCTCACCTCTGTCACTGAGCCAGTTTGCTCACTGTAGAAGGCTATCAGGTTGATCAAGCTGATTTTCCCTCCATAAATCCATGCTGACTGCTCCATTCATGTTGTCCTTAATAGGTTTGGAAATGACTTCCAGGATTATTTGCTCCATCACCTTCCAGGGATCAAGGTGAGGCTGAGCAGCCCATTCCCTGGGCTGCTCCCTTCCCCCCTTTATGAAAATGCAAGTGACACTTGCTTCCCCCCCATCCCAGTCCACAGGAATCTCCTCCAATTGCCCTGACCTTTCAAAGATAATCAAGAGTGGCCTTGCAGTGATATTGGCCACCTCCCGGTTGCCTACTGGCACTTCTGGGTGCATGCTGTCAGGTGCTGTATGCTTGTGTATGTCTAGTTAATTTAAAAGTAGCCTGATCTTCTCCTGAGGGTAGGTCTTCCTTGCTCCAGACATACCCTCTGGTCTGAGGGACCTGGGATTGCTGAAGGCCAGCCTTACCAGTAAAGGCTGAGATGAAGGAAGCATGAAGTACCTTGACCTTTACCTTTTTTTTTTTTTGTCACCAGGTCCCTTGTTCCATTCAGCAGTGGGCCCATGCTTCCCCTGGTCTTCCTTTTGCTGCTCATGTACCTTGCTGCCCTTCATGTCCCTTACCAGATTTAGCTGCAATGGGCTTTGGCTTTCCAAACCCCATCCTTGCAAGCTCAGGCAGTGCCTGTATATCCCCCCCCAGGCCACCTGTCCCTGTTACTGCCTCATATATGCTTCCTTTTAACAGCTGAGTCTTGCCAGGAGTCCTTTGTTCATCCTCCTGCTGCTTTGCTTAACTTCCTGCTCATCAGGATGGACCATGCTTGAGCTTGGAGGAGGTGATGCTTGAAGGTCAACCAGCTCTCCTGAACCCCTCTTCTCTCCAGGGCTGTATCCAAGCAGGTCTCTGAAGAGGCCAGAGTCGATTCTCTTGAAGTCCAGGAAATGTTGCTGTTGTCTTCCTTGCCCTCTCAGTATCCCGAACTCCTTCATCTTATGGTCACTGCGGCCAAGGCTGCCCCTGACCCTTTGCATCCCAGATGAGGTCTTCCGTGTTTGTATGTATGAGGTCCGGCACGGTGTCTCTTGTTGGTTTCTTGAGCACTGTGTCATGGAGTTGTCATCAAGAAGGCACTCCAGAAACCTCTAGGTTTCTGCCCCTCCAGCACGTATCGGGGTGGGTGAGTGCCCTAAGAAGACCAGAGCCTGTGAATGTTGGGCTTTTTCCAGTTGTCAGAAGAAAACCACCTTGTAACAGGTGACTTCAGCTCTCAGAATTTAACTTGATCGAATGTCACAAATACGCAGAGAGCTGTCTTTTACAGCATGGTACTTGATTGCTTTTCAGAATGGTTTGTCCTAGAGCCCACAAAAGGTTATTTTCTATTTAGCTTTAAACAACAGATAGGAAATAGTTCAAGATGTAACTAGTTGAACCACTAAGTAAAAGTGACTATAATATAATTACATTTGCAGCATGCCTTAAGTCCTTAAGTAAAATTCAAGGACAAATTTTAAATAAATCTCAAAACCACTTGGAAACTTTCATGTCAGAAGTTCAGCCCATAATAAATGGTTCAGCTTCGAGGCAGGTCATGGACACTTCCCGTCCTTTCTCCCTCTCTCCACAGATGTAGGGAAAAAAAAGGAAAAGGAAGTGCACTGGAAAAGGATAAAGAAAATAAGAAAGTCTGGATTCTACAGAAAATGGAAATCCCTCTTCTACTGCATAGCAGAGACTAGTGTACAACCCCCAGTGTGAAGTGCAGGTCTTCGTTACGCCTGCTGGTTTTCGTGGTAGCTTTTGTGGTTTTGTGCTCAGATACGATAGCGCAGCATAACTCTGTTACTGTCTGGCCTGCTATTTATTACCAGGACAAGAGGCGCATTGTGAACAGGGCTCTTAATTTTCCTTTTACTCATTTCCTATTGCTGTACTGGTGTTGAGCAGGCTTACGCTTAAACTTAGTGAGACCAGAATTAAACCATATCCTGGGAAATACAAGTTATTCTTTGGCAGACTGACATATCTGTGTGTCAGTGATACAGTTTTTAGTTTCCACTGCCAACAGTTGCATCGGGAAAATAGAATTTAAATCTACGTTTCCAAAAGCAAAGGGTACACCGAGGCTTTTACCTGCCCTGCCGTAAAAGCTGCTGCCTCTGAACTGGAATCTCTTGGCGTGGCCATGGGGTTGCCCCCAGGAGATAGATTTTGGTTCTGCTTTCGGAGTACTTCCGAGCAGTGCAGTACTGCAGACCTCTGCTTTGGGCATTGTTGCCTTCCTTGCCTGAGTTGAGGCAGCCCTTGGATCAAGAGGGTCAGCAAAAATTGCGTTGCAAGAGACTCTGTTTTAGAGAAATTACAGGAGGAGGATGAACTTAAGAATGTAACAGGCTTTGGCCTTTGTTACACTTGTGTATATTTCTGTAATACTGGTAACTTGCCGTGGAAGAAAAATGAAGTATATAGATCCAAGAAAGAGGGACATCTGCCCTGTACTTGCCATACAGATGCAAATATTGTTCTTTGCTCCTTGAAATATTGGAGCAGTGGAAACTGAAAGTGTTTTCTGAAGCTCTGGCTTCTTTCAAGTTGTGTTTATTATTTTTGTATAAATGAAATAAAACCAACCCTTTTGAAGTACTCTCACTTCCTTTAAGGCTAGAAATCACACAGTTGAGTCCCAGATTTCATTCACGTATTTCTTGTGCTGTACTTTTAGGCTGATACTGTGAGACACATCTATTTATATTTTGCTGAGTTAAAATGTAATGTGTTAACATGTGAATGTGTGTCAATTGATCAGTTAAGGAAGGACAAATTGTTTTATGAAACTGCCTGTTAATAAGGAAGGTAAAACAAACCCGGAAGAATTTTGTTGTTCATAGCCTGTACCGTGCATTCTGAATCATCGAGTCATTGTACTTGATAACTTCTAAAATGTTTGACTTCTGAAACTTGGCTTGTGAAGTAACATCAGGGCCACCAATTCTTCTTCCTAAGCAATGTTTGTTTATTCTGTTTCTGTGGTTTATCTATGCTTCTACAGTGCTCAGTATAAATTTTCCCTTTAACAGGATCTCCAAACGTGGGTGAATGGTGCTAACGAAAATGGCTTTGTCCTTGTCTCATTTGGAGCTGGAGTGAAATACCTGTCAGAAGATATAGCAAATAAGTTAGCACATGCTCTGGCGAGACTGCCTCAGAGAGTTATTTGGAGGTAAGTGCAATGATAGATGTACTTGGGGTGATTTGAAGGACGCTCATTTCCTATTGTCCATTTTGATCTAGGATTGCAGCAGCTGAAATTGAGACAGTCTGGGTGGTGCAGAGGACCTGACTCTTTTGAAAGGCTCTCTTTGTGGAAATGTTGCAGTCCCCTGGTAATAAGGAGAAGCAATGATTTTGTGGCAGAATAAGGCATAGGTTATAATCCTGTGCTGAGTTTATATCCTAGAAGGATTGCGGTCAGTGAAAAGAGAGTCTGAGGTTATAACACTTGTGACATACTGTCATCATTTCTGATAAAGAAGCCACCGTAGGGAGCAAGAATGACGTCCTGCTGAATTAATCCTAGGTTTTCTTTCTTCATCTTGCTTTTTTCCTCTCTTTTTTTGGGTTCCTTCTCCTCTTTTATCTGTAAATATAGACTTTCATAATTGCTGTTCTCACTTGTCTTTATCTGTGAGAAATTGAAGGAAGAAAATTCCGCAAGAGTAAAATTCAGTAATAAGCTTTCTTGGCTCTAAAAACATCTTGAGTGGCTCTCTAAACTTACTGTAGAAATCCAAGAACTGTTTAGTCAGCTCCGCTTCACGTGGAGCATTGCTCTGCAATATATTTCAGAGGAGTTTATGTGAACCATTGGTTTCCAAATAATTTGACTGCTATCCTTGCTGCGCTTTCGAAGTTGTATTAGCAGTCTACTTAGTGTCCCCTTCCCCGCCATCTCTTAGGGACTGTTTTCGTTGCTGTGTATAATTGAAATAGTGAACCCCACTAATGAGCAGGAAAATTCTTCAGGCCATAGCACAGAACCTTTGGTAGTTGTAGTGAAGATCTCAGGTTTTGTTTGGGGTAGAGCTGCTGTATGTTTGTTGCTTATGAAGGCTGCAACACTGATTGGCTTGTAATTAATTATTAGTCACACTTGATCTTACTGCTTTTCTTTTGTTTTATCCTTTTATCATGTTTTCCCTGGAATGTTTTTCAGTAGGAAGTATCCACTTTCTGTAGTAAATAAATAAGTTTTAATGGATTTTTCTTGGGGTAACTTTTTTAATGCAAAAGCACCAATTTCAGTTCAAGGTTTTTAAAATTTTTAATTTTCCTCACTAGTATTTCCTTACCAATGCTTTTTTGTTATGTTTTTTTGCTTTGTTCTGTTTTTGTTATCTGCAATCTATTATCTGCTGTGAATTGCTCTTTGGATAAGGGAACCCGCCTGGCCTGCTGTTTCTTTCCGTCATGATTTGTGGAATGGGAAGATGTCCCTGGGACTAGGTGTAAGGCACGGTCTCTGGGAGAGTTGAGCAAGTGACTTTCAGTCACCCCAGTGGGAATTTGAGATCCATAATTACCTAAATATGAAATTACAAGTCCAACTTTACTTTGATATCTCTGTTCTTCAAATCATTGACCATGGTCTGTGTTGGACGCAGGTGGTTTTTATGCTAGATACTTCTGAAAATGAGAAAGGTGGTACTGCTTGGCAGTCTTATATGACAATGCTAAATCAAGAAAATCTTTGTAGTTCTTTATACGCTTCTGATTATGGAGTACTAGTTAGAGCCAAAACCAGTAACATAGCTTATTTGCTTTTATATAAGTTAGCATAAATAAGGTAGGCTTTTTTCCCAATGTATAGAATGTACAAGCCAGTTGTAAAGATGTATGGCTTGCTTAATTGGGAATATGTAGGTGATTCTTTATGAAGTTATCGTTCTAATGTTCTCTAATAACCAGAATATTTTTAAGTTGTTCGATGGAGCTGTCACAGAACAGTTCTATCCTCTAGTAGTCACTGATAATTTTTTCTGTCTGTCTTTTCTCTTTAAAATATATTTAACTTTCTGTATTATCTGCATATAAAATTAATAAGTAAATCAGTTTGTACTTTGAGCCTGCATTTTATGGGCGAAACTTTTCCAGCAACCTCAGGTGAGCAAAACGTTGCCATTGGGTTTCAGGCAGTTGAGCAACTGAGTAAAATACACTTGTCTCACAGTCTGATCCCAAACTTTTCATCGATAGCTTCTTGCCTCATAAGCTGAGCTGTCAGCCTTTCCCTTCCTGGTATTAGTAACTCCTTTTAAAATAAGATGGTGTCAATTATCAAGAGCTACAGGAAACTGGCCAACTGAAAGGGAACGCCTCGTGTTGACGGTAGGGATTATTATTTGTGTGCCGATGGGGTGTTCTCGGAGTTATTTGTCTAGTACCAGCCAGAGTTTTCAGTAAAGCAATGGACTCGGAGCTATAGAGAGGTTATAAAACCTCCTGCCAGTCACAGTGGTAAGAGTTATATATGCTTTGAGAAGAACTATGTTGCCATTATGTTAATAGAAAACATAGCATTTCAAGCCAGATTGCAAGGAAACTGAATGATGAAAACATGAAGTTGGAGGTTACTTAGCTATTTACAGCATTTTGGTTGAACCTATTTTGTTTTCTTATAATAGTGAGTAAAGAGTATCCCCATGCAACTAGAGATCTACTTAGGGCTCATGGATCATTTGGTTTGATTCTCTGGTTTGAGTTTATCGATTTTGGAGGTCTTGATAACTCAGCTTCAATTTGATTTTATTGTTTTAGGTTTTCAGGAAACAAACCAAGGAATTTAGGCAACAATACGAAGCTTATAGAATGGTTACCGCAGAATGACCTCCTTGGTGAGTATCTGTTTTGATCATCTATCGCTTATTGTCACTCGAGTTCAGGCTGCTCTTCCAACAATCTTCTACTGAATTAGCAGTCATTATAAATCTAGGATAATTTCTGTAATGGAAGTCATAGAACAAGAATATAGAATTTGTCAGCATTTCAAGATGATGAAATCTAACAGCTTTTTGATGTTAATTATCTTTCCCTGGTACTAACTCCATTTTTTCCTTAAGTTACTTGTGTGGAGAGGACATAGTTATTCCAGAGACTATTTGACCTAATAAATGGAAATTTTTTTGTCAAGTGTGTTCTATACCACGGGAGCTATACAGTTCAAGAAAAAGTAATTATTAAAGATAAGTAAGTAGGGATTTTCTTGAATGTGCTATTTTAGGGAACTGATGACTGTAACTGTTTAATTTCTCTATTATGAAAGGGCATGGTATGGTGTTCACTGGTCTCTTCATGGAAGAGTCATAAAACTGAGGATACAAAATTTGTTCATGTTGCATCGAAACAAGTCTTAGGGGTCTGTACATACTGCTGTATATATACACATTTATTTTTCTCCAAAGAAAGCTCTAACAGAACTTGGGCATGGGTTGCAAGCTGATAATAACCTTTCTGTTTAACTAACCTGAGGTACTCCGAGTTCTCAGGTGCAGAGATGAAACTCGATGTTCTTCCATCTTTTGGTAAAGGGTATGTTAGAGTCTACATATTTTATTTTTTCCTTTCCTTCCCTGTCAAAGGGTAGCTGAATACATGGCAGATCCGAGAGGCCACAGAATATTTATAGTTGTCTCTGGGATACCTGGATGTTTGTGTGTTCGCAAAACAGCTCCAGTGCTCTGATGGGCGCTGATGAATGCGTTGAGCATGCGTGCGCAGCAGTGTGTGTGCATGTCAGCTGGCGTATTTATCATAATGTAGTGATTAGGCAAATGACTTTTAAACCAGGTAGATTTGTTTTGGTTGCTAAATAGCTCTGAGGCAGTCTCATTTTTCCATTACATAAGGTTATTATTGTTATTGTCAGATCTTGCTAGCCTGAAGTAAGGCATGTGAAGTGTTAGAGAGAATGTAACATCAGTTGTCCTGTCATTAAATAGCTTGTATTTCATATGAATAATGAGGAAAAACGCTCTCTCCCTGGCTCACTTTGTACTGCTAAACTGGTGGTAGTCACCTCCTGCAGCTACTCAGGAGTAAACAATGTATATTAATTATTCCATTAATAATTTTATGCAACTCGTATACATGAGAAATTTCTTTGTGTTGGCCGTTCCCTCTCTCCTAGTGTATAAGGGAATCATCTAATGCATGCAAAATTTCAGCAGAGTGGGTTTAAGGAGGAGAACTTCAGAACAAGTTGCATTTATTTTTGCCTTCCTGAATTGCAGCCGTAGAAACATGGTGACAAATGTGTTGTACCCAGTTGCTTCAATAGCTTTACATTAAGGAGATGTAAATGTGTTTTTTTAATATTCATGCCTCTTCTGTTTTCAGGTCACTCTAACATTAAGGCTTTTCTTAGTCATGGAGGTTTGAACAGCATTTTTGAAACCATGTACCATGGGGTCCCGGTGGTGGGGATTCCCCTTTTTGGAGACCATTACGATACTATGACTCGTGTGCAGGCCAAAGGCATGGGAATATTGTTGAACTGGAAGACTGTCACTGAGAGTGAATTGTATGAAGCCCTAGTAAAAGTTATTAATGATCCCAGGTATGGAATGAGCGATTGTTTCTTGCTTTTATTTTACATTATTGTTATGAGATTAATACGCATATACAGAACCTTTGTGCAAGGGAAAAAAAGGCACGTTGGAATTTATTTGTGTGTACAGTTGGGGCAAGTCTTTGGATGATTGTCCCATTTCACAAGATTACTCCAGTGATCAGGTTTCTGTGCAGGTGCTAAGCTCGTTGCTTAGCGTACCAAAACTCAATTGTCTCATTTGCTTTTTGTGACAGTTGCCACGCGAAGGGCAGAAGGGTTATAGAAACAAACTTGTCCTGACTTATTCCTTGTTGCAGACCAATGTCTCTTCTTGTGCGTCTCGATTACTCCATATTTAGCAGTCTGCCGGTTGTGCTGCCTAAAGGGCCTGGAGCAAAATACACCTATACGATTGTAGGGTGGCATGTTTGGATTGTAGGTAAAAATATGGAGGTATCCAAAAAGAGTGATTCTTTCCTAAAGTCCCATGATTTGATTTAAAAAAAAAAAAAAATTACTTTTCTGTTCTAGCCAGTAATACCTCTCTTAAGATCAGGAAGGTCATTTGTGTTTGTTGGAATGATGATATTCTAACAAATTATTATGAATATGAGGACTCCAGTCTGTTTTTGTAAATCTTTTTTGTTACTCAGGTGGAATAAGTAGAAGCCCATGAACTAGGTTTCATATCTCGTTCTAATTCCAGCAAACAGATTTGCTCAGGGATATTAAAGTGCGAGGAGAGTTACTTTACAAGTGTGTTCCGAACTGTTCAGTTTTAAACATCTGTGATGTTCAGACCATCTCCAGATTAAAAAAACCCGATGTGTTAGCTGGTGGCTTATTGTATCGGGCTGACAGCAGTTTCGGAGTACGGTGCTGACAATGCTTCTTGCATTTGTGGGAGCAAAGTCTAAGCGGCGCTTGCCTTGGGAAAGGAGAAGCCTGTGAGGAGCGAGCAGCAGAACCGCAGCGAAGGGGAATGTCACTAAAGAGATCCTGATAACAGCTGTTGCATCACCTTTCCCTTGTGCAATAATCCTTAGTAGAAAGGCAAGTCCTGCATAAATAACCTGTTGACCCCGCAGCTGCGGTGAGGGGGGAGAGAAGGCATTTGACATGATCGGCTGCTGGGGATGGCCTCTTGAGAAAAATAAAAAGTTTTAGGCTGAACTCTGGACCCAAGCAGAAATAGCCTATGGCGCAATCAGAAACGAGCTTCTCGCTTTGTTCTGTGTTCTCTAGTAATGCAGTTGCACAAAACCATAAACGAGTGCTGTGTTAGACAGGGTATGTTGCCACTTCACAGTGGGAAGGGCAAATGTGTCTGACTTGGTAGGATTCATTTTGGGTTAGAGAAGATTCTTCTCTGGCAGCAGGTCAGCTTGGCTCTTCATAGCTTTGCTGGCGGGTGGATTTCTGCCTTTAGTCACACGGGGTTCTGTTTTTCTAGTCATTCTTCATCAGTGAGCTGTAAGGGCTGATTTAAAGACCGATTATCTGCCGTGTCTAGCCCTCTGGATGCTGGCGGTTGCGAGAGTCCTGCGGTAATACGCTGTTTGATCTGAAGAGGCTTCGGTATATTGATGTGTTTGCAGGCTTGCATTGCTCAGAGCGCTGATGACAATTTTTCCTTTCTTCCCTTTTCTTTCTTTTTCTTCCCCGCAGCTACCGGCAGCGGGCCCAGAGGCTGTCTGAGATTCACAAAGACCAACCTGGTCATCCTGTTAACCGGACTGTATACTGGATTAATTACATCCTCCGTCACAACGGAGCCCAACATCTACGTGCCGCTGTTTACAGCATCTCTTTATATCAGTATTTCTTACTGGATATTGCCTTTGTTGTACTAGTGGGTGCTGCCTTACTTTATTATATCTTGGCCAGGATAACAAAATTTATCCGCAAACAAAGCAAACACCTTTGGTCAAATGACGAACATAGCGCTGTTAATGGACATTACCAGAATGGGATACCAAATGGCAAGTATAGAAGAAATGGCCACATTAAGCATGAAAAAAAGGTGAAATGAGCCAACCGCCCCCTGTAAAGTAGTAATGAATCAGATCAGTAATCGAATTTTATCGCTGTAACTTAGTCTAACAACTACTTAAAACCTCAATAAGCAGTTCTAACACTCCCCTTCAGTATGTAATATTATGTGACAAAATTCTATGGAACTAAGAGAAGTCTTTAAAAAAAAAAAAGGCAAGCACAACCTAAAAAGGAAAATTAAGAATAAAATATTCTTAATACTGATGCAGAGAGGTTATTTTGGCACTGAAGTTTTTAGAAGCCTTAATCCTCTAAAGTTATACAATGACCGTATTTATGAACTTTCAGTTTTTAAAAGCTAAATGTGTATGTCCCAAATGAGGAGAGGTTTCTTTTTATTTGCAGAGGCTTTTTCCTTTTATTTTTTTATTATTTTAATATATCCATCTTTTAGCTGAGAGAACTTGAGTGCTAGCTCTGTGTTTCCTTTGTTGAAGGTTCAACATGTTGTGCAAGAATGCTGTTTAAAAAAATAATTTTTCCCAGTCTCTGTGCAAGAAATAGCAAGTTGCGGACTGAGAACACAGACATTTAAAAAAAAAAATCTTAAAATGAGCACTGAAGAAAAATGGCAAAAATATGTACTCTTTTTACTGATAAGCTGCATGACTCTTCGGCTCACTACCAGTACTTTGGAGAAAAGGGTCTTGAGCAAGTCTACAATATGTGTTCATTTTTAATTTATACAAAATTTTATTTGTTGCCTTTCTCTGCATATATAATTTATGCCATGAAAATATTAGGGAGTTCTGTTTCAGTTTAAAATGTGGCTGTATGGGAAGTAGATTTGCATAATTAGGAAAAATAAACAAAACAAACAGCAACCAAAAAAAGAAAATCTAGCCCTGTGCTGAATGCAGAAGGTTTGTAATGGCCCAGGTGCAGAATCAAACCACTATTTAAAAAACAAACAACAAACACCCTCCCCCCCCAAGTTGAATGTCTTTCGTATTAATTCTCATTATTATTAAGTTCTTTCTAAATCGCGGTGTTGTAGATGTTCTCTTTCAATGGTTGTATCTGGAAAAATATTACCTTCTATTAGTCTGGGCCACGCAATCCATGTTTCACATAGTTGCCAATACAAATTCTCCGATGCGGGACGGGAGGCTGCTCTCCGGGTAGGGGACCAGCCTTCCTGCCGAGGTCCGACGGGACGCGTCGGGTGAAGCCTGGCCACCCGAGCGCAAGGATTGCAGAGGTGGTGGTCGTCTCCCCCTTCCCCTGCTACGGCCCCTCCCTGCAACAATCTCTTTCAATCATTGTCGCCGACATGGGACGCTGGCGGTGGTGCACACCGAGGGCGGGGATGCAGGGCGCTGGGCATAAAATCATAACTGCCCTGCCGAACCGGAGTTGGCAACTATGAGTTTATTTCCACGTCATTCTGTTTACTTGGAATTTGCACTACACATGTTGTGAGTGTATGCTTTATTTATTTGTAGTTTGAAATCCCATGCCTGAAAGAGAAAGGAAAGAAACCCATTTACCTAGTGTTGTTCACTAACATGGGAAGAGTTGTGATGATGACAGGATGCTGAGATCATCTTCATACACAGTGATGCAATATTTCACTATCATTCCATCAGGAGCCTCTATCCTATAGCAATAAATAACAGTACAGATATGTTTCTAATATACAGTACAGCTACTTGTACTGCTTTCTGAATACTTGAAGAAAATGGTATTATAAATAAGCCTATTAGCTATACCTTTTTACAATCCTGCATTTTGTGGCAACTAAAGGAGCACACAGAGGCGATGAATGGTGGGATGGTAATAAGACTTAGAGTGTATGAATGACTTGGTTTAAACGTTTTTTTTTGGCATTGAAGAAGGTACAAAAGCACTGACCGGATGATTAAGCATAATTTAATCTCCACTGTGATAAAACTTAAGCAATAAACATGGATTTAATAGAGAAATTCTGTTGTTGGAAGTATGTTTTTATTCAAATGAATGCTGTTTGTTTTAAAGTACTTAGTGTGTGTGATGCTTATTAGGATACACAAATTCTTTCTTCGCAGTATATACCATGATGCATGGTATGTATTTGAAATCAAAAATTATTATATTTTGAGAATGTAGATCTGTTTCCTGTAGGAGCGTTGAATGTATTGAAAGATGGAATGTTTAACCAGATTGCTTTTTTAAGGCAGCTAAATTTTTTTCTAGTTTGCAGTAACGTTCCCGGTAAAGTGTGGCTTTTTTGTACGTGTTAAGTTATATCTGTTTCTTAGAAAGCAAAACATTTTGCACAGCGATATTAGATGAGATGATTGATTTCTGAATAGTCTCTTTAGATATAAACATGCTTCAGTTCAGTTGCAAAAAGAGGAGGTTTCTGCATTATTAATTGTATTACCAAACTTCTAGATGGGTCTGATCCACTTAAAGTATAGAAATACTTGTTTTGTTCAAAATTACTTTCTTAGAAGTTCAAATATGAGCCGATATTGCAGTTACTTTTCATTTCGGCTCCCTGCAGTGTCACAGGAACCTGTATTAGACAAAGTGGGTGGATAACGGTGTGTGGGGAACATTTCCACAAAACATGTCTGACAGTAGGAGAGTAAAACTGGTGCAGAACGAGTCACTTCTCAGCTGTTCCCGGGGCAGGTGTGCAGAAGTCCCTAGGCAGCACAGCTGCCTAACCTGCAGCCCTCGTGTGGCTTTCTAAATGGGCTTCACTGCTCTCCCAAGTACCTGTGTATAAAAAGCAAGGTAATTGGAGCAACGGAGATAAAATATTCTGTAGACAAAACCAGCAGACAGGAAATAGCCACAATAAGAAATATAGAAGACGTGCTACTTGCATAAAGATTTTCAAAGAAGCTTGAGACACCTGGGCACTCGCCATAGGATTGGGTGTTCTGCTTTCTGATTTCCTTTGAATAGCTCAACGATTCAAGAAGAAAGCAGCCATAAAAACAAGGCAGTTTAATTATCACCTACAGAAGTAGGTTCTGGAGATGGTTATCAAGTATTCAGAGTCTAAGGAAATTAATGAACGTGCTAGCAGTTTTTTCTTACTCCCCAGATCACTTGCAAAATCAGGTTTTTAATACTATTCTGTTGTTAATCTCCATTTTTTTTTTTTGAAAGGTACTACTTTTCACGATGTTGATTATGTTCTGATTTTATTCTATGGCATGGTAAGTATGCAATATTTGCTGTAGTTACTCTGATCTATACACCTGTAGCGAAGAGACACAATTAAAATACTACTGTATGCGTGCATACATTTAAGCAAAATTAGCCTTGTTATTTCCAGGGTGCTATATTTTCCCCCTTAATTTGTGTGGGTACCTATAAATGGGTTTATTTGTATATGAAATCTAGTACATGTGTGCATCTGTATTAGTAAGAAACAGAAGGCAGCCATTTGATTCTTTCTGAAGCTGAGCTGTGCGTCATTTGCTTTGGTGATTTTCTTCAGAAGACATCAGCACTCATAATAAACTTTTGGGGTTTTTTGGTGTATTGACAAATTACTCCGATTTTCCTTGCTGTACAACACTAGAGGTGGCTAGTGGCCCACAAATGAGAGGTGTGATTCTTCTTTCAAATGACATAATTTTCGACATAAAGGTACTGTAATTTTTCCTGCAATGAGATCACATAACTCTTTTTCTTTGAGATGTGTTTCAGTTTTGGGAGGTGGGGGGAATGTGTGTTGAAAGATGGATATAACAAATCCAATGTTATACAAGAAATTGCCTGTGTTGTTTTAGCTTGTGTATTGGGATAGACGCTGCACATGCTTGCAAAAAGAAGTGGGCTGTAGCACTATCAAATACTTGAGTTTGTGGTTCCCTGGAATGGTAATACTCTCTGATTTCCGAGGAAGAAGGGAACATCTCTGATGAGAAGGTTCAAGTGCGTAAATAGGAGAGAAGAGTCTCTGAAGTCGTGTTGCTGCTCTTTATATATCAAAGGTCTAGGTGTGCTACAGAACAAAGGTGAAAGCTACCCTATTGCACTTGGGTTTTGAAGAACAGTGTTCAGGTTTTTTTAGCAGTTCACAAGTAGGATGAAGGATTAGGATTAATATCTTTTGAGGGGGAGGGGAGGGGAAATTTCCTCAAAATTCGTTTGCCTTCTGTGAATTGTTTTATTAGAGCTGTAAAGAAAACCAAATAATACCCTTTTTTTTTTATTCCAGTCCAGCAGCACTGGTAGGAGAGAGGTAGCTATATTCAGGAAGACCATAACTCCTTCCTTTCAATTGGAAAATTATAACATTATACTCAGGAGATGCAGGAAAAAACCCCAAACAAAACCAACAACCTCCCAACACACACACCCACACCCTCTCCCCCGGGTATATTTTGGCACATATTCCAAATCTGCACTGTGGATAACAACTGCAAAACTTCTCTCTTTGCCGTATCAAGCAAAACACAAAAGCCTGTGTTTCAAGGCGAAGATTCTAGCAGTGGTTGGTGTTGGTGCTCAGGCAGCATTGAAATCAGCCAGATGGTTGAAGTAATGTTAAAAAGGCATGTCTGAAAATACAGGTGTAACTCCAGACTGCATACTAAATCATGATACCGAATCTGAGGTTTTACTCACCTGTTTGATCAATACTGTTTATTATGCATTGAACAGAGAAGACAGTCTTAAAAGAAACTGAATTCATCTTCTGAGACAGCCTTCTGCCATTGTTGGGTAAATACTGCAGACCAGTTGAGGCTATCCTAATGAAAATTATACCTTTCAGTGATATAAAACTGATTTATCTAGGGCTGTGGGTGTGTTTTGCTCTTTTAAACAAAAACCAAGCAATGCTAGATTTTATTTCTTTGCAAAATAACAAAAATCAGAGCATGTCATGCATCTGTCTTGGTCTTGTCAGTTACTCTGTAATGAAACAAAAATGGGTTAGAAAAGATTGTATTTCACATACGTTGAGGGGACAGAAGCTTGACCAATAGTTAGGGAAATCTCAAAGTATTTGCTGGAAGTTACTCTTGTCGTCACGTGTTCCTTGTGCCTAAGAGGATACGTTAGGTTTGTATTATTTAGGTATTACATAGGAGTTAGAAAAATGGAGAGATGAAGAATACCTGAACTTTCTCGGGATGTCGTTGTGAGCCAGTTGAGGAATTGGTCCTTAGAAGAACAGCGCTGTACACTTCAGCATGAATTGGGGAAATCTGAATTGAAGGATCTCGTGATTAAAGTGTGTCAAATTGGAGTTTGAACCACAAGCAGCAGCCTTCCATGAGATTAGAAGTGCTGTCATGAAAGTACTGGTCTATGAAAAAACAGACAAAAGCATCAACTTAGAAACAGAGAGTAGTTGCACTGCGTGGAACATTAATTGGCTTTTCAATGTTAGTGTGATTATATGTTAATGAAATAATTGTATGTCTAGGTGTAAGAACTGAGGCTGGTGAGGAGTGATTACTAAAGCAAGAAACAACATAGACTATAACTTTTTGCACGAGCGTGAGGGTTTTTGGCAGTCAAATAGCTTAATGCACACTCGGTGGTATTTTTAAACCAGATCTTTTTCAGATGTCTACCCAGGTGCTCAGGGCCTTATTCTCTATAATACTCGGTTTATGATTCCGTAGTCAACTCATCGTAAAATGAGTGTTTATGTAGTGTCTTCATCTCACTGTTAAGATTTGTCTGCTTCTTTAATTGAAGATGTCCTGATGTCTATTGAGTCTGCTGCCTGACTGCCACGTTAATTTTTATGATTCGCCTCAAACTCTGCATTGGGTACCGCTCGTTTTTACAGGATATGGTCAACGTTCAGCAGTCCAGAGCGCTGACTAACCCTTCTGTCCTTGTTCCCGGTACTACCCCATCTCACCCCACTGCAGAAACAACTAAAAAAAAACCTCTCAGCTAAGTTCTGCCTTCTTCAGGGCATTTCTCTAGAGCAGATATAGTGCTTGATAGAGAAGAAATAATTTTGAATGCTGGTTTATAAGAAGGTTTTTTTGCATGAGGGCACTCGCACCAATTAACATATGCAGGTGCTTGATTATCTGCTTTGCCAAGCTTAGATTCTCTTGCAGATACACAGTTTAAACTGGCTTTATTATGTTGCTTCTTCTAGTTTTCTGTAAATGTTACTAAAACAGTTTTAAATGCCAAGATATATCTAATACAGGCAAACTCTCAAGAGCAAATGTCCCAGCTATGCTGCAGTTATAGTCGCAGGTGTGGGACTCCTGTTGCCTTCTTCCTTTTTCTTTTCTGGACGGGGAGAAAGAACTTTGTCAAAACTCATTATAAATTAAGATAATCTCAAAATAAATCTGCGTATAGACATTTTTATTCCAGACTAAGAGACTGGAATACATCTCAGAATTGGTACATCTCTGTACCAGGAGTGATGATGCAGGAGATGGAGAGGAAGTTACTCTGGTGTGCGTCCATCGGTCTTGTTTTGCTTGTGATTGATTACTGCATGACAAAACCAAATTTTACTGGAGTTTTATATAATTCATTATCTGAGTTCTATGGAAACAAGCATTTGACTACGTTCCTGCATATTTAAGAATCACCTAGGACAAACTAAAGGTCAAAATTTTAACTTACTATCAATGTTTCTAGTCTCTTTAACAAAAAAAACCACACAACTGGCCAGATCTGATAAAATGGGGAGGTTACTTACAAAGGACTGTGAGGTAATGTAGCTAAATACATAGGTATCGATAGTTTCTTCCTTTATAGAAAAATCTTTCACTGTGGAAAACAAATCAGTGAAGCTGAGAATAGGAGACCATGCAGGGGTGGGGGTGAAAATGAAATGTTTCCTTCAAAATTGGGAAGAATTTGTTGTCCCGCTTTGCCTGACACAGCGTTGCACTGACTGGGCTGCGCAGTATACTAATTAACTTGAGAGAGGTATAAGCAGCATTTGATGCGTTTATCTGTGCTGGTGTTCTAAGAAAATGCAGAATTACATCCGTTCAAAACCAGAAGGGGCAAAGGTGACGTAGGAACTGCTGACCCTGTTCACTAATTTGGGCACAAAGGTGGAGTAGGAGAGGGGAAACTTTGAGTGGTTCGTTTGAGATAAGCTGCAAGCAGTCGGTATAAAAATGTTCTGCATCCTCTTGGATGTCTTAATGCACATATCAGGCCAGTGCTCAGCCCGTAAACCAATGCAGGTAAACTGATAAGAAGTTTGTCTGATTCCTTGGGTTTTAGTCACTCTCAACAGATAGTTCTAGAAATGGACAAGGAGAGGAATGGAAATTGTTCGGTCTGAGGAATAACAAGATGTGTATTGTACCAGCATCAGCCTGGAGTAACCACTGCCTCAACAGAACTGTAACACGATAAACGTGATGTAATGCAAGGATCTAAAATAATAGTACATAAAAGCAAAATTGAACTCAGCCATGTGCCTTTCCCAATGAGAAGGAATTCACAAGAAAATTAAAGAGCAGCACATTTAAAACTGATTCATGAAAATAAAATACTGTATTGCATAATATGCAATTAATCTGAGCTGTTGCCATGAGTCCAGCCCTGGAGGCCTCAGCAGAGGAAAGACGTGGACCTGTTGGAGCGGGTCCAGGGGAGGCCACAAAAATGATCAGAGGGCTGGAAAGCCTCTGCTATGAGGAAAGGCTGGGAGAGTTGGGGTTGTTCAGCCTGGAGAAGAGAAGGCTCCAGGGAGACCTTATTGCGGCTTTTCAGTACTTAAAGGGGGCTTGTAAGAAAGATGGGGACAGACTTTTTGGCTGGGCCTGTTGCAATAGGACAAGGGCGAATGGCTTTAAACTAAAAGAGGGTAGATTTGGACTAGATACAAGGAAGAAATTTTTCATGATGAGAGTGGTGAAACACTGGCACAGGTTGCCCAGAGAGGTGGTAGATGCCCCATCCTTGGAAACATTCAAGGTCAGGTTAGACGAGGCTCTGAGCAACCTGATCTAGTTGAAGATGTCCCTGCTTATTGCAGGGGGGGTGGACTAGATGCCTTTTAATGGTTCCTTCCAACCCAAACTGTTCTATGATTTAGTACAAGGCTTCAGCAATAATCAAGAATCATAGAATAGTTTGGGTTGGAAGGGACCTTCAAAGGTCATCTAGTCCAACCCTCTGGCCGTGGGCAGGGACATCTTTAACTAGATCAGGTTGCTCAGAGCCCCGTACAACTTGACCTTGAACACTTGGTTTGGGTTGGAAGGGACAACCCTTTGCTGATACATGATGAATATGCAGGATTATATTCTGGCTGAAGTTAAAAGGTTGCAGACCTTCCTGTCTGCTCAAGACCTGACAGAAGAAATAGCTAAACAGAACTGGGAAGCAAGTTTCCCCTTTGTTACTGCAAAGTTTTGTGCTTTTCCCTGGTATCTCAGGTATTGCTTGCTTGAAGACAAATCGCTAGGCTAGGTTTTTAAGTTTTAGGTATGGGCTGAATCTGCAGTGGTCATGAATCAGATTTTGCATGGCAAGTTTGGACTAAATATTAAACCCCCATAAAGTGAAGAAAGAGGTGCCAAATCTCCACTTTGGATGCTTCTATATTTTTTTTTTGTCGTTTGTGCTTCTCATAGGGTGGCTAAAGCTTACACAGTCATTTTCGAAGTTCATTGTGGAAAGATGCACTGAATTTCTCTGGCAGCTTCATAGGAAGAAAATGTTCGTATTCTAAACACAAACAACTTGTTTACTTCTTGAAACTAAGCAGCAGATACGTGATAATCTCAGATACAGGCTTTGAATAAATTCCCTTCTTTGACTCCTGTGAGATTTAGAGCAAGGAAAAGATTTCTCAGCTCCAGGAGGCAACCACTGAGAGAACTTTTTACAAAGACAGCAAAAAAAAAAAAAAAAAAGAATAGAGCTCTATAAGGAATTAAAGTATTTCCCTATATTTATAAGAGGTTCTTCTCTGTTGTGCCCTGCTTTTCTAGTCTTAACCTTTATGCCTTTTCTCCTATATGTTTATGTATCTTCCCTTTTTAGTGCAGCAACCTTTCTTGCTAGAGTCCTAGCGTGTATAGTTTTTGTGCATATCAAATGTTGATTTGCCACTTTGCCTTTACCAGTCCTCCTGGTACTGCTTAACACTCCTGGTGGTACCATAACTATGCTAAAGCTGTCCCAATAGCTCCATCCCAATTCTGCCTGTACGGAAAGCTGAGGTGCTTCCTATGTACCCCTTATGTCGTGGCTGGGCTCTGTTGGCTTTCTGGTAAGGGGGGCCCAGAGAATGCTTCTGAGCTCAGATCTAAGACCATAAGTTTGGTTGTCTGGTTTCATTGCAGATAACACCTTTCAACATTCTGAGCCTCACCTGTAAGCTTCCTGCTGAAAGAAATGTTTATTTTGCTTTTCCTTTCTGCTTTTGGCTCTGCAGCTTCTGTCTGGTGGTCCAGAAGAAGGTGCGATGTTGGGCCTTTTGGTGATGCTGAAAAAAGCATGACAACAGGGAGAAGATGCATGAATTAAAAATCTGCATTACTTTATTGGAAAAAGAAAGACAAATGTTATAGGTTTTTCTTTTAGCTAAAATCATACAGAATTTGTAGTGTGATTGATCGCAGGGTACAGCAAAGGCAACATTTTTTTTTTCCTGGATCCCATCACTCGTTACTTAGGTGCAAGAGCTTTTTATGTTCTTTTTTAAGGACTCCTTGCCGCTGGCCACTCGTTCTGCCACCTCATTTGTGCAGGCACATCTTTTTTGTGGAGCTGCACCGCAAACAAAACCAGTGGAAGATCCAGGTTAAATATAACCCTGCGGAAATAAAACCTAGGTCATTCCCTGTTTGTTTGTGTCTTTTTCAGAGCAGCCTTACAAAGCAGATGGAGCAGTGAAGAAAGCAATGGGTAAGGAATGACGTGTAATGAGGGGCAGGGACTGTATGACTCCATGCTTTTGCCATGGCAAATGAATCCGCACCCGTGTGTGGCACTTAGGATTCCTGAAAGACTCATCAGCTTCCTTTAATTTTTTTTTCTTTGATTTTTGTCAATATGTATTTAGTGGACATAAAGGGAAGAAGCCAACAACAGGAAACATTCCAGCCTATCCATGGCACCACGGATGGGATTGCTGTAGAAAGTTTTTAAGTGTGTGGCGAAAAAAAGCTTTTAGTTAAGAAGGTTAAAGTAACACTATGGGTAAGAGAACTTTCTTCAAGTCATAAACAAATTGCTATCACTGATCAGATCGTATAAAAGCAACTTCCTTTAGGACAGGTTATTCCTAGACCTGTGACCAACTTCCTTGCCACTAGCTTCTTTCATCATTGCCTAATTCCGCAGGAAATATCCCATTCTTGGCTTACAGGGTCCTGAGAAAATTTGGAGAGTCTCTGTGCAGATGAGAGACCAAGACTCTTCTTCCTCCACCACACGCGGGGGTGCTTCGGATGGGGAAGGGCCACAGGCAGCTCCTGCCGGCAGCCCTTGGGATCCCCTGGCCTCCCTTGAGTGTCGTCTTGGGTCACACCAAAGGAATCGGGGCGATGACTTCTGCTTTTGTTGGGTATATTTTGGCAGAGCTGACAGCCCACTGGTGACCTCTGCGTGACTCCGGGGCAAGAAGAAGCTATTTAGCCGTGGCTAGTGGTGCTTTCCTGTTTGCCTTTCATCATAATGCCCAGTCAGGCCAGGATGGCCGTACGTCAACGTTTTGCGAGTGAGTAGGTCAAGTGAGCACTTGTTTTTCTCACCTGTTGACCAGCCTTCTCCCGGGCTTCTTCCATCTGTTGTTTTATGGGGGAAAGGGTAAGAATGGACAACTAAGGGCCATTTCTGTGTTGGTAACATCAGTGACAGCTTCTGGAAAGTAGTTCCAGGGAGATGGTCTAGTCCCACCACACTGGGCTTGGCCAGCAGCCCTTCCTCAGAAATACTGCTCTTTCATCAGCCTGGAGACCAAAGGGCCCTCATGTGGGAAATGGACCCAAGGGTTGTAATCCAGGGGGGAGAATGATCCACCTGGATCCTGATCATAGTTCATCCTCTCCACCTTTGCCCATCAGGAAACTTCTTTGGGTGCATGTAGCCTGTATAACTTGCTGTTCTGGAAGCTATTTTGAAGGGGCTTTGGAGATGGGGAAGCTGGGACAGGGTAGTGGTGGTGGCAGGAGGCAGCTGAGGCTCCCTAGCAAGCATGTCCTCTCAGGAGTAAGAGGAAAGACAGAGACTTACTGCTGGATCTTCTTCTGGAGGGAACCCTGTCTGTCTCCTTTGGGTATTGACCCATACAATTTCACCAGATCTGTTCTTGTGGACAGCTTCTGGGCAGTCCTGCTTTCCTGGGTGTAGGAGGAAGGGACTACGCTATTGGTGAAGTTTGACGCTTCTAGTTGTGTAATGTAAGCCAACACATGTCCAGCTGGGTGGCTTCCCATGTTGAGGGCACACCTTGATATATGTGCAATGCTGCTGTTGCTGTAAGACAGAAGACCAGAGATAATTCTTGAGGGGTGAGGGAGGAAGAGCAAGCATGTGGCCTTTTCCTTCTCCTTTCTCTGTTTTTTCCGTCATATGGTGTGAGGAGCATGTTTGTGAAAGCTCAGGGGACTTTAAGTCTAGGGCTGTCCCACCGTGGCACTGGGTGTCTTTCTACTCTGTTTGCTTCATGCTCCCACTATGTCCTTGAACCCTTTTTCAGATCTTTGTCCTCCCAAAAAAGTGCACCGTGTGGCCCTCCTCCGGCCAAGCTATTTCAGGACACGATCTTCAACAGTGTGCAGGATTTTTCCCGTTTTCCATTTCCCCAGGACAGAAAGGGACTATTTCCACCACACACTGGTTGATCTTGGGTGATGTTATGTTCTGTGTAGGGGGTCCTCGTAGATCCCCCTTGTGTCCTCCCCTCTGTCACCCCCTCACTCCCATTGTGCTCTTGGCTGTGATCAAATACTGCCACAGATGTTCCTGACTGCAACGTTTGAGCTATTTAGTGAGTTTTAGACCTGTTCCATTCTGTGCAACGTCTTCTTTGTATGTATGTACCTGCAACTTACCCGCTTGCTGTCCCACCTGTATTAAAATATAATCTTTCTGTGCAATGCCTTGCTATAGATGCATCGTTTCTGGGAATTACCAGCTTATTCATTTCCTTATGTTACAAAGAAATACGCTAACGAGCCCACCACATCACTCTGTCTTTCCCCCAGGTCTCTTGTTGAGGGTGATGCAGGAGAAGACAGGTGCCCTGTACCATGCGGAAGCCCTCGGGGATGGGGTGCCGGGATGGCCGTGCTGCAGATTCCTGCTGGGAGGAGACACCCCTTTTCTTGTACCGATGGTTGAGAACATTGGCTAAATCCCAGTACGGGAGTGGGGACTAAAGGAGCTGTGAGTGTGGGTGGTGCGTGAGCACTGCTGGAGGCTGCCCAGCTGTTCAGGTCAAGTTAAAAGGAAAATACCATCGTTCAGGCTGAAGGGCTTCAGGAGAGTCCTTGCTTATTTAAGCAACATCTCATTTCTGCCACTGTCTCTTAAGATTCATTCCCCAAGCCTTTAGCCCTCTGACTGTGAACTATCAGTTTCGACTATACGCTAGGGCAAGTTACTTGAATCACCATGATCTTTGTAAAATAAAGGCAAAGTTTAGGTGCACCTTCAGCGTCCATTGGAGATCAGGGTGTCAAGAGGTACGTCTTTAAGCCCCCCATATCTGCGTGGTTCCGAAATTTCTCAGTACGGAGCAATTAGTTCTCAGGCTGGGAGATCTGCAAGAACACCGTGTCCAGTCCCTGCCAAATGCAGGACCACGAACAGGTATGTCGCGTGTTGCGTTAGAGAGATTATTATCCGTTTCAAGATACCAGTCATGCAAAGCGAACCAGTATACTTCTTATTTACATTTCTTTTGTGTGTGTCAGCCCTATTCAATTCAGTTGAGCTGAATACCAGTATTCCTACAAATACTGAAGCATTGCCGCCCTCTCCTCGCTGCCTTTATTTGTGTTTTCCTCCTCATGCTTGGCCTCGCTCCATAAGAAATGACACAACGACCTCCCAGAAATGTCCCCACTCGACGGGAGTTCACCTCCACCTCCCCAGAACCAAGGCTGTGAAATGCCGACGTGGGAAAAAAAGCACACAGAGAGGTTACACGGGTGGGAAAGGGGGAAAAGCGTGCTGCCTTCACCTGTTTGGTTGTGAAATGAGGTGTCGAACACCGAGTATGCCTCTTGTGCCGCTTGGGTTTTCCGGTTAGATTGCTACGGCGTACGCTTGGCTCTTTGCTTAACAAACTTAAGCCCAGATCAGGAGCCGAGGAAGTGCTTGGCGAATATCCAGCTCCCAAAGAAGGGCTATTAAAAGAGATGCACAAGATAAAATCTTTAGATTTGCTCGAATTACAGGAGGAAGGAGCTGTCAGGAAATGAGCCCTGAAATCCTCAGTGGACAAAGGTGGAGGGGACCGCGTGGTCCAGGGGCAATGGCTGGGCAGTTACGGTATGTAAGGTATTTATGGGAGTTGAGGTTGCCGAGGTCTCAAGAAAGCTCTTCTGCAGAGCGCAGACGGGCTGGAAGATAGTCACCTTTAAAGCTGAAGATGTCATGCCTGACTGGCCATTTAGGGGTCAAGGTTGCCTTGTTTTGCACCACTGCTGCGCATCGCCTGCGTGGCCTTTGAATGCTGCTCTTTGCTCTAGGCATTGCCAAAACCCTTGATATCTGGGGGGTGCTGATGACCACGGGGCTGTCCTGTCCTTCTGCACAGCTCGGGCAGGGCTGGGACAAGCCACAGGAGAAGTTGGGCTGTCCCTGGCTGCAGGAGAACCCGAGGCAGGAGCTGGCTGGGAACTTCCAACCGAGCATTTTGTGAAAAAGCGAGTTTGTTGACATTGAAGGTATCAATTCCAGGAAAGGAGGGGCCAAGGCCCGGTTTGTTCAGTCTAGCCAAAAGACAAAGGCTAGGAGGAGCTAAAGTTATACACCAGCGTTAGAGAAAAAAGGACTTGGGAAGGTGTTTTAGCCAAAGAATGATGTTGAGATAAAACCAGATGGGTAGAAGTTGGCCAGGAGAATATTTACATTGGTAGTTTTCTGATTTTATCGTGCGGGGCCGGAACAGGCTTTTAAATGGAGTTACGGGAGGAAAATGCTGCTTGGTTTCACCCTGAAGCTTGATAAACTTACAGCCTGCACCTCCTGCCACACGCAGGGATTGAAAAATCCTTTCCACTTCTTGATTTTCTAGGCATTTCTGGGGGTGGAAATAAGTTGGCAAAAAGTTTTCAGTGCTGAAACAGTCTGCTCCTGTATTTCCTACCATAACCTTTTCTTCTCTCTGCTATCTGTTTCAAAGGATAGCTTTCCTCAGAAATCCATGCTATTTTGTATTAAAAAAAAGACATTTTAAAAGGCCTAAAGCTAAACAATCAGCCCAAGCCGATATTTTTCTTTGAACTCCCAGTTTATGGCATTTTTTGAAATTTATGTTCCTCATTAGAAATAAACTGGGTTTTTTTGGGTGGGGAAGAGCAACAAACGTACGCATCCGTGTCCATGTGTCTGTGTCTGCGCATCCCCGCCCTCTGTGCCAGCACGGCGGCTAGAGCTGCTCTTTTCAAGGGCTGGAAACACCAGCAATCCCATGGGGAGCTTTTCCCTCGGCAGGGCTGCTTTCCCCCCAGGCAGCCAGTTAGAAACCCGCTGCTTTTTTCCCTCCGTCTTTCTTTCCCCCCCCCCCCCCCCTTTTTTCCTATCCCCCCTCCCTCTCCCGCCGCCGCTGCCCTTGGCCGGGGCTGCGCTGCCACCTGGCGTCGCGGCCGCGGGAGGGAGCCGGGAAGGGACGACCCGGGCGCTCCCCGGGAAAAGTGATGTTCCTCTGCCTCTGGGGGCGATATTACCTTCAAAAAAACCCCCATCAACAAACAAATAACCCCCCCAAAAAACAAAACAAAAAAATTGAAGCAGAACGACGTTGTTAGCATCTCCCAGAGAGCTGGACCTGCCTCCTTTGGAGGAGGTTTTTATTAGATGTTATTATGTATTCTTTACCATATATTATTATTGGATAGTTCAGTTGGCATTTGAGCCCTTCTGCAGTATGCTAGCCCTTTTCCCTATCCCTTTTCTCCCCTATCCATCCCTTTTCTCCCCTATCCCCACAGTTTACCTAACATCCCAGACTCTTTGCAAACATCCCGGCTGCCTCCCTGCATCCCCCGGCTGGTGCCACCCCCGCTGCAGACCAAGGCACTGCAGGTTTCAGGGGGGATCCAAACTTGGGGTGTCTGTGGCGTCTGTTTCAGTTCTGCCGCCGGCAGAAGAAATGCCCCTGCGGTCAGTGTAAGGGCAGTGCTTTGTCCTCCTACTTTGGGCCAGTAACGTTTTCTAGAGAGTTGAAACGCTTGTGAAATGTACATAAAATTAAATACGGACAATGTGAATGATACCTGTAATTTATAAAGTGAGCCCTCCATGTCCGCGTGTTACCTTTCTACCAAAGGATCACTGTGGTACAGGAGATTTGCGTTCTCACGGATTTCACATATTTACATCAACTGGGTTGTGCAAGTCTCTGAGGGCAGAATTAGGCCTTTGCTGTCAGAGGCAAAAATCATAGCTGTTAATATGCCTGACTTCGGAGTTGAAGGCTGGTGAAAGATAAGGATAGTATTTATTTTTCCTTAGCAGACTATCAAATGACTCTCTTTTACAAGAAACCTGCCTGGCAAATGCTAGCTGCTGTTTTTGGGTCTTGCTGGTTTCTGGGATGGTGCCACATCTCTAAAGGGTGAATGAGCCTTTTCCCTCTTAAGCAATCCCGGCAGAGCCTTGCTCCTGAGTAATCACTGCTCAGGGTGAACTTCCAGGACATCCAGGGATGAATCACAACTGTCCTTCCGAAGCATAAACTAGCAGGATCGCTCCTGTTTCCAGTCTGCTTCATCCTAAATAATCAGCCTGCATCAGCCCGCAGCACCTTGTGACAGCCACCGTTGTTGAGCTGCGATGCACCCGAGTGTGGTTTTGAAGGAGTGCTACCGCTGCTGAAGTGGAAGTTTGGGGACTAAATAACACTGACTCCGGCAAAAATGAAAAGAAAGCATTTCTCCCTCCTCCAGCCCTGTCCAGGCTTTTCTTCCCAGTGCACTGGGGATATGTTCAGAGATGCCGTTTTGCAAAAAGCCGGATAATACTGAGTGCTGTCTGTAACCGAATACAAGGCGGCAATTCAGGGAGATGTTTCTGTTGATGCCATAAAACACAAAAGCACAATTCAAATGGAGCAGCCGAATCTTGGGGATGAAATTGCAGCCCGTGTATTGTGCTGAGGATGGGGCCTTGTTTTGCTAATCTTCTGCAGCGTTTTCAATTTTAAATCTGAAGAAAAGAAAATCTGGATGTAAACGCAGCTGTGAAAGGGGTTACTGACGGCAAAGAAATGTGATCTAGAAATATAGCCAGGATGTGCAGGCAGAGGTTTATTTTGGATGGGGCAATCACATCCGTGCATGCAAGCACGAACCCAAGCTACCAGTTTCTTTAATCTGCCAGGGAAGTCGGCCTTAAGAAATAATGGCAAGGTACGGTGCTGTCTCCTTTGGCAGGGCTGATTTTAAGGAATGCAAGGTCGTGCCTTACCCTTTAATTATGCTGCATCCTCGCTCTCAGAGAAGGTGTGCATGTTTTTAAACTGTATTGCCACCCTCTTCTTTTTTTTATTGAGGAATCCCTCAATTTCCTGGGTGAGAAACTAGCACATTTTCTCAATGTATTCTCCCTTGCTGTCAGATGCAAAAATAGCGTAGATTGTATTGAGGAGACTGTACAATCAGGTACTTAATACTGAAGGACAGTTGCCATTTCAAGACTTTAGTGTATTCCTTTCCTCTGTCTTTACTCAAGAAAGATGCAAATGAGTGACAGAGTGGAAGTCACCGAATATTGCAAATAGTATTTTGTTCCTGATAAATTAACACACTAATCTCCACAAGGCGACTTTGAAGGTTGTTCAAAGCGTCGGTGGCATTGTTGAACTGCTTTTCTATGACATTCATCTTCAACCCAAACGGATTCTGCAATAGTTTAAAAAAGAAAAAAAAAAAAGTGAGTTAATACTTTAAAGGCTCAAGAGGAAATCTGCTTGGCTGGACCTTCCTCATTACAAAGAACCTGGGAATGTTTTGTTTCTTAGAGATGCCCTCTTAAAGAACTATTATTTTACACCAAGATAAAACAGCTGCAGCAGTTTAGTCAATCTAGTGTAAAACCAAATTAAGCTGGTAATATAGAGTCAGATTTTGCTTTTAAGCGGCACCTCAGGTCTTTTATCAGCAGAGATGAATCAGACCATCACAGAAGGGAAGGGTTTTAATTCCAACTTCGTACTTCCATTTAACCCATATACAAACCATCGTGCCACATCAGTGCAGTTTATTGTGAGATGATTCATGTGGCAGATATGACTCCCCCCAGGACATGTTTCCTCCTGATTTCGTTTGTAAATATGTGGTTTTGTTGTAGCAATGCTTTTTGCTTCAAGCTTCATTAATACAGTGGGATATTTACCCGTACCAGACTGTGCTATTTGACTGCTACGTATAGGAAAAATTATTGCAAAGAAGATGAAAACACATCCTAGGTATAGCCTGAAGCTCCAGGGGCTGGCTTCTACTCAAAAAAAACCCCCAACGTTTAGCCTATTAGAAAAGCTGCAGTGCAAAGACAAAAGCTGCAAACATGCAGGTCCACCGCTGCGTTTGGGAGGGGATGGAAAGGTTTGAAAAAACACAGGGCCTAATTCTCCTGCCACCGCGTGGTTGACCTCGGTGGAGGTATCCCTGAATGACACAAGTGAAACCCTCGCCCTTCTGAAGCGAATTCAAACTTCCAAAGTTTTTAGGTGCAGGTACTATCTGTGTGTGTTAAACCATGGTTACTAAATGTTTGTTACCTGCAGTGAAACTGCATGGGGCCGGGTAACGGGTGGTACAGGTTTTTAAAAAACTTTTAATAAATTTTGCATTGTCAGTTGGCATTTTAATAGGCTCCGGGCTGAAAGTTTAATCTGTCAAAATGTGTGTCAAGTGGTTGATGAGTATAAATTGCTGAACAATATAGGCCTGTGAGGCTGGAGGATGCAGGAGAGAGACGTTTCTGTCTTCCATATTGAGGAACTGGACTGTGAAATTAAGCACATGGGTTTGCAACCTTGTTATTTTGCCTTTCATTTTTTGGAGTTCCATTGCTGCGGACACATTCAATTTATGGAGACGCCCAAAGAGATAAGAAATCCCCTGTGACAAAGACAAAAAGCAAACAAACACACGGAAAAGCTATAGGAAGGAGGTTAAAGAGTGCAGGAGTCTGGTATGGCTTTAGAAAAGCCCTTGAGAAATCCAGATGTTATCCAAATGACATATAGGATACTGCACCTTTTTCATCTTCAGGAAGGATAAATATATGAAATATCCTGCTCTTCAATAACAGATCACTGTTTGGAGAAGTCAGTCACATATATTAAAATAATGTAATTCTGGAGTTTTTTGTGCTCTTGGTATACGCAGAAAGCTAAACCTGGGCCTGGCCAAATTTCTGATTAACAGTAGTAGTCTGTAGCCGAAGCTTTGGGAAATAGAATAGGAAACAAAGCTATTACAGGCAATCCTGCTCGTGCCATGTCCATCGATCCGTGCGTTAACATCTTCCTAGGCATCAAGCCGCATGTGCCCCACTGCGTTTACCCGCAGCTGATGGTCCCTCGACAGTTCTGTAGTTCCTCCTGGCATCTATTGATTTTTTTTTCTGCAGTAATACAACTTCCACTGATCCCACTGGATGGCACATGAAGAAATGCTCCCTGTGATTTCTAACCTGCAAATGGCTCTTTCAACAAGTTCCCCCCAGTCCCTGTGTCATCAGCAGGTATTGGCTCCCTTCCCACCTTCTCCAGACTGTGGAAGTCTTGTTTGGCCACTGAAAGGTTACCTCGGGGCTTTTTTCTAAGCCGAAGAGTCCTGTTTTGCTTTTGTTTCTCTTCGAATGGAAACCAATGCCGCTTCTCTCCCTTGTTATCCTTTTGTCTCCATTTTCTTCTTCTCTGTGCCCTTTTTTTGAGACTTTCTGCCAGAGCTCCCCGCCTGTTTGGGTGGTGCTCAGAAGGAGACACAAGCGTGGCTGGGGGGGCACCTGAGCAGATGTGGGGGGACAGAAACGGTCCCGGGCACGGTCGATTCCTGCCAGAGTCATATTGTACCTTCTCAGGTGCTTCCGATGAGCAAAATTTGCTTTCCCTGTGTAGGAAAATGTGACTTTCACAGGCTTTGAACTTTGGTTTAGTATTAGCATTATATCAAAGTAAATGAGGTGTATAATAAACAGTGATGCGTAGAGGCTTTTCTGGTCATTACTCTGAGCTAGGAAAATAGCCTTTCTTACACTGCTTGACTGAAATCTTGACGGCTTAAATAATTTTACTGGCCAAAGGCTTTGAGAAAAATATTTTGTCAAATTCCTGATTATAACAAAGAAGTAGAATAGACTGCACTCCTCAATTACAGAAGTCATTTCAATCACTCTTCACCTACAAAAGGAGTGCTTAGGAAGACAGTTGACATATGACTAAATCCAAATGTAAACCGGAGATTTCACGTTGCTCGTGAAATGGGAGCCTGTGGCGTTCGCAGCTGAGGCACGCGAGGGAATACAAAAGTTTCGACATGGAAGATGTTTTCGGTAACATACCCATTTACAAAGTGTTCTGCCACATTTTGGAGATGGACCAAACAGATTATAAAGAAAAGGTTCATTTACTCTGGATGGATGGCACTTTCTAAAATAAAATGTCATCAGATAGATTTTTATCTGACACAGAAGCTGCCTTGTAGACAAGGTCTTCACGATGGATGAATCTGGAGCTCCGAGCCTGAGCAATTTGGCAGCTCTCCCAAGATGACCAGAATTTCACATATTTTCTCGGTGCTTTAGCACATCCCACAGCCGCTGCGTGAGTATCTGTGCGACACGAGTGTGCTCCAGCGGTCTGGTGGCCTCACAGTCTGCTTGGGGCAGTTTGCCTCGTATTTTTAGTGAGGGTAGATAAAAACACGGGGAGGTGCATATTCCTCCTTCATACTCCTGGCACTACCAGTTAAGGATGACAGAGCTCAAGACCAGTTAGAAAAGAGTCTAGAAAAGGTCTTCCCAACTCTACGGCAGGCTTCTGTGCGTTTAAAACCTTAGCAGAAGTCGTTCAGCCTCCCCAAGCAGGGAGTATTGATCCGTTGCGTGCTTGCCCTCCAGCACACTAGCAGTCCCACAGCCGTTATGGGGAATATTTGCATGCCTGAGCTCACATTTGCATTTCTTCTTCCTAGAATAGGGTCTAAATGCTCGTTCTTGTAGGATCAAGCCCTGATTTAAGGAAGCTCTGCCACTGCAGCTAGCCTAGCGTACTTAAACTGCTCAGCAATAAGAAAATGGCCAGCATGTTTTCCTTTGTGAGGGTCACCAGAGTTGTGTTGGTGTTATTCCAGTTCTTGGTGATCGACTCTGGAAAGGGATCCGTTGGATGGCATTGACTGCATGTTTTTGCTTTCAGTCACTCATAAAATTAATAGAAACTCTTTTTTTTTTTGGTACTCTTCCAGTGGAACTTCCTTAATAATCCCATCTTCAGTTATGTTTTGGAGGAAAATGTGAGGAAAGCACAAAGGTGTGTGTGCCACTGACCCTGTCAGGCACGGGGGGATCAAATGGTGAGAGAAGATAGGATGGAAATAGGTAGGGAGTTGAATGTAGTGGTGAAGAGTAAACTTAAGCACAGCGGGGAGGGGGAAGGCTTCCTTAAGACTAAGATTTGTGCGAGTTCTTAATTTCTTCTTCTCAAAGGCCTGTAGCATTGTTCACTGCTGGGATTTATACTGTGGAGTAGCTGATTGACAGTAGGGATGGACATCTGGTGAGTGAGTTCAGTCAGTGGCTTTATTCGCAGAGAAATTAAGTGTACAAAAACATGAGTCAAAATTTATATATAAACGAGGACAAACATGCTAAGTGCATTGACCCGCGCTTCACGGTTCATTCCCCAGCCTGCCACCGTCTTCTGGAGTGTCATTGCATACGTCCTTCTCCCCTGAATCATTGCCTGCAAAATGGAGACACTTCTGATACGGATAATAAACCCATATGGAAGATCTGGGGATTTGCTGTCAGACAGAAGGAGGGCAATGCCAATACTGGCTAGTGAAAGCTGTACTTTTTGTCTGATTCTTGATTCCCCAGAGGCAGCTGACAGAATAGTGATAGAAGGATGACAGTCTTCGTTATTGCAAAGGGCTACCACTACGCAGCATGCCAGGAAAATGAAAAATGCAAAATGAAGAAGAGATACAGCCTGCAGGACGCTTCCTAATGCTTTCACTTTATAGTACGTTTACTTGTCAAGAGCCCCACAGGTGGTATAATGAAACCCTGTCAAATTATTCTTCTGCAATAAACTGGGGACATGGAAGCGAGACAGCCCTAATTGCAAAAATCACTTCACAGGGCAAAAGCCCGCCTAATACCTGCAGAAGTGCTCAGAGCAGCTCGGTGAGCACCAAGCACCCACAGGGCTACCACATCTCCCGGAGTGAATCCTTGACGATAGCTTAGAGTAAACAAATACTCCTTTCCTTACAAATGCTTTACGCTCATTAACCAGGGGTCTTCCATCTGAACTAGCTAAGGAGACTCGCCACCAGCTCACGGGCTAAATTCTTGACGTCTTTCTTGGAGCTACCAGAAGAGAACAAACGACTCCGAAAAGCAAATGTTAGGCTTTTCACTTCATCCATGTTTCTGAGAGAAGTAGGAACAGTGTGGTGAACCTATGAATTTACCAACCGGAGGGTGCTGTCTCATTTGAACTGAGCATATGGGACATGGCCTGACCAGACCCAGGGCTGAGACTTCTGACAAAAAAGGGGAAGCAGCTGCCTCCGTTATTCCAGCTGTGAAGAGAGATACCATCATCTTTTTTAAGGACAAATTGAGAAAAGTAACATTTTTTTTTCCCTAATGGATAGCCAAATCACTGTCTCTACAAAGAAATATTTAGAGAAATTATTAGTTTACAAATAATTACAAAACGCGTAGTAATTGCAAAATAAAAAGTATAAATATTTGCAAAATTAATTGCTGTTGGTTGCCAGTGTAGCAGATGCAAAAATTTCTGTTAAAGTGTTCCTTCATTGCTCACTAAATATATAAAGAACATGTCCAAATCTAGTAATAATAAGAGCTTAACATAGGTTACTCTTTCTTCCCTTTACTCTGCCTGTGTGCCATGAAGATTAATTCAGAATCAACCTTTACATTTGAATGCAACCCCAAAGCAGCGTAATGCTGTGTAGGCCTAGGTTTGCGCTACAGAAAATATGCTTGAAACCACGCGTTTTGACCAAATTGTCTAACTTTGCTGGTGGAAAGAATGAATAACCTCGCTTATTCACGGTCCGAAGCACATTCTCATGTCAGAGGCCTTTATAATAAATCACAGCGGTAGCTATACAGTATTTAAATTCTCCCTGTAAATATGAAGTTACATTAGTTTGTCTTGTCAATCTTGGAATCACCGTCTAGAAAATGAGAGAGGCCTGAATTTGGGTTATGGAGAGTTCGGCCTCGCCTCGTAATCGACAGAAAACCTGTGGTTTTACGGAGGGAAATCTGCCGAGCCACGGTGAAGGACGATCCCCGTGGTCCCTGCTGCTCCTGCCCTGGTGGAAGGGGCGAATCGAGTGGCCATCTGCATTAAAAACCCTTGATGTTTTTAATTCTCTGGGGGTTGCAGGACCTCTACGGTCTCTGTGTACCTTTAGGTATCTCACCCAGAGTTGTTTTGGCTGCCGTGGCCCAAAGGAGCCACCACTTTTGAAACGATCTGCTTGTTTTCTACTGTTGCTGGACCCTTGCTCTGAAGATGTCCCATGGTGGATGAACCACAGCCCGTCAGATACGGCAGAAGCTTTGGGACCCCTTGGCAGGGTTAACCGATATTGTTGTGGGCTGTTGAAATCGCAGTGGGTTTATTTCATTGGAGTTTATTTCATCATTCTGTGGAAAGTGCGATGGTATAATTTCTTCAGGCTTTTGGGGAATGATCATCTGTATAGATTTAGTACCCTACCAGTTAGAAGAAGAGTGAAAAGCAAGCAAGCACAAGCATTGCCTAAACCTAGAAAGATTCCCTATGGTCCTTTACAAGCAGGTCACCTGCTGTAGCATTAACTCATTTCAAACATGAATCCCCTTCAAAACAACAACTGCTATTTCTCCTGGGTGCCTGCGAAAGGTAATATGTAGGAATAAAGCCTTGTTACGTAGCCCAGAGCCCCCTCCCAGAGCATCAGTCCCCTGGGAGAACCCTCCGTGAGGACCTACAAACCCCGACGGGGCAGAGCCGTGGCCCCGCTGACTTCTCCGAAAGCCCTGGGTAAAAGAGGATCGTGGGCAGCAGTAAATCCTGTCTCCTCTTGCAGGAGACAACCCAGGTCCTCCCCGTGGCTGTTACTCGGGCGCTGCTCCGTGGCCCCGGGGGAGCAGGTAGGTCCCAGGCTAGTCATCAGTTTGCAAGGATCTACTTTCAAGAAAAGAATAGGCGTTTGGTCGGTATTTCTTGACCTTGACAGGCCTTTAAGAAAAAACCTGTCTGGTGAGTCTCGAAATTACTGTCCTGCCTGTCGTCACCCCACCGCTGGAGCTCCTTCCCCTGTCTAACCCCTCAGCCCCCAGACCCGCCATACAATCCTCAGGGTGTTGGGACCTGGCAAGGCCACGGGTTTTGTACCTGCAGGGATTTTCTCTATAAACGTAGCGAAGGAGCAAAGCGTGTTAAATCTGTAACTCTGAGTGCCTGGTGCTGCTCCCCTTGGGTTTTCACGGCTCGGTAAGGCCTTCAGGTATCCTGCAGATAGCCTCAGTTCAGTTCCAGTTCACCCCTTGCTATGAATCATCCTAGCGAAGATGGAAAACAAAAGCTACGGGAGCAAAGGAGGCAAAGGACAGCGCGCTTCTCCTCAAAAAGAAGTTCAAGACGTATCTTGAATTAATGGAGGAGTTCAAACAAGGATTGGGCTTCTCATCTGATCACCCAGCCTGCACAGATACCAATTACGTGCCTCAGTGTAAGACCACTTTCTATTGGGAGAATAATTTTATCAGTGCAGTCACTAAAACCCCTGACATAAAATAATAACTGCTTTCATATTTCTCACGCACTTATATCTGTTGCAGAAGCCTTCGTTCTACAGAAAAAATTGTAGCCTACAAATCATATCTTCATCTTTACCTGGTGACCGAAGTTTTCCTGTTTGGCTCCCTCACTTGCTATTTATTTCCACGTCCTCCTGGAGGGGCTGTTTTATCTGTAAAGGGAAAAATATTCAACATGTTTCAAATAACCTCCATCAAATTAGAAGCTGAGTGGGAAATGTTCCCACAAATGTTCCGCGGAATTCATAAAAGCTGGACATCAAAAATTACGAAATTATTTAAGGTTTTATTTTCTGCAGCTAGAACAACACAAGATAAATCAGAGAAACGACATAATGTCTTCCAAATGTCTGGATCCAAAGCTTTTGCAATTTTGTGTGCATCTGTATACCAGAGCCTGTATCTATTTCCCTTTCATTCACATGCAGATTTCTCTTGCAATACGCTGGGAAACTAACACATCTGATACTTAGCGGGTAAACATTGACAGACCAAAGTATTACAGTTCCCAAAATAATTTAAAAATTGGCCTAGCTGCAAATTACGTTGAGCGATGATCATCTGTGGGCCCAATAGGAGGCAATTAGCGGACGCCCGAGTCGGGGGAGCGGCAGGCGAGGGTGCGAGGAGGCTGGGGAGGACGCCTGGCCCCGCAGAAGGACCAAGAGGAGATTTGGCATCAGCTTCCCTCTGAGACCCCCCCTTCGTCTCTCCCAGCGGCTGTCGGGCTTGGGGGGACCTCCCCAGAGCCGATCACCGAGGATTACCAAGCACCCCACTCCGATGACGTGGGGTAGTGGGTAGATTTGCCACTCAGGAAAGGGTTGTTTGGCAAGCTGGACATGACAAAATAGGTGGAAGTGGCAATAATAGGTCTGTTGACCACAAGCCAAGGTAACTAGTTTTATTCAGGGAACAATCTACCCACCTCTTATAATATTTACGCATCCAGCAGCTATGGACGTGAGGGTCTTCTTTACTATTACCTTTAAATAGCAATGGCCGGCTGTCGTCCGTCACAAGAAACCTTTGCTCCTCCTCAAGAGTTTAGGTTTTTGTTTTAGTCATTGATTTGCTGGAACATAGTTTAGTTATGTCCAGACCTTCGTAACTTTTCCCCTGCTGAAGTGTTACTATGAAATGCCTACGGTACTTTCCCTGTGGTGGAGACTTTGGGAAAAAAGAAGCTCTGAATAATTTAAATCAGGGTTATGAAATCCCCCAAACTAAGGAAACCCAGAAATTCAGAAAGCTCTTTTTTAAGGAAGTGTTTTATGAGGTGGCAGAATATTGACAAATATAGCTGAGGCTAAGCCATTCTGCCGAGCAGTGGCAAAGGCAGATGGTGTTTGGATCAGGATCGAAAAAGGGAGCCCCAGGGCTGTGTGGACGGTTCTGTCTCAGCTATAAATCTCTCGGTGCTTGTCTTCATGCTATCGCTCTTATAATTCACATGTACTGCTAAACTGTCAGCACATTTCTTCCTGTTAATAAGAAGTCTAAAATGGGGTTTATTTTTCATTTCTAAGAGCGGAAGATTTCAGATGACGCTAAAAAACAGGTCATGAAGAGGAGGACGCCAGACATTGTAATTTTGTATTACAAAGATAGATAAAGGGGGAGAGAGAATTAATTACAAGGAAAATAAATGAGTAAAACCTAATTCTTTTTCAGAAAATCATCTTTATTTTCCATAAGAGATCATGATTCAGGTAGACATTTAACCATCTGCCCAAAATTTAAGGTCAGGAATATTCCACTGTCACATATTCTCTTGCTTTAAGCTAAGCATGTCCTTAAAAACCTAAGAGCCTTGCTTTGGAAAATGGAGATAAAACTTACACAGCTGACTGCATAGAAAAAAAGGTCAGTGTGAAAATGTATGACCGAAGTCAAACTGCTCAGGTTGAAGACCCAGCGACCCTCAAAGGAAAATGTGCTCCTTAAAAACTTTTCTCCCCACGAAGCGTTGAGGAGAGGAAGCTGCGATGGAGCCTCGTGGACAGAAGACAATCAGCTCGCAGCAGCAGGGGATGAGGGAGACGTGGCATCTCCCCAGCACCCTTGCGTTTGCTCTGTAGCCACCGTTGCCGCAGACGAGAATTAATACGGGGAGTTGCGAGGGATGAGACTAATAATTCGGCTGCAGAGGAAAGGGGAAAAAAAAAGGAACAATAAGAGTTCTTTGCTCACGGCAATTTTGTTGAGCACTTATTAAATTACATCCATTGTATGATTTGAAAGAACTCCTCCTTTTATCTCGACAGCCATCGGGACTGAAACAGTAATAGAACTCTGTTGACAAGTGCCACAAAGGTGACTTTGTTTTCAGAGCCCCTCCTAAATTTCTACTTGATCAGAGAGCAAATAAACCCAATGAAGTTCTCACTGGGCAATTTTAGGAAGAGGAGGAGTGTTGTAAATGCTCATTTTAGTTTTGGCTAACTCTACTGGAAGACAAAAGAGGTGCTTTAATAGCAGATTATGTGTATATGCTAAGCCTGCAAAAGCCAGAAGTTGAGGCGGAGAGGGTGATGTACGGATGACTCAGAGACTCGGTCTGTTTAACCAGCGCTGCGGAAAGCCCCTGTTATTTATGCTTCTTTGGACAAACAACAGCAACTTCTTACCAGGGCAAGATGCAGGGTCGGGGGTCTGCCCTGCTGACTCCTCTGCTCCGGGTGCGTAAGGGCTGTCCGAGGCTCGCAGCGGGAGATGCAGGAGCAACCAAGTCGCAATAAAGAGAAATGGCACCGTCTGATCTCTCTGATGACAAAAGGCCTTGCAATATCACTACAGAAATGCAATCTTCGGGGATATTTTTGGGTAAGTGTTAGCAGGATTTTAGGGGGCCGTGTAGGGGGGTCCTCTTTTCCTCCCACCTCGCTCCACTGATCTCAGTCCACCTGCTCTCCCTGGGGAGGGAAGGGGCAACGCAGCCTGCGGCGCAGGAAAACCACGGGTAGGAGCCGGCAGGGATTTCTCCCCAACCTGCCGGCCTGGCATCGATGCCACATGGGCAATAGCTCAGCTCTGCTCAGGAAAAGGCGGCTGGTGTGCCCTTGTCCTTCCCCACCACTGGAGCAGGGAAGCCTGCAGGAGCAGGAATACAGCAAATCAAAGCAGGCTGCGTGTCGCCCGTATTGCAGGTATCGGAAATGGCATCTGGTAATTTAGGGATTGCTGAGGATGGCGTACGTTTAAAATCACAATAGCGTCACACTGATGAAGTGCTAATCGCTGCCTGTCGCAGAGGTGAGTAAAGAGAGCAGAATGAGGATCACCACAGCCTGACACTGCCTGTATAAACACTCTCTATACACCTGTATGGAGTCCCTGGATAGTTTATCACATTTTTTGACTCAGTACAAGACATTTTATAATGAGGCTAGCAGGTGGCCCTACAAGAGCAAAGCCTCCTACCTGGCAGCATGTAATTAATACATAAAAAATAAAGTCAGGTTCTCTCTTTGGCAGCTTATAAGTATGCCAGGCATTGCAATGTCATATATTTTATGACAGCTTTGAGCTTAAGGAATTAAAAAAAAAAAAAAAAAAATCTATATTCAAGAATTTAATTCAAAGCATTTAGAGATGATAAACTCCGGGGGTGAGATTTTCTGCTGCCTTGCACCTTGTGCGGTGGAAAGCAGGTCTCAATCTCTGCCCGTCCGGCGCAATAAGTGTTTGCTACCTGCGGAGGGAAACGCCAACCCCCAAAACATTCTGATTTCAAATGAATCGGTGTAAATGCCAAGTAGCTTCTACAAAATTGAGAGAGATGGGTCAGGGAAGACCAGAAGGACCCACTTCTGCGGCTTTATGCGACGCGATGGGATGCTGCCGGCAGGGAGAGCCTGCCATCAGGCTCCGGGAGCGGCTCATCAGTATTCTGCTCCTGGCAATGATCTAAACACCAGCAGATTTCCTAGTTCAGTGACTTCCCGAACCGCTGCTGGAAAGCTCCCAGGAGAAGCCGCAGCGTGACCTTGTGCAATCTCTTTTTGCCAGGGAAAACGGTCTGTCAGTCGCCTGTTCTTACAGCGCATCGGTGACAGGCCAGGGATCAAGGCTCCTGCACGCGGGTGTCTGTTGTGAGTCAGCAGATAAGAACGGCTTAAATTTAACTTTTATTTATGCCTTAAACATTGAACGACCGTTTTTTTTCTCCTTGTGCTCTCGGAGCAGCAATTTGGCGGAGGGTTTGGAGTGGGTGTGGAGGGTGCCGTCTCTTCCCTGCCCTTGGCTATGTACTCGGCAGCCGGCCTCTCGCTCCTGCGAACCGTAGCTTTTGGTGACGTGTTTTTGCGCTGATCGCTTGGGACACGTGCACCTAAAAGTCTCTTGCACGTGCAGAGGGGGGGGAGAGGGGCCGTGGGCGGCTGCGCCCCTTGCTACAGATCCTCCCGACATCTTGGTGGCTTCGGCATGCCCCCCAGGCCAGCATTTTCAGGCTCGGTAGGCAGAGATATAAATTGTTTACAGCTAAGCACAGAAGAGGATTTGCAGGTTTTGGAAACTTTGTCAGGCGCCGTGGCTCCTCGATGCCTCTGAGAAATGGGGCTCCTTGAACACAGAGCGTATCGCCCAACGCTACCAAGTGCCCACCTTCACGAAGACTGGTAGCGATTGCGGTGCCGTAGCCGGATCATCAGATAAATTAATCCAGCTGGCAGAGGGCAGAGGGGCAAAGTCCTGCAGTTCTGACACGGGCACGGACTTCTTTTTTCTTCTAGCTTTATTCTTAATACTGCTTTTATATATCAACCGATCACACCTGAACCACGTGCCCGGATATATGAGTGCTCCTTTCCCTCGCGAAGGCCAGCCCTGTCCAGGGCGTCTGCCAGCGCCTCTTTAACCCCTCTCTCCCGCATAAAATACAGCACCCGGGCAGGCTTTGAGCAAATGTAAATCCTGTATTTCCATCCACGTGCCTTGCACATCAGCCAGCCCGCGTGCAGCTAGAGGTACTGGTGAAGAGTGGCTATTTTCCCAGTTTTTCCGAAATGGTCACTATCCTTGGCACTGTCAGGTGTGTGGGGAGAGGAGAGACCATGCTGCATATTATCCAAGATTATTCTTTGCTTTGCAGCTCATATCCACAATAATTCTCTGAATTTGGAGGTTGGACTAGATGACCTTTAAAGGTCCTTTCCAACCCAAGGTCCCTTCCAACCCAAACTATTCTGCCATTCTATGATTCTATGAATTTCTTCCAGAATTTTTTTTCCAAGCACTTTGAAGCCACGTATCCATCGTATAGACAAGAAAGCTGCAGCCCAGGAAGCATCGCTCAGCGGTGGAGGGAAGAAAGAAGACCCCAGGGTCTGCTGCCCATTTCCTCTGTATTTGCACGGGAAAGGGCAACACCTAAACAAATGAGCCCGATGCAAAGAGTGTGTTAATGGCTGGGGTTTGTTACGGCTGGATGTGATCCTCCAAATTAAACCAAGCCCAAGCTTGTGGTAAGTCAGTATTAAACGCAGAGGAGGTGCTCTATTATACTAATTGGGATTGCTTGAAATGATCAGGAATTTTCAGACGCAACGCTTTAGGAAATGAGCACGCTGAACTCATGATATGTGATTCCCTGTGCAAATATTTTGAGATAAAAGCTAGCTCTTACCCTCGTAAGCGCTCTGAGTTATATACTTATCTATTAACCACAAACCACCAGTGAAACAAGGCAAGATTTTGCTGCTTTATTTGTGGGTAGATAATGAGTACATAGATACATTTGTAGTCCTCAGGATGTATATTAAGATTCATTCACTGTCTTGAAGTTCACCAATTTAATGCCATATCATCCAGGAATAGCCTTTCGTTAAATAAGATTCAAGATTTTACGGCCTTCCTACTTGTGGAATTTTTTTAAAGGGCATAAAAAAGATAGCTATCTTCTCTAGCATCGCCCCGGAGAATTGACCTTCCTACTAAGAGAGCAATCTTTCAGTAGGAAATGTTTGGGCTCATTTTTCCTGCCCTTCAAGTTGATTTTGCTGAGCACATCCACACAGTCTCAAAGCAAGAACAGATTGTTGCTATTAACCTTACGATGAAACTTGATATTTACATATGTATAAGTAGTATATAAATGATTAACAGATGTTATAAATCCGTAGCGGCTATGCAGCCTGGAGTATATGCGTATTCTAGGTGGGTGGGTGCTTTTGAATGGTAGGGATCATAAAGTGCCAGCAACCCTTCAGTCACCTTTTTGACCTTGTTTGACTCTCCAGGCTATTAGTCATTTAACACCTGTTGATTATATGCTGAATCTTTCTATACTGGATAGTATAGATTGCATAGTGGGAGGAAGGCTTGTCTGTTTGTACTGGTTTTGATGGAGAAGAATGTAAAGGGAGTGGGAGCCACAAAGGTGGGGATGCAGCGTCCCCTCCTGCACCTCTCAAGGGCTCGTTCCTGAGCCGTTCCTCCCTCCGCGCCCGGGATGCCTCTCCCAGCACCGGGGAGCCGTTTTGGCTCTTCAGCCTGCTATCACAGACCAAAATGCCGGTTTTGTTATCAGCACCCATTCCTGCTACCGGGAACTTTGCACGCTGCTGAGAGCACTTACCAGCAGGGAGAGCGGAAGGAGAGGCGGGGGAAGGCGTAAGGCAAAAAGACCATTTTGCTGCACAAAATAATGACCCCTGCTGAGAGTCCAGCAAGTCTGGAGCCCTGCTTCAAGGGGGAAGGTTTAAAGCAGTGTGGTGATATTAAGGAATCTTTAGTTGAGATGAAAACACCCGTTCCTTGGTGCTCTGTATAGGTGGAAATTGCAAGTCTGGCTGGAGTTAGAGGAATAAATACGTCAAAGTTAGCTTCTTTGCTGCTTTCATCTTTCTGCGGACTCTTTCCCAGCACTAGTTTCTCATTGTTTTGGACTTGTGTTTGTACCATGGTAATTTCTGGGAAATGAATTTTCTCTGCTGGAAGTGAAGTTCCTTGTTCCTGTACTGTTTCCCCTCGGAGGCAGCAATACCTCTTGCCGTGGAAGGCGCTTGAGGAGCACAAACTGTGTGTTCAGGTATCGAGGCCGTTGGCGTACTGAATTAAGACCACAAGACACTGATTTTCTTGACCTCTGGTGTGACTTTTCCCCTCGTGCTGTCCCATTTCCCCATCCACGGAATGGAAATACGGTACCTTTGGACTCTGCCTGTACTCAGTGGCGACGGCTGTCCTCCAAGGTCTTGGGCTTGGGTCTCCTGGCCTGGGGATGCAGCTGGATGGTGATGGGTGCTGCCAGGTTTAAAGAGATGGCTATTATTACCTGATGTTCTTTCCTCTGTGTGTAGGATGGAATTGCTGCCCTGGATAGTCACGGGGACCCTGGTCCTGACATGTATTTTGAAACTATCCTCAGTGTTTTTTTGTGAATTTTATAACTCAGCATATGTTGCCTGGCCCCGAGGAACTGGATTTATCAAGGCCTTTGCTTCATCAACCCAATACACGCTAGTTTGTTGGTTTGCACCTGCTTGCAATTTATCAAAATCTCTTTTAAATGAAGGGGAAGGTGTGAAAGGCAGAAGCTGTTTAGCACCTTTGGGATAATCGGAGGTGTGTCAGACACCTAACAATAATGTATGCTTCCCATTGCTCAGTGCGATTTGCAATGCAAACTAACAGCGTGAGGCCAATTTTCTAGAATGAATTGAAAATGTATGAATTCGCTCAGTGCTTTTTTCAGTCAGAGCAGCAAGTGCCATGGCTGGACACGAATCGGGTACGAGGACTAAGAGCATCGCTGCCCCACGTGCTTGTATTTCCCCAAATCCAGGTGGGTAATGTTTATGCTTGCCCATCCCTAGGTCTGTGCTTCCACTGCGGAGCTTCCTCCTGGACGTGGACGGGCCAGCGTGGTGGCTGGGGGCACGGCCTGAAGGTCACGGCCGGGCTACAGAATGCTGTGCCATTTTTAGTCAGAGGAAAGGATGGAGATCCAGCAGTCTGCCGTAATCAGAAATCCTGTAAAACCAGAAATGCACTTCTGAAGTTACAGAAATTCTAGTTATTAGCATGCTAAACGTTTAATTTATAGGTTTGTTTATTCTGCATATATGTGCTGTACGTTAAAAAATATCAGAAGCTACCAAGTCCAACATGAGAAGTGAAGAAATTCAGCATTAAGATTGATTGAGCAATTATAGTTTGGTTTCCTTACTTGTATATATTAGGTTGCAATTATGTACTTTAAGATTTCATTGCGTGCATTGTGTCCTGGCTTACTCCGTGCTCAGAAGGAAGAGGAGCCCGTGAGCGAGCGTGGATTTCCTACGAAGGGAACGATTTCCCCAGGGACTTCCCTGTGGTGCAAGTACTCAAAGACATGACGCTACACCGCAGCGACTGAAGCATCACAACACCGTGTGAACTCCCTCGCAAGCGACACTCGCTGCGTACGCTGACTACTTTTGTTTGACAATGGCTATTATTATTCACGATGAATTGGTGAATCAAGAGTCGAAACGAGTTGATTCGAGTATCAAATAGGGATTTCATTTTTCAGGTGGTGTGAGCAGGGCCATCTTCTTTTACCTGAAGGAAGAATTACAAAAGCAATGCAGGGCTTTGGTACTGGGATGACTACAGTGGTTTAGTTCAAACATCCCTCTTCTCCACCGCAAAAGTGTTTTGGACAAACATCTGTTGTGGAAAGTTTCTGTTCCTAATGTGAAAACCTGGCAAGATTGCAAGTAATTTTCTAAAGAGAAGTGCTGGGTAACCTCCACCATGTGTCACGCCACTGGCCCCAGCTGTAACAAAGAACATAGCTGATGCTGTTGCCGGTCTGACAGGGTAAGGAAGGCTGTCCTCACATTAATAGTGACTAAGCTAATGGGCATCTCTGTTTTGATTATATGCACCCTGTAAAGCTGGTATTCACATTGTTGTCGGTGACATTTTGCAAAAATGTTGTATATATTAAGGATTTTAAGAATTCAGTCTTCTCATTAATAGAGGTATCGACCTTGGACGATGGGGTCAGTGACCCTGTTTTTTCGGCCCTGTAAAATTCATATTGGAGACAGCTTCTGTCCCCAGAAATGCTAGGCAGACGTGCAAAGAGGGGAAAAAGGAGCAAAATATGAAGTGACTTGGAAATCAGTGCTGGGGCTGGTTTTCTCGTCTTCTTCGCAGCACCTATTCACTAGAACAAACTACTTCTACAAGGTATCGTGCTCTGCTTAACCTAATGGCCAGCGATAAATCCTTTCCAGCTTTAATTCAATGTCTTGGCTGCCTGTCGGCACTAAATTACATTAAGAACAGCCACGAACCACATTGCTGCCAAGGGATGTGGCAGCGGCATCTGTAAAAAAAGAAGTCGCCTGGTCCAGTGGTCACACGTGTGTGCAGCCTAAAGCATGAAGATCACCCTCTTGAAAAGTGAAGCCTGAGTCTGGTATTCATCGGTTGTCCCATCGGTTTGTCCTCAATGTGGGGTGGCTGGGAAATCAAGTTTAGAAATTACGGTGAAGGAAAGATTGAAGAAAATCAGTTGATTTTTATCAGGGAAGGAGCAAGGTGCAGGGAGCGAGAGGAAAGCTGGAAGGGGTAACATGTAAAAGGCTGTAATAAAATGGACAAAAATCAGCTCTTTTCCACGGACGGCTGGAGAACGGTGAGGAGTCATTTATCGAGAAATTGGAGAAGGTGGATGGAGGACTAGCAGCCATGCAATCCCCCCTCGGAGGTCTTCAGGACACGGGTGGGCAAAGAGGCAGCTGCTGGTGCTGGTCCTGCCGGGGCAGCTCCGCTGCAGCCCACCCTCCCGTCATCCCAGTTTCCCGGTGGGATCTTAGGGAGAACTTGCTGGGGGGGATAATAAGACAGGGAGCAGGCTGCCTGGGGATGCCGCTAAATGTCCTTTGCAGAGGGCTTATAAAAGCAGGCTGGGGCTAACATCTGCTAGAGGAAAACCACCGTGTAGCTGGTCCTGCTGCTGTAGCCGACTGGTGCCTGGCGAGCTGCCGAGGCCCCTTTTGGTGCTGGCTTTCTGATGCTTTGATTGCACGTGAGGAGGCTCGGTGACATTTTAATAGTTTTTTTGTTCTGCACTGGATATTGCTTCCGCATTAAGCTATTTATAATATCGGTATTATTGTTTTCCTTTGTGCCGCTCTAAATGTGAGTGGTATTGTCTTTCACATCTCTGTAGTGCCGAAAACCCATGCTAGACAATTCTGGATATGTTAATATGTAAGGGCTGGAATGAAATTGTTATTAGGAGTCCCATATAAAACCGGGAAATTCAATGAATACAATAAATGCTGCACTCAATAAATCCAGTAAGCTCCACTGTGCTATTTCTACCCGTAAATGCCGTATACTGAATACGTACGCGGAGCTCTGCTGAATTATACATCACTGGTTAGCCACGCTGCTCGGAGCTCTTCTCCGGTGCGTCCCCTTGCAGGCACGGCTTTGTGCTTCTGCACAGGCTGGACCTAAATCCTCTCTCCCTCTTGCACGACACATCGGAAAATCTGATTTTTTCTGTATTCTTTATGAGAACGAATAACACAGCCTGACCTGTAATTATGCCTTGTGTTACTTTGCTGGGTTTTAATGTTAAACTAGTTTATGCTTTCAGCTTGCCAGATCTGCATACCTATAGCGGCACGGCTGTGGCTTTCAGGGAGGATGGTAAAGGAGGTTTCAGAGGCTGGAGGGAGGTGAACTCTGTAGTGAAAGTCCATAAACCACCACATTTCACACCTAGAGAATACATGGAGCCTGCCCATAACAAGATTTTAGGTCATAAACTGTACACACGGCTGCTCTCCCCTACTCCCTTGTTTTATATATATATATATATAAAATGTGTATAAATGCCATACTCAGTAGCTCTCTGAGAGTCCCCTAGGTACTTTTTGTCCCCCTCCTCTCACAGGTCAACACAGCTGAAACAACTTATGTGTTTATATCAGGAGCAAGCAAGCTGATAGCAGCACCTGAAAGCTTTTATAATCCTGGGAATGCTACCTGGGTAATTAATTCCCTGGGCTGAAAGGGAAAGGTTGGTTATCTGCACCAGGGCTGGTTGGTGGAAAGGTAAGTGATTTTTTTTTTTTTTTTTTTTTTGGGGGGGGGTGGGGGGTGGTTTTTTGTTTTTGTTTTGTTTTTTTTTAATTTATTTATATGTATAGTATGGGGAGTGGAGTGTGTCTGTGTGGTATATACGGCTCTTATTTGAAAGAGATGGCTGTTTCTGAAGGATATCGGGGCTAGTTTAGGAAGGGCAAATCTCTTTTAGAAGTCAGGAGCCTGGATCTGCATATCCAGGGTGCTTATGGGGAAACTGAGGCAGGTCACCCAGCAAAAGGCGTAGCAGGGGTTTAACAAGAATAATATTAAGAGGCTCGTAAATAAGAGGGTAGGTTCGTGTAAGGCTAGGTGCTTTACTGCTAGGAGTGAGGCTGGTGTGAAACCCTGCGTGTGTGAACGTGGCTCCCGGTGTGCTTGGGTGGCCTTCAGAGCTACTACTGATGGCTTTCCCATGGTAGAACCTGCTGCTGGAGGAAGAAGGAATCATTAGCATCCCTAAGCAGGAGTGAGAGCAGTAAAATACACACGTGAATCTGGACCGTATGGATTAATTTATATCTGAATACTGATTTTAGGTTAAGCTATCACTGCCAACAAGGTTCCCCTCCTTTTGGCGTAGAGCTAGGGATGCCCAGAAGTTATAACAGTGCTAAGCTCTAGTCCCAGAGACGTGCCTGCTGTCTGGGGGGAGGAAGGCTTCGGTGCCTTGGGTGCGACACCAGGATGCGTGGTGAGACTAAAGGAAAATGGTCCAATTCTCCGGTGCCTCTTGCAGCTGCTCTTGCTGCTGCAAAATAAATGGGCAAGGTGGCACTGTGGAGCTTCTTACCCTGGATGCCTGGCAGTGTTAGTGAGAGTGGAAGGTATATGTGGCTTTTTTAGCTCTGCTTTACTTACTGCTACCTCTCTTGTCTTACGTGAGATATATCTAAAATACTTGATTCATCCAAAAAAAAAAAAAAAAAGGGAAAGAAATGCATTTGAACCTGCTACCGAGAGTATTTAAGCTCTTAAAGATGGAGACAGAAGAGTTAAGGCCCTTCTGTATAAGAAGAGGGCTACCTCGTTAGCAAGCTAAGCTATAAGCTAGCTTTATAAAGATGTGAGTCCAGGCGAGGGGAGTGGAGGAAAAGTCCTCTTTTGAGGGCATTTTTGCCCTCTGTTTTTCCTAATAGTCATGAGTAAATTCCTGCTGGTTTTTCATTTCTAGTAGAAAAGGGCTCTGGCCAACCCTGTGGGAGGAGCAGCTTTAAATACCTGAAGTCACGGAGCGGTCCCTTCCTTTCTGCCCACGTCTGCGTGTCCGTGGGGCCACAGGGCTGTCTCCCCATTTATTGTAATGGGTCTGCGGTGGGAGAGACTTCCACCCCCCTGTTACCCCCGCGGCTCTTCTGATGTGTTGTGAAAAAGCCGTAGCTTCTATGGTTTGCTGCAGGCATCCTCTCAAGTGATGAGGGTTTAGCTAACTGAATTGTCACCCTGTAGTTTCGAAAAGGAGCAAAGCTTTTTGATCAGCGTTGCGTTCGGAGTTGAATCGCTTGTGCCACGTGGGTAGATATTTATCATGAGGATAAAGATATTGCTCAGTGGAAGCAATACTTGGTGATGCATGTAACCACGTGGATTTTCTCGGACGCGTGCGTGCTGCGCTGGTGTTGTCGTTGCGTCTTATGGGGCACGGGAAGGGAGTGTAGCCATTTCCAAGTGTTCTGGTGTGGGCATAGTCTTATATATTTTAAAGGGGGGGAAAAAAAAAAATCCAGCGCACATCTATAGTCACAGATGAGCCCAGTACTTCAGCGTAAACCTGTCAGTATTATTTTGTGAGGAGAGGAGATTTTGCACAATCGGAGAGAGACTATATCTCACGCTCCAAACAAAAGAAAAATCTGTTCGATATTCAGTCAGCTAAAATGAGCCATAGTATTTATTCCCAGAGCTGTGTCTTCCCTAAATACCAGATCTCTGTAAGTATCAAAAGTGCTTCCAACTAAAGTACCGTGCCTTCGACATCAATAAAAGACAGGCACCTACGGATAACTCTTCCAAAATGGTTTTATAGCTAGTTAATCAATGTATCACAACAGACACACTGCCTTTTACTTTCTGTTTATACACCACCCAGGATCCTTGTATATAGCGTAGACGCCAGCACAAGGATACAAGAGCTTAGAGATCAATATGAAACACTTCTTCAGGTATATTGATTACCAGCTGCTAAGAAAGGGATGACAATAAATTTTTGTCTATTACCGTTCTGTCTGTGAGCCTGTTGAAAGGAAAGAAATGCCCTGGTTTTCTTTTCTATTTCGCTCCCCTGAGAAGATGGAAAAAAAAGTGGCAAGAGCCAGGGGATGTTGGGTCGTCTTTTATTTTTTTTAGAGAGTGGGAGAATCTAATATATTTCTTATTTGACTTTTTGTCTTCTTTTCTGTCTTGGGAGGAGAGAAAACCAGGGTGACAGCTAAAAGGGAAAGAATGCCAAAGGGAGGGGGGGGGGACCAACAAAAAACAAGCCCAAACCTGAAAAGACGACTCCTGAAATTCTTCTATTAATCTAATCAATATTTGTTTTAGTATTGAATTATTGAAAAAATGAATTGAATTACTTTTCATTGCTATGGAAAGTGGGAGCTGTGTACCGCAGGCTTCTGTAGCGCCAGGACCTAACCTTATTTCTGCAAACACTCGAGACCTTCATTTGGCACAATTTTTCCCACTCAAAATGCAGAGGCTCTCGGAGCGCGGGCTCGCCGGGTGTGCTCAGCATATTGCAGAATTAGGCGAGCAGGAAGGCCACCCGCTCAAGGACACTCGTCTCCGGTTTGTCTCCTGAATTACGCTGCAGAAACTTGAATTGTTTCCATCAGCAAGCGCCTCTTGGGTTTTGGAGAAGCTCTGTGATAAGTGAAGGACACAAATGAAAGAAGTGGAATATTCCGAGCTTGGTATCTTTAATAAAACTTAGTTATTATAGTTAATTTTGGGGGGTGTGTGGGGATGGGGTTGCCACTGAAGCGTTGCATTGCTCTACACAAACACAGCATCCTGAAGTCTCGGTGCTGCTCCCACCCGAGTCGGGCACCAGCCGCTTCTCCTTGCTCTTGGGCGAGATGTTCGTAGAGGAGAGCAGCCATCGGAGCAGCGGGCGAGTGCGGCATCAGGTCCTTAATGCCTGCTCTTTTTCAGGGAAGGGAAAGAAAACACGTGAGCTTACTCAAGGACAGTTATAAAACAAAGCTGCTTCTTCAGATATGCCCCTTGCTTGTCAGTAAAGAATTACCGTGCGATCTTCCAAATTTCAGAGCGTGCCATAGCATCTTTTCATAAAACCAGCTACAGTTAATGTTACCTCCTTTTTCTGCCGTTCCAGTGCATATGTTGGAAACTGAAAATGATCCGATGATGCATATATGGAGGTCATATGGATGTATATGGAGGTCATAGTCTGATTATTTTGTTAATGTTTTCTTAGCTGTTTTGTTAAATTGAGCTTTTTTGTTTGTTTTTGTTTTAAATAACTGCTTTGGGAGAAGAAAGAAAACCTTGACTCTGTCTTATCCTTTGAATTACCTGTTCTGCCCGGGGCGCAGGAGCAGGCTGGTCCATGCATCCCCAAATTAACAAGCCAAGCTTCAGAAAGCAGGCACTCTTTGGAAAAGAGGCCATCTCTTTGGATGCGAGTTTGGTCTTTGCTTATCAAAAAGGATTTAATGTCTGGGGAACGTAGCTCAGCGGCAATACAAATAGCAAATCGGGTTAGAGGGGAGATGAAGCCCAGAGAAGCGAGCGACTTGCCTAGCGAAACCTTAGGAAGGAAAAAGTCGAAGCTTTGTGCCCTGGTCCCTAGTTCCTCGTGAAGTATTGCCTGTCACTGAAGAGTTCCCAACGGAAACACGTATGGCTGGGCGGCCGTTCACCGACTTACATCTGCTAAAGTTTTTGCCCCTGTGGAGAAAACTATGCTCAGAAAAAAACAACGGTGTCTATGACAAGTTAGTGAGCTTCCCGGCAGCATCCCCTGGCCGGGGGAGGTCTCTGAGCCAGCCTGTATTTCTGGCCGGGGTGAGCCACACCAATCGCCCAAGGAAGCGGCAGTACGTACAATACCTTTCAAGGGTGTTGAGGCAATGTCCTTCAATTTCGCTTTGCAGTCCTGCGTTCCTGGCCGGACCTGCCGCCGGCCCTCGGCCAGAGCATCCCTGCATCCCTGCCCTCCTACCTCAGCCCTTGCACCCCTCTGTCCCCCAAGAAATCGTCTGTGCCTCCAGCTCTGGCTGTGGTCGTCCGGCATAATGGTGGCCCTGTGGTCAGGTAACGGGCCAGCGATGGCTGTGAGGTGGCACGAGAAGTGGCCGCATCCCGGCTGTGGGCAGCGCCGGCCCCCACCCGGCGTGGCTGTACTGGGGGACAGGGGGGCTTCGGTGCTGCCTGTGAGTGGAAAGGCATCGGTAAAAAAAAAAAAAATCATGTCTGCTGGGGTCAAAAAAGAGGTTTCTACACTTCCAGAGGTTGCGAGTGGAGGCTGCCAGTGGTGTTTTCTGTGAGTCTCTGTTAACAGACCTGTCTATCAAGCGTGTGGTCTTCTAATACCTGGTGAAATCACCTCATTTTGGTGTTTACATGCGTACGTTGGAGGGATTCGGAAATCTGGGTGAACGAGGGGCTGCTGATGGAGCCGAATGAATCACTTTGTGTGACTGAGTTGAACTCTGGGATTAAAAGAAAAGGGTGGAACCAGCCGGGGTGAGGAAGTGTGCTCCGTCTGTCAAAAGCATCACCCCTGCAGAGGATAATCTGTGATCAACCAAAAACCTAAAGAGCCTTCCCCAAATCAGCTTTATCCTTCAAAACAGAGGTACTGGTGAATCCCTTGTCAGCATGTGTATGTCTGTGGGTTACCACCTGGGTAAAAACCCTTTCAGCATCTGGAGATGCTGATCTCCAGATTTTCTGGAGATCCTGTGTTTTATCTTGTATTCACTTTTAAAATATGCGTTCTTCTCTCCTCTCATAAATATCACGTGCCGTAATCTCACTTTGAGGACGCCTGCGAGCAGCTTTGCGTGGCGAGAGAGGCAGAGGGGATGAGGTGTCGGGGTTTGGCCGGCTCGGGGACCTCCCCTCTTCCGCAGATCCTGGAGAGGTCCGGTTGTGGGAAGAGGTTCATGTTGGCGACAGGGCTCGGGAAAAATCACGGTGCTCTTTTTGGATCCTGTGGAAATTTTCTGAGAGGTTTCATGCCCCCGAGATACACCCATCCTCTGCTGGGGTTGCAAATAAGCTCTGAATAATGCTCTGTGTTCATTTTAATCCCCCCCTCTTGCTTTTTTTCACACTTTAAATACAAAATAAAAAGGGTGCCTGCTTTTTCACGCTGTAGGTGAGGTAGGGTGAATCAGCACAGACCCCCAGCCCGTTTAACCGGGGACGGTGAGCTCTGTGCCGCGTCCCAGGCGCTTGGCAATCGGCCCCATCGTCATACCCTGACTCCGCGGGCAGGCATCCAATTCATCATAGTCTAATCACACCAGGACAAGGGTCTCGCTGCTCAAATAACAGCGAGGCAATGCTGTGCCGGTGGTGTAAATTATACAGTCCAATCTCGGGAAGGCTGCGGGAAAGGCAGTCTATCAAAATGCCATTACCTGGCGCGCACAACTTGCTGCTGCTGGTGGCTGGGCAGGCAGGTAGCTGCAGACTCTGTTTAATGACAAATTTAATGATAGACTCCTGAAGAATTACTGTTGATTACTCTTCTCATATTCGTTTCAACCTTTCTCCCCGCGGACACAGAGACGGGCATGCAGCGACCCTGTTTTAAATCACCCTCTAGCCCTGTACGAAACAACTCTGAGCGCCAGCTGGAAATGGTCAGGTGTGGCTTTAAAGAAATGAAAAACGAAGAGAAAAAGTATGTATATTAAAGAGCTGGATCTCCTCTCAGGAGAAGGGGATGCATGTGGGAGCTGGAGGGGGCTAGGGATGCCTGAAGGGTGCAGGGGCGACCATCCCTTTGGGGTTTTGGGGCGGGGGGGGAAGGAGAGCTGGGGCTCGGCCCCTGCCTAGGGGCATCGCCGGGAGACTCCTGCTCTCCCAGGATGACAGCCTCAGCATGGGAAAAAGGCATCACGAAGGAGCCGAATAAGTGACTTAAGTTCATCCTGCCAAAAAAACCCAAAAAACAAACAAACAAAAAAAAAACCACAATAAAAGCTGGACCTTGGGCACAAAATTCAGGAGTGTAGAGTTTACTATTACTGTATGACCCAAATTCTCCGCTTCCCAGGCAGTCCCTCGAATCGTCTTTGCAGATATAAAACTCCTGGTTGCACCATCCCTGCCTAGGACTTCATCCAGGGCAGGGGAAATGAAGGAGGATGGGATCACTGGCTCGGGGGACTCTGGGCTGCTTCGTGCGGTTTTGATGTCCGTAGCATGATGTCCGGGAAGGAAAGGGGAATTTGAGCCGTTAGGTTTTAAGTGACAAGACGGCTATTAAAAATTAAAGCTTTGTTTAATCCTGTGGTATGACAAACGTTTTTTCCCCCGTGGGCGAATCCTCCTCGCAGATCTGAACGAAGTAACTCTCGTTTGCTTTGCGCTTTTGGTGGGACCTGAGCAGCAATCCAGCCTAAGCCTCAATCTCCCCTACTCCCCTCCAAGAAAGGATAAGAAATGTATAGAATTTCTTTAAGTTGGTTTGAGCCCAACAGGACTCTGGTCTACAGAGCAGCCCACTTGAAAGTACATCATCTCCCAACATAGAGTCCTCTGGAAACTTTATCAGCGCTGTTCCCGGTGCGAGGTGTTGCTCTTCCACCGCCGCTTTGTATTCCCCAATCTGACCGCTTCAGCTCCTAAAAATAAATTGTCTGTGTTATCAGGGCATAAAAGCAGCTGAAGTATCCTGGGAGCTCTTTCTACCCAGAAAATCATAAAGTTAGAAACTACCTTTTTCAAGACATTCATATTTTTGTAACGATCCGTTTTGGACCACATATTCAGTCATTTCAACACCGACCGCAAATCCCAAAAGCACGTGTAGGGGGCAGGGTGGGATGGGAGGCTCGAGGGATGCGAGTGTTTTCACGGGGGTGTCCGACCCTGGGCCAGAAGTGGTGTTGGGATGGGTCTGTCCCCTCTCCGTAAGATCCTGCTGACTGGAAGCAAACTTCGGATGAGGTCCGGGAGCCTGTATTTCACTGAGTCCACCAGACCAGTAGCTCAGGCTGACTGGTAACTAGAGATGGATGCATTCAGGCAAAGTTATACTACTTTTCTGCTAGTATCTAATGCTGATACATTGAGGTTATTATGAAGACACAATTAGGAACACGGATTTCAAAATAATGTCATCATCAGTGCTGCCAGGGCTTTTTTTGGTTGTTTGTTGTTTTTGTTTTGTTTTGTTTTTTTTTTTTGAGGAATAAGCTTTTGCTGTAATGTTGTTTTATGGATTTTTTGCTCATTTTGCCTTTTTTCTAAATGATTTACGAACGTCTCTGTCATCGTTTCGTTCCTTCTGAAAAAGCTTTGTTTTTCAAAGAAGCTGCAGCATGTCAGATTAAAGTGCAAATACCCACTTCAAGGCTCTAACAAGTTCTGTGCCACTAAGAGCCTTTGATTTCTGCATTTAATTATGTCTCATTGGATTATAATAGTCCTATTCCTCCTTGTTTCTCGAACTCAGTTTTCCATACTTGTCTTGCAGTTAATTAAAAGTGCCTCCTTCGCTGCTAGGCTGGTAGTGAAATTAAGGCTGACACACTGGGGAACTTTGCATCTGGAGGGATCTTATTTTTAACCTCTAAAACTCAGCACCTACGGGGCTCCTGGTGGGTGAACTTTTATTCTAATATTGTGAAATCTGACAATAAAACAGTCCCACCTGCATCGCTGAAAAGTTGGATAAGGTTCCCCGGAGACCTGTCCCGGATGGTGCCCCCCTTCCAAAGTGATCAAAATCCACCGTGCCGTACATCATTCGACTGGGTTTTGCTCTTTAGACTTGTAATTGCAGATGCGTCCCAGGGCTCAGAAAATAAGGGGGAGCTGACACCGACCGGTGAGACCCAAAGGCTGGCAGGGTGCTGGGGTAGCGGAGCCTGGACCACTCGGTTATTCCTGCCAGGGAAGCTGGTGGTGATACGGCTGCTGGTCACGGTCCCCATTGGAAGGTGGGTGGCTGACCCCTGGCCAGACCGTGGGACCACAGCCGCCTCCGCAGGGCTCTGCGATGGCTGAGGACTCAAGTTTTCCTCTGGCAGATCCTTTTAACGTATAACATATTGCCGTTGTACTAATCTTAGTCAAGTCTTGCTTCCTCATTTTCTTGCTGTAAGTGTAAGACCCATCTATTTTATACTGCTTAGTATAATGATACCAGCCAGTAATGGTATACAATAATACGGACGCAATCAAAGCATCTTGGAAGTTGTCTCCTCGCAACATGTCACGAGGCATAGATGATCTTCAGTTTTCTTTTTTTTTTATTTTTTTCCAGCCCTTGGTCTGCTTCAGACATGCCCCTCAAATGGCAATGGTTGAAATTCTCAGATTTGACGAGTAGGTTTTTAGGTACCTCAAGGGAAATCAGCTTTTCAGCAGCTTGGCACGCCTGCAGCTGCTCACACACACACACAAAGGGCCGTCTTGGGCTTTGGCTCCCCATTTTTGTTTTCTGGGAGCAAAAATACATATATTTATCCCAGTTTCCGTTCTTCCCTTGCGTAAAGAAATACTCATCACAAGTCTAAAAAAGTGAAAGGTTATTCTGGAAATCTGCTGTTAAACATTTGCAAGATATTTAGAGGTGCAAAGATAGAAAAAGTTGCATACCGTGCTAATTTCTAGCTAAATTCTAGCTAATGTCTTGGCAAAGCTTTCCTCACCTCCCCTTTTTCTTTTAATAGTAGCATTTTATAATTAGTGATGAGTTTGTTTTTGACTTTTTTTTTCCCACTGTGAAAGCAACTTCGTTAGCAGAGGTGGAAGAAGCAGCAGCACTGAAGCCTTTTCTGAGAGCCGGGTGCCCGGGAGAGGAGGGCAGATCTGCTGGACTTCGCGTAAAGTGTAAAAATTGGTGTGGGGATAAGAAAAAAAAAAATCTTTGGACAAGTGAAAGAATTGCCGTGTCCAAACCAGCAGTGTATTATGGAGAGGTCTCTGTGGGAGAAACAGAAAGAGTGTGGTATTTCTGCTGAATGTGGGATGCCTCAGTGGGCAAGAAAATCAGAGTTTCAGAAACACTGGGCCAAATTCGTGTATTGTGCAGCTCCATTACAGTCAAATAGAGTTACAGCAAAGAATAATTTTGCCTGGTGCCTAAATTCAGTGATTTATGGAAAATATTGATGACAACCCGCGCCACGTAATGCCTGCACGATGCTACAAAATCCATGGCATTAAATACAGACGAAGTTGGTGAAGTTACCTGATTTGTGTCTCTCGTAAATGCACCGTTTGCAGTGGTTTTGTCCAGCCAATGTTCACTGTACGTGAATGCATGGGAAAGAGCCCGCAGATTTAAAAGAGAGGTTTTATTTAGTTATTTCACAAACTCATACTAAAATCAGAATGCTGTCTTCAGAAAAATAACAGCTAATGCGGCATAATAAGTAGTTCAAGTCAAGAACTTTCAAACAACTTTTGTCAGAGCTATACGCTATATAGTGTTCTAGTATGTTAAGTTCATTATATGATTAAAATGTGGTTCTTGCGTTACCCACCAACATGAAATGCTGCGAGGAGAAAAAGCAAAGAAAATGTACCTTTGGCATTATATATATCGTCACATTTTGAGCTGGCAGCTGCTTTGAGGCACAATATCTGACTTTGAGGTCTGTGTTATTCGTGTCTAACTTATCTGTAACTTTCAGCTGACGCAGTTGAGAAAACGCTTTAAAATTTTCCAAGTACACGCGGTTATTTTCAGTTCTAATCGCCTTATTTCAGTTTTATTCCATTCAGCTCTATTCAGCGGAGTGGATTTTCCTACGTGGTCTATGACTCAAGACCCTTGAGTCATCCTGGCTCCTTGGGATCAGCCAAAGGATTTTAGGGCGTCACGCTTCTTATTCCTGAAGCGGTGATTTGGGATTTTCGAGACGAATGCGGCTTTTTCCTTTGATCCCTATTTTCTCCTTCCCCTGGTGCTAGAAGTGCAGATCTGGACGTGGTCCTCCTCTGCCCCGGCTGTACCCACAGCCACACGGTTGGGTTTTCAGGAGGCTCCTCCAAGTCTTCATGCTCTTCCAAAGCATTTCCAGCCCGGTCCGACTGCTGCAGGGATCCGATCATTGCGCTGGCTGTCATCTTTGCTCTGGCCGCTAAGGGAAAGCTTTTAAACTCTACCACCATAATAGGATTACGCTTTTATACCCCGCATGGTTCCAGCTTCAGAGAAGCATTTTGGAAATCGGATTTGGATTCCCACGGGTTTTGATTATTTTTGGGAAGCTGGTGAGTGATGGCGCGATTCATCGAGCTAATTACAGCGAGGTGTACATAGCGTGGGTTCACGCTGGAAGGAGTAGAGCTTGCTGGAGAAAACCAGCTTTGGCTTTCCCGGGAAGTCTACCACCAAAAAAAAAAAAAACAACCAACCCTCTTGCAAGCTGTCAGATGGGTCAGGACCTCCAGGGTTGTCCCTTGTCCCGTCTCTGCGGGCGATGCACGTGGTGGACCCCAGGAGCTCCAACAGCAATGGAAATCCCCGGTGAAACTCTGCCCAGCAGCGTCTGAAACCAGCTCCCTCCAACACTGCTAAAGCATTTAATAATATGGAGTATTTAAACATGGCAATTGCTCCTCTGATCTAGTCCCTGTGAAAGTACCTCTTAAGGTAGGCCATCTAATTTTTCTGCCACTAAATTCCCGTTGTTGAGGACTAGTACTTCATGCTGCCACCAATTTTCTCCTACTCTCACTTGCTAAAATAATACATTGCACTCGCCTCTTAAATTAGACACAAGCTTAACCCTCTAACAAAGCTCACGAAGCCTGTTTGCTGTGAGGATAGATTCGAATATGCTTTTTTGTTTTGGAAATGCCACACGTATCAGGTCTGTCGGCTGGCATTAACATGGCAATTGTGGGGCTTGGTTTTCCTGGGATGGTTTGCTGGCACTCAAGACTTTTTCTGTACCATAGACAAAATCCTCTCTCCAAGAAGCACTTTCTGTTTCAGGATGTGTTGGTCATTTCCTATGGTTTTCAAAAAACTGCTTGTTGGCATTATGGTCTCCTCTTCATTAACGCATCTCTAACGATGGTGATGATTGTTAGCAATGCAGCAAAGGAAGTGCCTAGTCCAAACTGGATCTCCTAGCTTTCCTACTCAGGTGTGAGAAGATATTCTCCTGCCGTGCTCAGCCTCTGCAGGTAGGACAGCGTCATGGGAAAAATTTCTGTAATGCAGAGACATGAAACTCCACCGTTTTCCTTTGCCGCTTTATTATATAGAAGAAGGATGGATATATGCCCCAGAATTCAACTTGCCTTTTATTGGAAAAACAACAAAGCTATGAAGGAATAAATTATTAAGGTGATTAATCAACAGGTGGCAAATGAAAAAGGCAGCCAAAATGAAATGGAATTATCTGTGGACAAACGAGTCATTTTAAATAGGCTCTAGGCTTTGTAATTGAATGTGCAAGAGTGCAAAACTTATCATTGGAAGAAAACCAGAAAATGGATGTACTTAAGGTTGGGCATTTATGAAAGTAGTTTTATTGCACATTACCAAATTTTATAATGTCTTCATTGTGTCACTGTTAAGTGTCCGGAATTCTTGTTTAATGAGTAAAGTAAAAATGTGTTTAGTGTGCCAGTATTAAATAGGTCCATGGGAAAGACAAGTCTGCAAAGGATATTTCTGCTTTAGTACTCAGTATTTTGTCAAATGATGTCTTATGGAAGACATGGAAATAGAGAGCAAAGAGGGGGCTGTTGGTAAATGCTTCACTTCATTCTCCTCAGAGCTTAATTCTCTGGGGTGGCCTTTCTGAAGGAGGACAAAAATTAATTTCTCATTTACAAAGGAACAGTGTAATGACTGCCATGAAAATAGCACGGACAGGTCCATGGGCAGGTGTATCAGCAATTGACTGCCGAGAGAAGGGTGATTAAATTTCACAGCCTGTAGTTTTCTGACAATTCCTAATAGCTCTAGTTTTCAGACAAGTCAGAGCTGTAACGCCGGTGAGGTCTTTGTGTAAATTTTATAAACACGGCTGAAATTGCCAAGAGCACACATAATTATCTTCTTTAAGGATTTCCCTTTAAAATAAGCTATTTTTTTTTTCTGCTTTACAAAATCACCTTCAGAGCATTTTTCTGATGTCTGCTTCTGTTCTAAGCTCATTTATAGACTCAACCTGTGAAAATCACCAGTGATGCTGGAGCAGAGGACCAGCCACAGCAGCTCTGGGGGTCCTCTGTGCCAGCCCGGGGTGCGAACTCCTTCGTTTTGGGGTTCAAAGAGTGTCCGTAGCTTTCTCTCACGGGTTGCAGCGGGAGGGTGGGGTTCAGCCCCGATCCTCTTTTTCCTGTGGGATGACTGCTTGGCTGCCGTGCACACCTCTCCCGCTGGAGTGGATGTGGTTATCAGCGTGTGATTAACGTGTGGTTATTAGCGTGTGATTAAGGTGTGGTGATTAACGTGTGGTTATTAGTGTGCGATTCTGTGATTTTTGGATGCTTTCTCTTTGCAATTCACCTCGTTGCCTGATTAGTGGTTGGCTCCGTAAGGTGAACGTGCTCAGACTTAAGTAAAAGTACTTGGGGTTTATGAAAATATAGAGCTATTCTGAAAAAAATACCTGCAGCACTACAGAAATGGTGATTTAGGATCTGCACTAAAACCTTCAGCTGCTGAGCAGGCTGCTGTGGTTGTAAAAATCCTCCGTTATACAGATGTTTTCCACGCCAGAGCAAAAACAGTTGCAAGATGTCACCAATATAAAACACCTCTGTCAAAATTTTGTATCTCAGCTTGTCCCATGTGGGGGGAAAAAAATTTGCTTCTCGTGAAATGGGCTTTAGAAAGACGATGACAACATGGTCTGTATTATAGCACTTACACGATAGCTTCCTACAGTGACCCAGGCAAGCCTTGAAATACTTCTTCTTCAGCCAGGTCTTCTAACGCGGAGGGAAAGAAGAGAGGTGGCTTCCTGGCTGTGCATGCGACCTTTGGAAAAATGAGTTTTAGTGTTGTGCTAAGGTGCTTGTCCATTCTGATTGTCCCGGCTGCTTTGGATTGCCTCCCTCTATCTTCCTAAGCTGGCAATGTTTTTATCTTGAGGTATTGGATCATATCTTTTAAGAAGATTGAAGGGAATTAAGTCTCCAGGCTCAACTCTCTCCTCTTCCAAGCAGCTGACAAATTTTAGTATGTTCTGCGTGGCAGTTACTGGAAATAGCTAAAGTCCGCAGAGGATGAACCGGGATCCATAAAAATGTTCTTCCTACTTAAGATGACAATTTATAATTTAACCGCAGCTCCTAACTTAATGATGGCAGATTTACACATGGTGCCATCCAACTCTGCCTTGCTTTATAACTGAGCAGCTTCCCTGAATTGGTACTGGGTATCTGAACAATGGAAAAAGTGTGGAAAAAATGCAGAAAAGCTAGCAACAGCAAAGAAAACCTCAGCACGCTCCTAGTACACGTTGTCTTAATTAACTAGCATATTTAAAAGTAATTAAAGCGAGTATGGTTTAGGAAATGAAAGATGATGCTTACTTGGGAGATTTGAATTTTTTCCTCTGTGAAAGCTAGGAGCAGAAGAAATTAGTGCAGAAGGAAATTCAGTTGGTCTTGACATTTACAGGTAAAATAGTAGATCTTGATGATGGGAAGTAGCGCCAAGGAGGGTGGGTAGGTAGGAAGAAATGGAGGGGAAGCAGGCTACAGTATAGCAAGCAAGTCCTCCTTTTGGGAGGAGGGAAAATAACGAACATCTAAGACCGAAAACTTTCTCCTTAAATAAAAAATTCATGAGCCCTCTATATCTATATAATAAACAAATATAAGTGAAGACTATTTCAAGACGTATTTTTATTTTCCTGTATAAAAAGCCCTCGCTTTGGTTCCTATTGGTTTTTATTGCCAGGTGCAGTATAGAAATCTCATGCAGCAGTAGATGTGATAACTCTCAGAGACTTGGTAGGCTTTTAATCTTCTTCCCAACCCTGTGGAGCAGATCAGAGGTCCCCTCACAGAAGGGGTCCACCTTCAGTCCATGGATTTAGACACGAGCGTTAAGCAACCGCTCCGGTGACTTTTACATCTGGGTACTGTATGGGGGGTAATCACTCGATAACAAAGACCTAGACTGCCGAATATAGCCAGGGCACTAAATGTAGGACCTCTTAAACCATGAGTCTGTGCCTCGGGCTGCTGGAAGGCGCGGGTTCTCCTAGCAATGAACCTGAGCGATAGCGAGTTTGGCTTTGGATCTGGATCTGAACGTCTCCCCAGCTACGTAGTGCATGGGGAATTTCATACCAATAAAATCACTGGGTTACTTCAGTCCCTAGTCATGATGGGGTACCCAAAAGGTGATTTTTGCTTTCTTTTTTTTTTAATGTCAGATTGCTTATGAAATTTTAAATGCTTCACGTTGCAGAACAATTTTTCTTTGCTTACTTGGTGTGATTACAGAAAGCTCTGCAGGAAGATGTGCTGTAGCTACAATGTCATTAAATAACATTTTCCGTTGGTGGGTTTATTCTCTCCTTCATGAGAATATTTAATTGTCATTGATGCTAATGGGAATTGTGTGTCTTTGGAGGGCATGCAGATTAATACTGAGATGATTCCCTGGCCAAGGCAAACACAAGTGAAACAAAAAAAATATTCAAGGAAAATTCTGTAAATAAATATCTGCCTCACAGCAAGTTCTGTAAAAACTGATCCCCTCATATATCCAGCTCTTTCTTGTAGTTCAGATCATACTATGAAGGGAAGTTAAATTACTCAACAGGGAATGTGTCTTACAGATAAGTTCTGCAAGAGAGCAGAGCGTACACCAGAGTTAGAAAAGTAGCAAGTACAAAGTCAATTGAATGGCATGCAATTATCTCCCAAATTATAAAGCGCGTTTTTCAACCCCCCCTAGCATTTTATGGAATTGCAAGTTAGATTAAGGAATCCCACTCCACCCAATGCTGACCTTCCTCTGGCTGAAAACAACCTCTGAAAAAAAACAGGATGATTCTAACTACCAGCTCATAAAGCTAGTTGACCTTCTGTGATGAAAACAGATTTGTGTATTAACGTGCCACATTCCTATTCCCAAAGAAATAGGAGTACTATAAAACTAGCCCGTGTTTGGTCAGAGTTAGCTGTATCATGACAAACGACTTTGTAAACCCGAAGTGGCAGATACGGGTTTATTTAGATATTTTAAATGTTTTTCTCCCCACCCAACAGCTGCAGCTGACAAAAATGCAAATATCAATCTGGTTTCCCTAGGAAGTCTTTAATTCTTCATGAATGGAAATATGAGTATAAATTACATGTAGAATTCTTTTCTGTAATTCTATAAATCAATTTCTAACTGGAATTTGGATATTTACACGTATGAAAAAGTGGTCTTCCTCTCCTCTCACAAACTGTGTATAGAAAAAGCCCTTTTTCACCAACGGATGTGCTCAGAAGTTTATTTAGTGCTTCCAGGTTTCCGGTGGTCTGGGGGGGAATAGTTTGATTCTAGAAGGGAAAATGCAAACCTTAATGAATTTAATAGAAGTGGTAAAGTTTTGGAAGAACTCTGCCATCCTTTTACTAAATAAGACTCAGGCAGGCAACTCGACTGAGCCTGGAAAGATTTCTGTTTTAGGCAAAACCCATTCAGGTTCATCGGCGGGTTTCAGCCGCGGTTTCCACGTGGCCTCCTTTCCCACCCAGGGAATCCAAAGGAAATAAGAGAGGTGGCCAAGAAAGGACAGGGATCTGAGTGTGACAGGAAAAAACTGGCTATATTCTTTTTTTTTTTTTTTTTTAAGTAAGCTCTTCATTTAGATGTATAAAGGCATTTGGGATCCAAAGCAGCAGACAGGCGAATGTCTGCGAGGGCTTTTAAAAGTGCCTAACTGTCTGACAAATAATTATGGTAGAAAGCCGATTGCTTTTTAGTTTCCAAGGGCCTACAAGTAATTTTTTTTTTTTTTTTAAAAACAGACTTAAAGTCCTAAAATATTTTGAAAATTTTACCTACTATGTCTCCCTTGTCTGAAAGTGTCAAGCAGATCCGGGAAGAAGCCAAAACTGGTATTGAGATGTCTGTAATGTCATTTCTAATTTGCTTAACGATACAAGCTCTAGCGAGGCGTAATTTGCTATTCTGTAAGGTTTGTACTAAGAATACTTGACTCTGATATGATTTAACATAATTCTGACATAGATCTGTAAAACAAATGAATATTTTATAATAAAAAGTGGAAGCATTATGATATTTTAGGGGAAAAAATATCAGTATCTCGTAATTCTGAGCGCATGGTTTGAGCCTCCTTCAAGGCAATTTGCACCAGCTGAAATCAGGTCCTGTTAAGATCCCTCAAACTGAGCAGAGAAAAAGCCTGGTGTGATAATTGGAGAAAGAGCTTACACAGGGCTGTCGGAATATCCACACCTCTCATTGCAGGCGGGTAATAATTTTGAAAGGCAGGCCCATAAATGCGCGTTATGCAGCGTAACAAACATGTAAGTGTCAGACTTGCCTGAATTAATGTTCCCTGCCCGGGAAGAGGAGGAGGAGGAGGAGGAGGAGGAGGAGGGAGGCAGAGGACGAGGTCGATGGCACTCCCAGCGCTGGTGCAGCCGGCTGTAAATCCCATGGCGTCGGGGCCGCTGTGTCGGGAACGGGTGAAAGCCTCGAGGAGTTGCTGAGGCAGGAGGAGGTGAGTCAGTGCACGACTTCAAATATATGGCAGAGGTTATTGAAGAGCAGATTTTGGCTCAGAAAATGGGAAAGAGGATTTAAGGGAAGAAGAAAAGCACTCTCTATAATACACCATCAGAAGTGTTTATTCTGCGGCAGTGAGAAGAACCAATAATAAGGTGTGTGCACATCAATTATTTAAAACAATTCCAGCAAATACAGACTTTGACCTCCCTCACCACCCCCCCAACAAAAATACTTTGAGTGATCAAAATTTCTTTTGATTCCTTTTTCTTCAACACCAAGTATTTGTTCAACTGGATTTGCTGTCGTCACGTAGGAGGGGAAAGAAAAAGAAAAAAAAAAAAAGAGTTTGGGCAAGACAGTGAAGTTTTTCCTCAGCTCTATCAAGAGGATGTCTTTTGTTTTGAAATACTACAGAAATGATAATAAGTCTTATAAAAGTTATCCAGTCACTGGAGCACCGAACACTTCAGAATCTGTGTCACTTGCAAATCCTTATTTATTTTTGGTAGGTTTTCTAGATAGGATAATGATGCAGGAATCGAATCCATAGACAGGTCCACACCTTTGCAGTCACGCTAAAAGGATGAACTGGAAGGAAAAAAGAGAAAATAAAGGCAGTGTAAGAAATGTTGTCTGACAGGGAAATTCCTATCCCAAGAACATACACAAAAATTAAAAAAAAAAAAAGTCTCCAAAGCAAAAATTCCTGGCAGATTTATGCAGAGGTGTATGAACTAATACAGTGATGGACAGACTAACTGTTAACGCTAAGTTTCGTAATCTGATATCGATGAGGATAAAGATAGTGAGGTGATCATAGGAGATTTCAGCTCTTTGAGAAAGAGAGTATCCACTGGCAAGAGAGAGATGGCACTGCAATCCGAGAGCTGAAATGGCAAAGCTAAATTGCATGTGCAAAGAGAACTTCTCCTGACACCAGCGGCGAACTTAATCTTACTTAACTACAATAAAATTAGACACTTAGTCTCTGCTGATTTATATATCTGTGTTGTACCTGTTTTACACAGCTGTCACAAGCTCACACACCTATTATAAACATCAATTTTAAACCCATTATAAACATAATTTGCTACTGATGGAAACTAAATGACGAGTTTGGACTTGATGTCTAACTTTAAGATGGCCCAGCTTAGGTGAAATGAGCACCCTGCACCCAATTTATTCTCGGCTGATCATTCTGGAGATGAATAATGTTCCCCCGTCTCACGGGCTCTGCCTGTCGCGTGCTTTTCAGATGCACTACGCTGGCTCAGAATTGAACAGGAATGGGAAGGAAAAGGAGGAGGGGGAAGGAAGAGGAGAAAATATTCAGCTTCTGCTTTTGTATTCAGGGCACGTCCCCGCTGCCTTATTATCACATCAGAGAGTCTGGACCCATCAGCGCTTTCATTACGCAACATTTTCCTCCCTCAAGAATTTATAATTCCGCCATCTTAATTTGTTTTGGGGACACTCGGCAGTCTGATTCCCTATCAGAGAGAAAATTTGTTTTATTAGAAAACATCTATGAGCAGTTAATCCAGCAACTTTATTTTAGACCTTGAGAGGTCAATGCATAATTTAGAAGGTTTTGGATTCTGCTCTGATTGCTTCTCGCTCAAAGACAACCTCGATTATACAAGCTCGGTTTTCTGAGGGCCGAAGTCCTGCTTTAATCCTCAAATATGCTGCCATAGACCCTGACGCCCGTGTCTGGCCCGTAGGGTTTTCTATTTCTCGTCGCCAACGAGACGGGAGGATGGAGCGGAGAGGGACCCGGGTGGTGCGGCGAGACCAGAAGCGGTGCAGCCCCATGGGGTGCCAGAGGTGGGGGACGGCTTGCAGCTCCAACCATGGCAGAGCACCGACCGAGAGAGGTTGGGGGAAGAAACCGCCGCTCGGTGATAGAAATCAAACCAGCAATGGGTTTCCAGCAGCGGTAGGGCTACGTGATGCTTGAACCACAGAGATTGTGCCTTATGGAACCGGCTCTTGGGGGCCAACCAGGGTCTGCTGGAATTAATAGGAAGACTCCCACTGGTCTCCACGGGCAGCAGGTCAGGTCCTCGGTGCGGCAAGGCTCCTTCAAACCTCCGCAGGAATCCGTATTTCCAGGGGAATGGGAGCAAACTGCAGCTGCAGCCCTCCAGTATGTAAAACTCCTATTGATTTACAGCCTGCACCACATGGAGGAATTGTGGAGATGAATCCTGCAGCTTATGAATAAGAAAGAAGGGCCAGCATTATCTTTCCCAGCTACAGTCCCCTTGCCATGAATAAATGTTTCATTTTTATTGCAGTTGTTTTGCTGGTCTTTAAGAATCCCAACAATTACGTGGCCAGCGATATGAAAGGCATAAAAGAAATCGAGATCATTTACAGCTAGTTCACAAAGGCTCCTCTATAATACGGTGGTCCAGAGAAATTCTGTGTTGATGGGTCCTATTACAAGTGGAAGGAATGAAACTTTGAAATACTGTTATTTCATCTTTATATGAGACATAATGAAGTCAATTCAAATGTCAGTTTTCAATGGAACACGAGGTCTCTCGGAAATGTGATGCCCATTCAAACTTAAAAAATAACAATGAGGTATAAAAATATCCAGCGTGTTTTAAGGACATGAGGCTATTACAGAGCTGAGAGTGGGAAAGACTTAATTCTTTTTTTTCTAAATGAAAAGCTAAGAACAAGAAATAATTTTCCAGATTTTATGGTATTTGTCTCATTTCCTTGAAAAACTCCTGAAACCAATTCCTGTTTATTTAGCTTTTATTCAAGAAGTTATGAAGTCATCTTTGAATTAGTGATGAGCCAATTCTAATGCATTTTAACAGCTAAAATGTTATCAAATGGTTGATTGAGATATTCTTCTCTGACCAAGCCTCACTTAGCCAGAACTCTCATCAGACTAGTCATTTTTGGCATTATCAGTGCTAAAAGTTAAAAGTGTGAATTTGCAACAAAGTATGTAACTGATTTCCCCCCCCCCCAAAAAAAAAAAAAAACAAAACAAAAAACCCCACATAAGGTTCCTTATATTTGGCATTTAATTTGCCCTAGCTCATTTTGAAGAGTCCTCCTGGCTGAAATAGAAGAACTAGAAAAATTACTTTAGGAAAACAAAACAAAATCAAAGACCCCCCCAACTCCCTCTTGTCTTCAACAACTATAGCTGTGAGATAAAAGACCATCTCCTTTTCAGCTCACCTCGTTTAGACCTATACAGCTGAGCTCTTCCTCTGAACGAGTTGTCCATTGTCTTTTTACAATCAATAGAGAGGAAGAGGCAAGATGAATCTCACTCATTTGAGAAGTCGGCTTTGTGGCGAGATGAATGGTGTCCTAGAAGCGCTATTTCCCTTCATAAAATGAAGTAGATGTCTCACTTATGCGAGATGAATCCCATTTCAATATTTAAAAGCAAACGTGAGACGGGGCAACGCTTGTCTTTTGGGCTTTCCTGTACGGTTGTGTACATCCTTGTGTGAGTAGGCTAGAGCAGCTCTGGTGGGGTTGGGCATGCCGTGCTCCCCGCCGGGCAGGGGGTACCTCTCCTTGTCCTGTTCCCACCCCTGCTGTGGGTCCTCCTGCAGAAGGAGCGAGGACTGAGGTGGAGAGCAGGAGCACAAAGGGCCCTGCGGGGACTTGGTGGTGGTTGCACCTCAGCCTCTCCTCCGTGCCACCCCGTGGGCTGTCTGTGCGGCACCAGGGAGGGCCGAGCCGGCTCCTCGCGTGGATGAGGGACCTGGACCAGGGCAGTGCTGGGTCTGGGAAAAGGGCTGGAACGGTGCGGAGGGAAGAAGCAGCCAGGCGTGTTCAGATGGGCAGTGGTGGGGGAAAGTGGTGGCAGGGAGGTGGTGCCAGAGGACACTCACCGGCATGTGCCGCCGCTGCCGAGCTGGGAGCGGGATGGGTGGCACCAGGATAGCTCTGGGAAGCACTGGCTTTGTCAGTCCAAAATAAGCTAGTGTCGTGATCTTGGTGGACAGTCTCGTGATTTAGGTGTTTGGAAATGCGAAGATAGATATCTACGTGTATCAACTGGTTTGAAGCCTAAATTAATTCGTTTAAGTGCTCTTGAATACCACAGTCCATGTTGTGCCCTGATTTGTGCTCCCCGAGGCTAGCTCTCCCTAGTCTGAAGTCACGGCGCAACCCCAACGTCCAGTTCTGTCCCCTGAGCTAGGAGGTAAGGATCAAATTCCCGGGGAGGGGAAAGCACAAAGCCTCTGCAGCACCTGGAATGCCTTGTGCCTAGGAACTAAGACGGGGAAGTTTGAAAACGAAATCCATTTTGTGCTGCATAAAGAACAAAGGTTTGCCAGCTTTTATTTTCTTCGGAAGAAGTGTTACAAGGCTAAAACGCCTAAATGGTATTTGTTCCTTCAGCTCAAATTTCCCAGCGACTTTCTGCCCAGTCTTGTCGACCTTACCCACCCAGATCTGAGAAGAAAGAACAGTTCGTAATAGCATATTTTTGGTAAACCACCCTTCCATTTACCTATGGGCACAAAAAGCAGATATTTAAAACTAAGTGTATGTCCAATCTAGATATACAGGAGGTAGATATGCAGGCATAAGAATATATGCATCGTATATGTGTATGTGATATATAGTGGATACACTTGTCCTTTCAACTCCATTAAAGTCTATAGAAAGAGTTTATTATTCCACAGACTGTAGTTTTTTTCAAAACCTTAACCAATACCTTTGGTCATTAAAGTTTTTTTCTGTGATAGCGTGCAGACTGAGACCCTAAATGACTAACCCAACCTCTTTCTTTGAAGGCTTCAGAGCAAAAACATTGCTTTCCAGATAGCAACAGAATTGTCAATATTAGGTTATTTTCAGTACACTGCTTGCGTGGCCTGCTTAGATTTAAAAAGGTTTTGATAGTGGTTTAAGGAGTCCTATGGCGTTATGACAAAATATTTGATAGGATTTCACATCTCAGAGCTCTGTCGCAGCTGCTGAAGGAACCCAAGCGATGCGATGTAAAACCTTACCAGGGTGGCAAAGTAGCCACGTCCAAAAAAAAAGGCAATGGATTTCACTGAGATCTGGGAGGAGGGCCACCTCGCTGCCTGGCACCTCAACAACCCACACGACTCCAGTAAATCAGGATATATCTTGTTGTGAAGGGGGAAAAAAAAAACAAACAAACCAAAAAAAACCCCAAAAAACCAACGGAAGGAAGAGCACAGACTGTCATCAGTTATTACAGGAATCCCAGGGAAGCAGGTTAGGCGAGAATTTAGCCCACCTCTTTCTGTGGAGAGAGCGATGATGGTGCATTAATACTACATATATCATAACCATTAGGGATCCCGACTGCAAAGTGCTGAATATCCCCCTACAAAGCGATAGGAAAACTCGCAGGGTTGGGGGAAAAAACCAGCGAAAACAAACGTGGAAAAAACCCCAGCGGATGACCAACCTCACAGTCCAGCGAGAGATGTTCCCATCCGTTGCTCGTGTCCTGACAGACTGCAATTTGTCATGTACACTGAAGTCAATCCGTCCTACGCACAGTTTCTGGTACTTCCTGGTGAACAGAGGATTTAGGCTATGCACGAATCCCGGTCTGGATAAAGAGTAATGCCACGTAGCTCCGTGTTATTTCCTGGAAGCTGACAAAAGGGGTCGATGCTAATAACTGTCAGCGCGTGCATATAAAGAGTCGTCGGGTTTGGTTTTTTTTTTTTTTATTCTTTTGTGGTTTTCTTTTTTTAATAGAAAGAGCGTTATTCATGAGGTCCTCTACTGACGATCACAAGTGAGTCGGAGAAGCAAGGGGTTTGACGGTGAAGGAAATCCTCCTTATGTGGGTCCCCCGCCCTTGCGTGCTACCTGACCTTCTGCAGCTCCTGTCTCAGCCAGGAGGGCAGGGGCTGCCCCAGCCTGTGCAGCAGCTTGGACAACTCCACGTTGTGGTCTCTGTAGTAGCTCGACAGAAACGCTCGAGACTGAGAAGGGTGGGAAAAAAAAAAAAACACAACAGTCAAAGAAGGAAACCCACTCGATTTCGGGCAGGTGCTCTCGCCCGGGAGCTATGCACTGCTCCTGCAGAGGGGCTATTAAAAGGGGAATTAATTTCCTGTCATTCAAAGTTCATTAAAAGTTTCTGATTTTTAAAAATATCAAGCCAGTGAAAATAATAAAAAAAAAGAAATCAGTGTGTTTATTTTAGGAGTCAAACACAGGGTCAATATTAAAAACTGTTAACTTAAATTTCTGGAAAGCCCTTACCTCTTGGTCCATTGGTGGGTATTTTCGACCTTTGCTTTTTCCCAGGCACTTTGTTTTCCCTCCTTCCAATAACTGGCACCAAAAGCCTTTCTGAGGGTCAAACCTATAGAGGATGATATTGTTTGAAAGACCTCGCTAGAGAAGAATCTCCCAGCTACTAAGACATCGGCGTTAGCCAACAATTATTGCTGCACACATCTCTCTAGATGACTGAAATACTGAGGACAGAGTGGGACACAGCTTTCCTCTCTTGTGAAAGCTCTGAGAATTTATTTTTTCCACAAATTTGCCTTGGGAGTGGCTCAAGGCAAGAAGTTTTTCACACACTAGCTAATTTTTGTTCTACTTGTCCAGCATATCGGATACCTGTTTTAAGCGTTGATCTATAGGATGCCAGTCAAGGTCCTGAGCCTCAGTCTCAAGGATCTTACACGGCCCCACTCCAGAGCGTGACTCATATTTTATTGTCTGGTTTTGGTCAGAGATTTTATTCATGTCAAACTTCTCCGTGTATCCCTGTGAGATGCTAATGTTTTGATCAATTGACACTTGAACAAAGAACGTTTTGTTGAAAAAAATGACTGATCAGCTCTTTTCCTGGAATTAGATGCGCTGTATTCCCAAGGACATTATCGGCTGTGCTCGAGGAAAGCTCTCCGTGTGGCCGGTTGGAGCCGATGCTGTTGTGGGTCAGCACTGTCAAGGTGAGAGGGGTTAAAAAGGGCAGGCGGATCTCTTTGCTGACTTCAACAGGCATAGACTCGATCCCTAAGTCTATACAGCAAAGTGCGTGATTGTTGCATGACTACGAAACGATGAGAAATACCATATTGAAATGTTTTGTGTTGATTTTTGAGTGAAATAAGCAGCGTTCAGGTCTACTGAAAGAACCGCTGGTTGGTTGTTGGTAATTTAACTGCACCTGAGAAGTTAGTTGTTCCGTATCATTAGATCTAAATATCATTTTCATTCCAGAGATGGCATTATAGCATAAACACTGTCTTAGCAGTCTTATCTGAAATACACAATTTGATTTTGATGTCTAAAATTCAAAGATATAGGAATTTTAGATTAAGGCTTTAAAACACGTACTCACTAAGGAACAAACAACACGCAGCGTTAAGTTTTGAATTTATTGCTATGGGACTTGCTGCACGCATAAAACATTGAAAAGGGTTGCATTTCTGCTATTCAGCAGATGTTTGAAAAGGATGAAGTATAATTGGCTGGAACACAGAGTTAATTAGTTACAGACTACCTTTTTGCCCTGGGTCTATCCGTACGACATGGGTGCACTTGCAATTTGCTGCTGTGCATAAGTGAACTAATTTCTGGAGAAGGGTGAACCTTCTTCACGTTTTCTTTCTTGCCCGGCCTATTATTGCAGGCCTGAACCTTGTTTCCTAAATTGTCTCAGTAGCTGTATCAATTAAAAATAAATAAATCATTGATGAAATGGATATATCGATGATAGATTCACTTCTGCTTTGGCCTTTTCCATCTGCTCGTTGCATGGTGAAGTACTTTAGCTGGCTTACACTAATTTCCCAAGAGAAGCAGCAATATAGTGTGCTGGGTAAAAGGAAAACAGCAAAACTATGCCCCAAACAATACTTCTGCCTCAGAAGGAGCATATTGAACATTATTAAGAGAATGTGCAAATTTGGGTAGGGGAAAAGAGGGTAAGACAGCTCGGGCTGAATTCAACCCATTGCGTTCAGGTATTACGAAACTCTCAGGACTCCTGAAAACGTAATTGGGCACAATGGAAGTATTTATTTAAAACTAGTGATAGCCTTAAGGCTAAAGTTACAAGTGAGCTTTTTAAAGCAGTCAGCAGAAACCTTTCCTCCAGGCCCGGGTATCTTTTCTTCCCTTGCAGAGTAAGCCGGTGGGAGACGCAGGGTTGAACCCGGACACCCCTACGCCCACCCCACCTTTGGGAAGTCAATGCCCGATGCTAGAGGCGGGGAGGGTGCCTGCGAGGGCAGGGCTAAGAGATGCCACCATGAGGATCTTTCTTTTATTCTCTGACAAAATGTAGCGGCACTCCAAAAGAAAACATTTACTTAAGCGCACTCCCCTAATCCTATCTTTTCCTTTCCCTCCTGTTGTTCACACCAGGGAAAACGAGGGGAATCTCCCCTGTGAGGCTGGATGTGGAGCTGCCTCTGTGGTTAGAGCATGACGTGATGAGCCGGGCTAGAAGAAGCGGCATTTTGGCTGCCCTTTGCCAAAGCCAAGCTCTGTCCTGCCTCCCTCCTTTGCTGCCTGCTGAGAAAAACAAAGAAGGGAACCGCTGGCTCACGCTACCCTGGACCGTGAGTCATCTGAGGATGTCGGGAAATAGATCTTCCTCGCAGTCAGTGGAGCTTTGGTAGGGCCATCCTGTGATTAAAAGGAAAGGTCTTTTGTAACTTTAGTCCCATGTGTCCTAGGTTTCTGTTCAGTAAGTTCAGATACTTAAAAAAATTAAGCCCTCGGTCACTCCCTGTGAAAGCGAGTGGGTGGGGGAGAGGTGGGAAACATCTCTTCAGTGCCGTAGCGGGAACTTTGTGAAGACCACTGACTAGTTTCTCTCTCCTAGCACTTTGTGCGGGGATCCCAATGTCTTTCTATTGATGGCATTATGTGTAAAAGCCCTGCAACATTAGTTGATATTCCCCCTTTGTTTTCGCTACTCTAATAAAAAGTGCAGGTCATAGAATCATAGAACGATTTGGGTTGGAAGGGACCGTTAAAGGTCATCTTGTCCAACTGTGGGCAAGGAACATCTTCAACCAGATCAGGTTGCTCAGAGCCCCGTCCAACCTGACCTTGAATGTTTCCAGGGACGGGGCATCTACCACCTCTCCGGGCAACCTGTGCCAGGGTTTCATCACGGGCATCGTAAAAAATGTCTTCCTTATACCTAGGCTAAATCTAGGTCCTCTTTAGCAGTGCGTGTAGGAAACGATGACCTAGTTGCCCATCTCAGCTGTGGCTCTTACAAACCCGGCGTGATGTGCGCTTCCCTGCAGGTGCCCGAGCCCTGCCTCTGTCTCCCCTCTGCTCTCTTTCCATGGCTCTGATCAGTACCTTCCTTCTGCCTGGGTTGATTTTGCTCTCCTATAAGACGTTCACCTAATTACTCAGGGTGATGAACTTGTTGCTCACTAGTGTTTGCAGGACTGGGTCCTTAGGCTGCTTTGTGACAACTTTAAAAATGTGTGGTATACAGTTATTAGGCAGTAATGACTAGGAACGATCCTATGCAATCTTTTTTACTTTGACAGTCCTACCATAAAGCAACTACATTGTTTAATGCATTTTTCTCTTCCGTCTTAAATCTGTACAGAAGTGTGTGCTTCCACAGCACATTTGCATTCTTGATGCCTCTGAACAGTGATTGCATAATTTTATAGATCTGTTTACAATCCATTTTTCCTGTCCAAACAAATACGAGAGGCCAAATTTTTTCCTGGTGTGTGACTCCGCTGACTTTAATTTAGTTACAGAAAGGAAGAAATATGTATGTGGGTGTGTATTTTTAAAAACCTAACAGAAGGCACTGCAGCTGTGCGGCAGCAGTTGTTCAAACATCAGTAGTTCAGCTGTGTATTCAAACTCCTCCTCTGTTTCATCCGCTTCAGAAACCAATGACTTAAAAAATTACATTCTGAAATCCAAAATTTTTCCTCTAGAAAAAGATTTTGGCAGAGCAACATTCTTAAGACCCAAAGGACAACAAGCCCTCAACTCTCGCTTTATACCTATTATATAAACAACCATAACCCTCCCAGCGGAGGAAATATTAAATGATAATCACAAGCAGAGAGGAGGCAGCGTGGGGTAGGTGGAAAGTCCGTGGTCTCATTTTCCCCACAGTTTTCCTGGTACCAGCCTGCAGGGAAGGTGAGGTCCAGGCTTTTCTGCTTCCCACCCCACGTGCAGGCTCGTGCTTTCTGCTTGCACACTGACTTGGAAAAACCTCCGCCGCAGCGCCGGGCTTCTCAGCCCACGGCTGTCCCAGGGCTCTCCCAGCCCAGCGCTGCTGGCTGTCATGAGATGATGCTCCTCGTACGGAGAGGCTCAGTGCAAAAGCTTCTTACAATTTTCTGCCGGACTAAGAAGGGAGAGAGAAATTCAGCCCGCTCCCGCCCCTGCAGAGACTCTGCCTTCCTGCGGGGGATTGAGAAATGTCAACGAGAGAGTGTCACACAGGCCATTAATCCCCTTGCACGGGGAAAGCCTCACCCGCCGGGTAGCCAGGATGAGAAATGTTGATCCGGGCTCATCACAGCCGCCTTTGCTAGATCCGAACCAAAGGCTGCGGGAAGTCAATCAAAGGGCTTTCCCTAAGTTCAGGGGACCTCGATTTGGGCTCCCGCAGAGCACCTGCAGTTTTGGCACCGACACCCCGGGCCATGAAGGGTCAGGCTGCTCAGTCTGAGGGTTCTGTGCTTCACAGGCAAATACGAGCTTCTCCCCGCGCTCCAGGTGCTGCGCGTGAGCCCGGCGCTTCCAGGTTAGGGATCTACTATTAGTAGCTTATGATTTCACCAAACTTTAAGTGTACAGACTAAATTCTTCTGTGCCATGTGTCTGGCTACCACCAAGTAAAAGGTCGGCAGAATTGGCTCCATATGAAAAATGGGAAATGGGAAACCATATATAAAAATGGCATTAGGGAATGATATATTTGGTCCACGTTAAAAGCAAACAATGAAAGAAACCAGGCGACCAGATGAATCTTATCATACTGAGTGCTTCTAACCCAATCTCTGTCATTAGACTCTTATATGAATGTCATAAAAATGTTTAAGCCAAACTTTTCACAGCTGACACTGAGTGCTCTTCAGCTGTCGTAAGGTTCAACAGTCTGACGGGCAAATGTGCGCGCAGCTCTTAGGTGCACAATTCACATCAACTGACCGTACGTTTTAAACAGTGCAGGGATGAAAGCGGAACTAGGTACCCTGAGAAAACAAGTCCTGGGCAGCTCCGATCGAACACTCAAACTTAGCAGACCTTTTTTACATGAATCTGGGCCTTTGTTCTGCGTCTAATACAAAATACTGAGCAGTCAATTGTTCTGTATGTTGTGCAAAAGAGAGTTTGCCTGTGGAAATGTATGCAATCATGCAATTAAATTCTGTAATGTATTGTATGTATGCAAATTAAGGGAAAACCGGATGGGCATTAAACAGTACTTTAAGAAATTGCAAAATTATCATTGTTGTAATGTGGTTTTTGTTTGTTTGTTTGTTTGTAATTAATGATCAAGTGATCTTGGTAGGAGGGGATGTACACCGTGATCCCGTAGGACAGATAATAAAGGAACAGACTCACGTTAGAGCTTCGGAGTAATTATAATGAGGAGAGACTCCAAGAAACTTCTGCACTTCATCCATCACAGTAGCTGGGTCACTTCTTAGCTGCTGTCCGTCAATAATAAGCAACTGTAGGGGTAAATATGCTAGCTATTTAGAAACAGGACTAAGGTTAACGAAAGAATAACATTATTGCCCTTCTGTGACAACATGGTTCAAATTAGCATGTGACGTTGCACAGTGCTAGTAACGATCATATGGATGAACTTCTTTTTCGATTTACTTTTTACTTTATGAGGTTGAATTTGTATAGGTGGGCACCTTGTAACTCTGTGTGTGCACATTGTTCAAATGCAAGAGTTAAATCTCACAAGCCAAGTCTCAGAGAATTCTGAGAAAAAGAGATTAGGAAGGAATGTGAGAATATTGTTGAGGTTTACAACGCGTCCATAGAAAATCTGGCATGGAATAAGAAAAATAACAAAAAGCTCATCTGTATCTTAGAATTAATGTTCAGAAACTATACAATTACATGTTCAAAGGTGATATTGTGGCAATTTATCTGAAACCTACCACCAGCCTATCAACCGTATAGGCTTGCAAAATTGTTAGCAAAGGGTTTTTTTCGGTTTGTTTTTTAATTAAAGATTGATGTGATGTAAAGGTACATTGACCTCCACAAGCAAATGTTAAGACAATGTATCAAAAGTCTACCGGAGTACCAAGCAGTATTGCTAATAACTATTCTGGGCAGACGTGTTTTATATTTATTGTGAAGGCTTATTATGAATTATTAAGTTTTTGAGTGCACAGGCCGAGTGAATGCACATTACCGAGTGCCCATTAGTAAGCACCGTGGGTGCACTCTCTGTGTGCACCTTATTAAGAATGAGTGCATTTTGTTGTGTATCTTGTAAAATTAATCACTATAGCTACGAAACATGAGTGGTTACTGGTTTTACAAGAAATATGTCAATGTGCCCCTGAATGTTTAATAAGAGGGCTGCACTCGCTCTTCCCTACGGCAGGAGAAGGAGAGAAATCTTCACGAGAGGGGGGCAGCAGCCCTGGGTGAGGGCAGAGAAGGAGCACAGGTAACAGGGCACGGGATGCTCGGCACTCTCTGCATGCTCCGACTTTGCCAGGACAGCTCCTTCTCCTTCGGAGGAATAAGTTGGGACGCGGTGGCCGATGAGGAGACGTGCCCTGTTTGCTCCTAGGGCGATACTGCCTGGGGACGGCCCTTGCCGCAAGCTCAGCTGCTTTAGGCAGTATTCCTTCCCCGTTTGTGAAAGAGTAGAAAGGCCAGAGATGAAAGAAGAAAGTAAATGACTAACTGAGACTTTCTCCTTTCTCCTGGAAATGAGATTGACCTGCTTCTCCTCTTTGTAGTACAGCTGAGACTGTATAAAAAGAAAAGCGAGGATTGCAAAAAGACAGAGCTTCTATTTCTTTTTGTTTTTCCAGGTCCCTGACTAAATAGGCAACACTCAGTTCTACCTCCTTTCAGCAAAATTCTGTCCCACATAGAGCAATCTCTGGAGATACTTGTTCATTACGCTTGCTCGTTAAATACTCTTTTACAACTTTTTCTTACAGTAGGTAGACATATGAACGGGGCTATGGGCCGCGTCCACGGGTAAAGAGTGCCCGTGCATATATTTTGTAGTACTAAAATGTTTGCTTTAGGTTTATATCTGTAATGCAGATATGTTTATGTGTTTATCTGTAATGCAGATAAGTTTATATCTGTAATGCAGATATGGGTTACTGTAATGCAGTAATGGAAATGTTCTTTCTGTCTATGTGTTTATGTAATATTTTCATGGGAAGGATTATAAAAGACAATTCAATAAAACATCTGAAGGAAGATGGGGCAAAAGAAGGAATTTCTGCTCTAACGCTGAGACAGGCTAATTCTGTATCAGGATCCAACAAATGTGAAATTTTCTATGAAAGGGAGTGAGTGGGAAGCGGAATGAAATTTCTTTTTAGAAAAAGCCCTGGCATTTTCTAAATGAATTTGTCAAACCTTCCCACAATGTCTCATGCTGCAGCTGCTTGTTTCTTGGGACCCAGAAGCCTTGACAACCTTGGCTGATCTGGAAGGAAGCCCCAAAGTCCCCCATCAAGCCCACATGGCCACAGCCCACAGCATTTTCCTGTTGCGTCTTTTCCATCAGAAGACAGAAAAATCAACACATTTCTGCCAAAGATCCTGATCTTGTCAAATCTGCATTTCCTAACAGCCAAGGGTTCCAGTGGGAAATAGCCCATCACCTCTAATGATGAGGCCATGCTCATTTTGGGACTTTCCGAGAGTCGATGAGCTTGGTGAAACAACATGTTGGAAATTACCTGTGAAGCAGGGTAATGAGTTAACCATCTCTCGATATGGACAGCATACCACCCGGGTGTCAGGCATCTCTTCTGCAGAGTCCTTATCTCCGAGGGCGCCCAATGGCTGGACGTAATGACTTCGTAAAAATTGAATTTCAGAGCGGCGGGGTCCTCATGGGATCGCTGATGCTAACGGGAGATATTTAGACACATATCACAAGGATGCTGAAGATTAAGCCGTAAGCCTTCCGAGAGCTGTCGGGAGGGCTGTGCTGGCATGGCCAGCCCGGCTGCAGCCCACAGCAGCCCCTCGGCTCCCCACCGGTGCCAGCGGGGCAAGGAAGCAGGATGGGGCCACCATTCAGTCAAGGGCCCTCCTGGGACAGGGGGAAGGGGAGCTGAGGAGCCAAATTCTGCCAAAGTAGGCACAATTTTTTTTAGTGCTTTGCATCTCGCATCGGCCGTCGTAAAGGTGCAACTGGGATATTAAAAAGGGTGCAAACTGCAGCCCTAGGCCATGTTTAATTCCTTGCAGAACTCATAGTAACAGTATCAGGATTGGTGCATTTTATGCTTATTGCAACATTATTAATTTGTGTCTGTTTTAACACTGCTTTTAGTATTTCCTTTATCTGTATGACTACAGCATATTTTACAGGCATGCTTAAACGTCTCTCTAAAAGTAGTTTTTTTACATCCTGCAGACTTTGTTATGGAAAGGTGTGGGCTCAGGAAAAGACAAGAAAGAGCATCCTAGAGTTTCCTTGGAAAAACAACAGGCTTTCTTTCGTTTCCAAGGAGAGAAAAAAAACCCCAACTCTCCAGACACAGCTCTTTTTAACTCCTTGGAAACTTTCGAAGACACTGCATACATTTGTACACCACCGCATATTGCTCAGCTTACACGCTGGAGGGTGGGATGAGGTACCGGATTCTCAGCATCAAAAGCTCTGATTTTCTAGCTAGCCCGTGCTCATTTTCCCCCGTGTATCTCCCTGGGCGAGGAACACTGCTTTTCCTCTATGCAGTGTCAGCTGTAATTGAGATTAAACTGTTTGTTTACAGCTGGTGGCAGCTCTGTGCTGAGAAGTTTCATCATTTATGACACTGGTGTCACAGGTGCCAACTGCAAAAGCTGGCATTCAGCATCCTTCCGCTTCTACACAGCGCAAACGCTTTGCAATAAATCCCATTCTTGCTCAAGGACACCAATTCCCGCTGATGTTGGCCATCGTCCCCTGCCATTGATTTCACTGTGCGTTTCTCGAAGGCAAGGTCCGTACCTGGTACCAGGAATACGCCCGATCAGATGGGTCGATGAGGATGGTGATGATCTTGGCCTTGGGGATGAGGGAAGCAGCTCGCTTAGGGGCTTTCTCAGAATGGAAATAGTTGGCACTTTTCTCAAAGAGGAGGTCAGTGGTGACGTTGGAAGGAGTGGGGAAGAAATCCATGTACCTGGGAGGTGAAGAAACGTGTTAGAATTAGCAGTATCACAAAGGGGTCGTATCCCTGTGCTTCCCATTTCATGGTAGGTGAAAAGGTGAATTTTCAGACATAATTCTCAAGAAGCAAAATTGAATTTCTCAGCTCACTCCAGAACTGGAATAGGGGGAACACATCTTGGCTCTTGCATGGTGCTGGTAATAGCTAAAGCCTCCATGAAGTCAGGTAATTAGGTTTTTCCTTTGATGGATGGGATTTTTGCTAATAAGTTCAATGTCAAAGGGATATCTTTCACCAGTTTGGAGTGAGTTCAGTTTTAGCTGCAGAAAAAAATGGGAAAAGCTTCAAAGTGTCAACCATTTAATTTTAACATTGTTGAAATATTTCATTTTGGAACCGACAAATCTTTTCTTTTAGACGTTTTCAGAATGCAAGATGCGAATTTTGGCTTTGAATGGTCTTTTCCACTTAAAATTGATTGGAAGTAAAAGTAAGTAAAACAGAAGGTTCAACTGAAAGGGTGGAGAATTCAAACGAAGCAAAAGGTGAAATTGTTTTGGAGGCATATTTCGGTCCCTACTGACTTTTTGAACCTGCAGGCCACTTTTGGTGGAGCGCGGCAGAAGAGGTCTCCGAGAGGCCAGCCTCTTCCCCTAGATGTTGTGCAAAGGGCTGCAGAGGAGAGACCCCCCCCGTCACCGCTCCTTCTTCTCCGAGTGTATTACACCGGGTACTCCACGAGAGCCACGGGTGATCTCTTTCTTTATGCAGTATGGAAGAACAAGCGCCAAGCATTTCTTTCCCTTTATTTTTTGTGACACCTTGAACCGAGAAGCTGGTCTCGCAGTTGTGGGGACAGCCCGCTTTTATCGGTCGGCCTCGTTCGCTCCGCACGCTTTCCGTGCCGTACGCGGGCGAGGAAAACCGCTCGAGATTAATCTGTTTCTGTGTAGCGTGGTGTTTGTCTTATATTTCAGTTTTCACACAAGCATGAGAACTGCTGTTCTCTGTGGAAACGAAAGCCTTACAAAAATGCTTCTCTTAAGCAAAAATAGTAAAAGCAATATTAAAATTGCGATAGGAATACCAGCTGAAATGCTTTACAGTGTGGTTTTTTTTTCTCATGAAGAGACGAATCGAATCTTACTTCATGAAAAGCTGCTTTTGAAGAAAAAGGATATAATTCAGTATAGATACAGTTATGAAAAGACGGAGATGCTATTCAGCATGAAGACAGACTTCATAACTGAGCTGGCTATTGTATTCATTTGTGAAAAAAATAAGAAAATTGTTACTGTAATATCTAAACAAAAGTAAGGACTAGATTAAATGTCCCGTCATTACAAATTAGTTTCTCTTTCTGTCTGATAATGCCAAGCATAACAAATTCATCCAGTAATTATGTCGATGTCATACATGCTGCTGTAATTGTTCCATTGTGATTTAGCATGTATTAATAATGAACCCTTCTTTTTTGTTACTCTTCTTACCAGTCAATTCCCTTGTGATAGTTGTTTCCGTTGAAGAACTGAACTTCTTCAAAAGTTTTTGGACTAGGGAGATTACTGATAATGGAAGGATGCATCAGAAGAAATAAATAAAGTGCTGTTGTTCCTACGACAACAAAAAGAGATGCCATTAGGAAATAGAAAAAAGCCTCCTTTGACTTCATTCATTCAAGAAAGTACTTTAAATCAATGCACGCCGAGATATACAGGAAAATTAGACTACCTTTTATAAGAAAGTTGCCTATTGATGAAAGGCTTATGTAAGCACAAGGGGCTTTCAGAGGGAGAGGGGAATACGTGCAGACTTCTCTGCTCGTCGAACTTTTCCCATTTCCAAACTCTGAATTCTGCTCTCCGAGGCAAGCACGATATGGCTGTGGATGACATTGCTTGCTTGACTGTGTATTGAACCAGTAAGGGAATTTGGCCTGAACGCGTTTGTTTTCAAACTCTCTCTGTTGCACAAAACTTTTCAAAAGCACTAATTGTGGGATTATGCTTTTGTTGCCCCCAGCAGCTTCACTCTTGTCCTCTGTGTATTTTTCCTGGGGGTCTGCTACCGAGGAATAAATTGTCTATTTCAATGATGACAAACCTGTATATCTAAGTATGTTTGAAATCCCAGTAAAAGAACTTTTTCGTTATTTGTTTGAGAAAAACAACTGGAAATGATATATGGTGGTAAATGACATTTTGGAGAATGTGTCTTTAAATTTGCTCTTCAACGATTTCATGCTCTGCAAGCTATCATTGGACTATGAATCAAGACCTGCTGTCTCTTTGTCACTGTCACAGAATTTCTACGTGATCTTGGATTAGTCATTTATTTCCCTGCCTCAACATCCACTTTCTGTAGTATGTCCACAACAGTCATAGCTATCTCGGGCGTGGGAATGTGTAGCTTAATTCAAATAATGCCCTGAGACAATTTTACTGTACAAACAGTTGTCCCATTCTGTTGGCAGTGAAGGAGTTACTGTCTGCATCCCGTAGGGATCGGGAGCGCACCATCGGGAGCTGGCTTCAGTTTACAGGACACAAATACACAGGTACAAACCCGGAGGGCCAACTTCGCTTACAAATTCATTACTTCTTACCTGTTTTCTGGGGTCCTATCACAAGAAATTTGGGTAGGTGGTCACAAGTTTTGTCTCTGGACCAAATATCCCTGTGTCGTTTATCATCACACGGATTCTGAAGAAGAAAAGGCAGGTGTGTGCATCAGGCTGGGGGTATCCTCAATGTTTGCATGCACGCGAGTCTTTGCAGGATCTAAATGTTATGCACTAATGCCAGAGCCTTACACTAAGTAGTAAAATCCCACATTTCCTCATAAGAATTTATTCTTGACAGATATTGAGCACTCTGGTATGGATCCATGGAAGCATTCAGGTACACAGGGACCAAACTCCTAGGTATCCTTCGGGACCAATCCTTCCAGAGGTCCCAGTGAAGTCAGTAACACCACACAGTTGTGCAAATCCTGGAAGGATTGGTGTCAAAATCACACCCTGTGAGTCTACTGCATTTCCTTCTCTCCATTAGTCAGGCTCTTTTCATAAACTCAGAGTCCACAGGCACGTAGGTAGGCACGTATGTGGTCCCTTTGACTAAAATTCAATGTGTGTATAATGGTTTTGCATGACTGAGGATTTAGTTCAGTCATTAGAAAAAACAGAAAAGAAAAAGAAGAAAAAAAAAAGAATAAAACATTAATTTAATCAAGTTTTCATTTGAGGTTAAAATGGAAACCTCTGTTTGAATAGCTTCAAGGCATTACTTTCTTAGGTGACAAAATGGTTCCAGATGCATAGGACTTAGTGCCAATTTTAATTTACATAAGAACCCAAAAGGAAGGACAAAATAGAAATGTGGGATATTATTCATCTCCTTATCTTCCTACTACCTGTGAATGCAAAATAAAAACGAGTGAACAAAAGGTTAGTATTGACTGCTCTTTAAAGCAGTTATCATATAGATACTGCTTTTGCATAGTATTGGCTGGTAATAGAAGATACAGTTTGTTAGCGAATAAGTTAACAAAATATAATGGAGAAAATCATTAACTGATGTGAATCGCTGCAGCGCCACTAAACTCAATAGAAATATTATAGATTTATACTTCTTTTGCATGGGCCAAAAATAATAGGGAAATTTCCAGCTCCTTTTTGCCAGCGTAAGCCCAAAATAACTGCACAGATCTCCACGGTGTCACTCTGGATTTATGCCTGCATAGCTAAAAGCACGGCGTGGCACATCACATTCTGAGTAAGAGAAGAGCCAGATACGCGTAACAATGATTAGGAAATTACAGTGTCGAGATTACAAGCAGCACTATTGTGTGAAACAGAGGTAGAAAACAGTCAGTCTGTGCAGAAACCCTTTTCCATGCTTAAAATAGCTGCCCATTCTGTGTTTGCTGCGCTGACCCCTCCTGCCCTCCCTTTTCCTCGCTGTTTCGTTGAAGGGGGTTCAGACGGTGGGAAGTCCTCCTTGTAGCTGCAGTGATCCAACATCAGAGATTCCCTGTTAAGGGTGCAATGAATCTGCGTTCGTTTGCCTTGAGACAGCTCTCGCTACCGGCTGGCTGCGGGCATCTTACCGATAGTGCAACACCAGGAGTTGACACAACGCGACGCATCAGCAAGACTACGGACAGGAGAGACGGGAGGGGCAGCTTTCTCCCACATAAATGGCAATTAGGTGCTTTTAGCGTGCCTGATTTGGGGTGAGTGGAAGCTAATCCATTTCTAGCCAAAAGCAGGGGATTCTCAAAAAAATTTAAATAATCTAAGGCGGCATGCGGGAAGAAATAACATACCTGAATGTGGTGGGGTTTTTTGTTTTTTTTTTTTTTTTTTTTTTACAGGAAAAGTGGATTGCAGTTGGAGGAGGAAGAGGACATGACATTACCTGCCAAAGAGGGTCGGTCTGCTCCGGGAAGAGCTCAAAGTACTTCTGAGCCAGCTGAACCGGCGGCAGCGTCTGCAGTTTCAGGTTAGTTGAGCTCTTAACAAAGCTGGCTAGGTTCGCAAAGGTGTATAAGCCCAGGCGGTCGTTCCCGTAATTAGACAAATGGGTCATGAAGACGCTGATCTGGGAGGCAAGAGAAACCTTTCAGTCACAGGACATCAGGAGATGGCAGCGTCTGGCTGGAAGGGCGGGCACGGGGGATCCCGGGAGCTTTGCCGAATCCTCTCTCCCCCCGCCCAAAACCGAAAGAAGACGATGAAAATGTTAAACCAGTTGCACTTCCCAGCCCCTCTGTGAGGGTCAAACCTCCAAACTTGTCACGTATGCGCCATTTCTTTAAAATCCCCCTTCTTATCCGAAGGGATGTATCACTCACGGGCTCCCCAAGGACTGACATTCAGGAGATGCTTTCACAGATTTTTTTTTTTATTTCTCGGTTTTGACTTCTTTTTACAAGCAACATCAAAATTGTTTCTTGCGTGCCTGCTGTTTACCTCACTGCTCCTCATCCCCGGGCTGGCGTACGCGACCCCTCGGTTCGGAGTGCCCAGCACCCCGGCTCCTCCGAGGGAGCCAGCTCTCCGCTCCTCGGATGCGTAGGCAAAACTGAATTTCAGGGCTGTGATTTATGGAATTAACTTGAAAATCTGACTAATACGCTGTCTCCTCCGAATGCCAGGTTGGCTAGTTTGTTTAAAATGGCAGAGCTGTAAATAGGTGAATAAGGTCTGAAACGTGAAGATTTCAAGCCTTTGTGAGTGATAATATCTCAGCTAAATATCACTGTCATTGTTTTCTCCTTAAAGCCAGTATAACTTCTTATAAACTTATAAACTTCTATAACTTTTTATCAGCCTTACTATGGTTCTCCTTTACGTGGCCACTGCTTTTTAGATCTCATAATTTCTTTCAGAGGGATAAAGAGAATTTGTAAGAATAATGTGAAGAATATATTTCCCAGTATTTTCTTTAGATGAGGTGATTAAACTCCATTTCGCGGCTGCAAAGGCCCAGTTTATCTGTAGATTGTCATTATTTATTTTTATGAAGATTTTATCAAACTGAGCGTCGGTACTTGACTGTTTCACTCAGTACATCGGCCTAAGATAGGACACGCAATGACCGTGGAATTTAATTACGCTGTTATCAAGAAATAACATACTAACGGTAACTGAACAGTGTATATTTTTCTTCTTTTTCAGCACCTTCTCCGAAGTTGACAATCAATAATATGCGGCAGATCGCAAAAAGTACAAATTAACTAACGTGACCACGGCAATTAAACAGAAGGGCACGCCAGGCAGTGCACTGCTCAATAACGATATCATGCTTCAAGGAGGCCTTGACGCAAAGTCAAAAATTAGAGGTGTAATGTTGGTTACAGCGAACTCCAGGATATGGTGGGGGGAAGTTTAGCAGTTTGCTGTCCTGCCATAATGCAGGAAATTTCTGGAAAAGGAAAATAAAGCATCGGCTTTGTGAACTCAGTGGTTGTTCTTGGTAAGAAAAATACATCCGTAGTCCAGAGGAGTTTTCCTTTTCCCAAAGTCTTGCGCATCTACCGCAGCTATGAATTTCACAGGAGTGATGAAGAATCCACTCAAAGGCAGTATCTTCTGTGTCCTTACACATGAAGTCCTCCTTCACGTGAAGTTTAAAATATCTCCATATAGGAAGGATGTAAGAATGACCTTTATGGAAGCGCCCCTTCATGCCACGCTGAACACCTGAGCCTGAGAGCGAAGCGTGGCCTTGGTGACGAGAGGCAACCATGCTGAGCCGCAAGCGTGAGCACGTGGAAGATCAGCTTCCCAACGTGTGGACAGTGTTTTACCTTCTCGTTTTACGCACCCCCTGCGACCGTGGGCAGGGATCCGTTCCCCTTGAGGTGGGACTGCCTTCAGAAGAGGGACGTAGGCTCAGCCCTCTATCTCCTAGCCTTTTTGTGCCTCATTTCGGTTAGGTAGCTGGTTTGTAAAGCCTCGGGAGGGCTTAGCGCTTGAAGACTGGCATGAGCCATAGCCAGTCTGCTCAACCACGTGTGTTACCTGCATTACCCAGCGAGGACGCAGGTCTGCAGGCAGGGGTGGGGGTGGGAGCCATGCATATTCTGGGGTCTGAAGCACCTGACCCTGAAGAGGTTACTCATCCGCAGTGAGGACACCTGATTCACAGGTAAATTGCTTGCTTTGCAGAGAGGTATCTCTGTCCAGGTGAGTCTCTTTTTGGATGATTAGGAATGGGAACCGACAGCACAGCTGGGGGCTGGGTGTGAGCTTATAAAGTGATGTGCAGGCAGCTGGGAGGGGGTTGTGTCTTACTCCTTTGAGAGCTGCTGTGGGAGATCTGGGTCTCCAGCACCCCAGGTGCACGCTCAGGTCAGTGAGCTTTTTGGGTTTTTTTTTGTTTTTTTTTTTTTTTACACCCCCTGTTTCTTGAGGGAAGCTGGATGTAGTTTGAGTGATGCCTTGCACAACCCAGGCACGGGGGACAACGTTTAGGCTGCTGTCCTTTGGAGCCTGAAGTCTATGTTAGATATCTTGGAGATCTCAAGGTATATGCTGTCCTTGCTGGGGGTAGGCTATGGCTGGGAAACCAGGTGGGCTGTCCTGGCACCCTGGTCCCTGAGTTAGAGCCCTGGGAGCATGTGTCTCAACTGGGTGGCAACCAGGGTCTCAACTGATGGGAGGTGCTGAGTCTCAAAACTTGGGACCTTCACACCTAAAATGGCTGCAAAATGCCCGGGTGTTTCTCAGGAAGGTTGTTATCACTGATCCGCGTGGCTCAGTCCTGCTGACTGTGAAGAGCTTTCCAAAACAAACCGCTGAAGATGAAGTTGACCCTTCATTATGTTGCTGCTTTGCGGTCCCAGGCTGAGCTCTAGCAGAAGAAAATGCTGCTGATAAAAATACTGTGTCCGTAGCACACCATGCTCTCCTGACTTTCAAAATAACCACAGAAGAAAAAGCCCCAAGCTTTCCACTTCCACCATCTTGCGCTGCCAACATGGCACTTCTTTAAGCATCAGCCCACAACGTTTAAAAACATGTCCATTAGCTTGTTAAATTATTAATGAGGCTTTTAGTACTTCTATAAGGTGAAGATGGATGAGGCTTAGGAGAACGTGTCCCTTATGGTCCATCTGCGGTGTGTTTGCACTGTGCCCACTTTATTCCACAAAAGATAATTTATTCTTCGCTTTCATTCTGTTCTGAGCCTCTGTTGAGCCAAGATTGGCAACTGTACAAGATCTTTTTTCTGTCGGCTTGACTTTGTGGATTCCAGTGCCTATGCATTTTATGATTGAAAGTGTTTGACATAAATGCGGTGAACAATAAAATTGCCCTGAACTTTGTGCATGCCCATATATAGTACTCCAGAAACTTATAAGCAAGGTAATGAATCTTCTTCTTTCAGTTTCCCGTCTACTGACCCCACCAAAAAAACCCCCAACGCAAACATATCCTTTCTAGTTTAGAGTTCAACTCCTCAAAAAGTGACAAGTGCTTCCTGCAGACTATTTTAAAATGATGAAAAGGAAAACACTTATAGGAAATGTTGATAGATAATATCATCTTGTCTCTGAAGTGTTTTTTGGTAAGTGCTAAAGGGACTGTCAATGACGTTTAATATTGTTGCAGCAATTTTATATTATTGCAGCAAATAAAGTATGCAAGTAAATCTACTTGCTTTTTTTCCTTTTTCTTTTTTTTTACACTTGAATTTGAACAAGATTTTTTAAATGTAAAAAGGTACTTATAGGAGATAGTCATTAGCTTATTTTAAGGGTTTCATTAGGCTGCTGTCCAATCCAAAAGATCCAATTGATCACTCTTTATGGAGTCAAAAGATCTTGGATAACTCTCTTGACTTCTTTTGCTCCATTGATCTCTTTTGCAGTGAAAAAAACCCAAATATGATGCGTTATACATGGGATAAACCCATATCTAATTCTTTGCCGTCTGTCTCCAAATCAGTTGAGACAAAAGGAGATGGCGATTAACCGTTCATGTTTACAGCTCGGATGGACACAAAAGTTTGTTTTCGTGCCGATGCATCAATCCGTAGAAAACGCAATAGTCTAGAAACGTGCTGAGCTAGGGTAGTGCTGCCGCGTGCCTGAGGCTGGCGCTGGGCTACTCCTCGCTGTCGCGCTGCTTTGCTCTGCTCTTGGGTGGGCGCAAAAAGGCTTCAGAACCAGCCTTGAGGGCAAGAGTGAGGAAACCAGTGAAAACCAAGGACCGTCCCCTCCCGCAGCGCGCTCAGCGCAACTGACGACTGAAGGAGAAAGAGCCTTGTTTGCATACTTTCTAGGACAAAAAAGTAAGCTACAGCACGCAGGCAGCGCTGCATCTGTAATGCTTTTAGGGGGGAGGCAGGATGCTGCTCTGCGCAACGGTGCGGTACAAAGGCAATAAATTGTTTCAAATTCCTGAGGCTGGGGAAAGGGCTCTGGCTGCATTGCATTACTCTTAAGGTTAAACTAGCGTAAGCAACGTGCGTTACACAAATGTGCAGAGAGGCACTGAGTAAAATCCCTTGCTGTCGCTATACGATCTATAGCCAACACGCTATGGGAAATGAGGTCGGTTGTGTGTTGTTTTGAGGCGGGTCGTGTTCCCCCACTGGTGCCAGAACACCGACACTTCGCAGGACGGCAGTGTTCAAATGATGCTGTAGTTTGTACTGATGCAGTATCTTATTAGCTTTGGCAATTTATCTCTCCCTCTGTCCCCGTCGCTGTGATCACTCATATTTTGAGAGGCGCGAAGGGGAAAGAATGCTGAAGGTGTAGGTAGGAAAACTTTCCTTCTGCTTTCTTCTCTCTTTCTGCCATCCACCCTCTGATCCTGGTCTCAGTCGCTGCCTCCCTCTCATACCCTGTAATCACTTTCCCTTTTCTGAAGCCAGGGTCCTTTTGTTACAGAAATGCTATTTTTCATTATTTTTTTAATCCCTCATTTTATTGTAAGAAACATCTACTGCTTTTTAGCTATGGCTTTCAAAGACTGGCGTAAAATTTGCAAGAAGGGAGGAATGAATGCATGCAAAATAAACCAGGGGTATAGCTTAACCGCGTGCAAAACAAAGACATGTGGGGAAATATATGGTGCAGGCATCCCGTTCTTGTAGAAACGTGGTAGCATATTTACTGCTCTTCTCTGCTCCTCTCTTGCATGAATGTTTCCCAGAACAACGAATTTTGCTGTTCCGTCTTTTTCCATTGTGCTCAGAAAATGCTGTACAGTTGCTCCAAGAGCAAACTCTCATAATTGGATCTAGATGGCGGCGTGTTGTATTTCTGCGTGTGTAAATGGGATGTCACGGCTGAGAAATGCAAAACTGTCAAGTGTCCATTTGCTAATACCAAGTAGCTCTATGCTAGGCTGACCACAGAAATACCTCTTTCCGTTGCACGTGTTTAATATCTTTCACATCCTGACAGCCTCCTATTATGGATTATGGACTTTTCTTGTACCTTATGAGCCAGAGCCCCGTTCACTGGTAATGAATCCCAGAACACTCGGGCCCTTAATGCAGCTGTTTGTGCAGCAGCACAAAAAGGAAGCTGGGAGTGAGATTTTTGTGTTGACAAAGCACTAATTTTAATAATGACAAATTGTTTCTCTAGAATTCAGCACTATTCATATTCATGACCCTTCTGCTACTGAAGCAAAATCATTTATATGCCTGAAAATCGCTTTTTTTTACTTTTACGCTATTTCCACTCTGCACATCTTTCTATATTTTAGCATTCTTGACAGGATAATCAAATATTTTCCAAACATGATATCTCTAAAGAAAGCAACAAAGGCAGTGTTTGGAAAGAAACATTTTTGGTTTTGATTGAAGGGGAAACAAAAACGTTGAATAGTGTTTTATTTCCCATGCCCGTATTGATTACAGTGTCTGTATTCCACCCAAAGTGCTCCCAGCAATGGGATGGGAAGCTGCGTGGTGGTACCTGGCCTTGGGACAGCTATACAAATGCTGTAGTGTATCTATGTTTTAACATAGTGTTGTTTTAACATTCCCTATTCAAAGAGCAAAATTGTTTCTCGTTCACCCAGGAACGCTTTTTACTTTTCCATTATTTAGTTGGTAGGATTAAATGAATTCTTTATTATTGACAGAAAAATCCTATGCGTTGTTCCTTTCCCTATGAGAATAAAGTTGCTATGTTTGTTTTTCATTTTTATTTTCTGATATCTACCCAAGTCTCACTTCTAAAATAAAGGCTAAATCATGACCACATTCCAACACAGCAACTGTTTCCCGTATTATATACATCTTTGATACCCCTGACGCTTGGGGTCCTAGATGATGAAAACTCGTTAGGAGGTTCCATTCCATTAGATTATATATATATATTTATATATAGCCTGCAATTAAAAGAAGTGGGTGTTTTTGGTTTTTTTTTTTACTATTAGGGCATGCTTTCAGAGCCTGTGAAAAAATAACTGCTGCTGTTGATGACTTTATGCAATCAGTGCATAGCTGCGTTAGGGTGGAAAAACTAAATGGATTTTTTTATGTCTGTTCATTTGTCACACTGGTATAAGTGATCAGCAGCACATCTAACTGTGGCCAAAGTTTAATGAATTCTGCGCAAATGCGGTGCTACCAGTTACATCTGTGGGCCCCATGAAGTCTTTGCAGAAGTCTAGAGCAATTCAATCCTCCTGTTATAAGCAAGTATTTTCAAGTGAAATTCATGATATAGGAATTTGTTTTGTTGCCATCTGTGTTTTCTCGTTGAAAAGACTTCCTTAGACTGTAAACTTCCTCTAAAAAAAAATAAATCTGTTCAGTTCAGACTCAAGAATAAACCCAACTTCAAATTACGCTAACGAACAGATGTAAACAGATTTGCATACTATTGTCTTAAGTCAGATTTGTACACCAACTGTTTCCGACAGAAGAATAAAAGTATCATCAAAGATACAGCTCTGAGAAGTCTCAGATGGTTTTGGTCTTCAGTTTCCAAAGATGATCAAAGGAGTTTGTTTAAGGAGATAGCTATCAATAACCCTTTTCCTTGATGCTATATGTTGCATGCTCCTTGTTAACTTCTATCAAGCAACTACAAAATACTGGTCGAGGCTGTCAACCTCTTTAGTCATAATCCTCGGCAGATAAAAATCAGTTCAGCTTCAATTATTTTGTGCCAATGAATAATGTGAGTAGTCCTTGGCATCGGTTTATGATACCAAATTACATCCCACTCTGGCTGCATCTGCAGAAAATCGTGAAGCTTTCTCTATTACTGCATGGAAATAATGATAGTTCTCCCTTACTGTTCTCAATGTTGCAAATATTGTCCTGACAGTACCGCCACTGCAGAAGAAGGGCTGGTCTGAGCTGACGGGTGAATGACTACCATGGGCCAGCGTTAGTCCAAGGTCTTCTGCAGTGTCTTTGAGTGGTGCACTGTAGGCAGTGCCGTCTTACAAGCCTTGTATTTATCACAGAGTGGAAAAATGCGAAAATAATTCTAAATAATACACTGTGCCTCCCCTGTATACGTGGGTAAAGTAAAATTTTTGCTTTTGGATCTGTGGGAGTGAAATAATGACAGCACTGATCATTTGGGCCCCTCACCACAAGAAGGACATTGAGGTGCTGGAGCGTGTCCAAAGAAGGGCAAGGAAGCTGGTGAAGGGCCTGGAGCACAAGTCTGATGGGGAGCGGCTGAGGGAACTGGGGGTGTTTAGTCTGGAGAAGAGGAGGCTGAGGGGAGACCTCATCGCGCTCTACAACTACCTGAAAGGAGGTTGGAGCGAGGTGGGGTCGGTCTCTTCTGCCAAATAACAAGCGATAGGACAAGAGGAAATGGTCTCGAGTTGCGCAGGGGAGGTTTAGATTGGACATTAGGAAAAATTTCTTCACTGAAATGATTGTCAAGAACTGGAACAGGCTGCCCAGGGAAGTAGTGGAGTCACCATCCCTGTGGGTATTTAAAAGATGTGTAGACGTGGTGCTTAGGGACATGGTTTAGTGGTGGACTTGGCAGTGCTAGGTTAATGGTTGGACTCAATGCTCTTAAGGGTCTTTTCCACCCTAAATGATTCTATAATTGTATGGAAATATGTTACTCTAAAATAGAGGTTCTAAGATCCAAGAAGGAACAGAGACACCAACTGGAAGGGGGGGATACTGGGCACTTAAAGAGGAGACAGCCATAAGGTTTCTTTTAGGACCAGTATGCAGACTGCCTGATCCTTGGCACTGCATCATTTTGCTGAATCTCAGGTCCAGGTGAACGCTGGATCTAAACCTCTCTGCGGGGATCACAGGGGAATGGTGCTAATGAGTGCTGCCCAGCAGCCGCGAGGAGAGGGGGAAAGAGCCGCCGGTCAGCCCTGTTCGTCGAGCAGGAGAGTGGGCTGGCATGGGCTGGGGACGGAGGAAAGCCCCACATTTGAGGGTTGAATGTTGCAGCTTAAGAAAGCAACTGCCATCAGCTTATGTACCTTGATTTGTCTTCAGCAGCCCCGACAGAGCTGTTTGGGCAGGAGGTGGGGACAGCCCACCTAACCCTGTGGAGATAGGGAGGTCCCTCACCCCGTGCTATTGCCCACCTCTCTTCATGAAGCCGGCTCTGCGGTGGGGGGTAGCTGGCTGCATCCGCGGAGCTCCTGCTTTGATTTCTTAGCTGGCGTTGCCCAGGTGAGAGGGACTGTGCCCAGCCAGGCATGTCATAAACTCTGCTCTGCAACACGGAGCAGGGCTGTAGAGGACAAGGGACATGCAGGCGAGGGTTGTGACTGCCATTAAAACCCACCGGTTAAATAAAGTGCTGGCTTGGATGTGGATGACCATGTTTTGCTCAGCATTGCACACGCATGTGTATGGGGAGACCACAGATGATTTCTGGGTGCTCAGGCTGGAGCCATCCCCATCAACCAGCCTGCAGGCTTTGCTGCTCCTACTCTCGCCAAGTTTTCCCACTGCTTGGCCTTATTTCTAGGGAAGCGTCAGCTTTGCTCTCTTATTTGTGCATGCTTGTTCATAAATGCCTGACCTCTGATTAAATAACGACATGTTTTAGTAGCATGTAGATATTACAGATAATCCAGGAGGGATCACTTTTTAGGGTAGATTAAATATCTTTGCAGCAAAACTAATTACTTTTCCAGAATTTCCAAAATCTCTTATGGGGCTTCTTCTGTGAGTGGAAAATAGCCAGAAAATTTCTTCCTGTTTGACTTTTATTTTAACGGAAATAAACAGCACTCTCATTACTTTGAAGAAATCTAAATACGATGCTTATGTTTTAAGCAACATTAAACGTTAGTTGTGTAGACCGCAGAGGATATGATGAGACATAATTAAGAGAGAGTTTGCTCTACACGTGTAGTACCTGCATGGCTGCGATTCCTGGATAAGAGGAGGAGACTCTGCCACTCGGGAATCTGTGTAAACAACTAGACAGCGTTCAACCGGAGGAGCCGGCAGGGGCCAGGCTGCCAAATAGCTAATAACAGTGGTAATAAATATTTATGAACGCTGCATTTGAGCCAAGCTGTGTGCTTGACTCGAGTCTCTCTGCGTACACACTGCGGGTCAGCTGGGAATGCTCCGTCAAATTTGTCTCGCCTGCAATGACCTGGAGTTAAATTTTGTCATCTCATAGCTTGGAGGTGTCCCCTGGCTGCTCTGGCAGGGGCTTGGGAAGACGATATTTCTAGATAGGATGAAACTAGTCCTGAAGTAAAGATGGACGTGAAGGTTGGTGGACTGACCACCTTAAGAAACGAGGGTTTTGCTTTAGCACTGCAGGTGCATAAGGTATTTTTTAAACTGGATCTTCAGTCATTTTTCTCTCTATTTACCCTTCCAATCAATGAGTTAAAACATAATCCTCTGATCCGGCTGAACTTTGGGAGAAACGCGCTCGCGTATCTGCTAACGGCAAATAATGGTCAAAATGGTTATTAGTTTGGATAAGCATCCATAAATGACTCCTTCTCTGACATTTCCCTTTATAGGTGTGCTTAAATAAGATGTGGATCTAACTGTGTTTTGAATGATGGAATGAATTATGTCTGTTATCATTAATGTGGCGCTTCATAGTCTCCAGGCAGAGGAAGGTAAAGTCTTTCAGAGCAACACTGACATTCCCTATGCAAATTACTGCCCAGGACCCTGCACAGCGCACAGGGTTGTAGGACAACTGTAAATCACCCCGTTTAAACTGAGCCCTCTTATAAACACTGAATAATAATTTTCACCAGGATACTTTCTTTCAAACTGCAAAGAAAGAAATGTCAGGCAAGTTGATATAGATTGGAGATGCAGGAAATTTATCATTTGTTTTTATAACTGTTCTACTGTCATGTTGCTATTCTAGCAGTTTTATGAAGAGCTGACTGCTCTATGTTATAGAGTATTCATAAATGATGATTAATTAATCCATTTTGGTGGCCTACTCTGAGCAAACAAACCTCAGAGTTAATTTAATTCTCCACTCTTGGTTTCAGAGGAAAAAAAATACAGCATTTTCAGTTCACTAGAGGATATAATATTCTCAAATCAGCCACTTTCCAATTAATTTTGAATGGCGAACACAGCAAGGAAATTTTGTTCTTGTCCATTTACTTCTATTAAGGATTCATTTTCAATAATCAGAGAATTCTGAGTCAGCTCATTTTTACCTTAAAGGCTTACTCCTGACACTTTAATAAATTATCGTATGGTGTGTGCTTGAAGGTAACAGATTCTTTTTCTCTTTACCCAATAACCCTCTTGTTGACACACAGTCATTTATTACTATTTCTGCCATCACCTAACTTGCTGGGAAGTAATTCTGATAAAGTACCGAAATGCATGGTGTGGAGTATCGGCTTTCATAAAGAAGGAAAATGTCACGAAAGAAAGAAAGGAGATGTGTTATCCTTGAAATATTTTCTTCCTGCTCTGAGTTTCAAGCTAATTAGTTTCTAAATATGCTGCTGAAGGCTTGAGTTTGCATGGGATAATATTTTCCTATACCAGCTCTTTGCAGCTGGGGTAGCCATGTGGGATGGAGGAAAAAAGAACGATTTACAAAGGGGGGAAAAAAGATTCAAAAGCCTGAGCAAGGTTGGAGTGGATTTAATCACACACCTGGAGTTGGAAGATAAAAGTGGTTTCAACTTTTATGTTTGTATCGTAATATTGCTATCATGTTATCAGTGCTTACAGGACTTCTAGCTGCAAAAGGAAATATCTTTAGGGGAAGGGGCAATTGTGCTGTAGATACAGGAGCTTTTGTAGTGTGCTATCTTTCAAAACAAATGTATGTTTGTTGTATTGAACCTCAATACGTCCTGTGTCAAGAAGAAAACAGAAGCGTTTACGATGCCGACCATGCATGGGATGCAAGTATTTTTCTGAATAAAGACGAGAGACTACCCTCTTCCTCAGGCAAAAGCTGATGACTACTGATCTGCAGTTACACCGCCTGCCCAGGCAGCCCGGGCTGGGATGGCCCTGGGATGGCAACCCCATGGTCCTCTGCCGCTCTCTTGGGCTTCACTGTAACATTCACTTAATGCAGCAAAACGGTTCTTTACATTGTCCTGGCAGGTTAGTGGGCCCCTGTACAGAGAAGAAGGCGGCCCAGCTCTCTCTCTTTTTTAATTTGATTTGGTATGTTTGTGACCATTAAGGTGAGTTCTGACGTAGCTGGTTAATAACAGAACTCCCTTTTAATTTGGTAGAACGAACATATCCCTCTTGTCGTGTTGGAGAGGGACACGCCTGTCCCTATAGGCAGTAGCCTGCTAATTATGGCTCAACAAGTCTTGACCTTTTCGCAACAGGGAGGTTGCTTGCTTTCTTTTTCCTGTTCCTGAAATACGCTGAGGTGCTCTATTCAGAAGGCCCTTAGCAGAACTGCGTTATGAATTACTTTTGGATTGCAGCGTATTTCCTACAATGCCCAAGGTTATCTTTTATTCTTTCTACAGCTATGCTCAGAGAAACAAAGCAAATAAAAAGAAAAATATTATTAACACTCAAGATGTTTCATAATAACACTCCCAAATCTCTTGTGGAAGGTATAAATTAACCCCTCTCTGCATTTACTTTTAATATTCTGAAGCAATAATGTGTGATTCTCATCTGTTTTTGTGACGAGTGAGAGCAGGAAACAGAACAAAATGTTCGAAGTATGGCACATGTGGGACATGCAGAATCTAGATCTAACAGACTGGAAATGAACAATAACCCTTTAGTTACGGTGAGAGTTTAAAAATGTAAATGCATTTAAGTGGCTTTCAAAATTAAACGCGTCCCATGGCACTTACAAAGAATTTGCCTATGTCTGCAAGGTGTGATCACACCTTGTTCAAAGTTAGAATAATAATGTACCTTATCACGGACTGTCTGTAGCTTCTCCTGAGTTGAGTTCAAAGTTACCTTTCAATCACAAGTCTGATTTCACTCTCGACAACCAAATTCCCACAAAAGAAGTTAATCTTCCTGAAATTCATATGCCACGTTTCATCTCAGGTTAAAGCTTCTCAGGGATGTTTGATTGAAATAGGAAGAGGAGTTTAAAAAAGTGTTTAACTTTTCCCTTTTTCTGCTACTTTTCTTTTTTTAACTTCAAAAATGGCTTGATCTGTCGGTTGCAAATATGTCTTATTCTGTTGGCTTTGCGGACAAAAAATGTTTTTGCAGGGTATGCATGTGTGTCTAGAGACTATGTGGTGATGCAGGTATAAATCTAGAGTAAAGAGATTTGTATACATACATAAATAAAATGCAGGAATGGCCTATTGATGTTCATTGTGGTGGAACTATGAAAAGAAGACAGTGGGAGACTGAATTAAAACACCCCGTGAGAAGAAGGGGAAAGGAAGAATTGGTCCAGCCAAGTTCATGTGTGTAACAAGGAGGAAAAGGAAGGAAGAATAGGAAAAGAGAAGCATCTAGTGAATTAAGACACTGGGTGTAGGTAACAATCTGATCCTTGGTAGAGATCTTCAATTTAACCACCTCTCTAGGGATATGTGACCTTCTCAGTTCAGGCTACGGAAAATATTAATTCACTGTGTTCAGCCGTGAGCGGGACAGAGATGGGAACATCTTGAGATGGTGGGGGTCTCCTATTAGGTTTCATTTCCTGGAAGCTTTTCCTCTGTTTCAATGCGGCCACGCAAGAAACTTTGCCCTTGCATATGCAGCAAGGTCTACAACTGCTTTGGTTTCAGTGTCTCTCAGAAGGGGTTGGTGGCTGCTGCAATGGGGCTAGAGCGGAGCAGAAAATGGGAAGGGCTCTGCAGGAAAGGGGGTGGCAGTATTAAGGGTTGTCCATTAGCTTTTCAAGGTGAACAGATAATGAGAAAAACATTCACCAGACTGGCAAGTAAATCTAATTAACTGACTACTCAACTGAGCAAGTGGGTCTTGCTGGTTCTTCTCAAAGCCTGATGCACGTATTTTTGCTGTAGTGTTTGACTGAGGTGCCTTTTATGCTGTTACTTGCTGGCTTAATAAAAAGCTCTATGGTTTAAAGAGAATTTTTTTTTTTAGGAGAAATTACTCTCTCGCTCTTGTTTGTAGGGGCGATAATATTTAGGGCTGTATTTATTAGCTTATCTTGGCTGTTAAATGTTTATGACTGTTCTTTATCGTCTGTGAAGCAGGGGAGTAAAGGAGACGAACTAGAAAACAGATACTGGAAGACCTTGCGGATGCTGAAGATGTGATATATAGAACAATTTGTAAAAGCATGCTTTAAATATGTCAGAGCATTTCTCAGGAGACTGCATGAAGGGCAATGGTCAGACAACATGGACTGAACCCACTTAGTTTTGAGCCTGACATTTGGATGTGGAAAATCCTCCTTAAATTTAAATTCCAACAGAGTTCCCTAACTTTTCTTATGCGAAACCTGCTTTTTGCTGCTGCAAGTATTTCAGTTTGGGAACTCTGTTATGAACGTTTGTTTCTAATTACAAATTTTCATGGTTTACATTTGGAAGCAAAGCAAGGGATTTGCTCCGTTCATCCCATTTGCTCGCTCCACCTCACGCTCCATGTTTGTTGATGATGGCAGATGACATGACCGTGACTGTGCTTTAGAAAATACGTTGCTGTGATTGGCACATCACAGCTTTCATACCAAAACTCTCTTTCAAAAGAAAGAAGGTACCTTGATGCAGGTTGATTTTAATGTCAGTTAACTTGTCTTTCTCTACCGCGTATGTCAAAGACAGAAGTGCATGTAAGGTTGCGTAACGTTTGATAGGAAAGTATTAAAAAAAATTTAAAAAAAGGGGCAAAGAAAAGAAATATGGCGCAGCACTGGTGAAGAGAACAAAGAGGAAGGGGGATTTTACAAATATATTCTGGGAATGGATAAAGTTATTCTAAAGGGCAATTAAGCTAAGTAAATAATGAGAAGTAGAATAAAAAAAAAAGCTGAAAATGACTGAAATGTTGACCTCCTTAAAATGCCATAAATGTTTTATAGTTATGTAACCCAATGAAGCAAACATATAAAAAAAAAAAAAAAATCTTTGAAAGCACCTCAAAGCACTGCAAAAAGGCTGTAAAGAATTGGCAAGGTTTAGGAAGAGAGAAAAGGAAATGATGCTGTTCGAAATAGTTTAAAAAGTAAATAAATTTTAAAAAGTCTTCAGTTGACTTTTTTTTTTCTGTTGAAGCAGTGGAATGTTGTACACCTGTGGAAAACCTAAGTATTTTTTCACAAGGGTTCGGGTTGCTACAATGCTGGTCAGAGCCAGAGAATTTTCTGTCACATTTACGTAGCTGGGTGGTGTTATCTTCAGATTAAGGACATGGTATTCTTCTTGTCTGGTGCTCTTTCATATTAAATCTCTGGCTTTGAAGATATGTCTTGAGTAGCTCTTTTGAGCAGGAATGTATTTCCTTGTTTTAAGATCTAACTACAATTAATACAGATATACGTGGTGTCGCAGCACAGTGGTAAGAATCTTATTTTTAGTCTTGCGAAAAGTTTTATTTTACTTTTAAAATTAGATTAGGCACAAATCAGTCTTGTAAAACTTTTTTTACATTTTTTGATTGATTGAAGTTTTAGATGTATTTTTCTTTTCTCTTCACTTGTTTATTTCTACTGATTGCAGTGGTTTTGCTGCTTTATTTTCACCACTGACATGGAAGTGCTGATGGTACGACTTTTAGGAGCTCTGTCCTAATTAGGATTTAGTGAGTAACTGATTTTTGATGTTGTTTGTCAAACCACAAAGTAAATAACATCATACATAACACTGATTGAACATCTAGCTTTGGTCTGGTAAGGGAGAAAAAAATATTTCCGTTGAATGTTTCATTGCTTTTCTTGTATCAAATAGTAAAGGAAAACTCCACGAGCACAGTAATGTCTCATTTTCTGTCCCAAACTGTATGTGTGTTTCTTATCTGTAAATACATCTGAAGCTCCTTGTTATTGTTCTAAACCTCCAAATGAACGAAACCCTTCAGAGAGGAGCTAGATTGACACCTTTTGAAAGAGTTACGCTGTTTAGGTTTATTTCAAACCCAGTCTGTTCGCTGAGACTTTTCCCACTAACTTTAACGAGCTTTGCTTTGAAGTGTCCATACAAAGAAGTGTTTATATAAAGAATAAAGTACCCCAAACTCTAGGCTTGAGCAGCCTTCTGCGTGAGCTGGATCCTGGAAAAGTCTGGCTGGGATTCTTGTAACCCTCATTAAAACTCAAAGGAAAATTGGTTTGATTTCTGTCTGTCTTGGTGGAATTTATCCCTTCTCTGCATATGACTAAATCATCTCTGCCAGACATGACTCATCTTTAGGATTCATAAATTAGAAAGTGAAAATATCTCTCTGAGCCACAGAGTATTCAATAGAAGCCATTAAAAAAAAAAAAGAATCCATCGGAAGATCCCCTTGACAATCTCTCTGCAAACTCTTTATCCTAATGCAGTGTCACTTGGGCATTTTCTAATTTAACCATCAATGTGCTATTGCTTCATGGAAGTGCACACATTTTTGGTATATGAGCTTAACATTTATTTGTAATACATTTGCTGTAATTGCGAACACCAGCCTGAGTAATGGATAGGGTTTGTGTAAACCACTTGCTCGTCAAGGCTCAGGAGGGGAAAAAAGAGAATTTGCCAGTAGCCCTCACTGGTGGCGTGTTTTAAAGTTCGGAAAGACTAGCAGATATTCCGTTCTTGCCTTTTTCAAGATTTAGTCCCAGGTTCCTTCCCTCATGCAAAAACTTCATTATCTCCCACCTGCTCCCTGCCGAGGCCACTTTGTGAACTGCTCACATGTGAGGTACGTGGAATATACGCTCACAGAGGAAAGAGTGTTGCAGTCAATGTACTGCAATGTCAATGTTACTGCTCGCCATTATCATTAAGAGAGCGGCAGTCTGACCCGAAATTAGTTGTAAATAAATTCTTCCTATCTGATACATTACTCCTATTTAGTAAATTTTCTTCCCCACATTTAAATATTCTTGAAATGTGCTTCAGTAATCAAACTAATTGGAAAAAATGTTTAATCAAAACTTGATTTAAGATGTGTTCCTACTTGCACTTGTTTGGGGGGGATGGGATAAAAGATTATAAATGGATGTCATAACAGCCTAAGGAAACATGAACTTCTCTGTGCTATTTTTTACAACCCATCTTCACTGCTGAAATCCTGTTAAAAACACAACTACAAATCAAGTCACTGCTTGGTGCCTGGAACCCTGGTCTACATCATCCAGGCGAGGCATTTTCCTGAACAAAGCAGGATCGTAGTGCAGATGCCATGCCCATGCAATGAAAAGAACCATGATGTATTACTTGTTTTTTAACTCTGCTGGGGGCTGTTTCAGTTAGATGGGATTGACCTGTCCAATGTATCGATGCCAATGCAGAGAGAGCATGAGGTCGGTGGTTACAGGGTTGAAAAGCAGGCAGGAGTCCTCCTGGCAGCTGGTGTCGATGTTGACTTTGGTTCTGTTGTGCTTGGGCTGCTCTTCATCCTCAGGTTTATTCATCCGCTTATGGTGCATTTGCATCTCTTCAGAGCAGCTTGTGTCACCGCTTATTCACAGACTTTCAGGTTTCTTTGCCCCTGACATCTTAAGCTAGAAGGCCAGAAATAGCTGACTTTCAGTTTGTTTTTAGATGGTTAAATAGCTGTAATCCATAGCAAAAGGTGGCGTTGTGCTGATTTTAATCAAGGCACTGTGATTATTTCTAAAATTTGAAACACTCTGAAAAAGATTGTTTTGAAGTGTGTGTGTGGGGAAACCTGTAATAATTCTATTTACTGGAGAGTAAAGTATGGCTTTTCACTTCTGGAAGCCTTGCCTCAAAATAAGTGTGGACGTGAAGTGAAGTGTTCTCAGCTGTACTCTTGTCCTCCCTAACTAGTGAGTACATACGGTACTGGTTGGTGTAAAGGGGCAACTGTTGGACTAGTAAGATGAAGCAAGGAAGCTGGTGAATCGAGCAAGGAAGCTGGTGCTGGATGGTGAAGGGAAAGAGGGGCCAAACTGTGCAGCAGCTCTTTGCACTTTTTTAGCTAGCGGTGTTAATCTTCTAAATAAGCAATAGATTCACCTACAAGTCTTTTCAACAAGGCAAACTGAAAGTGAGAGGTGTTTTTTGGTTTTAGTGCTCCAACAGCTTCGGTCATTTCCATGCAGTGGTAGGAGATGCCTTACAGCCGCGATGCTTTGTGTATAGGTGGGGCATGAGATGTGGGCTGTGCTGCTCCTCTGTACCCACTCATGGAGTAAGCTCATGCTTGCATTGCTCCCACCACACAGCATTTCTGCACATATGGCTCAAAAACACAACAATTATTTTGTACGTCTGTTTTTTCAGTGTCTGAAATAGTGTGAGAACTATGTTGTTGCTTTAGCGGGATGTTTTTATGCATGACACTGGTAATCTGTGTTGCATGCTCAAGGACATGGAACAAAAGAGTGGGAAGATGTGAGGATTGAAAGCCTGCTGGGAATGGTGTTGGAGGTCTGCAGAGAGCTAAAGCCAATGCATCCTTGTCCGGACTGACTTTTGGGAATAGTCCCTAAGTAAACCGCCCTCAAAACCCAGGACCAGGGTTTTGATTTGGAGGAAACTAGATAGTTGCTTCCAAAAGAGGAGCCAGGAGCAAGCAGACACTTGCGCAATGCGTGGGAGACCAGCCCTTACCATAGCTGCCTTGGGAAGATGTCATTGAACTGCACAGCTCACTTTATTTTTGGTTAAAAAGTATATTAGCAATTATTTATGGGTTGGTCTGTTTTTATAGGGAAAGCACCTAGATTTTCAAGCATCTGAAGCCAAAATGTTGTTCTATATCACATCTAACTCGGAGTTGTTGCTCAACTATTGTTAGGGTCATCTACAGAAACATACCGACGTAAAAACTGGCAAGGGGAACAAAAAAACCCCCCAGAAATGAGACAGACAGGCAACGACCACAAACCAACTTGCTCAGAAACCCTCTTCTAACTTCTAGCCTACTTGATGGTCAAGAAGGCACCTCACAAAATGATAACAAAATGATCGTCTGCTGTAGTTGTAGAAAGGGCTCTGCGAAACCAAATATTCCTTTTTTTGTTCCTTTTTTTTGTTGTTGTCCCCGTGCTTTTCGAACCAGGCGGGGGTAGTGAATGATGCCGCCTGCCACAGGGCAGATAACGAGCTGCATAAGGAGATTTCTAACCCAGTCTTGGACTCTGCAATATGATCTTTTATGGTAATTACACACATAATTTGTATATAACTTCAGTTGTCATGGTAGCCTGATAGCGCTGTGAGAGTGCACATGCATACGTTCTCTTTCCGCAAGCAGAAATAGTTTTATACCGTCTTCGCCCTCCAGAGGAGCGCACCGCCCGTGCAGAGAGGTTCTCTTTTCCCCTTGCTGTACGCACCGAACTCGCACTAGTGCCGGTGCCAATTGCGCACACCCGCTTGAGACCGGAGCGTGGTGAGCAGGGGACTTGTGCGACCACGTGGCAGTAGAATTAATAGGAGCTACTCTAGTTCTACAAATCTCCTCTGCACCAGGAAAGAGTCTGACCGGTGTTTTTAAAGAGTAAACGAAAAATATCTTTAAACAATGTCAAGAATGCAAAAATAAAGGTACAGGCAATCCCTCTCCTGCGAAACTTGAAGTGGAATAACTGCAGCGAAGTGCAAAGCAGTCTATGTGTTAGGGGCGATGGTGCATTCTGGTTAGGATTTTATTTTATGGATATGGTTTCTATCCAGGGACTACGTTAGGCATCTCATTCAATATGACTCAACAACAACAACAAAATTTTAAATTATGGTTTTGAAAAAGCCTTTACATTCCAGACAGTTGTTCTTTACCATAATCCATTTGGAGAGCGTGCGCTGGTTTGCACTGCTCATGGTAAACCCCTGAACCGTGCTCTTGGTAAAGCCCTGAACTGCACAGGTTAATATCCAAATACTAAGGAAGCTTATTAATGAGCGGACGTGTGTGAAAAGCTTCTAGGATATAAGATGGGAAGTCTTTTGTTGCTATTGCTGCCAGATTGGAGAACACATCACATGGAAAGCATATTTTTTTTATTCAACTGAATTTGCGATCGGCCAGTGGAATAGGCACTCTCTTGATCCTTTTCAGAAGATATCATAGCTTTTAGATACTAATCTGTGAACTTTTTCAAATTAACCACCAAAGCACTACACCTTCTCTTACACTGAATAAAAGAAAGGTCTTCCCATTTGTTCATTGGTATGCTGTCCAAATGGTATTTAAAAAAGAAAAAGGGTGTATGAATATAGATGATTTTGTTTCTTATGCACACCAGTTTCCTTCTGCGATAAGGCTAGATTTTGCTTTTACTGTTGTCAGTCAGTGCATATTTCATAGGGTAGTGTATCAGCCGGACTTGAATGATGGTGGGGTTTTGTGGTATATCTTACTTCAGCTCACACATGATTAAATTATATTTCTTCCTGTCTGAATAAGCACTTATATTGGAACAGATCCATACTTAACTCAGAGTTAGGGAAGCGCATGTCAGTATTTCACTTGTGTCGCTTAGCTCAGTAAAATATCAGTTTTGATGAGGTAAAGATAGAAAATCGTAAAAATGGGAGGGGGGAATCAAACATTAACAGTATAGAAAAGCTGCTCTTTTCAAATACTGCCCAATAATATACATTGCACTCTCAAGTTATTGGAACATAGCTTGGTCAAAACAATGACTTCGTGTACTGAAGATAATCAAAGAAAATCTTCCCCCTGCCCCCCTTTTCTTTGGAAGATGATTTTCTAGCTCTGTCATGAACATCACAGACGCATGATTAAATCCGGCATGCTTTGCCTTCCTAGGAAAGGTCCTGTCTCTGCTGCATTGCTCCTGAAACCTAAAAGGTAGGACTGCTTCTCTCAAGTTTTCTTTGTGTCACGCTCAGCGGGGCACCGAGGGCCCCCGTCTGTGCTGCAGGACCCATCTAGGGAGGGATTTGGCCCTTTCCTGGGGGAAGCAGTTGGACCCGGCTGGGGGAAACCTCCCTTGGGGCTGGCGCAAGCGCTGGGGGTGTTAGAGCTCCTGGGAGGAAGGTGCTCCAGCAGCTCCGAGGTTGTCCTGCTTGGGAGCTGCCTGGAGAGCCCAGGCTAATCAATTATGGAGAGTGTAATAAATGGTGGCATGGGCCCACCTGATTTCATTCAGAGTTCAATAATACCCTTTAAAATAATTTTTAGACTAATTGAAGAGCTACCCATAGCCTCAGCCTGTCTTTGGTAAAAACATTTGGACGCGTTCGTTTAAAAGATCCAAAGGCTGAAATTTCTAATAAGCAACTGCGAGCTTGTGCCTTCTTGCTTATCTGCTGTCAGTAAGAAAGAAAAACCTGAAGTTAGGGAAAAGGCGAGTTGTAGGGGAGGAAGTCAGGGTGGCCTGAGCACGCTCACGGGCTTGGACACGATGATTGACTGAGGAATGGGGGCTATTCGAAGCATCTCTCGTGGAGTAAGAACACACTCTGCGACAGACTGCTGCACTGCCTACATCTGAGGAAATCTTCGGGTAAGTGAAAGATGCACAGGTATTGATCAAAGTATGATAAAGCTAAGGATAAATTCCAGCACCACCCCAAGACAGTGATGAGCCACGTTACACGTAAGGAAACTGAGGGAAGAAAAACCAGCCTGAGAGAACTGCAGGTAATGGAGAGACAGGATAAAGAGACAGGATAAAGAACAGGGATATTTCTTATTCTCAACTTAGGTGTCACGCGTATGGTGCAGAAAAATTCCTAATAGAAATGTTCCATTTCTTTAAGCCCACTGAATCTTTGACTTAGATGCCAACTTAGCTCCCCAGCCAAAAGTTTCACCTAATTATATAATACCGAAATCTATATTTAGGTCTCTAAATAAAAGTGACCTGGATTTGAGAGTTAGCTCCACCTGAAGTTTCTTTAACTCTGCAGAGAAGTCAATGAGTACTGCAATTTAAACCCACTGAAAATTAGGCCGCCTGGCAAGACACAAGACATTTATCTTGTGACTAGTATTGCTTGTTTGTGTGGAACGGGAAGAGGGGAGGACAATGGTAAAAAAAAAAATAATTGATAAATGATTTTTTTTTTTTTGTTCTTGTCCTTCCTCCTTCCACCTCTAGGCTGCTGTCTTAAACGGCACCAGACTGTTGTTCACAGGCAAGAGAACTGTGGCTTCAAAATAGAGCATTTGCAGTCAGGTAGCTTTGCTCCTTGATCCTTGGTAAGCCCAATCACACCTATGCGCCCGCGTACCTCGTGTTGGTATATGTATATGTGCCTGTGTATATTAGCGCAGCGCAGTTCAGACCGCTTTATTAGTTGAGAGGCAAAATTGCCTGATAGCTCTGCAAATCATCCTTAAAGCCTGTGGCACTTTGGATTAAACCATATATATGTGTGTGTTTGTACATACGTAGGTTGTTTATGTATGTGCAGACATACATACATATATATAGTTTATGGTTCATGTAATGTTGACAGGGAAAAAGAAATGCAGCACTGAGCAAAGCACAAATGTTCATTAGAAGGCTGTGTACCACTTGGGGTATTTTTTAGCTGCACAAAACCTATCTTTAAGAGCCAGTGGTGGGGGAATGATATTGGGCCTGAGCTCTGGGGTTTCCATCGAGCTATTTCAGGAGTGCCTGAGGAGCCAAGCTTATGGGGAAAAAAAAAGAAAAGCAGAATAAGATCACACAGTTTTCTCTGCCCTCAGTGGTTTCTTTCAGTCTCAGTTAGACAAGCCAGCGCACTCTTCTCTCGCGGGGACCTGGCTTCAGGTTGGGAAATGTTATGGAGTCAAAATTACTGCATTTTCCAGTAACTTGTTGCATACAGTTGTAGTTAGAAATTAGCAGAAGACACTTTGCTCCTTTCCTCTTAAATTGCTTGTTACCTCTGAGCAAGTGGTCTTGATTTTTATTTCCCAAACAAAGAAAACTGATCTCCTTCCCTTCCTCCCTCCCTCCTCCCCGTTAGTCAGCATGTCCAAAAAAAAATAGCAAAAAAAGGGTACCTACGGGATTCAGGAGAATGGTGAGGAAGAGTTCACCTCCTCGGATACTTTTGTCCAGTTCCTGAGGACCCCCAGGATATTCCTTGTAAAAAATAGTATGAGTGAAAAGGCCACAGGTCTGTCGAGGGAGCACCTGAGAACAAAATAACAGCGCCGTTGTGACATTAACTTCTTTCTGCAAACTTACCCTGGCACAGCCCCCCAAATCCCTCCAGCAACTCAAAGAAACCAAACTGCAACCCTTTCTGCCTCTGTGCTCTGGCGTGTTTGTTTATGGGCTCCTTTGTGCCTTCTGTACTCTCGTGGTAAGCGAGCGCGGTCCTGCAGATGTGGAGATTTCCAGACGCCAGCTCTGAAAAGCTGCGACACACATGCGCCGAGCTTTCCTGCAGACCCTTTTATTCAGCTCATACGCTTATAATAAGTGGTTGTTTCCTGGCATTTGGAAGAGGAAGAAAACAAAAAGCCAAACCTCTCTTCCCTTAGCAAGGTTCAGTTTATTAGCAGGTAAATAGTGCTTCCTGGCCGTCTTCGCTAGCTCAGGCAATTAATCTTACTGTTCTTGAGACATCGACCTGAATTTGTATTCAAGGCTGTGGACCACAAAAGTCCTGTTGCTTCCTGCTTTCCTCAGTCCCGCAAACCACACCGAGCCCCTCGTTCCTGGTGGTGAATTGTGCGCGGGACTGGTGGGAGGCTGGCATGAGACCAGCGCGAGGTCGGCTCCCCGTCCCGTCATGAACCAGGAGGCTGCGTGTCAGAAACGAGCCAGCTAGCAGGCGTGGGAAAACAACTCCTCTTGGAGCACGAGGGGTTGGGTTCCGTTATTAGCTAGGTGCTATCGAAGGGCTCTGGTAAAGTAAAGACAACTCTCAGGGGTTATGGGTATTGCCTAATCCATGCAGAGACATAATTCACCTGGGGAAGGGCTTTTGTTTCCCTCCAGTCAGTGCTTTCGCTGTTCTACACAGCTAAAACAACAAATAAAAGCTACATTCAGCAGAGCATTTTAATACATGTGTAAATGCACCGCTGAATTTGAGTCTATTCCAATCGTAATTGGACTCCGTGCAGTAACTTGGTTTTGATGAAGACATTCCTTTTGTCTTGTTTAGGAGATCACAATTTTGACTTTCTGTACATAGGCAATATTCAAGTCAGCTGGGACTTTAAAGCGTCCCGGGACCTGCCCTTGAAATATCTCTAACTTCACTTATGCATATTCAATTTTTGTGTTTCACCTATCTATAGACTTGCAGCTGGCTGTAAGAGAGGCCACATAATTTTATACATTTTCCTGCCCTTCATGCAGTTGCAGCGCGTATGTGAGGAACCTTCTCTCTCCTCGCACAAATGCGTGGTCTGGAGGAGTCGGGCACGTGTCCGGTCCCTGGCTCTGGCAGTTGCAGAAGCAAAGCTTGGAATGAAACCTCGGCCTCGGAGAAGTGTCATACTTGCTGGAGGAGATTACTTACACCTGCTCACCTTCCCAGGTGGTGGATTTCTAACCCTTTCATGCATAAAGATGAACCAGAGCTTGAAACATAGATCTTAGGCAGTTTAATGAATTTCAAAGTACGCATTTATGACTGGGTTGATAGTTGACGGGACTACAAGTACATTTAGTTTCTGAGGATTACATTTGCAGTTGCCTGAGTTTGTGTGACACTCTTTTTTTTTTTTTTTTTTTTTTAAAACTGGCTGCATAACAAATGCACTATTTTGGCATCCTTACAAATCCTCGATCACAGAGAATTTTAATGATTGCTGTAAAACTTGAAGCATTTGGTAAAAATAGCATACTTTTGAGTCACTTAAAGGACTATTGCTATGAAGCATGGAAATGCAGTGTACCATGATGCCATTGTGGATGAAGCCCCGTCTGTACCGTGCAGGCTTCAGGTGTGGGTATTCTTCTGTGCTGGTCACTCGGATGTGCCAGACCTTCTTCCAGGCCTCGTACAGCTGGATGTGAACGGGGTAGACCCCGGAGTGGTGCGGAGCCACTGCGTAGCCCATGCCGGTTGGTATGCCGTGCTCCTGCGACACAGCAGAGGGAGGAATATATTTAGGAACAGAAAAAGAACATGTAATTATTCAAAGCTTATTTTTCCTGCAGACAGCAGCAGCGGAGAAGCTGTTGTCCTTGGACAGACTTGTAGCTATTTGTATGTAGCACAAGCTAAAAATGGGGGGGAGATGAGGGGAACTGGAATTACAGTTTGATAACCGCAGAGGGATGAATAATCTCTTGGATTACGTTGCGTTACGGTTATATGGAATAGATTTGCCTGCTTGTTCATTACATGTTGCGTGTATTTTAATATGCATCCTACCTGTTTGGTTCCTTTCAAAGGTGATCCGGTAAGCTGATGCTGCTTATTTACTAAGCTATCAAACAGCATCAGAGCAGTAAACAGATGGAAAAAATTGTTGCAGTGACATATGTGGGATTTTTTTGTTTCCTATTTCTGGAATAAGAGCAAGATTCCTTCCTGATTTCAAAAATAAATAAATATCCTCTATAGCTTCTGAATCTGCTTATATTTTTCCATGGTATTAAGGTGGTAGCAAAAAAAGCTGGGCTTTGACAGACAACTTTTTCATTTCATAAACATTTATTTAGCTCCATTTCTATGAGGACGTATGTGCATTTTCATGCATATAATCTATAGGTTATCTTGAAAATATCTTCCGATGGCACAATGAGGTAGTTAATGTACAGGCAAAAGGAATTAAGGAAGAAGCTTAATTGTGAGCGTGCTGGGCATGTTCCCTTCACTCCTGATGCTCTCCTGCCTTTGTTCTGCTCCTCATCCCTCCCGCTCCCGACTTAGCGTGGGCTGTCTGAAAACCCCATCTGACGACGAGGCCTGATAAGCACATCTATAAACCGGGATATATTTAAAAGACAGCAAATTATTTGAAGTGTAAGCTAGACGTGTGAAAATGAGGTAATTACTTTCATTGGTCTAAGTGACTATTCCGAAAGGCATCCAGCGTTTATCATCAGCTACTGGCAAAAAGAAAGGCTGCGCTCTGCCTCTTCTCCTGCTGAGGCTCATTTCCAGCAGGTCCAGTAAAAACCCTTTTCAACTCTTCCACGGCATCTCCAGCTTGCGGGGTGTCCTGCCGCTGCGGCTCTCGCCGGATCCCTTCCCGCGCTCCGGGTGTTTACTGAATTAGTTTTACTTCCCAGTACTACACGATACATCAGCTGTTTTCTCTTCATATAAAATTGATGTGCAGAGGGAAATGGCTAAAATGTGAGACGATGAGGTTTATTTTTTTTTGGCCTCCCTCTTGCCTGCATGATCCAAGAACTGTTGATTACTCTAATTCCAGGAACAATAGGTTCTGCTGGGCATCTTCAAGTACTTTGCAAAGAAAGGCTTTTGGTTCATTGATAAAAATTAAGTTAAATCTGTGGGGAACGCTTGTTCATACATCACATCATGCAACCACTTAAAATTGTCCATTCCTTATTAGTAAAGATCTTGGGTTACTGACTGGTCTTGAAAAAAAGAAACCCAAACTCACTATTTTATAATTTACTGAGAGGAAAATGTAATTTCTGCTTATTAATGTTGTTACGTACCTGAAAGGCATGAGTCAGTTTAAGGGTGAAATGAGGAATAGCTCTATGATAAGAAGTGTTAAATCACTCTTTTCTCTATTTTTTTGCCATTAACATGTATAAGGAAAAAAGCTCTATCTAAAGGTTTCTGAAAAATCTGGCCATTTATTACTCTGCCTGAGTAGTCTGATTCTCACGCTGTCAAATATACTGTGTTCACTTAAATACACTGTATTAACTTGAATCTACAACCCTTCACCAAACCCACGTTAGGGACTATACAGACACGGAAATGTAAGGCAAATGTGTCCCAGGCTAGATAATGAACACTGCTCTGAATGATATGTCCAAAAGTAGGTATCTGGATGAGTACATGCAAAATCCTGTTTATCTACTTACTATTTGCTGCTGGTATTGCCATAGCAACAGAATGGTGAAATGGTAATCTGTCACTCACAAATAAAATAAGGCAGATTTTCATAAGTTCTCAATATGAAAAGCTAATTAGCCTCTGAATAAAACCTGCACACTGCATAGTTCATCATACAAATACATGTCAGTCACTCAGATACCAGATATGACTTTAAGAAGGAACAACTAACAAATAATCGTATTTTCTTTGACCGCTTTCATGTTCAGTTTACTTGGATAAATTAAATATTGTATGTCCTCTTTTAGCGATTTCTGTTGCTCTGTTTCCTTTTTTCCTCTCATTTTGTTTAAATTTAGTTTGGGATTGGGAACTAATGTGTTAAAGGAAGAGTATACATTTGAATCTAAGCTATTGGGCAAAGTGGGAGAAGCCTGTAGTTGAGTACATGTTCTTATATACTCTAAGGAACAATATCCTACAAGATTTTATTGGGTTATTTTTACATTCAAGACTTCCAATGATTTTTCTTTTTTCATTTAAAAATTTGTTCAAAAACTTTATGCGTGTGTTTGTCTAGTTTGGAAACCTTCTGGCCCTTTTTGGCGCCGAGAACAGCAGCATTATGTTCCTTTGCACACTTAAGCTGGGACCCCAGAGCCATCAATTTTGGACAGGTTATATTTGTATTCCTGTTTTACTTCTGCATTAAGAGACCTTCAATTCTAATTTAAATGACAGTGTAAGCTGAAGCTGCAGCAGTGGATGAGTTCAATATTAAAGGAAAATCACTGTTATAACCTGTGAGATAGGGGGAAGACAACTAAAATAGTTGTTGCATTTTTGGCAGGAAATTCCCTGAGTTGTCGCTACTTCCCACGTATTGGTTTGCATCGTGGAGCGGCCTGGGAGCACGCGACCTGCCTTGTTTTAAGGGCTAGACCAGGTGAGAGGATGCTCTCCAGGAGCACACCTCGTGTCCTCCAGGCACCAGTGAGCACATGGTAAGCGGCTCAGACTACTACCAGCTCAAAATAACCCTCCCTCTGATGCCCGCGTGTGGCCAGCACATCTGGCCAGCTGCAGCCGCTTCACGTGGCAGAGCCCAGGGAGTCGCTGTCTCACGCTCGTGCTGACGGAGCCAAGCCAGAGCAATGGGAATTGGAAACTCGTAGTCCTGCCGATGCAGCCCGGCTCGTCTGCGCACCCTCAAAGTTGCCTTGCCCAGAGCCCATGCCTAGGACAGGTACTTTTACGGGTGATCTGAAAGGCTGAAGCAATCTGCCAAGGCTGCTTATCTCTCTCAATTATCAGCTTCATTCAAGCAAGTGAAGATTTGCTTGAAACTCCTAACCTCTTTTGACCTTCCTATTTGTACAGAAATGAGCCGTGTTTGCCATGACTTAGCACGTGCTCTGTGTACGTATTCTGCATTTGCAAAAAAAACCTCTGCTAAAGGAAGGGCAGGTAATGCAGAATAAGCACTGCTCTCCAGAAGGAGGTGTATTCTCAACAAGTAAGTTTGCATTCCTGTAACAGATTTTCTGTGAGCAGATGTTGGAAATTTGAATACAAAACAGCATCTGGAAGATTGACTATTTATATTAGCAGGATCTTGTCTGATAGAAACCCCCTAGTTTTTGGTTGCACCAAATATTACATGTCCTTGTTAAAATGCAGTAAGAAATTAAATGAAACAAAACCTAAAACTGGCATAACACAACTGGCATTCTGGTTCTTAAAGATCACTGGTGATTTGTTTTACAGACACATCTAGAATTGACCATTGTCAGAGAAAGAATAAAAAAGCAACCTTTTAATTTATTAAATCTTATGTCTACTGCAGATCATCTTTTCATACAGTCAGTGGAACTGCAGCATTCCTTTTGGTGTAAAGACTTTTATGAGATGAAGAAGTTAAAAATACAACCTCAGATAAGTTTGCTAAACCTTTTGACTTTGTCCAACAGTAGGTGATAGAGTAAATGTAGTATTTTTTAAGATGTTATCTTCCAAAGTTAAAAGATTTACCTAAGCTTTGCATATTCTTAGTCCTGAGATATATTTCGAATATTGCTGCACAGGGATGAAATTTCCTATAAGAGATTACATATTACTACATCAGTTGAAAATATTTAGCAAAGTTTCTCTTATTTGGTAAATGAATTTGCTACTTTCTTGCATGTCAGCGCTCACAAAAATGTTGTGTTGCATTTTATCCTTTATGGACAAGAGTTACCTTTCTGGATAGTTTTTATTGAATAAATATTTCAGCCTTCAATTACTTTTAGTTCAATTCTAAACTTAAAAAATCCGTTTAAAATCTCTCTAGCTAGACAAGATGGCTCAGCAAAACGAGAGGTGATTGTTACTGAGATATAGCGGCTCCGTGTGTTGGTATTTGCTTTCGCCGTTGTTTTTTCATCTCCTGGTGTGCTTCCTTGCCAGGTGGCTACGCAATGAGCCAAGAGGACAGTACGAGGGGTCTTAACGAAGCGGGTTTTCTGGTGTCGGCGTCAGATCCAGGATTGACAGGGACACGGGAAAAGCCAGCTTTTCACCAGTCTTGCATAGCAGCCTCCCAGATATCGCCATGACTCCTGTTCTAGGCATGCCTCTCACTGTAGCAGACTACCAAGAGGCAGAGGTGATGTTGGGATTTAAGATCTTAGGTTTCTGAGGATGTGAAATGAAGAAAGGCGGCCCAGGACTGAGGAAGCCCTACATGACTAGGAAATGTATAGACTCTGCATGAGTGTGGTACCAAATAAAGCTGAGAAAGTCGAGGCAGTCTTAGAGATGTGCTGTCAAAGCACGCTCCTGATATGGACAAAAGCACTAATGAAGATGGACTATTTCGGAAAGACCTTAAGGTTAGGCAGAATAAATCTCCTCCTGTCTGCACAGGATGATGTTATCTTATCTATGCAGACCATTTACAGAACATTTTTAGAGGCAATCTCTGGTGGGCATCTCTCCTTCCCAACATTAACTACAGATACTAATAATGGGACAAATTAGACTCTCTTTTCATCACATGTAGCTACTTTGCCTTTGGTATGTGGTCACTGGTCTTCATATTCTTGGTATTTAATTGGTATATTAAAAGCTCATGGTTTCTTTGTGGTTTGAGCAGCTCAAAAGTTTTAGGCAGGGGAAGGGCTAATGTGCATCTGTAGTTGGTTTATAAACAGGAGATTGAATCCAAGGCGTGTTACTAGACAGGCTCTGAATTGATTTGTTTTATATATGTGTATCTCTGGATCGATTCGTTTGTCTTCTGTATGTCTCTCACTTCTTCATATCAGATCACAGCTACCTTTTGACAGTCGATGATAGTTTTTGCCCTATCTCTACCGTGTTTTGGGCACATGTGCTCACAAATGAGCACTGAAAATAATCACTGAGCAAACAAATCAAGGGACAAAATAAAGAGCTACAGGCTTTGGATTAAGTATATTCTACTTGTTTTTGTCAGATAAGGATGTACAGAAGGGGGGAGGAAGGATATCTTGTCATTAAAGGATGGCAGTGAAAACCTGGTTCCTTTTGGTTTTGGAATATATACCATCAGAGACTTCTGTTTGTGCAACTTGTTTACTTCTTTGTGTATCAATTGCATTGCCTATAAACAAGGAGAATAATACTTGAGATATTATCAGTTTGCAAAATTTAATCCAAGGCTTAATGCATTAGTGTCTTTAAAGGATTTTGGGATCCTCTAATAGAAAAAAAGACCCCACACAATATGATCAAGTCAAACCCAACTCATAATCAAAATAAATGTAATTTCAGTCCTTAGCCAGGCTCTGAAACATACCATCCATATTTACGTAAATAAGATGACATTGGGATAACAAAGTTCTGGGTAGTCTGCAACCTACTTTACCAGAGTTAAAATCTCTGGCTCTTATTCCTCTGAGTCTGAGGATATCGTGAGCGCTTGAGAAGAGATTTGGCAGGGAGGGCTGTGGGAATGGGGCGATGGATGGAGGCAGCCATGGGGTCCGTCCCTCAGGCACGCGTGGAGAAGGATTTTGCCAGGCAAAACTTCCCGCGCTGCCTGCCGGATCCAGAGCACTGGGGCTGCTCATCTCCCATTTATGAAAGATGTGAGAAAGTTTCTTCCTTTCACCAACTAGGCATGAAACAGTAGAAATGATAAATATCTCAGTGACACTTAATAATTTGGAGGGCTCTTGTTAAAGGCAGTCTCCTGATTCACAAGCAATTCACATGTAAGGGAATCTTTTAAAGACTGTTGATTTTACTAAGCCCCAGATACACAGAGGTATAAATATCTGCATTTAGATACCTAATTAGCAATTAGTTGTATATATACAAAACTCTTTAGATATCTGATTTCTACATGTATTTTGTGATACAGCTGTTTGAGGCAGGCTGCAATTGTAAGCCCCCATTTTATAGGGTGTCGTTATGAGGTATGGATATAGTCGTGTAAAACAGAATGAGGTCTTTTATCTAGTTGCCAGCTGTAGCACCTGTATTTCTTGCCTGTGTTCAGCACACTGTATGTATACTTGAGCTCCTGCAAACCAAAGATTATGCATACAGTGTAAATACAAAAGCCAATAAAAATTATGCTTATGTACATTTAAAGCTCCATGCAATAATATCCATGAAATACTGTTTCAGGTGCACCGGCTTGTGTTTATTAAGCTTGACTTTAATCTACAACACTCAAGAGAATGCCATTCCTTTCATGAAACCTTTTCTCCCAGTGAACAACATCAATCCCAAGCCTGATACTCTCCTACGTGGAGAAACTGCTGACTGTGATGGGACTTGGGTGCAGGTTTCTGGACAGTGTGATCTGTTTTAGCTTTCTTCTAAAATGACAAAGCCAGGAGGAGCCAACAGGTCTTAATAAACAGAATTTTTGATGTGGTATTTGGGATCTTAAAGCAACCTTGACGGTTCTTCTCAGCCATAATGATGTGCTCTCCCATCCTGAGGACCCTGTTACCTTCTTACCCATGTTTAAAAAATGAACGAAGAAATACAACATTAGGTGAAGAATGGATGTGATCCTACTTCCAAATAATTATCGCGGCTTTCCTTGCAGAAACTGACACAAAGTGTTGTCTCTACCTGCAGCTAAGACAGGAGGTGGGGAGATATGGTCAATAAATGGGAAATGCAAGAGAAAACAGCATCAGCATCAAGCTGTGCTCCCCTGAGTATAATACTAAATAAAGACTTTAGAGCACAAATAAAACATGTATAACATCAAGCTGATTTTCTATGTCTTGTTCTAGATCTCGAATTTAAATTTGGATCCACACTGTGAAGTCAAAGAATAATGAAGAGGGGTTTGCTTTAACTTCGGAGGACTTACAGAAGTGCAGCTGTAGAACAGGGAGTCCCTTTCCCAAGTAAGATATGATGCTGAGGATGAGAAAGCAGGGGAGGATACAAAACTACTCTGAAGTCATGGCTGGGACCCCTCTGATAGCTATCGGGAAGGTTGTCATATCAGAAAGATAAATTTCTCCCACAGAGAGGATTTCACAGGAAGCCTTTTGAAAAGAAATGTTCTCATAAGTAAATTGTACAGCTCATATAGATTCAAGGTGAAGAGGTTGGTACAACCCCTGTCCAAATGTTAGCAGGAAATAAAACTGTAATAACAGCAGCCTTTCACTGACATCGGCTCCTTATTTATAGGCACCCTAAGGAGTCTCTACCCTTCAGTGATGATAGGGGCATGGGCTTTATCTCTCTGTAGTTGAAGTTGCAAACATTCTATTACAAGCCCTATTTTCAGGCTATGCTATAGATTTTACTCTTAGAGATGGTTTGACCTAGAGGACCTTGTTTCCTGAAAATACTAGGAGAATTTCCCGGTAGGTTTAAAGATGAACAGACTGTGTATTTTTGAGATAGAGATTATTTAAAAAATTACTCTTACATTTAAAATCTCAACTATATTCGAGTCTCTGGGCCAGGCTACACAAAAGGCGTGAACAGGCCATGCCAGGAATGAAGGCTGACAGTAAAGCAGAACTGTAGAGAGGAAAAGAAGTCATCCAAAATGCCTCTGTACTAACACCCTGCCAAGCGGGAGATGGGAAGGGGGGAAGTCTGGCAAGAAGAGTCAACAGTTAAGCCATTTTTAATGAATTTTTTTTAAAGGTTGTTAGGAAAATGTTTTCGTAAACAAGGGAATAATTTGCTTCCAACTGCTTGTTCAGGCATCTGCCTCTGCCTGTTTCCTGATGTGCCTTGGCTCGTGTGAGGGATGGGAGGAAGGGGCAGCTGCTGGCTGGCCTTTCTGAGCTGCGAAGGGCTGAGACTTGTGTTCCCTGAGCGGCAGAGAAAGCCCCGCTGTGTCACTCTGCTCTTTTGAGTGGCTCTGGTTGCTTGGCATTTCTATGCCTTGTCAAAGGCACAGTGTCTTTTCCAAAGTGAGCGTTTATAGATTTCAGGTTTTCTTTGTCATGCTCAATAAGCAAGTCGACTTACCCTGAAAGGACTCTAAATGGTTTCCACCTGACCTCGGAGTACAAGTTCTCTGAGCTCTGGACAATGCTAGGAGGATAGCTCTTGTAAGTTAACAACACAAATGAGCAGAAATGAAACATCATTATCTATGAATATTAGCAACAGGTGAGCTATGTAAAAAGCATATTTTCGAGGAGGTAATCTAAAAAAAGCACAGTGAAACCCAGCAGCTTCACTTAATTGCTTCATTTGCTTCAAGATTTCTCACAAACCATGCACAATATTTAGGGGTCACTGCAACTTTCTCCCTCCCCTATTGGGGATGTTTGCACTAGACTTCAGAAAGCTGATAACCGGTGTATAAACCCCTTCCTAAAGCTTAAAAGGCCAGCTGATGTCTGCTGAGATTTCACTGCTTCTGATCCCTGTGGTCTCACCCTTGGGTGAAAGGCTGCTACCTCTCCAGAAAGCCCGTGTCAGTGAAAAAGGCCAAGACAAAATTCAGCCCAAGTTTGAGTCACAGAAAGGCTTTTTTTGGGCTGTTTCCAATCTTTCTGCCTTATTTGCATATCTATGTAAAAATACATATATATATATATGTATAATACAAACATAAAAACAGCTTGGAAAGCATAGCTATGATATGCAAAGGTATCCTAGTGAATCTTTTGGCAACTTTTACTCACTATTGCAAATTCTCTGTTGAGGATCATCTGCTCCACCAGTGACGACTCATTGTGGAAGAGGTGAGGCTGCATGTGACTCCACATATGGGGAAACCACCAAAACTCATCCACAGACCTCAACAGCAGGTCATCGCCTTTATCTTCCTCTTCAGTCCCTGCAAAAGACAGAAAGAAAGAAAAAAAAAAAAAAGGTAATAGAAAAGCAACAGCAGAAAACGCCCATAATTGTTTTTTAAACACAGAAGAGGCTGCCATAAAACCTAATGTCCTTTGCCTGGTTGTCTCACTGAGCTGCAGACAGGTTCTACCGTACCACAGCAGGAATGAGGTGAGTTACCATGGATGCTAGCCATCCCTTTCTATTCCTGGCACAGTCTTAACTGATGGTAATTCTAACAAGAATTAGTTTTCAAGGGCTGATTGTTGTGCTATGTAGTGCACTAGGAGTATTTAGCAGTTCAAGGTCCCCAAGAAGGTGGAGATTGGATGGACTTGTACCCACCTGCTTTGGTTCTGCCAGACACTGTACGGTTGTAGCTGGCCCAGGTGGCTCACAGAGAGCTGTGTGCCAGAATCTCATCAACCCCCCACACTCATAGCTAGCTCATTATTAACCTCGGTAAATTGAAATCTGATAATTTCTGGTACAGTTTGAAACAAGTTTGCAATAGTTTCCAAATATAAGCAGGTGGAAAACATGAAGCTGTAACGGCAAAGGGGTTCCGAATCTTGTTTCCTATGGTTCAGTATTCAATTTTTGCCAGGTTTAATCTTGAAGTAAAAACACTGCTGCGTGAAGAGCATCTGCTTCAGGCAGAAGCAAGCATGTGTGGTTATAAAAAAGAAAACCTTCCATTTGAGAAATAGTACAATGCTGCTCCCACCATCTGCAGACATATGTCTGCAGTGCTTTTTCAGATTGGAAAGGCAAAATTACATTTCAATAACTTCACCCTCAAATTCCTCAACAATATTCAGTTTATTAGCAGCCTTCCTTCTTGTTCCTTTACCGTTTAAATGCTTTTATTTAGCTTCAGTCAAAGAAATAATAGTCAAAATCAGTTTACTGATGCAAACATAGGTATCTTTTCTTCTTACAAGCCTTTGAACGCCTTGCAAAGCTCATTGGAAGAAAACGCTCCCTGGATGTCACTGTTGACTTTTGTGGCATGAGGCAGGAACATAGAGAAATGGCTGTTCGGTACAGGCGCTTCAGCTCTTTATTTTTATTTTTCACTTCTGCAGTGTTTTTTGAAGAATGCTACTACACAAGCAGAGCATTACTTTGAAACTTTCTCCTGGTGTCACTGAATCACTTTACCCCCCTCTTCGCAGCACTCTGCAAGTTCTAAGAAAGTTGCTCCCGCTGATGGGAGTGCTGCTGGAAAAAAGAAAACCACCTTGTTTTCTAGGTAATTCCTTATCGAAAAGAAAGGACCGATGGCTGCTCCTTCTGTGAACCTCTGCTCCTTTGTGCAAAACTTCTGTATACTGCATCTGCTGAATGACCGCGCTCTTGGTTTTTTGGGGTGTGTGGTTCACTTGCTGTCACCCAGGCACATGCAAGGGAAATGTGATTGGGGGAAGAAACTTAACGTAGGCTTTCAAAATAGGACAGAAGAGAAAGGGGTAGGAGTTTGTGAAGATCTCTTCGTTGAAGATCTCTTCGGTAACCCAAAGGTAGAAAACAGAAGGTAGGGTTGAAGAGGGGGAAAAAAGTGGATATTTGAAATCTATAAAGAACTACAGTCATTCGACATAAGATTTAGGTCAAAGTATAATTTAGTGCCTTATTAACACTTGAAGTAGAGTGTGGTTCTTGAAATAATTTCATTATTAAAGACTATATTTTAAAAATCCTATTTTTTTGCTACTGATTTCTTTGTAATTTTTATTTGTAAGATACAAATTTTTTAACTTCAGATACAAATAATCAAACTTTGCACTTTTTTTACTGTAACAAAAATCAAACAATATAAAGCATAACTCTTTCCAGTTTAAACAAAACCAACCCCACGCTGTAATGGCAGAGCTGAAACAGAAAGGTTGGAAGTTTAACATTTGGTGGCGGTGTCGCTTTTAAGGATAATATTCTTCATAAGCCTTTAAAAAGAACGTTGCTTGATTTTATAAACTCTTAAGTAGCATTATTTCCAAAAAATCTCATGGGAAGGTTCAATGGAGCATTTGATGAGTGCTTATATTGTTTAAATATTTTTGCCCAATCCCTTATTCAGAGTATTGGAGGCAAAACAAGGGATTTTGAGGTTTTAATTTCTTGTACAATCGGCATTCTTTATGTAAATTTCTGTCTTCATTTTAATGTGAAATCTGAAAAATGCAGTAGACTTACAACGAGGAGGTGAACATATATCTGCTTTGAGATGCAGTATGCACTTTACACAGGTAGGTAATAATTCAGTTTGTTTGTGCATAATAAATAATCCCATATTTTAAAACTACAACCGTAACTTAGAGGTCTCTTGAGCTCAAAACTGAAACTAAGTTTGAAGTTGCTATCAATAATCTTACAAATCTTAAATGCAAATCCTGACAACATCTTAATTTCTATTGCCACAGCATGAACAAGTAGAAAGTGTTTGCTGAAACTGCATAACTAATAGGGTTTACTCAGTTTTTTGCTAATAGCGTTATGTCTACAGTACATAGTTTACCAGTGCCGCAGAAGAGAGTGGTGGTGGTGGTGGTGAGATGATGAGCGGTGAGGCTGATGTGTCAGCTATTGTACTTGTGCGCAGGCATACCAACTAGAATTGGTATTTGCAGTACAGATGTCGGCAACATCTTTTGATGAAAATGTATAACTGTTTAATCTGCCAACACATTCCCATGCTCATCTCCCTCCTGTAGTTTTAAAATGATCCAAGTTTTGGAAAGGAGAGCAAAATCACACATTAAGGAAGTCAATAAGGCACAGCAGTTGCAATGCGCTAATAAAACATGTTGAGTATCTGATACTAAAAGCCTCCCTGGGTAAACAAGCCACATTTACAGTAATTAAAGAATACCTTTCCATGTTTTATTTATATTAAGTCAATAAAGTGTATATTGTGTGGAGAATACTTTGAAACCTTTCCACTAAGCTGATATGACAAAACGCCACCACCAACCTGTAAATGAAGTGTTCACTGAAAAACTCAGATGCGTCGCTGAGCACAGGCAGCAGCAGGTCCCTTAATGGAGGCAATGACATGCTTCAACTCATTAAGTAGTTCTGTGCTATTTTTGTAAGCCTTGAGAGCCTGAGGAGGACAGGCACACATGCACGTTCTCCTATTTTCTTTCTCTACAGCAGTAGCAAATCTGAAATTGGTCAGCATTATATCAGCCGGGCAAGAAAACCTGTGACAACAATATGGAGGCCGTTGGGATGAATGAAGAAAAAATGTATTGGCAGGTCAGGGGTTTGATTTTGTAGAAAGGCTGCATGTTTTGTGCCAGCCACGGTTCAGTACGTCATAGTATTTATAATAAATTATCTCTTTCTCCACCACCTCCCCTCCCTGAATTACCTTTCCCTGCAGCGGACACTGTAATGACTGATACCAGCTTTACTCTGTAGACGGCCACAACCGAGCAGCATCCTACTTTAGGGCGGCTCAGGGCTTTGGGCTATTTTTGTTTATTTTGCTGTATTGCGTGTGTGTCCAATTAATCTCCAGAAGGAATAACTACAGAGGCAGGTCAAGATGAAGTGAGGAGAGTGAAGGAAGAGGATGAAGTTCTGTCTCCGAAGTTGCTCTCTAATCACAGGTCTGCCACTGGCTTGTTATATGACTCCAGGCAAGTAATTCCATCTCTTTCTACCTCTCATTTTTCTCGGGCTCTCCAGCCTATACCTCTAGTCTGTAAGGTTTCCTGGGCAGCAGTTGCTTAGCATTATGTGCTTGCACAAGGGGAAAACAGCCTGGACTTTGAAAGCGACAGTGATACAAATACATCATTTTTGGTTTCCTTCTCTCTACTCATCCCTCAAATCCTTCCTTATGTCCTCTTCTCCCAGGGACCCCTGTACTCTCCTCACGGGTGGTGAAACAGAGCCGTAAGAGCTGGGTAAGCTCATCTGGTGTTCAAATACTGGCAATGAAAAGGGGGGTACTGCTACGCCTACACTGAGAGGGGTGACCTGCCTTACTCCACAGCTACCTCATGGCCCGTGACAGCTGGGACTGCATCATTCCTAGCTTTTAAACTTACCCTCCCATCCTCTTGCTGCTGTAATGCCTCCTCCTCTGCTCCAGATAAGCCTCTCGGCTTCCCTGGCATCACTCAGTCAGTGTCACTAAATGTGGCTGAAGGGGTTGACAGCCGAGGATTTTGGAACTGGTCTTCAAAGGTGGGAAGGGCATGGGGTTTGGAAAGGAGAAGGACAGGAGGTGTCTCCTTTGAAGCGAGTCACTGAAAATGTCTTTTTTTGCCTTAGCAATACTAGGGAGCAGCATGGCTCAGTGGCAGCAGAGGGAAGCCTGGGTGGAGGTGCAGCAAAGTGATAAGGAGAAGGCAAAGGAGGAGAGGGAAAAATTAAAATTGAAAAAAGGATCATTGTGCTGTGGAGAAATGGAGCAAAAGAGAGAAAGGAGTCAGGAGGAGGAGGAGATATAAAAGCGCCTAATCTTCCACAGAAACACAGTGCAAGTGTGCAACTTGTTACTGTATTGAGTATGAAAGGAGCAGGGTTTCAATACAGATTTCTTTTCACCTTGTTTTCCTTTTATCATCCCCCCTGATTTGCGGAACACCGAGATAGATCACCTTTGCAGTCATAACAAAACCTTGTGCATCCCATTCAAACACTTCTGCCTCTTCAGAGGTTATGAGACATGATTTTTCCCATCTTTTGTATTTTGTCATACCTATCATACTGGAAAAAACCTTAGTATGTCTTCTGTGCTGTCCTGTCTTTTGTGGAATTATAAAGATCTTAGCAGCTAGTTTGCCTCCTTTATAACCCTAAGATTTACTCCCGCGCATCTTTCAGAAAAGCACCGAGGGCATCTACGTGTTCCTGAGAAGCTCAGCCGTAGCGTACCTTTGTCCCTTTGGAAACTGAATTAGACACTGGATGCTAAAATGATGGAGTGTGTATTTCCCACTGCTCTACTGAGTCAATGTGTTATTTAAAAAGGGCATGTTTAAAGCTAGGTTTAAAATCCTGTCACCTATTTAACTGCAGCTACCTGAGAGCATGAAGTTCCTTCTTACCTGTGTGGTAAAATTTTCCTGAAAATCCAAGGTTGAAGGTAAAATTTGCAACCTGAGTGCGCAGTAAATTTTGAGTCTCTAGTAAAGCCTGAAATAAATAAGAAATTAACATGCATTTAGAAAAATGAATATTAATTTTTGGAATGCCTCATTTTAAAAGTTGTGTCCAACTGAGGAGATACAAAAAAGACGACCCTGTTAAGTGTTTCACATTTTATTTTGGGCTCATTCTTTTTTATAAGACGATTACAGTGAGCTTAATTTGTTCCATCAGAGTTTGATGGTCTAGTAATGCTAGTAACAGTACATAAGTACCAAAGTAGGTGATGGTTCTGTAACTTGGACCAAGATACTATACATTGTTTACAGTGATCTATGGCAGGACTTGAATCCAGCCATTCGGAGGCAGCAATATACTAAATCACTAAGTCACCCACGCTTTGGCTTATTAATGAAGCTTGATAAAATGTGCTTAAAACCCAAAGTAAAATTAGGAATACTACTTGTCATCCAGATGTGGAGGTGTTGGGATTTACTTACCTGCAGAAACATTTTTGATTGTGCCTGAATACCAAATTAGAGGCTTAAGTGTGAATGAGCAAAACTCCAGTGTTGACTTACGGTTTAAGGAGTGTCCATGTCAGAAATTAAATCCCTGTTTATTTTTATTCTTTCCTCGAAGCAAAAGATAAGACCAATCTAAATGAAATGGAGGAAAAGGATATTGCCTATAGAAAAAATAGGTGTAGTCTTGGTCACCTATCTGTTTTTTCTTGGACATATTTCCAACCACTGGTTCAGCCTGCATGAGCTATCTACATTTACTGTTAGTTGTCAACTCTGCACTGCTTCTAAAGATAGTCCTTGCTGCACAGATAACTGCCCGCTTTCAATCACCAGCCCACATAATTTGGACGTGCTACATATGTGAGATGGATAGTGCATTTATCTCCCTACTGGTCTTGCCAATGTTGAATGGGTTATAAGCTCTATTTTCATCAATTTTCCATGTCTCCATTATGTGGCTCTTGAGAACTTTTCCCATTATCTATTAATAACATTTCTATTGATCGAGTGCTCATGTTCTTGCACAGTTCAAAGACAAAATGAATGCAGTGGTTTACACACAGTCCGAGTGCAGCTGATGTTTCCTTTCATTTAAAAAAATTACATTTTGTATGGTCATTAGTAATTTCTCTTAACGTTACAGGAGAATAGTTTTACCTTTTTGCTCGACCCACTGGTCTAATTTAAAAAACGACAACAACAAACTCTACTTGTGACCATAAACCAAAAGTATCACCAGTCCGGTGTAAATGATGAAACCAGGGTTTAGGCAGCCGAGATGCAGACTGACGGCCTGTGCAGTCCTAGCCCAGAGCCGAGCCCAACCAAACAGGTCAGGTTTCTGCGGTCTCATGATTTATTGTATTTCCTTTGCACTGCAGCGGGTTGGGAGGCGTTTGCTGTAGGACATTAACTTCTTAAAATTCCTGACTCCCTCCTAGTTGTGCAGATATTTGGGCACCGTGCATGTTGGAGCACAAGCCGCTTCTGAAGCATCGTTTCCGAACAGCCGCCTCCTAAAGCAGCATCATTCGGGTGCCAGGTAGCTCGGGAGTGTAATACAAAAGATCGTCAGACAGTGTGCATCTGCCTTGATTTTTTAAATAGAAACGTTTATTTGGGTGTTAAGGAAGATGTAAAACAAAGATAGTTATCGGCTACAACAGTCACCAAGCAAATTCCTTTCCTTGCTAAAGGAAATAATCTAATGGCAGTAAATCTTGTGCTTTAGCATTAAATATTAAGATAGCAGTATGGTTTCCAGCCTATCTTGCCAGACATTTAATAAGTTGATTATTTCAATCCTGTGACAATTCCACATGTGGGACTATATTTACATAATATATAACAACTAAATGTTCACTAAAATGTAAAACCTTAGAGATCAACACCACTGTTAGCTAAGACATTGAGGAAAATCCCCAGTTGGTAAAAACTGGCACTAAATTGACACCATTAAAGTCACAAGCATAGAATCTGAGTCATTATATTTTAGAACATAATTTTCCAAGCTATCTAAAGCATTTTATATATGTTGAGAAAGATGGATGGGCTGAGCAAAATCAATTCAATTTTCCTTTGAGGAAAGAACATTTTGAGAAATTATCATCACTTAACATATAGTATAAGAAGGTACACGAAAAAAACATTATATCACTTTGGTTTTTCTCTCTGATTTCCCTCACGTCTCAATAAGATGACAGAACTGCAGGATAGGCAGAAGCTTTCCAGCCCAGTGAGGTCTCATTAAAAGCACAGAGCGAGGATTAAGATGTAAATCCTGTAACCTGCAGCGTGTCAAGAATTTTTCTCTGTCTAAAGGGCAAATCTGTCACTCAAACTGGATTTGGCTTGGTCCTAAAGACTTTTTTAATTGCAATTTCCATATATGCATATTAATTTATATAATATGCAGCTAAACTTCATTTTCATGACCTCACCTGATTTTAATACTAAGAAGATATTGTCAGCTAAGTCAGTCCAAACTTATCTTGTCACTACTTGCCTGTCTGTAGAGGGGCGGGTTGACATCTTCCACACACTTAATACAAAAAACCCAATCTCTGTTTAGGTGATTAGGGTCTGTCTTCCCTATTTTTAATAAATATCTATTCAAACAAAATTCCCAATGACTCATACTGCCTTCGCTGGTAATTTTGCACAGTAAATAATGAGAACTTTTGTCTCCTGTAGGTACAGACCTTAGCAGCAGACAGCATAGCAAAGTGCCGCGGCAGGAGAAGAGCAGACAACTTTCCTCCATCACCCTTCTCGCGCTCTCCCGGCTGGGTGAACCCCTACTTTGCCTGTGTGTGAGGATAGCTGCAAACATTGCTTGGACAGTCCTCCGGCTCCTGGATGGAGCTGCGCATCCCTGGCACCCAGTGCCAGAAACCTTTCCGGGACTTGCGCAGTCTTCACGTGAGACGGAAGGTATTTATTTTATTCTGAAGGGTTTTGCAGGCTGGAGAAGGGCTATTGAACTTTAACAGCTGGAAATTTTACCCAACGCCAGGTGCAAACACAGCTATTCATGCTCTGCCGTGCTGTCCCCGGCTCCCCTGGGCAGCCCTCCTTCCCGGGGGGGGTCACCTCTCCCCATCCCGTCCCCGTCCCCATTGCACGCTGGCCTCGGGACTTTGCTGCCTACACTGAGGTAGAAATGGTAGGCGCTGCCCACAACTTCAGCAGAAGGGAAATTCACGTAGAGGAATGTGGATTAAAAAAAAAAAAAAAAGGCACGACAAATCTTATTTTGTAGAGAAGATTTTTCTCCTGGGTATTTCATCTGACCACAGTATTTAAGTTCTATCTGCCAGTGTGTGTCTTTTCCTCAGAGTCAGTGGGATTACTTTTTTTTTCTCTGAGTACTGGGGCTTAAAAAAGCTGTAAATGGAAGAAAGCTACTTGCATGTGAAAATACAATTAGCATTCCTCATTGAACTCATAGGGATGTGTTAAAGCAACAGCTGGAACTCACTGTTGTTTTATTTTTGGACAGTTAAATAGATCATGCTAAATAATTATCGTTCCCCAAGGAAAGAAGCATGGGGCACACCTGCACATGGACAAACAGGCATGGCTCAGTGCAAGGCTAAGCAAAGTGTGGGGTTTTTTTAAGGTAATCCAAGTGTTCTTTCAAAGATAAAACCTTTATTGCCTGGAATGTCTCAAAACTCGCGGGTTTCATTTTATTAATTGATTTTTTGCTTTGTCAGTGAGGCTTCTCTCTGTGACATCCACAAGATACGGTTTCTTTTTTATATTGCATTTACATTCAGCAGTCTTTTACATTAATCCACATAATTACCTTTTGTAGACTTGAAGTTGCTGTGTCTTTATTCTTCATAATTGGTGCATCTATTAAGCAGAAGTGATATTTTCCTGCTATGTCCTTGTTAATTATAACTCTATCCTTCATTTACATAATAAACTTTTTGGGGCAATTTCTGCAGTAACATTTCATGCCTAATAGGAAGCAATTTGCTTTCCTTTATTAAGTGCATTAAAACTTCATGCCCCAGACATCATTGACTGTAAACATTTGATTCTGCTCAAATTTAATGCACCAAGGCATTTTGCTCTGCCATATTAGGTTTATTTATGTGCTATGTTCTGGATTGTTAGCTGCTAATGAGGCTTCGGCTCTTATTGCTCTAAGGCCTGAACGCTAACCTCATTTTAATGAGTTCATTATTTGCTGCCTTCTGAACGGAAGACAACAAATTTTCCTTTTAATTAAAGGTCAAAACACCTCTGGCTAAAGAAAGTGAAGAGGTTATCAAATCCTTAGAGAAGGTAAAAGAATGACTTTTTCTGATTTTGATGCCAAGCATGGGCAGGCCAGGCTGAGGCAGAAGGTGTTTGGGGACCAAAACTCCAAATCTAAGCTTAGCGATAACAACGCTAAAACGTGGTACTAGTCTTCCCAAGACATTGTTTAAAAAAAACCCAAAACACAAAAAAACAAAAAACCCCAAAACACAAAAAAACCAAACCAAAACAACCCCGAAAGTCAGCCAAAGTAATTAAAGAGGCTTTACTCCTAACCCAAAGGTCTGCGTGGATCAATACTACTGCTAAAGCATGAGCCCTTCTTTGCATGTGCAATGATTTATAGGGTGCAGAGGACAAATGCCAGATTAATTGAGCTAACAAAAACTAATCTCATGTTTCTTATCGGGGAAAGTGAGGCAAATGTGATCAATATTGGGGGCTGTTTGTAGACAGAGGTATATGCAACCATGTGTTTGTCTGTGTGCAAACGCACGTAAAGGGGGTCGGTGATCCCTTTCTTTGAAAATACCGAGTAGAAACTTTAGTGAAACCAAAAAAGGATCCATTAAAGGAATTAACACACAGATCCTTGTCCTCTGTCTAGTATTTTATACCTGGTCACCATCTTGAAGGCAGGCTAACAAACATGGGTTCATGTACTTCTCATTCGAGAAGCTGCTCACGTCACAGGTAATAGTGTTAGAGACAGGAAGAGTATTTGGAAAAGAGGGGAGCAGTGTCTGTGAGAACAGCTGGTGAAAACTTGAAAATCTGGTTTTGGAGGAAAATCCTAACAGTCTGTGAAACATAGATATTGTTTAGCATGAAAATGAAACTGTCAAAATGTCCTTATAACAGCTCTAAACATTATGTCTGTAAAACTGAAACAAAATTCCTGACTCTTGCAGATATTTCAGGGACCTTCCCAGAAGTTGCTGAATGTGTCCGAGAGCATCAGGAGAAGCCTAGGAGGGACCCAAGATGTGCAGGACTCAACATTACCCCAGTGTGGAGCAGGAAGCCCAACTTTTCATTCGGGCTCCTGGCCATACATGTGGCCTTCCAGAGGAAAAATGTGAATTTTGGGAACCAGCAAAACCTTGAGATCTTGGAGGTTCCTGTCTCTGTGGTCATGGTGCCCAGGGTCCCCAGCCCATGGGGCACTCGACTAGGTAGACCTGCCCAAGGAAACGTGATCCCAAGTTACTACATAGCCTGTCCGTGAGGACTGCGCAATTTGGAGGATGGATGAGAAAAGATCTAGTTCTTCATGCAGTTTGGAAGGACATCAAGGGAAGGAGGGGAAGGTAGGTATTTCTGCTTTTTAGTGCATCTATCACTTGTTGTCATCATGAATTATTTTATTTCCACAGACTCATTCTAGGAAGTGCTTCTGGCACGGGAGGATGTGCCAGTGTCTGGCATCCCAGGGCTACACGGCCAAGGTTACGTTGCCCCATCACCATCTGAGGGATATGACTAAGAATCTTGTCAAAAATGGGCTAACTTGCCATTACTCAAAGTCATCATTCATTTGGGAATGAATTCTAGTCCTGGGTAGTGATTCCACTGCTGCAGTTCTTTGTCTTTCTTTCACGTGTGTGTGCTTAAAATATATATATGCGCATTACTATTTATTTATATGTACTGTAGATATAAAATATATGTAAATATTAAATATAGATATTCTTTACAGTAAATCTTCCTATATGTGATGTTTATATACACTGCTTAGTAAATAGGATTTTTGCCTGGGACCAGTTGCCCAGAGAGGCTGGGGAATCTCTGTCCTTTGAGATATGATCTGATCCAACTTTGAAGTTATCTCTGCTTTGAGCAGGGGCTTAGACTCGATCACCTCCAGAAACCCTTCCACCTAAAATTACTTTAAGATTTGATGAAGATTTTCCCTGTATTTTTCACTTCGAGACAGTTTTCTCAGGCTTCTATGGTACATACTTGTTATTAATACTAAGAAGTCTTTTAATGCATTTATTCATTTTTGTTCCCAGCATCTGTCCTTAATGCTTTTGCAGTTACATAGCCCTGAGGTTCATTCCCAAGCTGTTCTGTGCAGCAATTTGCTGGTGGTCTGTGGAAAGTTGGAGGACTACAAAGTGGTAGCTTTGCTCTTGATTTCCAGCTGAAGATTTGTAGAGAAAAAAAGCAAAGTATACTTTCAGCAGTATTTCTTTCCGCTGCAAGCAGCTGCTGTCAGGATGTGATTTTTGATTGCCTCTTCCCGCTCTTGCTCCCTCCCTGAAATCTATGCTAGGAAAAATATCTGACAATGCCTGATGTGGTCTTGGCAATCTTCAAAGCCAATGCAATCTTCATAGGACTACCATGAAATAGTAATAATCACAGTAACCAACATAAGGATGGTGTGAAATAACTAGTCACTGTTTTTCTGACGGGAAAACTGAATTAAAAAAAAAAAACAAACAACAAAGTGATGTCTATCCTGACATCGCTGACAGGGTCACTGCAAGACCAGAACTTCAGGTTTCTTAGTTTCAGCTTTTGGTTTGGAGCACAAATCTCTGCCATAAGGGGGATGATCAAATCGGCTGTATCCGCGCTTCTTAAAACACAACTCGGTGAGGAATTTATAAACCCAGTGAAGCTGAATCATTGATTTCTTTGTGGTGAGGATTTCAGCCCACTTCACATGCTTATAAAAGAATTTTAATAGAAAATTCTTTAATAGTATAGTGTAGGAAATATAAAGAATTCACATTATTGACTTACTGGCTAGATTTTGAAAGGAGTTTAGGGGTTAAAGTTAGTCACATCCTTAATGGGATTTTGAAATCACTTGTACTATTTACCCGATGCCCAAACTGATTTGAATAGCTGTTAACTGGATCAATGGGCGACTGTCAACCCTCCAGATTTAAATTCCCTCTTAGACACTTTTCACGGAGTGCGCTGTACAAATGGTGTAATTCCAAGCGCTGGCTGCCGAGCACTCGCCACACCCAGCGAAGCGAGCAGGGCTTCAGTCGTCGCCCTGCCTTCCTGAGATACGGGGCTTCACTTCTTTCTGTATTTATTTCTGTGAAGTACTATGCTAATCTGTAGTGCCATATAAATAATTAATAGGAAGGTCTCTGATGGTGCTGAACACAGGCAGCTCTGTCTGCAGATCTATTTTTTATTATAGAGCTATTACTTGAGTCTGTTCAGCATTTCCCTTGAGCTGTCTTAGTGTGAGGTCTGAGAGGATATGTGGGTTTATTTGAAGCAAGAAAAAAAGTCATGTTTTGCGCTCATATGTACTATGTTTATTGCAAACAGAAGAATTTATTTTTCCTTTATGAGTGGAATACACAATTTATCAGATCTACTTCTGCTGCTATTTCGTAACTCCATGCTAAAGTCGGAAAACTGTCTAATTGCATTTAATCGGCATAGAGGAATGCATCTGTTCCGGTAAAGGTTCAGCTAGTTTCAGCTGAATGAGATGAATGGGGTGATACTGCACCAAATTTACTAGCTACTCATGACTAACTAGCTAATAACATCACTTGAGAACTCAGAAGGACGCTTTTGTTTGAGTATTATAGGAGAGATGATGCTACAACAGTGACACAGATACCCGGGCAGTGAGAGCACCTTGACCAACCGCACACGTGTGGGTGCACGTATATAAATAGCCACGACAATTATTCAGTCCCTCTTCTTGGAAAAAGGAATTCATAGCCAACCATCTTGTACTTGTTAGAAGACCTAGCAACAAAAAGCTCAAATGAAGAGCAAGGGGACAGTTTAACAGGGCAAAAAGTATAAATTAAAAATAAAGAGCATTAATAAAAAGCAGGGTTTATTTTAACCAGGACCATATAGATGAGTCAATTGCTTCCAATTCTCCAGCAGTATCTGGCTGGGGAAGATCAAAGGCATTAGGCATGGTGGTGAGCAGCCATGGGACCTGCTGCTGGTGCCGTCGGAACAGGGTACGGCTGCAGTGGTTACCTGCTAGCAGTGATTGCTGTTCCGTGTCGGCGTTATCCGCTGAAAAGATTTACAGCCTATTTGGGAAATCACTGAGGGTCTTTAATATAAATCACTACTGATTCTGAAGGATTTTTTAGGAATACTAACCAAATCTGCTGACAAGTCCCGGAAAGGGAAAAACCAGCATGTGCCCAAGCTGAGAATGCGTGGGGCATTCTCTCCCATCTTCTCCCAGGCCAGCTGCCCACTCAACGGAAAACTGTGGTAAGTATTTTGCTCTCTGAATGAGGTTACAAGCCAGGCACAGTGACCTTGCAAGGGCATGGCCCCTTCTTCCTTGCTTGTAATGTGACAGCAATATCAAGATTAGCAACGTCGCAACTAACTGTTTATCATTTGAGCCAGAATTTAATGGCTGTAGTAATAGCTCAGCTTTCTGGGAAGGAACTGAAGAATCTACATGATGTCCATCAACCTTTCCACCTCCTCTTGTTGCAGACCATGCTGGAAAATATGCTGAAATGTGAGATTTCTCCACTATCTCTCTCTTTTAATCTGTTCAGCTGCAATGGTTTTGTTGCCTCCAAGCAAAGTCAGTAAAGGCAGCCCTTCATTAAGAGATGCTTGTCTGAAAAACGGGTCGAGTCTGCAACTTTCTCTGCTGGTTCCTTCTCCCCTTGGACATAAGGGTCTATTTGTCTTGTGCCTGGATCTCCCTCTGAACTGGGGTCCCGTATTCTCCCACCTCAGACTTTGGGTTCATGGCAGATCTCAGCCGCAGGATGCTGCCCCGTTGCTAAGCTGGTTTCTCCTGCCCGTAGCCTGCACCCGACGCAGGCTTGTAATGACATTTTGGAGAAGGAACTGGTCCATGCTTCCCCCAGCATGCAGGCAGCCAGCCCAGCTGCGTGGTGTGCTGTGAGCACCTTTCCCTTGCCAAGACGAATGTCCCAACCCTTCACGGAAAAGACTGTTTCTCTTTGCAGTCTGATAATTTTGCTGGCTGCTGCCTGGGGAGCATCGAGTACAGCCTTCTGCTGTTTTCTGCTCCTTTCGGAGGCTGTGTGGTCTCTAAAGAACAAAAAGCCTCAGCTCCCATGCTCCCTATGGCTGCAGTTGTTCTTGGCCAGTGCAACAGCCGCACAGAGGAAAGAAGAGATGCTTCTTGCATCTCGCCCCATATCCACACCTGCAGGAGGCAGGTGGGGTTTGTCCATCTGTAATTCTGTTGGAGTGCTAGCATGAGAGAGACCAGAAAGGCAGAGGCAGAAGCATCATCTACCTCTGATCAATCAGCAAAAAACTCCGTAAAATAAGTATTGAACAGGAAAACCATCTTGAGGCTTTAAAGGGACAACATGAAGATTTAAAATAGTATGTTAATAAAAAATTCATGTTCAACAATCGTGATCTCGTTGCAGTAAACTGTACTGGTGTCAGTCATTGTACTGCATGTCACTAATAGTAAAACACAGAGACGGGTATTTACAATTTCTCTCAAGTAATGTTTAGGCCGTGCCAACAAAAGACTGAAGTTTCCCCTTCTTTGGCACTATACAAATACAGAGTAAAGGACAAGTAATATCAACAACTGAATTTTCTTTCAGTTGTATAAGCTAACTTTCTTTCTCTTGTTTCTTGGTTGTTCAGAATTGCTTCTTTAAGCAAAAAAAACCCCAACCTGTTATAGGTGGCCACTCAGTTGTTATAAATTATTTAAGGGCTGGACTAATGGAGGCTACCTTATTTATCATCTTTGATTTGGATGTACTAAGGTTTAATCAGAGTGGTTTTCTGTTCCTTTGCTGCCCTTGGAAATAATTTACTTCGGTAACTTGTCATAAAAATAAAAATTCCTTAAAATTCTCATCATGGACATTTATCTCAAAATTGTAAACTCCTACCAGCAACCTCAAATTTCTAGTTTAAATTTACTGCTTAAAAACTGATGTATATGCTTTGTGGTGGTATTAAGCTTTTTTTTCAACACACATTCAATTATAAAGGAGAGATTGGAACAGAGGTGATATATTCAAAATTCAGGTCTGTCCTTCAGTGTTCAGAATGGGCGTGTTTGCGTGATGATGGATATAACTAGTGGCTTTAAGAGGGTACCTCCATATGTTTAAGTGAAGAGCTTCTAGATCTTTCGGACTGGGAGGGGGAACAAGGAAACCACAGCAGTTACTAATGTCTCTGTTCCTGTTGTCAGTGGTAAAAAATGGGAATATCCAAAATATCCAAATGCGGAAGGACAGAGCAGAAACATGGCTCTCCTCAGCATTTTTTTTGTCTGTGAACAGATATTTTTAAAGCCATATGCTCAGTGTGCAGACTTTTCCCATTTTGTTGTCTTTCTTATTGTTAATTGCTATTTTTCCTTATAACCCCTTCTAAAGTATATAATGGGAATCTCAAATCATTCACTCAAATCGTTTCTATATACCTTTCACATCACTTCTAGCACCTATACACCAGCTGTGTCTGTGGTCTGATATTTTTTTCCCCTTTGCAAGTCTGTCCATTGCCCACCCTCTCCATAAAAATCAGAAACAAGGGAGTCTAAGTTAATGGGATGCCCCAGAGCACCATAGAATCATAGAAGTATTTAGGTTGGAAGAGACCCTTAAGATCATCGAGTCCAACCATTAACTCAACACTGCCAAGTCCACCACTAAACCATGTCCCTAAGCGCCACATCTACACATCTTTTAAATTCCTCCAGGGATGGTGACTCCACCGGTTTCCGGGACAGCACAGAGTGGCTGCTGAGCAGGCACAGCACTTCTGTCAGCAGCTACAAAAACCCAAGTCCCTGAGGACTCCATAAACCCGATGGTTGTGTTGAGGTGCTCCCAGAAGCTTTGGAGATAGGTGGGAGCAAGAAGACAGGCAGCAGTCGTTGTCCTTTCCCAGTCCAGCCTTGCCCATCTATTTCACCGTGCTCTATAGGAGGGGGGGGAAGGTAGATCCTGAACGGGTAGAAAAAGTTACACTTAGTTGCACAAGTGAGAGCATACCTTGCAGCAAAGCGATAAAACCATCTTCTGCTATTCTTTTTTGCCAAAGTAAAAAATGCCTTAAGATTGGGAAAGGGCTGTCTTTTAAATTATTGTGGGATATTTCTCGACCGAGTTGCAAGTAACATACCGGGATCACAGAGTCTCCTTTTTATTTACTTCCAATGATCTAGGAATGCTTCTGTTTTAAAGCCCAAATTATATTTAATCAATCTCTTACTTTTATAGGTCCCCTTTTATCCTCAGTGGGTTGCAATTAGACATCTGGCTGCAGTCTGTAAAAAGTGTAACTGTGCTAGAACTGGAGTCCCTAAAATTGAGTAGGCTCACAGAAATCTGTGCCAGTGCAACGTTTTTCTTTTGTTCTCGAAAAAAAGGATGGCTTGCTAGGAAACTCCTATCACCCAGCTTTCCCTGGTGGTGCTGTGGAGAATTCCAAGTTTTCGTCAGTTATTCTGAAAACTGGAGTTTGCAAAATCTTGACGGGTAAGGATGTGCTTTAAAAATCACTAGGATTAAGTGTTGCTTTTTAATGTTCTTGAGATGTTTGATACTTTTCTAGCAGAGCTTAACTTTTTTGACCCTTCGTCCTTCTTCGTGATGCCGTCTTGCATTATCTAGGGAGCTCACTTCAGTGTTTTGATCGTGTTTGTTAACTGGAATTGGAAGTTTCTGTAAAATGAAAAGGGAATTGCAAGGCAAATGTTCTTGCTTTACACCACGCTCATCTTTTTTACCAGAGGTCACACTGTTTCTGCCACACCCACGTCCTTCAAGTTTAGAGTAGAGGGACATAAAGCCTGTTTTGTCCTTGAGGATGGGTCCAAAATCCCTCCATCCCAGAAAATCCTCCTGCTTACCACTGCTTTATTATACTTCCCAGCTTGAAGACAGCATAGTAAGTTGTCCAGAGAAGGAAGCTGGAAGATCCAAAGCAAAATGGCAACGCCCATGGTAGGTTTCTACTCAATTCTCTTGCATAGAAACGTCAAAGGCCAGTATGTTCTCTCATAAAATCAAGCCAGATCACCAAATGAGGCTGACAAACTTGAAATCAACCATTTCAGAGGTTCCAGTAGATTACTTTTTCATGAAACTAAGTAATTTTAGGTAAAATTGAGAACAAATCTCTCTGAGAGCCAGAGGAAATGCTTCAGGTCATAGATGTATGGTTAAAAAGTATCACCACACCTTTCCAAAAAGTGGGAAAATTATACTCAGAGCAAAACTGAAGTACTGCCCTTCTTCAGATCACTCTGGATTAGAGACTTGAAGAAAACTCAGACCTGTACCCTTGAGAAATTCAAGCGGTAAGATGTAATTGTTGTAAAGTATGAAGTCATCTTTCAGCCCTTCCAGTGACTTCCTAGGAAGGGAACTCTGATAACAGGGAGCCCTTCTCCCTGGCACCACAAACCAAGGCAGATCCAGGGACAGCAGATAAGTCCAGGCTTCTGCTAGTTCTGACAGATGAAGCTGGCTGCCTAGATCACTGGATGAGTTTCTATGCCCTGTGTTATTCAGGATGTCACACCAAATTATCCCAATTGTCCCCTCTGGCCTTCCCAGCTTAACCTTGTGTAGGTGCTCGCAGCAAGCCAGCCTGTCCCAAGCCCCCTGAGTGGGGAAGAGGACCGGCTGGCTTGCCAGGCTCTGGAGAAGACCCTGAGCAAGGACAGTAGCTGCTCCCTCGCCCCATCAGTGGGAGGTCTGGCAGGGAATTTCAGCCACCAGGGAGAAAAAGAGGTTTTGGGTGAATTTCCTACCATCTGATGGAGCTCATCCCTTTCTAGATACTGCTAAATCATTCTTGACAGGGATGATTTATCCCCAGGGCTTCTAAAACTGCTTCTGCAAACAACCTTTTTTGGTATTAGAATGCATTGATTTTCCCCAAGTATAGTGCATCTGCAAAGTATTTTCTGTTAGAAAGGTACGCTCGAGCTCTCTTCAAGCTCCCTATCCATGATTTTCTAAATTACGCAGGACGAATGCTATGCTATGCCGTAAGTACACAAAGTGAATTATTTGGAAGGGAGAGTAAACATTTCTAGCAAGCACTTTTTAATCAGAGAGTGTTTACTGATGTCTTTTACGACATGTTTTCTTGGCTGCTTGGAAGAGAATGGGAACATAATTTGGAAATTTCTTATTCTTTTCCCCAACTTATCATTCGTATGAGAACACATTCCTGTGGTATATAAAGCCTTCCATAGTTTTTGGTGAGAGATTCAGCCCACACCCTAGAAGAAAGGTATGTCTTCCAAGCATAATAATGTCTGATGACAATAATAATACAGTGAAAATCGGTGTTTCTAATGTTTGTGATCCTTTCGTAAGTCTCACAATAGTTGAAATTTTGGGTTTTTCTCTGTTCTCACGTATATGAGAACACCAGCTGTCAATCTTTATGGTGAATAATTTTCTAGCACTCAGGAACAGTGAAGAAAGCTAAGCTCACTAGCACATTAAATGCTTGCATAGCATTATCTCAGAAAACAAAAGAAGTACAGAAAGGTTGGGGGGGATGTTTGTTTTGGTTTTTGTTTAAAAAATATTCCTATTTCAAAGCCATTCACATGCATTTTGGTGGCAGGCAGAAAGTGGCATTACTGAGCCAGTTCACTTTTAAATCTAGTTGCTTTTGATCTTGGTCATTATAGGTAGTACTTTTCTCTCTAAATATTCCCATTGAAAACTGTGTAGCTACTTGCAGTATAAAGCATGAATCCATATAACTTAGGATCATTAAACTGAGAAAAATATGTTCAGCAAAGTATCAACCTTTTAATTATAGGTGTTACACTAAATTTCCACTCATTTCTGAAGTGAGAGGTTCTATTACTCTCCTAGCTGTGAGGGAGTGCCATAATTTTATTTTATATGGGAATAGCTGTTTAAAAATCATAAATACTGGATTGTTCTGATAGGTTTTACTTGGCCGATGCTCTGCTACCCAAATGGGATTGTTTGACAAGGTGTACATTCAAATCCTGGAAAAAATTTGCAACTGTAAGATGAGAAATAGCTAAAAGACAGGTGGTATTTTTCCATTGTGGAAAATCTTCCTTATTTCTCAAGCTCTTCTATGGGCTCTGCGTTCCCCTTTCTTTGCCCCCTCTCTCCTCTGCTGGGATTTAGCACACCTCAAAGCTTTGCTGTCTGAGGCTATAGCACCAGCAACCAGCCACTGAAATTATTAAACCGGGAATATTTCTATATGATGAATATCAGCTGGCTTTGATCAGCTTAATGGCAAAAGAATATTAGAAGACTGGTTTTAACCATCCTACAGTGAGCTCTTTCCAGCCTTTTGCATACATGTAGATCTACAGGCACATACCTGTGTCTGTATATATTGCGATGAACTGTAGCTTTTCACAGTTACAAGCTTGTCCTCTTACACTGGCATAGCACAGAATATTGTCCAATATAACAACAGAGGAAAGCGAGGGCAAGTACTTATGAAAGTACATGATTCAGCCAAAAATTTTCCCCCAACACATTTTGTCAGTTAAACGGTTTCAAGTCATTTTACTCTAGCCTGGCGAGCACTCAAAGGGTGTTCAACCAGCACCGTGCTGCCCTGTCGTACCCTCATGTCGATGGATGCACTTTGTAGTGCCTTCAGAGAATGCCCCGTGCAATGTATAGGGGCTTGTTGACCGTGCCCCGCAACGTAAACCATAACAATAAGGGTAAAAGAATAATAACTTCCCTTTTCTAAAGGCAGTTTCTTTCTCCTATGGCTTAGTCCACTGTAGTTATCAGCTCTCAACACACGAGGAAAGAGAAAGGACTTTCCTCTTACCCTTCACGAAATCTTGGAAGGAGAGACAAAGAGTAAGTTGAGCGTAGATAATTTTACATCCAAGTCTCAGCTGAGATCCTGACCTTTGGAAATTTCTAAACCTCCCTTCGGCATCATCCTAAACTCCTGAAATCAATGTGTGTATCGTCAACTCAAAATGTTTCCTTATATTAAGCAAACAAATGACAAGGTGTCACCAGACCGAGCCTTCGTCTCTGGTTGCTGAGCTTTGAAACGTACCTGCTGCCTGAAGGCCGAGGGCAAATCCCTTCGGGTCTTTACCGCAGAGCTGCTCTGTAACACCCACCTTGCGATATTTACAGTGATGGGTAGCTTTTTTTTCCTGATAATATACTGGCAGCATGTTCCCAGTTACAAGAGAAATAATAGTGAAAGCATATGGGAAACCTTATTCCCTTTCCTAATAACAAATACAGTGGAATTACACTTTATAATACCACAGACATATTTGTTTATGATGCACATAAATCTTGGGATGTGTTACTAGGAAGACACATGCAGAGCTTTTTTATTAAAGAATTCACATTCTGCAGCTGAACCTATCTTTTTAAAAAGAAATGCATTATTATTATTAACCATGCAGAATGTAGCCTCAGCAGTTCACACTTATGTCTGGAGCTCCATTGAAGGTTTCCTAAATTAATAAGATTATAGAGTATTTAGTCTCTGTTAATTATAGAGACATATAGATTAATGTTTATTTATCCATGTATATTCAATTAATTTCCAAACATTTGTGCTAATTTGTTGAAAAACCTACAGTAAATATTATTACACAAGAGGTATTCGGTCTTTATAGCCCTTAGGGATTAAATATTACTGGAAAACGGAGAGAGCATAGCCCTGATCCAGGATCCGCTTTGATCCTCATCCCTTGAGCCTCTCCCCCATGTTCTTCTGTTCTTCACCACGCTGCTTTTCCCCTGGTACAACCTGCTGCCCGTGGCATCTTACAGCCCCTTTCCCATCTAGGATTCCTGCCTTTCTTTTCTCCTTGCACGCTCGCAGCAATAAACCAGGCAGAGGTAGCGGGTCTAGCCTGTCTTCTTTGCTTGGAGCTATTTTATCTGTGCCTATGGCTGTAGGAGAGAAGGTGGGGGAGCACCCAGGCACCCCAGGGATGGCCAGCTGTGGCCTCCCCCCCTCCAAAGCCCTGAGAACATGGTCGGAGCCGCTCTTGCAGAGAATATTTTTGAGGCCAAACCCCCTCGATATTGAAATCAATGTCAAAACTTCTATTAACTAAAAGGATCCTGATCTTGGCTTTGTATCTACCCTATTAATGAGCAGGCTAATGTACAGACCTACAGAATTCTGAGGAGTTTAAAAACCCAGGGAATGGAAAATTATACTGAGATTTACCCTGTTAAAACAATTGGATCTCAACCAAAAAAGCACTTGTGCTTTCAAGAATCACTGACAGTTTTAAGAGCCAATATTTCATGAGTTTTGGGGAAGGCAAGCAAATGCGGTATGCTGTCAAAAATGTGAATTCAAACATTCTTTATACAGCCTTTACTTGAAGGTCTGATGTTTTGGGGTGAAAAACATAGGTCTTGAAGCCCATGACTTTGATTCAATCTGATTCAATCGAGGCAGTTCAAGTATAATACCGAGACAACTTTCAGAAATTGCTTAAATGTTGATATTTTGGATTTAATATGTAATGTAAAAGTTACATTAATAATTCTGGCTTTTACATAAAATGAAGAGGCAGTAAAAACCTGAAATATCTGTTTCCTGGGATATTCTCTTATTAAAAAAGTCTCTCAGCAGAGTGTGAATTATTTGCATTTTTTAATTTCTGGAAGATCAGCAATTCCAAAGCTACATTTAATTATAATCTTTTGGAATTTTTTTTTAATATTCTTCAAACTGCCCACTTTTCCTTCAATCTGCCAGACCAGATGAGCTGGCAGAATATAATTTTGTTTAAATCACATTCCAGTAGATTTAATAAATCAACATTTTGCCAAGGAAACTGTTTCACTGGAGCAGTCCAAGTTGATCAAGTAACAAGAATATAAACTTCATTTTCCCCTGTCTTGCTATTTTGGAAGGATTTTTCACCGATTTAGTCCAAGGATAAATGGCTAAAGGAGTTAGAAGGAAGGAAAACTAAAATCCTAATTTCTAATTCTCTGAATTTCACCATACCTTGGTCAGAAAGTATTGGGAAGTAGGTAATAGTTTTAATATATTTAATTTGTGATTTATTTAAAAATAAATGCAAAAATGCCAATTAAATGACTACATCAATTAAAAAAAATCAAACTCTCTCAGATAACTAATTCAGCCTTCTCCAATCAGAAGTGTTAAAAATAGCGTGGATGTCTGGTGCTAGAGAAACTGAGTGTATATCACACCATAGATCCCACTTCTGTTTGGGTGCTGTCTGGATGAAAACATGAACAGCAGATTAAAAGAGTGATGGTAATACGAAGAAAGATCAAAAACATAGAAAAGAATAAGGTTTACAGATATTTAGAGAAACTGCCATGGCTTGGTACATGGTATTTATAATTTGGGCTCCTGAAGGGGGAAAAAAAAAAGTAAATCTGTGGCTTTATTTCCTCAAGAAAACATCTTATCAGAGATTAACACCGAGGTGATGTTTTGCTAATAGAGTATGTTTGGGGATGGGGAGGCATTAGTTTCTTTCAGGTGAAAGTTAAAACAGCCAGTCACTGGTTCTGTTTTTCTAAAATGAGCCGGAGGTGGGATAATGGCTTTACCACTCAAATTTAGTGGCCTCAGAAAAGAACAGGCTATTCTAACCTTCGTTAGCTTGTGGTAAATCTTACTGCTAATTAAACAAAAAAGGAGATTTTTTTTTTTTTTTAAAGGAATCCAGGATTTAGGAGACCCTGTCTCTCAAAAACCAGATTAAGAAAAAAATAAGAGTTTCACTCCACTTCAAGAATTTCAACTTGTTGAAACTACTTTTCTTCCGAAACTGTATCCATGTATACTTTAACCTGTCACAGAACAACGCTTGTGAGCTCTCTGGGCTTGGACGACAGACCTGGGTACGGACAAACTCTGGGCTCTAAACAGGCAAGGTTGCTTTTAAAGAAAGTCTCAGGTTTGAAGGACGCCACATTGCCTTAGTAGTCTTTCTGTGCCAACCTTAACTGGAAATACAAGAGCTTTTTATCGTACACTGTACTAATCAATGATAAGTGCTGGAGTTTTAAATCAGAAAATTAATACATGCAATGTGTTGCAATAAATCAAATCCTAATGAACAAAAACACTGTTCAGAAAGCTACAGAGTGTTTTTACTAATACACCGGTTTGCAGGAAATTATGAATAACTTATCCTTTCATTTTCTTGTTAATTTTGAAAATGAAATTCTATTAAGGTTAAAAAAGAAGTTTGTTTTGTTTTCATCCTGGCATTTCTTAAGAGAAATTCTTGGCTTTTCTAAAATATTCTGTATAAAATATTGTAACTATTGAAATTATAATTTATCATATTTAATATTTCAATTACAAATTTAGAAATTTTGTCAACACAAAATGACATGTTTAAATCACTAAATAGTCTTATATTATAATATTATATTTGCCCATGAAACAAAAAAATTCTTTTGTACTTTTTTTTGAGAAATGCATTAATAGCAATCAAAAATCATTTTTACGTAAGTATTGTAGAACCAGCGAGGTTTTTTTTACAATGTCATTTGCAATAGTAAAAACAAGAATGTGAAAGAAATAGGATTTTAATAAATGAAAAGACACTTATACTGTAAGGTCCTATGCAGATGAGTCTCATAAACAGTTGGAAACCTTGATTTTAGGACCACTGCATATTCTGGCACAGATAGAAGATTAATTGTAAGGAGAAGTATTACTCTATTAGGACAATGTTTCCAGAATAAAAGGTTGCCATCAAAATAAAAATGTAATGTGTGGCTTCCTCTCTGTGGGTCATGATGCTCTATGGGCAGTAGTCCTCAAATTACTTTTGCTTCTTATCTCTAAGAAAATCTCTGTAGAAACATTGCCTTGTGCATTTGGCCCATAAGGAACAAAGTTTTATTTCTCTCACCTCCTGTATTTATGTAGTGATTGTGTTCGCTGCCTGCAGAAAATGATTACGGTTGGATACAAAGCTATGCTACATCCGTGTACATCACTTGGAAATGGTACCACTGTGCATTCAGAACAGGCGCCGTAAAAGGGACGTGTAGGTAGCAGTGCTAATAAATGTACGGATAAGACATTAAAGGCCACGAAATGAAAATATGAAGGGTAAGCTAAAACTGATGTTGGCATCCCGCTACCGAACTGAGAATAGGCTGGTAATGAAGAAGCAGGGGGATTTACTGGAGAACCTTGTTGCTGCTAGCGTGTGTGCGGCAGCAAATAAACGGGAGCTTTCCCCACCTGGCAAATGAGCAATCAGTACTGGCAGCAAAAACGCACGAAAGAAGTGAGAGTCTCTGTCTGAGGGGGTTCAAAGGAGCGGGGCAGCAAACAGTCATCTCTGCAAACAGAGTCAGGGTGCCCTGTCTAGCAAAGTGGGGGTTGCATTTGAGACGCGTTAACATCTAACCCCCAGCAGGTGCTTCCCGGCATGCACGCAGCACACAGCAAAAAAATAAAGTGATCTCATAAAATTCCTAAGCAAGGGGGCTCTGGGAGTCTATGGAAGGGGAAGATTTTTCAGGAACTTCTCAGCCCTAAGCTGTCCACATTTTCACTGTTTTGTAAGTTCATGCGAGCATGGATGAAGTTTCACGGGCGCTGCAAACTGCTAGCCCCACATAACATCAGCTCTGTAGTGTGTTTTGGTACAAACATTCCCGATCAACCCAAACAACTGAGGCAATTGAACAAGAGCTTTATACTTATAGCTGCGAGCACTGCCCCGCTCTCTGAGCACAGACAACAGATTCCCTCTTCTCCTGGGACACCGGCAGTGGCATGGGCCATGGTAATGGAGAACAAGGCAACCTTCCACGTATTTCTGGTTCAACCTGCTGTATACCTTGGCAATGACAAAGAAACCCCGAGAATCAGCTGAAACGTGTACTGGAACCTGACAGTACAGATGGATGGATCAGCATTCAGTACTGCTGGTGCAGTGCTAACCTGGTGTGCACAGATGTCAGCCTTATTCAGGAGACTGGCATCTGGAGAGTCAACCATCTGCAGTTTCTTACCACCACCCTTTGAAAGCCCTAGCGATACTGCATTGCCACAGGGTCTGGTATAAAGTGAGAGACTGATAGACACCATTCGGTGCCCAACAATCCCCGATGTGTACCTGTTCACAGGAGCTGGCATTACGGTTATGATAGGTGTACCTACCAGACCTTCCCCAGAGGTCCATAAAACACGAGCAAATAACAAAGGGTTTACCCACCACTTGCCATTGGTGCTCTTGGTTTTAAGCTGGAGAGCCTTGATTTGTGTCTCCACAAAGGTTGGAGAGTTGCCATGCCAGTGGTCATAGGTCAAAAACTGACCATCAGGTCTAACTAGTCAGCATCTGATGGAAAACCACAATGCATCATACAGTGCTTTATTACAGCTCGTGCTTTCACAGCAAACCCTGAATGCTTTGCACAATTTTATCTTCTTTTGCTTGGCCAGTCACCAGAATATTATCTTGTGACATAAACATAAAAGGCAGGATAATGCTCTCATCAAATTTGATTCTTTGTGTGTGTGCTTATGATCATTGCAAAAAAACCCAAGAAACTCTCTGATGTACAGACATCCCCTTCAGCGGTAAAACAACTATATCAAACTGTCACAATTTCAAATGTTCAATGAAATCATTCAATTCTTTATTTATTAAAGTAGCTACACACAGACCATATGAAATTTCCTAAATAAAATAGTTTCCTGAGAAGTGAATTTCTCCAGATCAACCAATGTTTTTGTATGCAAAGCACTATTCTCCGACAAACTCTGCTGAAAGCAATATATGACTCATTCTAACTATTCCAAGCTATGCATGACTCATGTTGAACGATGGAGTCAGAAGGTCATTTGTTCTTATGTCTCTGTAAAAGTATTTGGACTCTGTATATATCCAGAGGAAAAGGAAACCCTTATGAAAACTGTCCAGCCCTTTGGGGAAAGCCTAAATCTTCCCTTAGATGAATGCCCAGTCACTAGAAGCAATGGTCACATCCTAGATTTTGACCAAAGGCATTTTTTTTTTAATTTAAGCAGGAGGTTCAGCTTGAAGGTTATCCTGTTATTTGGTATCTTAACCTCCTTACGATTTACCAGTTTTGAAGTTCCACACGCTGGCGTGTGATATTTACCTTCAGGAATGATAATTAATAGACAGTGTCCATCTATTAGAAAGTAATTTTGCACTTTAGAGGGACACCAAGCCCAGTGTTTGAGGTGCAGCTCTTGCTAGGCTCTTATTCTGCCCTCTGCGTAAGCTGGAATTCGGTAACTTTTACCTAAAAGCCCTTACATTATTCTGCCTGTATGGAAAGAAGACAGGTGGAGATGTACAACATTAGTAGTAGAAGTATTAATTGAAGGCGTCTACGGCCATATTCATAGAAGAGACAAAGAAGATCATAAGATCTAATTTGCGTGAGTGTATGTGTATGTAGGTCTATGTATAGATAGATAGATAGATAGATCTGTCTAAGAATTCGAAACCAGGCATAGAGGAAGATTTGTTTTCATACTGCATTATGATACAGGGGTGGGCAGAAAATGCCTAGTTAATTATTGGTAAATATTTTAAGTTTCAAAGTTTTCCTTTTCTCTTCGAGATTTTCTCTATTATCATCTCGGTTTGTCCATCCTTCCGACTATTCACCCTTTTTCTGAGCATTGCCATTTTCAAATAACTTGAATAATGCTAATGATACTAAATTGAGCTTTTGCTCTAAGTGTTGTGTCTTCTGCTCACATTTGGATGACAAAGGCATATTTAAAGTTACTTAAGTAACACTGCTACTAAAGTAACTGCATTATATATGGCATTCATGGTAATGTGTTTATTGCTGCATCAAGTGCTTTTAAGGCAGTAATTATGACTGCTTTTTAAGTCTGCAGTGGCTAGCCTTTCTAGAAAGGTATTTGATCATTTCATGGAGTGTTATTTTGCTATATGGGAAGCAATTGTTATTGCTCCTTTTTAACTAACTTGTATTGTTTTAAAACTCAGGTTAATGTAGGCCTCTTGAGTGGCTGATATAAAGCAGCCATGTTTTTTGGCTCCTACAGATTCCCTAAATGTTATGAAAATGATTTAAATTAAATTAAATGAAGCTAAATTAAATAAAGTACCACATATATCCTGGAAAGATACTCCAGTATGATACAACTTATGACTTCAGAATTATTTTGGAGAAGAGATTCGAGAAATCAGTACAAATCCAGGAAATCAGCAGAAGTGTAGACAAAGGAATGTGTCACAAGACAATGATGCTGAGCACAGGCTGTGAGCACTAGATATTTCTGAGCTAGACCAATAACTAAAAAACCTTGCCCTTCTATATTTTAAAAGGTATTTTGCTGTTTTTTAAAATTGCAGAATTGTTTATCTTTTTCAAAATTAAGCTCTATTAAGTTCTTAGAGCTAGTTAAAAAGCTAGAAGAATGAAGGATGATTTTTCTCTGTGTTTTTTTTTTTTAATTCATTTGCTTGCTTTGTGAAAGATTAAATTTTTTTCTTGGGAAAAAAAAACATTCAGATTTGTGATAATTCTGTGGTGCTTGTACAAACAATATCAAATTGCACTGTTTGGAGTCTTGTAACCCTGCAGACAAAAAACCAGTGTGCCCTCTGGGACAGGAGAACACCGAGTGAGTTTTCAAAGATTCAGGAAAAATCTTGCTTAGACCACGTGATAGAGGTACTCTTTTAACGTGTGAGACACGCGGAAGGAACATTATTGTCTAAACTAATGAAATGAAAGAGCTAGAAAATTAGAGCTACCAGGTTTTGTTTTCTGGCAAGACTGTATAAACGCTGTCAAGACCTACCATATCTTCAGTGGGAAACCTGGCAGATGAGAGAACCCCAAATCTGTTATAATTCAGGCAGGGTACTCAGATAGACAGTCAATCCGCCAGGCCCCCAAGGAGAAAAATAAATGTTTTGCTGATGGCAAAGGAATTGTGTTTTTTAACTACATCAGTATCGAAATTCTGAATGAAAGAACAGGCTTTATTGAAACAAAAAAAGTATGAAACGTTTTGTGTGATGTATCTTGACAAGGCACTTGAGCATTATTCAGCACTCAAATTATTGCAGAAAGAGTTGGGTGATTCAAGAGACCTGAACAAGGAAAATATTGAATGAACTGTCATCTCTGCTGAAGCAGAATGGAGTAGACACTCCCATTTTTAAAAAAGATTGTCTGATTATTAAATTTTTTCTTATAATGCCTTCTCAGCTGCTTTTTAAATTCATTTTTAAAGTCTTTAAGACCATCCAAAAGTGGGAACTCCAGAATCTCACTTCATTGCGTCTTCACTGCCACTCTCAAGTGCTTTAAAAGGTGACATAAGGGCAACACAGCCTGCAGTGACTAATGCTTGGCTGTCTCGTCTAGCTTCCTATGCTCATACATCTTCTGATTTTAGCTTCTCCCTGTATTGTCCGTTGGTGTGGTTACTTTACTGGCAGGAGTTTATTACTATAAAAAGGCTATTTTATCGCACATTATCAGCAAGGAAGCGATTGCTGTTTGCAGCTTCTGCTGAAGAAAAAAGCCGCAGATGAACGAACAATAAAAAAAAGATTTGTTTCTAGTTGCTATTTGTAGCATCAGGAGTTTCAAATTTTGCTCAAGCACTGGGGATTCGGGGGATTGATATTGAGTACATTTAGAACTAACTGGATGCACATTGAGGTATTTGGCTGCTGTAACTTCCATCATAATCTTCCATACAGTTTTGTATGGGTACAGGAAGGGTACAAGAGAGTAAAGTATGCAGAGAAACTCTTCAGAAACCTGAGTTAGAAATCCAGGTATCCGTTATAATCCTCTCTGAGTCTTAATTCTGGTCTTGACCATTGCTGGCAAATTTCTACAAAAAGCTGGCGTATTCCGTGACACTAGATGCCAAATTCTGCAAAGGGGTGAAGAAACGTGCTATTGTCTGTTGTTTATAAATAGAGTTTCCTCAACCACCCGCCTGGCTTGGGTCTGTACCACCAACTCCAAACAGCACGAGAGGTAAGGCATCCCAGCAGAACTGAAGTAGGAACGAGCGTTGGTCTACAACAGTTTATTAAATTCCTTCTTTCAAAGGGCATTTGGACTTTGCACGGACAGGGAGGAGGGTTTGCACACAGCAGCACGGAGAGCTTTACCCACCCTGTGCCCACCCGCAACTTTGTACTGACTCTCATTCTCCCATGCCCGGTGATGTGGCCCAGACATTTCTAATTATTCCACCTGAAAGCAATTGTCCTTGCAGAAAGATCACAAAAAGCATATGCTGGAGAGATTCAGTTATGGAGCTCAGCCTCCTGCTGAGCAGTACTCTTTAATTTGGAATTATCAGAAAAGATGCAACTCCAACATGAATTCTTGCCTTTAAAATACTAAAATGAGCAAGAAATCACAGCCTTCAAGTGTTCAAGGCATTTTAATGATGGTGAAGATAAAGTGCAGACTTGTGGACGTGAGGAGGTGTCAGAGACTAACGTAATTCTCCTTTCCACTGAAGTAAGTGGACTGAAGCTTAGAGTGGAAGACGGGGGCAGAATGCAGACCGGCTATTTGGTGCTGCAAGGAGAAGGAGGGACTGCATTAAACAGCAACACAAAGGACGTTCCCAAGCATTGCTCCATCATTTTATAGTATCTCAGAAAGCACAAGGATGCTCCTGCCCTTATGGCAGCAATTAGAGGGAATACAGAAATGGGAAGTGTAGCTTTTAGAGAAAGGGGCTTTGTGATATGATGATGCTGGGATGAGCAATTTCTCTTTGACTATCAGCTGCAGCTGGGAGAGTGGGGGAAGAGAGGGAAGCAGGTGGCTCTTGAGAGAGTCCACCTGGAAGAAGGCTATAGAAGGGAATCAGTGCTGCAATGCAAGTTCTAGAGTTAAGAGGAGGGTGGAAAGTGAAAGGCTAGTGAGTTTTGCTTTATTATTTTGTTTATTAAAGAATAAGAGCTTTAGCTTGTATCGTGATCTTGGAGGGTTTTTTTGAGTTAAAGTGTGTTTGTGAAAGGTGTTGAAAAAGCCCTGGTCGCTACATTGAGTTCTTCTTGGGTGAGTAAATCGAGTACTAGCTCATACTATAGCAACAAAAAAAAGAAAGAGTTTAGCAAGTTCTTACTACCTGTTTGGGTAATGCAGCTCTGTTTGTGCTCCAGTGATCCTGGAGTTGTTGTGTGGCTGGGGACCAATATAATTTGCAAGTTCATGAATTCAGTAGTTCTACAAATTAACTGATGAATTCTTGAGTCTTTTGCCCTCTAAAATCAAGCAGTGAGATAATATATTGGCAGGAGGGAAAGGGAGAAATTCATTTGCAGAGGCTCACTAGGCTCAAGATAGATCTCCGCAAAGCTTGGGAAAATAGCTTTCTGTGGCTCTGCTGAGTTCCTGTTTAATTACTTAGCCAGATACGACCTTGCACAACTTCTATAATACGAGGGACTAGGAGATCCTTTGTGGTAAACAAAGCCCATAATAACTCTGTTCTCTAATCTCTGTTTCTCTAGCTGATGCCACCCTTTATAAAACTATGCATATCCCTGAAGCACCTAATTGAGAAATGGCTTTGTGAAGGGATAAAAACATTCGAGTTGCAGGAAGTTATTACACAGGAACAGTGTTACTTGTCTTTTCATTGTTACATACTAATACTGTTATCGGAAGACTCATTTCTAGTCTTGTGTCTTTTGGGTTAGCAGTTATTATATGTTTGGTCACTGGAAGGGAAGTGCCTAAGAGGTTGAACAGAGTGATGTTATTTAATTGCATTTTTAATGCAGTTTAGGTGTGTAACTGTTCATTTGCAGTTTTCTTGCACGTGCCTGGGAATCTGCTGCGTATGAAAGTATTCCCAAGGGACACAAGTGTGCGTGGCACCTTAGGAGAACCTAACAGAGAGTCTGTATAACTTTGCAAAGTGAACCTACGCTGTTTGCGGTAACAAATGCCAAGGACTGAAGGAATTGGAGAAGTAGTGATGTGGCATGATGGATTGTACTGTGTTGAGAAATTGTTTCATTACACGCACTGCTTTATATGGTTCTCTTGTTCTGTTTTGTTTTTGAAAGCACTCTATAAATAACAAATATTTTCTTTTATATTGGTGATGCTGATGTTTTAAACTTGCATTGCAGGCAACAGGATGAAATGAGTTTTGAGGTGCATGACGTTATAAATCTGGACTGTAGGGGGGTTTTGTTTGGGGTTGGTTTTTTTTTTTTTTGGGGGGGGGGGGGGGTGGGTTGGGTGCTAAATATACCTGTAATATGCAGTTCAGGAAAGAAAGTTGCCACGTTCTCGTTGAACAACATACAGAGTCTGTGCTAATCCCTCTAGCTATCAGAGCCACTCGTGCTTCCACCATTCTCATACACTTACAGGACAAGCACAGCCTTCCCCTAAATCTCACGGTGCCTCTGTATGTCAGAAACAGCCCCTCATCTGCTGTGAAACAGCAACCCTCTGTGAGCAGCTGGCCACAGCTGCTGCTTCAAAATGCATAGCAATACTTTGACATCACTCAAATATCAGCCTCTTAAATATTGTCTCCCTTTGCTGTTTTGCCTTTTGAGCAAAGAAGCTGCTCTGCCTTAAGGGGTGAAGGCTGGCCCATGGGTTCTTAATTGCCTCATTCCCCAAGTGACTTGGGAGATTGTTCTCTAACTGGCTGTAATTATCCTTTACTGTAAACTAACCAAAGTACACTCTGATGTCGGTGTTATGTTCATTAGCAGGCATCCTGTTTTGAATGTTAATGTATTCTGGGAATGTCCAGTCTATAAAAATGAACTGATTTGTGTAGCAAGTGTTTGGGAAATACCCTGAGGAAGAAATTTGTACCACGTAACTGATTTGAAATGAAATGTTAAGGACACACAATGTGAAGGGCAGAATATGAATGGATGGTCAAGCTGCAGAGTGGCTTTACGTGTGAACATCGTCTAAAAGAGAGACAAACTTTTTATTGTCTCCAAAAAAGCACCTAATGGGAAGGTTGGTTCTGAGCCTATGCCTGCAAAAGGTTTCTCCGTGTGGTCGGTGTTTGTGGCATGATTTCTTGTTTGAGGTGAAGAAGGGATTTATCCCGTGAGTGGCACTACTGGTGGTTTAGCAATGGAAGTGGGCTGCTAATTTAGCATGGGAGAAACGTGGGAAGAATGAAAGCTTCCCTTCATACCTTGACTCAAACATAAGCCATAAAACGAAGACTCACCACACATCCCTTTAAAAAAAAAAACAAAATTAAAATAAGTCTGAATCCGGGCAGATGCATTCTCTTGTAATTTTCAAGGTATTCAGCAGTGTGGACTGTTGGTTTTCAGATGGCTAAATGTGTGCAGCATAGAAAAGTGATGCTGAATGCTCTTAACAGCTACGGTTCTGCCATCCAGCTCCTACTCAAGCCCCTGGATCTGGAGTTTTCTGCTGTGTCTCCTATAATGAGCAATGAAGCATGGCTGCTCTGCCAAGCACAGGTGGAACAGTTTGCCTAGTAATGTTGTCAATCACTGGATAATAAAGGAGGTGACTTGTGTTTTTTTTTTTTTTCTGCTGAGTAAGATTATTCCAGTCAAAAATATGATTTGAATTTCTAAGTGACTCTGTGTGGATGCTCTTATTATAGAAATAGAGGCTCTTTAACCAATACAGAATGATAGATTTCCTTAGCGGAGCAAACCACATCAGAAAAAGACGGTCTCAAAAACATGCAGGTGGAAAGCTATTGCTGAAAAACTTGTTCCACAATTGCCTTTTCAGTTAATTTCCTCTTGTATACAAGCCCTTTCTCAGAGCATTTTACTATATATTTCCGGAGAGAGAGAGCACTTGATCACTGAGCTTGTGCACAGTGCTCAGATCTCAAGACACCAGGCGCTTGGAGTGCCTGGTGCTAGAAATCAGCCCTGATGAGCATTCATATGCCTGGTTTGGCTAATAGAATTACCCGAACTGTTCTGATGTGCAAAATTGTTTTAATTCTATATGAGACTGCTGCTTTTGCTGGGTATTTCGATACCTCTCTTAACGATCTGGATGAGGAGGCAGATGAATGTGGAAGTTGTAGAAATGGAAATAAGAATAAAATAGAAATCTGCTTTTAAAAACAAAAGGCTTGCTTATTGCTCATGAAAACATTGGGGTATTTACAGGACAAAAACCTCCAGAATAAAGGCTTGTGAATGTGATGTTGCATGCTTAGGAACTTCAATTAATCTCTGAATATGACAATTCCCACATGTGGAAAAATACAAGGAAATAATTGTCGTGCTATTGAGTTCTATCTATTCTTTCCAAGTTGCACACATCTTTGACAATTACTCTGAACAAATCTAATGGCGTCCCTGAATACTACAGACTATGAAAATAAGTTTGAAAGAGCCCCCGAAGAATAGTCTGTGGGCTTTTCACCATATCGGATGGGTATGTCATTTGCTAAAGTGCAGGCTATGCTTCCATCCTGTCACTGGTAACTTTAAATGCTTATCTGCTAATGAAAATTATCCTGCTAATTCTTGTAAGTCAAAATGTGACTGTAACTTTTTCAGGCTTTTTTTCCTTTTGCTCTTTTTGTTCTTTTTAAATATAGTGATAGTTACATGAGATTTAAGAAGGCAATCATCTTCTATTGTTCTGTCTACTTTTCAGAAATAGTGAAAGAAAGAATACAGAAAATGCCTATAAATGGTATTATATATATGCCACACACATACGTACATGTGTATGTCTGTATGAGCATAGGGAAAAACAAATTAATGCAGTGTAAAACCTATGGTGTTATCTAAAAATTCAGATATCTCAGCAGCAAACTTGCTGCAAAAACAGAGATCCTCTCATTTAGTTTAAAGAAAGGTCTGAGATATGTGAGGTATAAAAAGTCACCTTTGTTACCCAGGTGCTCTGGGTGAAGCCCTTGAGCAGAACCTATATGAGCAAGAGGCAGCCAGTATATTCACCATATGCATTACTGTATGAGACCATCTCTATGTATCAATGTATATACATGTACATGAATGCATCTCCGTATGTATGTGGGTAAACAGACTTTTAAAGTTATCTCAGGTTACGGTTTCTGTATCTGCTAGCTACACTTGTGCGCTTTCAGCCTTTACTAGGAAATGGAGCTTGCCAGCTTTTTCAAACTTTGTCTCTCTTTAAATACCCATTCGCACATATATGTATCTGGGATGGTATCCCCCAATTTTTGCCTTACCTTCACATCATTGATGTTCATCCTCGTTCCCTCCTTCCCAACAAAGATGTCATCTATGTCAACCAGAATGTACCTATCCAAGGACAGAGTGAGCTTCTTCCCCGACAGAAAAGAGATGGCGTCAAGAAAGATCAGTTTGTGCAACCAGAAGGTCAGGTTGTTTCCAAAAAGGACTCTCTGAATCCCGTCATGAAGCCCCAAGTCTTGGATGATGGTTGCATACAGAGCAGCCTTTGGCAATGCCACAGGGGGTGGTCTGGAGGTCTGCAGTTCGGTTAAAAGCACAGGTTGATAGGTGGAATGGTTAAACTGGAAAACTGTCCAGTCTTCGCCAGGCAGTGGACCTTTCTCAACCCTTGGTGCTTTGGTAATGCGCAGCAGGGGAGACTGAGGGTTTACCACACAATCTTTGAGGGCTACATTATTGTAAAGATGTAACGGCAATCCTTTCAGTTTTGTACTTGGGGAGCTGTTCTCGTTGGCTTTATGAAAACCGATTATGCTAACACTGTATTCCACACAGTATTTTTCCAGGAGCTCTCTATTCCATGAGTCCATGGATACATACTTCAAAATATTCTCATATATTACAATTGTGTATTTTCCTTTTCCATTATCTGTGAGAGGGGGAATATCGCCCTTAGCTGGTGCGATGACCATGTGGTACTGAAATCTGCTGGACTCGAGGATGGCTATGATATCTTGCCCCAGCTGGGAGTACTGGCTTTCCACAAACAGGAGGACTGTGGGATCAGTTTTAGACGGATCAATTGGCTTAGCCGTTTTCAGCTCCACGGACCTGTATGGTAGAAGCTTGAGGTCTTCGCACTCTGCTTCTCCGGTGGTTTCCACGAGGGCCATTTCCTGCTTGTAGCCGGTGTAGAGGTAATAGGCAGAAATGACGATACTTGCCAAGCAGAACGTTGCCAGGAGAATAACCAGCGTTCTGAAACTTCTGCGGAGCTTCACGATTAGATTCATTTTTCGCAGGACTTCCAACTTCTGTTGGACTGGCCGCTTTTTTGGTTCTCTCTTCCTAAAGTGCCATAGGAACGAGGAGATACAGGGGTGCTGATTCTCCTCCCAAGACGTTCATGTGACCATTGCAGTGCATTTATGAAGCTGTCGGGGAGGTTATAAAGCTGTTGGAGCGGGAAGTCAAAGGATCCGGAAAGCTAAATTGAAAGCGGTTTTCTCAGAATGCAGCAACTGCCAATAATCAATGAAAAGGACTCTTAACATTATCTGCAACAAGAAGTAAAAGAAGAGTAAATAAAATAAAATCCATAAAGCAATTAAAAACACACATTAATAAAGACAGTGATTGATACTGGTAATCTGAGTTAAGAGGAAAGTTTATGAACAGTTCAAGGAGCACTTGGTGTCACTTGCTTTCGTGATGTATTAAGATAAGCTGTATTAAACACTCTCCCATATTCTTAGGGTATATAAATAAAGTCTAAACGTAACTTTTTGAGGACGTGTATCTCTTCATTTATGGGCATTTCTTATCTAAAATGGTTCATTCTTATTGCAAAAGGGAATGACTGAAGATTGTAGGTCAAAATTCGGACAAAGTAAATGGTTGTTAAATATTGGGCCATGTTTCATGTGAAACTCAAACTACATAAATATTTTGAAAAAGGGAATAAATTCTGTGTTGGACTGTGAAACCAATGAAACCAAAGTGAAAGACACGAGAGGGCTTTGAGGAAAGGTTTGTAGGACTTTTCTTTCCAGTTTCCATTCTGTACCTGGAGTGATCAGTACTTTACAGTCCATTTAAGGACTGTCTGGAATGATAAATGTGCGTGGGCTTTCCAAGTGCTGGCTGGGCACGTAGATGTGGGCCCTGGGGCATGACACCTCCAGCTAAAGGACTGGGGCTTCGCTCTGTCGCTGCTGTGCTGTATAGCTGAAGTACGAGGGGCTTAAACCTGACTGCCCGGCCAGCTCTGAAACCCTTGTGCAATTCCTGGTGGTTCTACCTGAATTCATGAAAAATTACCGTTGGTGACAATAAACCATATGACTCAGAGGCAATTAAAACTAACTAACTAAATAGCCCATGCTGCTCTATGGATTTAAATAGGAATTAACATCTTTCTGAATTATTTATGTTGTTTACCTATTGGAACAATGTGAGACTGTAAACAAGGGATGATTTTTGAACTGCAAGGAAGACAGACTCTTTCCAGGCAGATACTTGTCAGTTGACGTGTCCTCCTCCATTAACTCAGATTACGCTTTTGAGCTGCATTCTGAAAACTATTCATTCATCTTAAGCTTTTCACCTAAAACTGGAAAATGCTTGTAAGAAAGGTGTTGAAGAAATTTCTCTCGTGGTATATTTTATGACTCTGATATACAGTTCTAAGGAACCTCTTGATTCTGCCAGTTCAGGATCTTAAAAAAGCAAGTGAAAAGTTTTAGTTTTGCTTTAAATGCCTCGTATACCACTCTCCTAGTATTAGAGTACTCTACTGCTTTGGGGAGCTTATCAAACAATGAACAGAATGCTGAAGTAATTGTGAATTAATTGGTCTACTTGCTCATGAGAGGCTTGTTGCTGCTTTTGCAATTTAGAGAGAGTGAGTTGTTGCTGAGGCCATTTGTGACTTTGCCAGGTTCAGGTTTTTATCTGCTTCACCTTTCTCAGTTGGAAGCTTGCTGGGAGATTCGTACCCCTGTATTGTGGGCGACTCCATCAGTGACCCTGCTGTGTGTCACACAGCAATTGGCCAAAAGGTGAGCGAGGTGGGTAGCTCATCCATGGACAGAAGGAACAGACGTGAGAAGAGTGTTCTGTGTTTAGAAATGTCTTATGTATGAGAGAAGAAATAAAAAAGAAATCACAGCAATCACTAGGAAGTTAAAATCTTTATAATTGTAAGGGTGTTTGCCCCCCCTTTTGTGCTTCCCTTGTTCTGCAATTCTGTCTGCTTGCCGGGATCTCGCTTCTGATTAAACCTCCAATTAAGATTTTCTCAAAAGATAAAACAGGATCAAGTGAAGCATCCTCTGTGAGGCCGTGTTCCAGTTTTGGTGACGTTGATGAGTCACTCATCAGACTCTGAGGGTTTATCGGATCAGGAGAATTGCTCTCCGTGGGAAGGGCAGCCTCGCTGGGTGGGTAATCTGCCCACAAAACAGCTAATTGCAACAAGCCCTAGTTTTGTTAGCATGAGATAAGCAGGTATCTTGGAAACAATAATTAAAAACCCCTCTTGGACTCTGCATCCTCTGCTTGCTTTCAGCACTAGAGGGCAATATTTTCTTGCTTTTTAGCAAGCAGCACCTGCTCTCACCTCGACTCAGAGCAGACAGCCCTGCCTGCAGGCAGGCTATTTCCAGAAGGGTCTCGGAAATCCTCAGGGCCAGGTAAAACACCTTAATTAAGACTCTTCTGATTTAAAAATAAATAAAAAATAGGACTTCTGCTCCAAGAAATCTGCCACTAAATCACACTGAATGCTTACCAAATGTTTCAGCCTACACCTGTAACACAAGGGAATAGCATGCAAGGAGACCTAAAATTGCACATTCTTTTCCTCACTTTTCTGTCCTGCTGGATCTCCCAGGTACTGGTACTGCAAGCTGTCAAAATAATACACTTCATGAGCCAGCTCTTTGCTGCTACTACTGTTTGTGTTACTAAAATATGAGAAACCCCTGACTTTATACCAGCCAAAACAAAAATATGGTTTTCACCCCCAATTATTTGATCCAAATAACATTGGTAAAATCTCTTCCAGTTAAAATATTAGTAATCAGATTTAATGTAAACTAGTGCATCTGTAGTATGCGGATGTTACAACAAGTGCAAGTATTCACACTTACCTAGATGTCTGAATATTAGAATTGATAAGGAATTTAAACTTGCATATGGAACCTGGCATTGGAGCAGATCTTTTTAGTTTGTGCATGCTGTTTGAACTGCTCTGTTGAACTGATTATACTGTTCAGTAAAAAAAAGTGCAAAGTAATTAAAGTTTATGAAAATAAATCAGTTATATTAGCCATTAGTGGGACATTTTCCAAGGCATAATTGGAAGTTAAGTGCCATTTGTGCCTTTGAAACTCTCCTCCTTAAAGTTCAACAGCTTTATATTTGCTCAGAAATTCAAATATCTTTGGAGTATTTCTGTGCTATATTAATTTGAAAAACATGAAAATAGGCCATATTTCATAATTAGCATTACTAATGTAGTTTCATTTTAGAAACCGGTGTTTGAGGTCCTGTGTTCCTATGGTCAGTGGTCAGCATTCATTGATGCTTCAGGAGTAAAGCCTAAAGCTGGGTACATTCAATCAAGGAATCAAGGTTACATTTGTCCAGAGTTGGTCCTTCAGTAGATCTTCAATCTTGTGTTTAGCTGACTTCCTAGACATGGGGCCTTTCCCCAGAAAGAGCAGAACTCTGCAATATAACTCTGTTGTGATGCCGTCTGCAGGAACTGTAATATTTCTTTAATTCAGGCAGCTGAAGAGAAACAGAAGTTTAAAAATTTCCATCTCCTTGTTAAATAGTACTTCCTGCTTCCCTGTAAAAATGCATTTGATTGATGATTAAAGCATACTGATTTTGAAGATGATTGATTGGGAGATTAGGACTCAACTATTTAAAACCGATAGCACAATAGAGAAGAGAAACAGCCTCTTATTAATACCATGTGTTAACATTGCATCAGGAATTAAAGCCGATTCTCTCATGGTCCGGTTCCTATACACATACCTTCTCACAGGGCTTAGTGATTTAACAAACATCTTGACCAAATTAGGTGCGACTAATCAGTGGGGGGAATACAGACATTGCAGAAGGCAGTTACATATTGCAGCAGAGGTAGCTGTTAATTGCTAATGAGGGATAGCTGAAATAATGAAGTTATTGCCTGGATAAATAGGAAAAACTCCATTAAAAGTGAGACTTGCTGCCTTCCATCATCCATCAGGAGAAATAGGTGATAAGTGAGCAGTTTGGCTCTGGCGGGAGATCAGTGGTGAGGACTTGGTGCCGTGGGCTGCCAGCCTGACCAAAGGGCAGGGCGAGCGCTCACAGGGCTGTTGTAAGCCCTTCTTTCCTTGTAGGTAGCCTAAGGATCTCTGATCTAGTTCAGCTCATGGAAAGCAGAGATACTGATGTTAAAGAAACAGTTGTGTTTATCCCCCCTATGGATCGAGCTAACAGACTTGACATCTGCAGCAGGTTAAGAGCGTGTCGCAGATTACAGCGCTGATAGAGGAGCAGGACACTTGTATCACCACAACACGGTCATTTCTAGTCTCCTGTCTGCACCAGAGTGCACGGCTGCATGGAGCACTCTGCGGGTAATTCATCTGGAGGCAGGCCAGAGGTTTCCTCTCATCTTATTCCAGCATAAATCAGAAGTCAGAATGTCTTTATTTTCTATATAGAAAAGTTCCCTTTAGGCTAAAAAATTAATGTAAACTCTTTCCTCTTTTCCTTCCTTTCTAAGCTTGTATGACTCCTGCCATTTATTAGCAGCCCTATGATCCATGATACCTACTTGCTACTCCTTACATATGACTGCTCATTCAATACAGAAACAAGCAAACTAAGTGAAAAATGACTCCTGTTGACCATTAGCAAAAGTTCAGGGTTTGTATTCACTGCAGAGGAACAAACAGCTTTTTTTCCTCAGAAAAGTTTCCAAGAGACTTCTTTTACTGAGCTCATGAAACTTGGATGCTTCTTGAAAGTAACTTTTTTCTTTTTCAAGCTTAACAAACCTGCAATGTGTTTTGTGTTTATAACTGTGGCTTTGCTCATGAGGGGTGTTGATGCCAGCTGCTCGGAGCTTACCACGAGGTTTTAGAAAACTCTTACCTAGGATAACAACAGCTTCTCAGCTGGTAAAAGCTGTTGCAGGTCTTCTAACTTTGTTCTAACTCTTTCTTATAATTTCTGAGTTGCAGAGGCTGCTCAACACTTTCACCTCTTTTGTTTGCTTTCAATGCATAGTCATCTGTAAGTTAAAACACTGATTTTTTTCAGTATTTTCAGCAATTTGATCAGTCTATAGTGGACATATAATCCTGTGTGGCTAAATGATGCCAGAGGTTGAAGTCTGTAATCAATGAATATAAAGCAAAGTGTTTGAAATACCTCAACTTGTGCACTCAATGAAAGCTGGCACAATCTTATGCATGAAACAATACTTGGAAGCTAGCTATTTGACCCTTTCGACTTCTATCTTTCTTTGGCTTTAAACTTTTCCAGATGATTTCAGAACCTGGAGCTTTGAAGAAAAAAGCGTGCCTGGTGGAAAGGCGGCTAAAGACACATTTGGAGATAGGTTTTACACATATAGGTATTCTCATGCGTGTGTACACGTATGCACACCCTCCCACCTCTTACTATGTATATAAGACAGCTGGGAAACATGGTGTAAAAGTACTTAGGAAGTCTATAAACTCTTCAGTCCTGATAAACTGAAACATTTGATTGCTGCAGACAGATTAATGCCAAGCTAACAGTTTGTCTCACTCCAAGACCACCAAAGTTGATCTGTTTTTATCATGGCTAGTATTGTCAAGTGTGATTTGAAGCATACTAATGCAGTGGTTTTCTTTATTTTCAGTGTTTTACTCATCTTTTGACTAAGTAGGGGAATTGTGATTAGAGAAAGCCTTGTATTAATTATTTTTAGTCCTTTAATACTTCCAAAGATGTGCAGCTAGCCACCACTGACTTGCAACAAATCCCACTTTGTTGAACACACATGTGTTCAGATGTACGGTCTTAACAGCATATAAGCAGACATATTTTGTTCTCATTAATTCATATGTGATCTGAAGTTGCTGACTCACCAAGTGGGGTTTTTTTTCTTATTGATGCTTTTAGACAGGTAACCATAACCTCTGCTAATGAGACCCCTCACAAAGATATTCTATATGAATTGGCGGGATGCTTTTACAAATGAGAACTAGTGAGACTAGAAGGAAGGTATTGTTCTTTCTGCAAATCCTCCCTCACAGAATTGTTGTCTCCTTTGATTCTCCAGCCCATACGTAACGCTTCACGTTGCTTAACTCCTAGCAGAAATTTATTCTAAGACTTAATCAGACCACGCTTCTGGTGAATGTTGCCTGATATTCAACCTCAACACTTCTTTCTTCTGACCCACTAACTTCTAACAGTCCTACGGTCATTTGGACCACACAGAAATGCACGTAAATATCCCATGAGATTTCAGTGACATTTCTTCCAATTGTCACAATTTATGAGTCTTTAACATGTCAGTGTTTTTGAACATAAGTAGTTGTAATATTTCCTCAGGAATCACTGACTACTGTTTTTTCTTGAGTGTCAGGTGTGGAAGCTCCTAGAAATCAGTAATAATTTAAGTATAGTTTTAGGAGGACCATGCATGAAGAGAGAACGTATATATGTGTGTGTGTCCTGTTTCTTGACAGAGTGGCTCTAGTCGCCATCACAACGGGGAAGTTTTAATGACCACATTCACCTTTTGTGCAGCTCCATATGTGGCAAAAATGTTAGGTAGTGATATCAAAATAGATCACTTCATCAAAATACACCAAAATATACATAATATTCTAATGTCGTCAGGCAAAACACCTTAGCTTTGTGGCCAGACTTTAAAAAAAAAAAAAAAAAATCATCTCAATGCCATTTCCAATAAATGTATCCATCTTGCCTGAGTGATGGTAATAAGATCTATCACTTTTTACCAGTAACTCACCAAAAATTCAAAAAAAGCTATATAGCATTATTCTTGGGTACAGGTCTGACTTTTCCAAGGTCATTTGGCAGACCCATGGCCGAGCTGGAAGCAATAGCCACTTATTCTTGCATAATGCCCTTCAAGATAGGTGTCCTTAAAACTCTTGTGACACCTGTAGAAAAGTAAGTGAACTACCAAGCATGAAAAGAAGGTTTTGAGACATGATCTCAATGTCAGAAGCTTACTGCTTAAGCCATGATGACAGAGCCAAAATGTCATGGCGGAAAGTTGTGGCTGAAAACACAGTAGAGATTCCCATGGTACAAAGTTGTGCGTGACCTACAGAATTGAGTCCTTGAGGATGATGCTTTGCTTCCCCAGTGGGATTACTGGAGAGTACAGGTGTAATGAACATCCTATGATTGCCCCAGTCCTTTTGAATTCACCTTTTGAATGGTGAATAAAAACAGGCTTCACAGGTTTTCCTGGCGCAGCCTGCAAAACATTCCTCCTGACCTGATGCAACAAATCTTCTGATCTTGCTTGGTTAATGGCTCTTCATCACTTTTCAATTCATAGTTTAATGCTTCAATGGAAGTCAATTTGAATTCATTTAACTTTTCAAATAAAACTTTTGTGAGATGCTGTATGAGATGGTTTATTACAGTCCATCTATTCTGTTACTGTTTTCTACTTTTATAAGGCTGTCAATTAACTATCCAGTTTCAATAGAGTGATTTGTGTTGTGAATTCAGTTGAGAGACAACATTTGTGTAATATAATGGCTGCCTAACTAGAACACCTTAAAGTCTATCAATGCAATAGTCATATATAAAAGCTAAGGCATAAAAAAAAAATTAAAAATCTCTTTGTAGGTCTATTAACATCTAAATAACTGCAGATTTTCTGTATCCATTTTGAAAATTTACCACGGATTACAGATTTGCTGGATAGCTATTGAAACTTTACTTTTTGAATGTTTCTTACACAAAAAAGTTTAAAAGCTCCCTTGTTAATGAAGAGGTCCTTTGCCTATAAGACATAGTCACAGGCTCTGGAATAGCTTATTGGAAGCTAAACTCTTTGGTCTTCATACATTTTTTTTTTAATAGTTAATGGTTTCCTGCACTTTCTGTTTTCCTATTGCTTTTATGGGACCTAAAAATGTTTGCCACCATACAAGATAATTAAAATGTTTCCACCCTTATATCAATGACAATATATTTCACTGAATAACATGTTTTGTGGTGTCTGTATCCTGTCACAGGATTAGTTGTGAGAAAGTCTGATGTGGTCACATCTGTGCTAGGAATTAAAAGGAGGCCACTAACTTATTTCAGAGAGACTACTGCTGTCACATAGTAATGATCTATTACTACTGCAAAGGAAGTCTATTTAAACCCAGATAACAAAGACTTTGTACCTAAATCCTTGGAGCAGCACGTTTACCACATGAAATTTAAACAGAGGTTTATTCTGAGTTTACTCAAGCCAGGTTCCAGCCAGCCAGAGACTGCTTTCAAGCTCTGGGTACATTAACTCTCATTATAACAGCTTCCCTGTATTTATTCTTTAAGTAAATTCTACTGGAGTCCCCTCTCCCCATCTTTGTCCTTGATGGCTGAAGGTTTTTTTTATCATTGAGAGGATTTGGTAGAAAAATGGGTAGAATACATAGTGAGTGAGTTAAGTCCCAGCAACCTCTGATCAGAGCAGGTGTGGGGGCTAGAGCATCATCTAAGCCATCAGTGCTGGTGACAACCTGGCAGGGTTTAGCCAGCAAATAGTGGTAATGGCAAGTAATGGCTTTCAAGAAAAGTAAGGCGAGCAGAGTGAATGAAGACAGGGTGACCCTCCCCATGCCTCTTTTCTTTGTGTGTGTGTGTGCTTCTTGGACTTCCAAATGGCATTGTTCTGAAGAGGAAAATTCAAACAGTTACTTCCACCTTGCTCATAAAATACTTGCATTTATCACTGCTTTATTACATGGTTGGGTTTTTTTGGGGGGGCAGGAAGTTAAGTTTATAATGTTTCTCCGGTCTCTTCCATATATATATTTAAGTTGCTTAACCTAAAGTCTTAGTCCTAGACCAGGTTCCAGGCAGTCCTTCAAAAAATTCTGGGTCTTACTACTGGTTCTTTAAAACTGGAAAGATTAGCTTTTTGTGGGAACCAGTTATGGCTGCACATATTACTGTTGTCCGTAAAACTAATCTAGACAGACAAACTTCATCATGTGCTAAAAATACTACAATACACAACAGACTATATCTCACTTTAATGTATTTAAGCATTTCAGACACTGCCAAGCAGACAAGATAGTCCAAGGAAGTTTTATCTTGAAATGATTGGATGGGTATTGTTGCCTATTGTTGGTAGGAAAAATGCCTAGTGATGAGAGGATAAAGCAGGGAGCTGAAAGTGAGTTCTGTCTCTCTCTGCCACCAACATCATGTATTGCCCTCTGGAGGCCACTGATTTTTTTTTTTTTTCCCAGTACTTCAGTTTTCCTGTCTGCGTTGTGGGAATAATACCCTTTTCTACCTTTACATGGGCATTAGCTGTAAGATGTTTTAAGACGATTCATGTTTGGTTCAAACATATATAGCATGGATATTGCAAACAGTACATTTAAGAAAACCAGGGCAAAATTCATACTTTCATGTCCAGTCAAATGTATTTGCAGTGCTTGCTTCCTTTTTCTTATTATTCATTATACCCTGGTTAAATTTATTCGTGTTTTTCTGCCACTGTTTTATGGGGTTTCTCTGAGAGAAACCACTTTGTCAGTCAAGTGAAAGATCTCTTTTGAGATTTCTGGTGTGTCATCTGTGACCTATAGATACTGTTTTGCTTTTGGCTCAAAATATAAACAAATATTTCCTTTCAAAAGATCTATTCTTTGTTTTGTCTAGATAAAGTTCAATTTAGAAATGCCACTAGTAGGATAAGGGTCCTACTTGGGAATTCAAGGGATTTTTTTTTTTTTTGTGGAGTCATGCTAAGCTCAGAGAATGGAACTAGAATGAATACCATTAGAGTATGTAGTTGAATAATGAGGCTTTGTTTAACGTGTTGTTTTCATGAAAAATCTCTACTTATTGAACTACTGAGACATTAACTTATTTTTGGAAGGGCAGGGGTATGGAATAAAAAAAAAAAAATCTAACCAGTTGTCAAAATCTTGTTGTACATACTGTGCCTGCACCAGGCTGGAATTTGTTGGATTGTGGACTGGGTGCCCAGCTATACTGTGTTTTCTTGGATGCATCTTGGAAGAGGGAATCCAGCCTGGCTTTCTGCTTTATGGCAGCGGTTTACAAGTCAACAAAATGATGTCTCGTTAGTTGGCACAATGTTAAGTTGTAATCCATAAAGATCTGTTTTAGGCAATATATACACAGATATTTAATTTTCTGCCTGAACGTAAACATTTTCCATGGTGGGTAAAGCCTTTTCGGAAGTACTTGAGTTAAAAATCTGAATGTGCAGAATGACTGCTGCTGATTCATGCCTGCACGTGGAGCTTGCTCCAAAGCTGATGAAGAGTTAGTCTTATGGGAGCCTGAGAGTGTCAAGTGTTTTGAGGCATGCACTGCTTGCTTTGCTTGTCATGCAGACCGTACGTGCCACGGAGGTTTCTTGATCTTTAATTGTGATTTTTCAGGTACAAATTACAGTAACATGCACTCCTGCAGGTAATTTAGAAATAGCAAGGTATGGGGAAACAAGACTCTGTTGATGATGTGTTAGAAGATGAAGTTCCAGAATGACTGCTTTTCAGTTACTAAGGAGATAGACCTTAAGAAGGAGGAATGGTCGCTCTATCAACTCAAAACAAACCTGGACCCTCAGTTGCTAACAGTATTTACTGGCTTGTACAGTGCCTTCTGCAGGAAGGGATTGCACACTACGTGTGCATGCATGGTTCCACCCTTAACAGTGCAAGCGTATGGGGGTAAAATAGTGAAACCATTTAAAATGGCACAACAAATACCGTTTACTGACTAGTGAATAAATGAACTCAATAAATAAAAATGCCCTGGTCCATTTCACCAGCTATTTAGGTAGAGTGCAGGTAGTCTGGCAAAAGTATCAAGGCAGATGGCTCTGCTTTTGTTTAAATTTAAAAAAAAAAAAAAAGAGCTGTGAGAGCTTTAAAATCAAAAGTGACCAGGAAGTGTAATTGCTATATCTTACCCAGAAGCCTAGACACTACTGCATTTTCCTCTCACTTCCAGAAATTTCACTGACCGCCTGCCCTCTCCTCTGGTGGGAGGTGATAGGGATTGATAAATATCCCGGTGAGAGAGAAAAAATTCAAAGAATACCCTGAGGCTCTGGAACTTGAGCTCTGGCCTTCTCCTTGGAAAATATGGTCCCATGCAAAAGGAAAGGGTGTTGGATAAAACATCCCCTGAAACTAGAACATAGAGGTGGGTGCATATTTCATGACAGACTGTTTTAACTTTCCAAACAGTCGCCTCTTTTATGGCCAGCAGCTACTATTAATTATTTATCAGAACACTTATTTATACACTAAAAGCTAAATGCAATCCTTTCAGTGGAAGCCTGGCAGAGTGCGGGTTGAAATAAGTAGCTGTGGATAGTCCTTCAGGAGGATATGTTTTGTGCACAGCTCTGCTCAGGGAAGAGCCCGTTCACATTATTCTGTCTGCTGTGTGTCTGTTAATGATATATACATATGGGAGATTAAAACCCAGCCATTAGTAAAACTCTATAGCTGTAGATGCATCAGCCCTGAGCATTAGCCGTACGTGCATTTCTCAGTGCTCTTGCGGGCCGTGGCAGGATGGCTGATGCTCCTCTCTGCATGAGGACTAACTCTGAAGTTACGAGATTGTCCTAGCAGAAATTCTGCGACAGCAGCCTCGGGTGCAAAAGCATGCACTCTGTAAGTTTAGCTATACCATGGTCTGGGACAAATGCATCGGCAGCTATATGTGTACAGATTTTAAATTGCTGTCTGTGTCATACTGTCTGTTTTGGGGCTGTGCTACGGAATACCTCATCTTAGCATGTTTTGGGGGAGGAAAGAAACTTGCATGGTAGCCTCCATGTGACATGAAGAAGCAGGGAAAACAAAGACTTCCCTAGGTCGTGAAAAGCAAACCAGAGATTCAGCAGGTTTTCCCTTGGCCGAGCTAAGTAAGCCAAGTACAGTTCTTATTTCATCAGCTTCCAAGGAAGAAGAGGGAACCCCTTTCTTTTTGTTTCCTTTCTCATGAAAGAAGTCCACCCTGGCCTGGCTTCTACTTCTGTATTTGCTCTGGCTCTGCAAAACCCATCCTTACAGCAGAGGAGGGAGGATTAATTTGCTCCACTTGCCTGCACTTGGGGAAAGCAGGTGTTGACCCTTCCTGTGGCCAGAGGGAAGGAAATAGGTTTAAATACTTCTCTGCCCCTTTCAGAATTGAGTTTAAATCATCTCATCAGAATACATTACTTCTGGTACCAATGCGTTTTCTTCATCAAATACTGACGTGGTTTCTACACTGTTGTGCTGTTGCCATGTGATTCTGGTGATATTACTGTTAAGGCAAAACATTATTAGTTTTCTATAGCAACTGTTAATTTCAGAAGAATCTGTGATTTCATTGTAATTATTATGATAGTAGTTGCAATAAAAGTTTTGGATTGACATGCATAGTTTTCATTTTCTTCCAGCACCTGATTTTAGTTTTTTTTTGTAGCTCAAACAATTTTTCTAATTTAAATGTTGACATAGATGGAAAACGAATTCTGTATTTGTATCTAGCACTCTTCTGGGTGGCTTACGCTTCATGAGGGCCATTGCTTTAACATCTCAATAGGAGAAGTAGACTTGTTGCTGTGATATAAGCATTCTTCAGCCTTTCTCAAAATGTGAGACAGGGCACTTTAACTTAATGCTCCAAGCAATTTCCAGCACAAAGACCCTCTTTCTCCCATAGTCCAACCCTTCAACCTGCTCTAATGGTCCTCAACTGCATCCTAGACCTGAGAATAAGGGATCTGCTAAACTGCCACCTTACACTGTACTCTTTAATCCTTGCAAATGGTTTCAAACCCAGGCTCCCCTCACCTTGGAAAGCGTGGAGAGCCCTTGGCTCATCTTAAGCTCAGCACCCTGTTCCTGAAATGACTGCACAGGCTGGGGAAATTGCAGCTTTCTGCACAATTCTGAGTTATCCTTTCCTTCAGCCACACAGGCCCTAGCTTGAAATGCTTTGCTGCTCTTAGCCCAGGGTTTGCTTTGTTCAGAAAAGCCCATTTTGCAGGTATGGAAAGCAGTTTCTTGGATGCACCTAAGCATTATGAAAGCTTTGTAAAGCAAACACTTGATGGAAGCAAACATCAGTGTATATGTGCAGCTGAAGCTCAGCCAGCCCTATGGTCATAGAGGCAGTCAAATCAAAATTGTTTGTGGGCTAAATCAGAAAGGTTTGGAACAGAAATGATCTCTTTTTTTTTTTTGGTAAGAGATCATTATATTCTTTCCCTTATTGCTTGTAGAAAAATAAAATGAGAAATAATCTTTTTCTGGTGGCACATGGTTAATTGCAATTTTTTGTTTATCTAACTGAAAACTCATAGTCACAACTACTAGTAACTCATCAGCATTTTCTTTGATCAGTATTGCCCAGGGTTTGCAATATGTGGCCATGTTTTCCTTAAAGTATCTCATTATACCTCTGGGATAATTCTTGTACTGTAAACCTTCAAAAAAAAAAAAAAAAAAAAAGGAAATCTTTACTATTAGCATATTTTTCTCCCACTCATACTGAATGATAGCTGAACTCTAGAGAAGCTCATGATTCCCTGCATGCTGCCACATCAGCTAAGTTTGATCAGTGCCATTACAAAGAGCAATATAGCAGATATCACAACCTCTAAACATCCATAAAGTTTTAATAGGACTTCCAGAATTTTATAGTGTGAGTTAACAGGGTATTCAGACTGAAATGGAAGTATATGTGGGGGCATATATATCTGTGTGTGTGCGTGCGCACAAGTGGTCAGTCACTCAAGCATCCAGCTCTGTGCTTAAATCTAACCCTTTGGATTTGATTTACTCCAATAAAATGAAAGTTAGAGGAGTATTTCTCCAGCCTCACAGAAAACAGTGGTGTCAACAAGACATTAAGATACCCCTGCTTTCATTTCTGAAGCTTTCAGGCATTAGGCATTTATTATGAATCAAAAAAATGGCCATGTTCTGAGGAAATGGCACAAAAACTAATACACAATCCTAAACTTCTTCGCAGAGCAATGCCATTAGGAACATCTAATCTAATTGAGCAGATCATTTTATTTGAATTGATAAGTTTCAGAAGAAAACTGGAAGCCAAGAATTTCCTTAGTTAAATGCAACTTGGCATTTTCCTCCCCCTCCCCTCCTTTAGAGCAGCATTTCAGAAAGCAAGTCAGACAGTGCAGCTTGGCTGATGGTAAAATGTGCAAGATGAAAGTGTACAGACATGATGGGGTGAGACAGGGAAGCACCTGGCAACATTGCCAACTATTTAAACTTTATGAACAAGGAGATTCTGCTAGTCTTCCACAAGCTGAACGTCTTACAGCAGGAGGATCATAATTAAAAAGTACTGAAGAAACAGGGTGAAAATGACTTATTTCTCTTTTTATCTTTTGCTCTGATAACATTCAGAGGTAGAAAAAGCAGAATAACCTGCTACATGGGGTAGGCCAGATTCTGCAGCATTTATTCACAGGGACAGAGGGTCCAGTCAATGTAATTAAGTGCTGCAGAAGTTAGTAAAAAATGATATGGTAAATTCCCTGGGGAAAAGAGAACTTAATGAGTGTGGGGTTTGTATGTATGTGTGATTCCATTAGTGTAGTGTTTGTAGGAAGAGACTTATTCACCTCTAAACATTTCTCCTTTGAGTGTTTATCCCCAGCAGCAATGACTTGGAGCTGGTGTGTCAGCTGTAAGATAAAAACGCTGAGCTGCTGCTGTGCTCTGACTCTGTAGTCATCTGAAGAGCAAACACTGATTTCTTCAGTTTACCTCTTACTACCTGAAACAATCCTTCCTTCCGTACTATGAATGATCGTGCTGTTTTTAAAAAAAAAAATGTTGGTGACTGATGTTTTTTGGATATTAAACCACTGGAAAAGAGCAGATCTGCAGGTTTTGGCTTCCTCACAGTATAATTACTCTTATTTTAAATAGTGCATATTTACTATATATCCATGGACAGCTTTCACATTGTCATTTTGATACGCTAGTTTTGCTTAACTTTGCTAGATGGTAGCAAATAAAAGCAAAGTATATGGGGTAGACTAAAGAATTGCAACCTTATCCTCTTTTTTCCCCTCACATAAATTGCTCTAACTTGTGTGGTCTTTCATATATTTAGTCAGACAACTGTTTCCCCTCAGAGGGTGCGCATCCCTTTACATCGAGGGCACTTGCATGCAAACATGGCAAAGACTATCTCAAACTTTCGAATAATCCTTTGAATGCCAGGCTCTAGGCAGCGTTCTGAAGTACTTACTATACATAATTAGGTTGTAGGCAAACCATTTCACACACCATGTGGATATTTATACCTGCTCAGGAACTCTTTTCTTGTCTCTGAGTACAGGCACTGTCTATATAGCCATATGAATATATACCCAGAAGTATAGGTTAACGTAGCAATATGTGCAGAAGCTGAACAATAGCTTACCTAGAGAAGAATTTCTCTTCCTAGCGTGCAGGGAAGAGACATCTGCTATTCAAATCTCTTCACATGGCTCCAGGTAAACTAGGGAGAGTTTTCAATTGATAGCAGCTGTCTGAGCGGCATCCCGGGAAGGTTCCTCTTGCTCCAGCCCCAGTAACTGAACTCTACCGGCACAGTCACATCTCATTTATATACAGACTGTCCTTTTCAAAACAAGCAGCCAGCTGGAATGATTCAAACCTCTGTTCAGCACACCGTTAAAAATGCAGCTTCCTTCTTGGACATGGGGATTACACTGGGGAGCAACCAGGCTACAGCAAAAAGGCTGCGAGAACTGTTTAATCACCCAAATACCAGCTGCTCCCGTTACTACTGCTGGTGCTGCCGCTGTGCCTCCCGTTTGCTGTAGTCAGCCTCCCTCTCCCTCATATCTACAAGAGTATCGAGGCGGCTTTGCAGGGTGGTGATTGGCAGAAGCGGCCAATTCCTCCAGCTAATCAACCCCCAGACTTTCAAGGACTCGGAGCTGCTCTGATGTCATTCCAACTGAGGGGGGAATGCTTTACGCGAGGACGCGGCGACGGAGGCAAATTCGGAGATGAGCTGCATTCCTCTCCCACCGCTGTGATTGATTAGATGCTCCGAGAGGATTTGCATAATCTGTCATTGTGCAGTTGGACCACCTCCCCTCCTGCCCGCCCGCCCAAAATGCGGGAGGAAAATGCCACTTCCAGCTTCTGATTTTTACACCTGGAGTCTGCAACTGAAAGCCTGGGGAAAAAGGAAAAGTTGAAAGAGTCATTTTCTGGCAGGGGAATGCTTGAGCCCCCAGCCCCCCACACCATCCCCAGATGCTAAAGGAGGCTCAAGAAAATCACAATACTAGAAGACTTTTGGTGCCTACTCTTGTTAGGTCACTGATAAGATCACCTGGTACGACAAAAGGTGGTTTTTAATGCATGACCAAAATCAAGCAGAGGTCGCCCAGCAAGTTGGTTACAGATGATCTCCCTGACACCTCCTCTGGGTGGATACCAGCAAACATGTGGCGCTCAGAGGTGCAAAGTATTTTCCCACTGTACGTGACACAAATTCCACCTATTTGTTGCATAATTTCTTATTAAAATCCTTTATTTCATCCAGCTAGAGATGAAACCTACCTCCAGAGCCAAGAAACACGATTGTTATGTGACTTTAAATTATATTACAGAGGAAAAACTAAACACTTTCTATCTATATTAAAAAAAATTAGATTTTATACCAATCTAATTTTCAATTTTTGCCAGCTTGACACCTTTCACTCCAAAACCGTTCTTGGTACGATACACCTTGGAATTGAAATTCAGCCAATTCTGTGCAGCAAATGTGAGGAGAAAATAGTTTTGTTCAAGGAGACTGGAACAAACCCATTCTGAGATGATGAATGACGCTGTAAACTCAGATTTGAATCATAGGAGGGTCAGCTCAACCTTTCGTGTTTCCAAAATAGTGTAAATAAATGGTGTTCCATGCAGTTTACCATTTACATCCTTCAGCTGGGACCTTCTACATGAAGAGCTATTTGCTCTCTGTGAATATCCAAGTTTCAAAGATGGTAGATATTCCTAACTGGGGACTAATTTATTCCTGCTGGCTAAATTAGAAACTGAAGGAAAATTAAAATTCAAAGTATGTCTGAGTCATTTCCTGCAATTTCTAATTACAAAGCACTCGCCTGGGGATCTTTTAAAAATGCCTTACACCTATGGCTGGTTCTGGATTTGGGATTTGTTTTCGAAAGACTGTTGTGGAGGTTGGCTGTGGGGTTCCCGCTGCAACTGAGCGGCGAGTGGGTGCCTCCTTGCGTCCTGTGTGATCATCAGAACTTAAGTCAGGCTGTAAACTGAAACCTCCAAACCAAGCGAGAGAGTCTCTTCCCAACATAAGGAAGACTTCTGGTGCAATTGGTCGAAAACCACAAAAAAATGCGAGAGCATCCTATTACTAATCTGATGGTGTGAAAAGAAGAAGTCCAGTTGTTTTGTACCTCTTTCTACTCGTATACTTGACTCGTAACTGTACTTCAAGCACTGGAGACGTCCCTGTGAGTGGAAGGGTTTGGCCGCGGGGTGCGAGTGTGCTGCAGGATGGCTCTCGGCTGCCGCCAGATGTGGTGGGAGCAGTGGTCTGCCCCTTTGAAGCCGCTGCTGCAGATGTTCCCCGGGTGGGCCAGCGGCCAAGTGGTTACGCATACCATCGAGAGTGTATCTTAATTCAGATGCTAAAGTCGCTCTTTGAACTTAAATCCTTAGCTTAAGAGTATGCCACGCTAGATGAATTCAACATGAAGAAGCATGGCTGTTGATTCACGCTGCCTCGATATCTGTTTGCTTTGTTAGCCATTCATTTGAAGTGGAGGATCGGGTGACTTACTACGCCAGGGTCTGCCCTTATTAGAAATGTGTGGAAATCAGTTGGCAGAATTGCTCCGACTCTCTTTATGTAATAAAAAGAGCACACCAACCTTTGGGAAAAACACAGTACAATTTGAATTTTCACTTCTCTCTCTTGGGTAGTAGCGAGAATTGAACTCTTCTTGATCGGGCACAAATGCACCTGAGTTACCTAGAATGTCCTTCCAATCATGATATTAATCTCATGGTCTGCTTTAGGGAAAAATGTACAAGAAAGAAAATAAGACAGCAAGAAACAGAAATGAGGTATGAACAGAGAGAAACAGTAAAAGAAGGGAAGCTCCAGTAATAAAACAGCATATTAATGAGGTACCACATTTATGCTGAATTCCTTGCCACAGGATGTGTGTTTTTCTGGATCTTACCTGCAGCACAGATTTTGCATTAGCTGGTGGAAATTCTGTATTAGTTAATACTTGAGTGATTTATTTTGTCTCCTGTATAGGTAGGCAATTGGAACTGCCCAGCCCTCCTATCCCAGTAGTTCAAAAGTTGTAGATGAAAACTGCCAGTACTTTGCCCAAAACTAGTATCACCTTTCCGAAACATGATTTTTGGTTTATAACTATGGGTTTCTTGGTTGGTTTTTTTTTTATTTCATTGGGTTTTTTTAGTGTGGCGCGGTTTTTTTTATTTTTACTTCAAACTCCCTAGTGAAAGACAGTGTTGCTTTGTTCTGTTCAAATTTTCTTGGATCTTACACACATTACAAGACGTACAAATGCTTTACTTGGCTAAACCTAGTGCTTTCACATAGACTCTCTGCTTAGCACTGTGTAAATTAACAACACTTTAAATCAGATTTTTTTTTTTAAAGGGGCATCTGCATTTACACTGAAGGCAACTGCTGAAAATTCAGCATCCTTCTCCTATTTAGATGCTTAAGCCCAGGCTCTAATGCTCATAGTTATCTATTCTAAGTACTATACAATCGCTACAATGTCTGTGCATGTGTTTTTAATATATTTATCTTCACAGCACGTTATGAGATAGAAAAACACAATTCCTGCAGTTCTGTGCTGAGAAACATGATACAGAGCAAGCAAATACTTTCAGAAATTAATACGTATAATATATGGTATCTCCTTGGTTCACTCTTCTAGACTATTTGAAAACTTTCACTGGCATGTTTGGATTGATGTTCTGTTATTGCTATGTCGAGCTTTGGTTTTCTCTGACTGCCCCCAGTTTTCTCATCTGTTATTACAGTGCTCTGATGACACTTTAATAGGTACTGCCTACTTCTCCTCTCAAAAACTACCTTGCAGCAAGAAGGCCACGCTTCAAAATTAAGTTGACTACAGTACATTTAATTGTCTCTTTCAGCTAAAGATACCTTTATGGTCATTATTGAAAGAAAGATGGCTTTTGTCACTTAAGTCCATGATGTTCTTTTAAAAAGAATAAAAAATTACTATTGCTGAAAGGACCAGCTTTTCCTTGAGCTGTGAAGACTTCTTATGAACTCCCCTGTAATTAAACAAGTGTCTTTTATTAAACACATCGAGCAGTTCCTCAGCTGGTGTAAATTGTCAAAACATCCATTGATTTCAGAGGAACTATGACAACTCATAAGAGTTACAGATTAGTCTCTAATTCTGTAGCAGCTCCTCAAGATATGCAGAACTTAATTACACTCACATCAAAAGTGCAAGAAACATGAAGGCATAGCAGAACGTGCTTTTTTAAGAGTATTTAAACATATATTTCATTAAGAAAAGTCTGTTTGGTTTCTGATGTCTCTATAACTTGTTAGGTTTTTTAATCTGAATATTTTGGCTCTGACTCAAAATGCGTTAGAGGTTTTATATCCTCAGAAATGTAGGGATGAAATATAGATACACTTGGAGCAGAGTTTCACACGTCACAACTCACTTAAGGCATTCATGTCTTCTACTGGAAGTGCCTGCCTTGTCACGGGTTATTCTTATTTTCCAGATGACAGTGGAGAATATGCTGCTAGTAGTCCACTTAAACACGAAGCACTGATTTGAAACAACATCAACAGCAAAAGTGATGCAAAGTCCTACAAGCAAAATAAAAAAAAAATGCAAAAAATATGAACTAGATTCCCTGACTGCTGACTTTCTCCAGCTATACAGTTTCTATTCAGCTTCTGTTATCCTCCCCTGTTTATGGTTGGACACATTTCTTCTGCAAATGATAAAGGCAACTCAGTGCATACCAGTTCTGTAACGACCTTCATCTTAAACTTTTATTCCTTTGTGAAATAACTTTGATGTCCTGGTGTGTTTTTGTTCCTGTAAGGCTTCGGATGTATTGGTTTCAGAGAGTGTGTTGATGTAAACTAATGTTGAAATATCTGTTAAACCAACATACATTCATTAACATCTAGCATTAGAGCTGCTCCACATCTCTCTAATTACTTTACTATTTTATGTCTTAAGTGCTTACTCAACTATAAAAATACCAACTCCAGTCTTTTAAGTAATGTTTTCAAGATAGTATCAAAGTAAAAAATGAGTTTGTTCTGCTTAAGCCACAGCCTGATCTGTGTCACCACTTCCTGAGTTATCAGCTCGCTGTGATAGAGACAAGGGTTCATGTTGTGTGAGGGAGAAACATGTCCCTCTGTATCCATAAAGCCTTTTGGGCTCTTTCCCACGATTTTCCTTATAGAATCCTTCCTGGGTTCAGCTTTGACCTGAAGTCAGCAGGAAGCTCCTGGGAAGTAAAAGGGGGTAGGACTGGAGCTTAGAAAGAGAAGAGTTTTTTCCCAGGCCACACTTTAATGCAGAGAGAGAGACTGAAGCACCAGAGAAGGTTTATGTTCTGCTCAGCCCCCTTGTGATTTGTGTTTGCACCTGTAACGCCTTAGCAATGTACGGGAGCTGTTTCTCATTTGGTCTGTTTTCATGAACACTGTTCTTGTGACCTCCCTGCTGATAAGCAAGTCAATCTATATTTGTAAATCCTCACAAAAACTAGACTGAAAGCAGGTCCAATTCATCCCACTGCCTCGCTCAGAAAAACTCGCTGCTACCTCCACTGCATTGCAAACTGTCGTGAATATGGGCTTCTGCTGATGTAGAAACTCTTGTAGTGCTCCCGTATGTCTTCATCAGAGATCATCATATAGTTTTTCTCATCCCCAGCACTGCAAACAGCAGAAGTGTTGTCATCCCCTTGTGCATCAGCTGTGCTGCTGTTCTCCAGTGCCCGCTCACAACTCGAGTTCACGCTGGGGAAGTGACTTATTTTAATGGGTAACACATTTTGTACGGCATTGCTTTACAGCAGCTTGAGGAACTCCTTACGAGAAGACTGTGTAGTACCCTTCTTTTCTCCAACATGAACTTTAGCAGACCTGTTTACCAGCTGCTGATGATCTCCGGACAACCCACCATGATTTGCACTGATTTATGATTTCCATAAAATAGAAAGAATCCCCCTTGACTTGCAGAGTATGTGCTGCAATAAGGAATAGGCAAAAAATGCCCAATTCCACTCTGCCTCCAGCGAGGGAAGAAGCCAACCCAAGAGACTGGGCAACACTGCTGGTGCGGAGGGACTGGTCCCTGCTGCATCGCTCTTCTGCTGAGGTCCTTTAAGCCTTTCTGCTTTCTCCCAGTCCAAACTTAGTGGGGCTATTTTGGGGAAAAAAGAGAACTCGGGGAGGAAACTGGAATGTGCTCGAAGGAAAGGTCTGTAACTTGGCCGTTGGGGAGTAATATATATCCTTCTCTCCTCTCCCCTTGCATTTTAAGGAACAATTATCTGACAAATTAAGGTATTATTTTGGGAAAGAAAGAGGTAATTCATTCTTGCTGCGCTATCACAACACTTGGGACCATGAGAACAATTATCTCTGTATAATATCAATATTCGGTCGTCATGTGCCAGCTGCATGTCTGAGCCTTGGTGGCTTTCTAAGTAAAGAGAGAGTAATGGGGTTGTATCACTGCAGTATGTTGTTTTCCTGATGGATAAATCAGCAAGTCAGTACTTCAAATAAACTCTTTGAGGATCCAATGGTTAACAGCGCACTCAAGAGAACAAACAGTATAAACAGTGAAGTTGCAGTAGGGCTGGTAAGATGCCTAGAGGAAGGTGGCTTCTAATAAAGAGGAATCCAAGTGTTGGCAAAGCCATTAGCACAAAAAACATCATCCATAAAACTAAGTGATAGCATGTAAATCTTAAAACTAAGCATTTCTTCCTCGATTATTAAAAATTAAGAAGCTTGAACTCTTGGTTTAATTTATTAAGAGACTTTAAAAAAAATTTTTTTTGAGTTATTCAAACTGTGGAATGATTCATAAAATAGCTTAATTAGACCATAGCTCCAATGGGAGTCCCCTTTAACAAGTCTACAGAGGCTCTTTAAATACTCTAATCCACTTCTGAATAAAAGGTGAAACCAGGAATGATATTTTCAAAGGAGAAACTACAAAGAGCATTTATCTTCCTCTTTTTACTTCTCTGTCCTTGCGATCCAGATATCGAGCTTCCATTACATTCTAAGGATGACTTTTTTCTAGGTTAGCTCTCACAAGCATGGCTTTTTATATACCCTAATTTAAAACTTAAAAAACCTCTCAAAGTGGAAAATCCATTACTAAACCACTTTCAAACTGGTATTCTAGCATTACTGTAATAAATGGATCCTGTGGTACAGTGTGTTTTGTTTCATATCTTAGCAAATTTCTTTTATTTTAGATAATCCCATTATCAGCTGTTTTCTGCTTCATCTAGTTCTGTAGGAGAAGGCCTCATGCTTATGAGCTACTTCTGCCAATGCTTCAGCTAGCGTGGGAAATCTTGATGTTGAATGAAGCTTTAGTAAATCAGTTTCTGTTCTCTTCTGTGCCCTTCTCCTTTGCAAATTGCCGCTGCTCTGAGGCAGGTCCATGCTACTTGGAGGGACTTGGTCGTCCCTCTTTTAAGAAAATATATTTTCTCCTAGTGATTATTGGACACACGAATGTTCTGCACTTGAAAGGTCTCCAGAATGTGTTGTACAGTCTTTTGTTCTAAGGAATTGTGTTTGTCTTTAGGTTTGTCTCCCTAAGATGAGTACCTCTGTTAGCGTCAGCGGTATTAACGGTGTAAGTAAAGTAAGTACTCTGGGTCCAATGTTTTTATGTTGCAATAACCGCTAGCTATTCATTATGGGAACGCTTTCAGTATCATAACTTCCAAAAGCAGGATTTTGGCATCTTCTCCAGTCTGGCAGAAGCTCTAGCTTACGCTGGTACACCAGGAGTGGTCTCTTCATTTCTCTCGTGGGCCACAACGTGCTATGCTGAACTGCACCACTTTACAAAAGCCACCCCAAACCATGAAACATGACACACCACACTAAAATGGGAAATGGAATTATTCCCACTGCGGTCTATTTTTAGAGTGATGTAACTATGCTGTGTCTCAACATTAAACACTCCCCCCCCCCCAAACTTGTATTCAACAAAAGCGAGGCTGACATACTTCAAGAAATTGTAGTCTGACAAAGGAAATCGAGATAATGATTTACATTTACATGGCACTGACTTTCTTTAGAAATGTGAAGTCTCTCTGCAATGTCTGTAAGAACAGAGTTAATAAGCTAAAGAAATGCTTTTAATGTCTAAATGCTATTGTTTCATTTTTCTTGAGGTAGGAAATACTTAAAGGCTTTCATCACTGCTCTCAAAAAAAATAGGAGGGCCGCAAAAGGAACATTTTTTTTGGAAGACATGGTACAGTTTTGTGTGAGCAATGCACAGTGATCATCGTTCTTCAAACGATCATCTTTGATTCAGATTCCTTTTAAAAATATATTTTTCTCATGGGAAGAAAATAAAGGTGACTTAATTAAAATGGTCAAAGAAAAACATGGAATAATCAAGAGTGAATGCACTCCAAGTGAATAAGCTTTTGATACTTAACCATTATACTTCTTTATCCTGCTCATTCCTTCTCTACTCATGCTCAACAGGTTACATTTGAAAGTATCTGTTTCTATATATAATGATGTGGAGTTGCCTCTTTGCTCTCTGAAGACTTCTGGGAACTTTAGAAATAATATTTAAAATGTTGCTTGCCTATTTATACCACTGATGTGACTATCGGATTGTGTGCATTTTGGTTTGTGTGTGTTAGGTTTTTTTTGTTTTTTTTTTTTTTTTTTAAACATGGCAGAAAGGCATATACTCTTCGAGCAGTGAGTCTGTGAGCTGAAATTATCATATAAAAGCTAAACACCAGTAATAGATATATTTGTTACAATGTGAAATATAGGCTCGAAAGAAATAGATTAAATGATGAGAGGGTGATAGGTTGATTTTCCTGATGGCATAAAGCTTTTATGTTAAAAAGAAAAGTGTTTTAAGAAAGCAGATATTACACTAAAAAAAAAATAAGGCAAAAGAACAGCAGCATGCTTATTTCAAATCTGTTACTTCTTGTGCTCCCATAGAGGGCAATATTGTATAAAAGATAGGTGTAAGCCATGTGTTAGGGATCTGCCAATTCATCTGTGTCAATATACTTTAAGGAAAATTGCTCTTACAATAAATTTGATGCTGTATTTCCCTTTAGTCAGGCTATGACTAATGCACACAATAATGCACACCAAACCACATAACAGAACCTCGTTAAAGGTGAAAGAAATTAATTTTGTAGATTACTTAATTGTAGGTTGTAATGGAAAAACCGTCACATTTTGGCTTACAATTTTCTGTTCAGTAACTGAGTCACAGGAAGTGCTCTCTTTTTATTGAAGTTGGTTGAACAAACCCGTAAGAAAAAGGGGACAGGTTTATGTTGTCAGTCCTGGGAATATGATTTGTGGAGAGATGTGTCTTGGGAATACAGAAATCATCTGCATTTCTGTATTGATCTGGCATTTTTTTTCCTGTGGAATGCATGGGTGAACTTATCATAATGTTTTAATTTACTTTTGTGCTTCTCTAATTTTGATGTGTTGTCAGCACAAGGCCCTGGACTTCAATCTTTCTCAGTCTCCTGGGTAGCTGAAGCACAGAAAGATCCATGCCCCTTTAAAATAATCTCATATATTAAATTTCTTTCCAATCCTTATTTACCTGCTTCACGAGCACTACTGTAGAGTTGTGTCACAATAAGTGGTTCACATTGTCTACACGGGACATAAGTGAGGGTATACATTTCATGTATAGTGATTGGAGAGAGGAGAGTTCCCCTTTCAGGGAAGTGGGAGCCTCATAGTTATATGTCTACAATTAAAAAGTATTAAGTGTCCCCAGTGTTTTAAGTAATATCGTTTCAGGCAATGACAGTAAAATTCGTATGAAGAAAAATCCTTTACAAATGTCCTTAAATGATTCAGTTGGATTGAAGATGGCTCTGATTAAGTCTCAAGAGGCGATCAGTTCCCAGATTTCGACTGAAATCAGATTGGTTGATGTATTGATGAAGGCCTCCTGAATTAAACAGTAATAATTACTGCTCTGAATATTATACTGTTTACCTTCAAACCTCCATTAAAAATTAAGTTTGTTTAACGAGAAATATTTGCTTAAGACTTAGGGGATCTATTCTTTCAATTCACTGCACTTGACTGACTTTAGGCAGAAAATGAGATGTCGTCTTTGAAATGTGTGTAGGTCACTTAGGGCCAGGATTCTGTATTTTTATTAATGTTAGCATGTAGCGCCTTCTAAGAGTAAAACCACTGGCTGAGTCTAGCACCTGAGGTGAGTATACCTCACCTGAAGGTGCTTTGATCAACCGGATAGACAACTTGTTGGAGTTTGCTGGGTTGCTTCCTCATCTCTGTTCATAAGTTGGCTTGCAGCTGAGCTCATAGCATGTGTGTATGTACGGGTGCGGGGGGAAGGTGGTCCCTTGGACTTCGACTTGGCATGATGCAGCTGAGCTGCAAGATGGGAAATGCACCCTGCAGTCCTAGTGCGGATGTGCCCACAAAGAGCCCTTCCAGGAAAAAGATGCTTCCCGGATGTAAACACAGGTATCAGAATTTGGGACTGCTGCAAATTGCTTTAGCTAAATGTGAAAAAATATGTGTATTCTCCCCCATATTATCTCACCTAAGTTGTATAAGTACAGTGATGGTTACATTCTTTTTTTTTTTAAATCTGTATTCCAATAGTGACACTAATGACAAGCCTCACTGTAAATGCTATACTCCACCCTGGAGTTCAGTCAGTGAGGCTTAAGTCCTCTGAAACTGCTTGTTTCACTAACTGTTTATCAACATAAGTGGTCCGGGGAGGCTTACAGTAGTTTCTCATTGCTGTCATGTCAGAAATCTTCATGGACTAGGAAAGAAAAGCAACCAACAGGAACAGATACAAAAGTCGTTCTTCTGCCCATTGAATGTTTCACTGCCCCTGTAGGGATATGAAGCCTCTTTCCATCTGCCAAAGAACTGCGGCAAAACAAAAAAAGAACAGAAAGTGTATTTTAAGGATCTATGGTATGATCTTACTGGATGCCATAGCTCATTGAAGGTGGACAGAAGGTGCAGACTGAATGCAGAATATTGTATGAGAATTGACTGTAAAGAGGTAGAGCTCGTCGGGGATCGTGTGGCCTTCAGGTAGGGCACTCCACATGATGTCGGGATACAGAGGCACTGTCAGGGGCAAGAGCAGTCTACTGACAAATACAGGGAGAGCAGCAAGTCCGATATAACTTGCACCAGAAAAGGGACAGAATCTAAATACTAATGGTATTCTGCGCCGTTAGTGCTAACACACTGAATAAAACAGATTCTAAGAAGTCTACTGTAGAAATCTACTAATGATACAAAAAGAGTATTTCTTCTCTTTTTTTTTTCCTTAGTCTTTTTTTTTTTTTTAATTCTTTCTTTATTTTCATATTATGGCTCTAAAGTCCAAGAAGACCTGTTGTTCTATAGTGAGAAATGCCAAGATTAATCCTGTTCCCAATAGCGGGCTTGGAGATACCCCAGATATACAATCAGGAGGTGGGGGGGGGGAGGGGGGGAAATCTTTGTCCACAAATTGAATCTAGGCTATCAAATATTTTGGCATATAAATGCATATATATATTTTTTTTTTTTTACTCTGAATTAAATTTTCCATCCAGATCTCGTATCTGAAGCCTGGTCTCCACCTGAGGGTCCAGATGCAGCTGTAGGGGCTCTCCCCTTGCTGCTGTGTAAGTCTGCGTTGGCAGCCAGCGCCTCCTCTCTGGAGCCATATGTCTCATTTTCTGCCCTCCACTACTTTGGGAATCTGGAAAGAGTGGGAAAGAGCAGGTTGTGGCTGTCTGTACTAGTCAGGCTCCAAAAATAGGTAGAATCAATGGAAGAGAAGAATTATAGGAAACTTGCAGTTAATGTGAGGGTCTATGCTCTGTAAATGACTATTTTCAGATCTCAACTAATTCAATATTCAGTAGATTTTGTTTTTCTGCACTTCTGTGGAGTTTTTGTCTCATTAATTTGCATGTTCAATGATTATTTAAAAGTGAGTTAATGACACTTCATGGCATTTGTATCCATAAATCTATATTATCCCTATTTAATATAGTAAGCAGTCGACTCCTTCTGTACAATCGCATCCTGGAGTTGAATATTTGTATGTTCTCAATAGACATATTGTTTAACACTGGTTAAATCATGTCAACATTTTCAACTTTTATAAACACAATAGGGAAAATAAGTATTTCCAAACACCCCTTTATGTTGGGAAATGCAAGAATACATACATTAGATGAAAAATAACAATTAAAAAATGAACTCCAATAAATTTATTTGAGGCTTTCTAGAATGACATGTTTTTATAGACTACTGAAAGGGAGGATGAGAAAAAAGGAAGCTTAATATTTGCTTTGCAAGTATAATTTCTGTTATGTTTAGGGCTAAATTGAGGCCTGACATTTCAAATGTAGTGTCACTAAAGGAATTGCATCCGACTGCACTGGATTCAAACATGGTGTTGACAGAAATACACATTACCACCGAGCAACAGGTAGCTGTAGCATTTATTCATGGGAGAGAAAAAGAACAAAGAGCTTCCTGATGTACAAAATCTCTCAATTTCCTTTTTTCTTCTTTCTTTACTCCTGATTTACTAAATGAGAGAAGAATCAAAAAGGATCTGCTGCTTTTTTTCTGGCTCAGATTCTGCTTTAATGGACTCTAGTCAACCTTTCCCTTCCTACTTTAGGCTGGGCTGTAGTCACTTTCTGATCCTTCTTTCCTTTCTCCTTCTTCCAAGAGTTGTCTGGAAAATGTAATGATCAATGAGAAAATCCCAAAGACTATATAAATATATGAAATTGTTCCTTTTTTTGACAGAATGCAGATTTTAGTAAATTCCACTCATCAAAGCATACATTTTTTCCAAGATTTAATTTGAAAAATAAATAAATCTTATAATAGGAAACTCCAGCTTTAACTATAGAACAACTACTGGCTCTATCTAATACACTTGTGAAAAAACATGAACTCTTCACATTTTTTAACAGCATATTATTCAATAATCAATAATTCTCCAACAGTGTTCTTCTTATTGTTGTTATTTTACTGCTCATAAGTCATCAGTAATGACATTCCAACGCAAAACTTATATGGAAAATGAAGATGTGTCAATAGCATGTATTGAAAAATTATGTAAGTCATAAATAAGAGCACTAATTATGGCAGTGGATCTATCTTCCATTAGATATGAATGAGGTGTGGAGTAAGGATATTAATATTTTCTTCAGAGCTCTGCTCTGCAGAACTATAGCCAATTTGCATAACCTCTGGGCTTTAGATAATCCTGCTGTAACATGGACATAAGAATTTTAGATGCATTGTAAAGCTCCATAATTTTAAAGGCTTTGCACAGCTTGGTGTGAAGTATTATAGCACTACTTCTACAACAACTGAAATGCTGCCAACAGAATTGTAGTTGGAAGAGGAAAAGAAAACTTCAAGAGAGATTGGGTTAGTAATGGAAAACTACATAGTAAAGTGCATCTTAGAAGCTTAGTCATGCAAAAGATTCTCTGAACTTATAAGAGGATTTTTTTTGTTTGGTTGATTTTTTTAAGTCATAGCAGATTTCCGCTTCGCAATGATGGGGTAAAAATCTCTTTAAAAACTTCTGATTTTGACTTGCTTTTCATGGAAAATCAGGGCTTGAAAAATTGGAGAGGAAGTGTAATATTTGTATTTATGGTATAAGAATAGGGAATTATTTTCATTCTGCACAAGTCTGGAGGCAAAAACTCATCTGGGGGCATTGCAGCAGCTCTCCGCCCTGCCAGAAGAAGACAACCACCTGCCCCTGCCCTTGTGTTGCAGGTCTGGCACAGGGGACATCGGGGCGTGATCGCCCCGAGGGGGTCCTGAGCACCCTTCGCCCCAGCTGGGACCCTGCAGGTGGTAGGGAAATTGCATGGGGTCAAGTACAGCAAGCTGTCAGCTCTTCAACCTCCCATCCAAAATGCTGGTGGTTGGAAGCCTTCCAGGTCATAGACAAGTGAAGCCATCACATTAACAACTAGGAGGTCTGTTCAGTCATTTTCTGCCTTTTTATCCTAATCTTTGCTTTTCACAAGCACTGCGATATGTCTGACAGAGATCCAGGTTCCATGAACACGTCTCTTCCACCTCGTGCATTCCCATGTTAACAAGGAGCATAGAAGCGGCCAAAAATCACGTAATTTGAACACAGATACATCGGAATACTTTAAATGTATTGGAAACAAGACAACACAACCGCAAAATCTGCAATGGCATATTTGGAACTATTTTTTTCTAGTATAATTTAGAGGCCTTCTAATGTATGTTTGGGAGGCTGACAGCTCGGACAGGAGCATGGGTGAAAATACAGATAAACCTGACTGAAAGATCACTTGTTACTAACTGCAGTGTGGGGATAGTGAGATTCTAGTTTGGAAGAAATCATTTCATTTCAGGACAAATCACAGTTTGAGGGTGTACCTGGTGTGGTATGCTTTCTATGATTCAAAGATCTTTTGTGTCTGCTGCAGTTAATGTATCAGCAGGAGAAATTACCCTAATTAAAAGTATCGTAGGTAATGCAAAAGGATTCAAGTAAACAAAGATTCAAAGCAGAAACAGTTTAAAAAAGTCTTCATTGATTATTCTCCACTGCTTTTCTTGTTATGTGGTTTCACAAGCGTGCAGAGGAGATGTTACTAGCAGGAGATGCTATTTAAGTCACCATTTCACATCCACTTTTCCAGACACCAAGAACTTGTGAAAAAAAGATGCAAATCTGAGATGAGTCACAGCCTTGAACTCAGTTCAGGTAAACAGGAAAAGTCAACGATGTGCCAAAACACTGAAGTCTCAGTCCCTCAGCTGTCCAGACAGAGTTCACATTATTGTGCAGACAGGGCACATAACCTTAAAAGGGATTTAAAAAATCACAGTGGTTATTGCTTGGATTTATTTGATGTGATCACTAAAATTTTCCTGAGTCAGCAGCCAAAAGTAGGTTTATTCTTGTGCCCATCGTGGGAACCAATTTTGTTTCATACCAAAAAACACTTCCATTTCAAAGAAATGCTAATTTAATTTAAAAACTAAATTAATTCCTCGCCATTCAAAATTCTGGTCACCATTTGTCGATGACCAGAGAATATTCACAGAAAACAGGCTGGCTTAATTGTAATTCAGGACTGCCACACAGCTTTCTGTACTGAAAGAATGAAGCAAACAAAGTCAGCTGAAATAGAAACAGGTGTTTCAAACCCAGCAAGAAGATATGAACATGAAAGCTCTCCTATTAGAAAGCAAAAAGCTCATTTTCTCAGTGTTTAAACTTACTTTTTTGTGGTTGCTATGCTACCGTTTCTGCACGTACTTCATGGCGCTTTGAACCATAGCAAAAAAAGCCTTTTTTTGAAAAAAACAGACCTGAACTAAACTGAAAACCAATGTGAGATCATCCTGTAAAGTTTTTATAATGGGTAAAACTTGATATCAATATTTAAGTTGGTCAGTCTGAGGAATCAACTAGCCATTTCCTCCCTACTGGACCATTTTTGTTTTTCCAACACTTTATACATATAATATCTTTTACTAAGCTTATACCACCAGTGTTAACATTATTTGTTTCAGGATATAAGTAAGTTGCAGCTACTGATAACAGCAATAGCTGTTATAATCTTTAATATACATGAAAACAGAACAAACTCTCAGTAAAAAAAATATTTGCATAATAGGAAAAAATAGCCTGCATTCAGATGATATATCACAAGAGCGCTAGGCAAGTACTCTGGTATTCAGAAAGCAGAAAATCAATACTAGGCAAAGGGTCTAAAGATATTGTCGTGGTTTAACCCCAGCCAGCACCTCAGCCCCACGCAGCCGCTTGCTCGCTCCCCCCGGCTGGATGGGGGAGAGAATCGGAAGAGTAAAAGTGAGAGAACTCGTGGGTTGAGGTAAAGACAGTTTAAGAGGTAAAGCAAGCAAAGCAAAACAAGGAATCCATTCACTCCTTCCCATCGGCAGGCAGGTGTTCAGCCATCTCCAGGAAAGCAGGGCTCCATCACGTGTAACGGTTACTTGGGAAGACAAACACCTTCACTCTGAACCTCCCCCCCTTCCTCCTTCTTCCCCCAGCTTTATATGCTGAGCATGATGTCATATGGTATGGAATGTCCCTTTGGTCAGTTGGGGTCAGCTGTCCCGGCTGTGTCCCCTCCCAAGTCCTTGTGCACTCCCAGCTGCCTTGCTGGTGGGGTGGGGTGAGAAGCAGAAAAGACCTTGACTGTGAATAAGCACTGCTCAGCAGTAACGAAAACATCCCTGTGTTATTAACACTGTTTCAAGCACAAATCCAAAACATAACCTCATACTAGCTACTATGAAGAAAATTAATTCTATCCCAGCCAAAATGAGCACGTTCTAACAACTAAAACATCAGTGTGTTATCAACATTATTCTCATCCTAAATCCAAAACATGCTACTCTACCAGCTGCTAGGAAGAAAATTAACTCTACCCTAGCCAAAACGAGCATAGATATTCAAAAGCTTTAATAAGCCTATTGGTGAGGTAAGAAATATGGGAAAGAAAGAACATCCTTTGTAAAACCAGGAAACGCATTCAGCTATGAGCATAAAATTGTCATGACCGATTATTTTCAAGGACACCTCTCCAATAACCCTTTTAGGGAAAAGAAAGGTAACATTAAAACAGAAGGAAGGAAAGTCACATGTGAAATGATGAATTCCACGTAAGGGGAAATGGTGGTAAAAGACTTGAGTGCTGGAGCTGAAGAAGACTTAGAGGGAAAGGGGACGAAGCTCATAATGAACACTTGCGCATCCCTGGTCCTGGTTCAGCCAGGTAAGGAAACATGGCATAGCTTCGGTCATGGTGGCAATCTGCCGGCTCATGTTGACCCGCTCGTCTAGAGCCCTAGGGCTTAACTATGGGCTCTAACGCAGACAAGCAAGGAAATCCTGTTGTTTAAGGCTTGTGCAGTAAAATGCGGAAAATGTGAAGCATTATTATGCAATGCCTAATGGCAAAGAGTTGGATAGGATCACCTCATGTGCCTTATTTCATCTCCAGATTAATTGTTTCTGTGAAGTGAAAATAAATTAAATTGCATACTGGTAGATCCATCTCACTGCTCTCAAAATACCTTAAAAGAATCATTCCTTACAGAGGAATATTAGTCATGCTGAAAATCCCTTCTCTTTTTCCTTCCTGTTTTACGCACCTGTGTGCATACACACGTGCTTGTACTTGGGATTGTTAATTCCTCTTTATGCCTTTGAAAGTCTTCTCCCGCATGATTCTTCAGTTTATCAAGTAGATTTTCTATTTATCATTTGGCTGTCACTTCCATGCCTCCATATTGAAGCAATAAGGAAGAGACGTACTTGTCTAAAAATATCTAACCATAGTGACAATAAAGATGATGAGGAATTACATTAAAAAATGTAATGGACCGAAACTAGAAAAAAGAAAATTCATTTTATGCATTAGGAGAAAAAGGCGTTCTTAAGGGAAGGTCCGTCTTACAATGGAATAACTTAAGTAGAGAAAGTTCACCATCACTGCAGAGGTGATGATGTGAATATTAGATACGGTACACAAGAAAATAAAAAGGTATAGAAAAATAAAGCTGTAGTAAATATTTTGTAGAAAATGTTAATGCACTGATGAGCAGCCGGAGGGGAGAGCCCAGTATTTCTTTTCCATACTTTTGCTATTTAAGATTCTGCTCTTGTGACACTAGCAGTTAATAGCAATGGGAAGGGAGGCAGAACAAGATGATCTAAGGAGGCCCCTTTCAGCTTTAACATCTACAGGATTCATTCGGCTCCCTCTTGGCACAGGAATGAACTCACCCTACTCTGATTTATATATCCAAAGTTTTTATTTTAATATTCTTGCATGGAGGGGAAAAAATATTACAGCCTGCCAGGAACTTTAAAAAGTTACTTGCCATGTGAAGAAGTGCATTCTTGCTGTTGTCACCAGGTATTTCTTATTTTCTGCCCACTGGCCACAAGTGCATTAAACACTCAGTAATGGTAACACCAGTAATAAATAATTATCGTAAGCTGCAATATATGCTGTGCAAAGACTTTTAGCCATCATAAAAATTACTTTCTGTACTGTCAGATTTCTGTGCTGTGGAATTACAAGGATTTATTTTACTGAAAAGAAAAAGCTGTCTGCTGATAATATCACATATCAAAAATATGCAAAAAGGTTCCCTTTATATTTGGCTAAGGCAGAGACTGCATTCATCTCCTGCATCCTAATTTGGAGACTCAAAAAGTATAACATTGCTAATGGAGAGAGCGCCTCTCTTTCCAACCTACTTTCCTCGCATTCAACCACACAGGACCATCAACTACCTCTTCTATTCATAAAGGGCAAGGAGAAAGGGAGTAATTTTTATATAGGACCAGAGCGCACTTCGAGCTGAGATCGGTGCGCAGTCTTGGGCATTTGCTCATCTCTGGAAAACTGGGAAAGTCAGGCAGGAGTAAAACCTGGCCTCTCTCTTTTACTTCTAATGTGCACAGTGACTCAAATGCAGAAGAGAATGGGAGGTGGAAAAAAAGCAGTGTGTCCCTCTGCCTTTTCTTGAACAGCTTTGTGGAGCGCATACACCTCCCCAAGGGTGAATCCCTTACCAAGATACTAACAGAAACTGTTTTCCTGGGGGATAAGACATATCTGTTCTAACTCAGATTTCAGCAGTATAAATGGAAGAAATGGAATGGACAATTTTCCTGCTCTTCTGTTTTTATGATTGCCATATCTGGGAAAAGTAGAAGCTTGGTTATTAGGGGAGGCGTATCATCAGGTGTTCTAAGTGATCATAGCTTCGATGACTATACTTTATGAAAAAGAAGGATATGCCCCAGGGATTTTGATCTCCCCGTGCTTTCCAGACTTTCCCCTAGGACGGTAAACAGCAATTATTTGCCCAGTGCAGATAGACGCATCCAAGATGTTCAATTTCCAGCAACTGCAAGGCGGCAGCAGGTGTGGATAAATGTTGTTATTTCCTGTTTGTTTCTTGATTTCAGTCTTTATTTTTCCCAGAAGAACTTTCTTTTGTGCTTTGTTTTCCTCAGTGATACACAACATTTTGTAAGCTTTATCTGCACAAAACAGACCAGACTCTGTTCCACTTTGTAACATCAATATTCTTCTCTCCCCTTTTAAAACTTAGATAGTCAAGAATGCATACAATACAGAATTTGTGAGGTCCTTGCATAGTGACCTTTATATCTTATCTCTTCCTCCACCCCTCTCTAGTCCTTAAACTCTTTACTGTCTTGTAACTTTATTACACATGCCTCTCAAATTTATGCAGATTTCTCAGATTTCTTCCCAAGCATCCTGTACAAAAGCCCAGACAAATACACCTCACTCTTAATGTCTTCTGTCACTGACTAAATATTCATACTTGGGACTCCTTTTTAATTTTTGCCTTTTCCCCTGTTTTTGATGCCAGGTTGTAGGGCTGCTGTATTTCAAGTGACCTGATTGCTTTTTGAACTCTCAGTCCTCATATTCCGACCTCCCGTCCCCTCTTCCAATGCCCTTAATATTGATGAATTCAGACATGTGATCTCATGACACCCTCTGTATATAATTATACCTTGAGGTTTCTCTGGAAACAAAACTACTGTTTGTTCGGTGCTCTTGATGAAAGCGCCTTCCTGCCCAGAGGAATGTATAGGTAATTAATTAGAAGCCATATGCTGACACAGGGAGGGATGCTGCTGTGCTTGCCTGAGCAGGCTATGTACAAGTAAGGTCCTTCTCACTGGAAGCCAGGCTCCTCTCATTTGGAGATGCTGGTGTTTAAGATTTAAGAAATTTAAGAACTGGTCAGGAGAAATCGTGAAATAATGGAATACAAATGAGGGACGAATAAAGCAGATGCCAGGTCTGCATTGCAATAGGATGTGTAAGCAGAGACATTGTCAAGCCTTTTCAGTGAGATACACATTTAAAGGCATGGCAGATTCAGTAAATTGCTTTTGTAATCTGTAATTTTACAAGGTTTTAAAAGTCTCATTTTCTGAACTAGTAAAATTTCAAATGGAATATCAACACTCCCATTTCACTGTTTTTCCTATGAATTTGTTTTGAGACCATAAGCTTTTCTCTCCCCATTGACTGTTGTTAGGTACTTCACTAGAGCTATCAACACAATATCTCTGTGACAAAACAACCACGCCACCGGCTAAAACATTGCTACCGTCAGCTGCATTATATGTGATGCTACCACACTACATTAAGTGGCAGCTGCCACTCCGAGCCCATTGCTGAGCAGAGCCCGAGGACTGTCGTGCTCCCTCCGTAGCGCAACAGCTGCAAGCGTAGCTGCACAGACAGCAAATTTCCCCCTCTGAACTACCGTCATGCTCAACAGCCGGTTGAGACTTTGGTATTTGTGTCAGAGAAGGGTCTGAACTTAGACACGGACTGGATCCAAGTTTTGCATCTATTTCCTCTCCTAAATCCTAGGTCAGAGAGAATAAAAAACCAAAGGGAGGTGGGAACGCAAAGATACGCTCTCACCGGTTGTTCCCACCGTCATCCTTTTCCCAGAAACGAGGAGCGGCCTGGGAAAACCGCATCGCGCTCTCTTTGCAAAGAGACTGAGTGCTGCAGAGACCCTGCTGCTCTTCCCCTCGTCCTCTGCTGCCGGGTTGCTCTTCCCTGGGCTGAAAAGCCTGGCTCAGATGCCAGCACGTACGACAGCTGAAGGCAGCCTACTCATTCAGACTATGTGCAGGTCAGAAAACTTGCCAAAATGTCCGCATCGACATTATGAGGGAGTTGAAGGGAGCATTTATGACAGCTTATACGTACGTGTTCCTTAACTATAGTCACTGTAAGTAGGTGTAAATTGCCTACATTTTAAGAACGCTTTCTTATTTTCATTGGCATGCCAGTGAATTTCTGGCAGTTTTCTTAAACATGATAATTTCACAAAAAAAAAAAAAAAAGGCCCTTGAAGGGAACTTGCACATCAAATGCAGAGAAATGTAGTGTTTAGAAATCCATTTGGCCTTTATCATTCTTTTTGTTCCGTGCCACAGTGTGTGTCCTGAGAGCAATGGCCAAATTAATTGAGCAACATTCCTAGTAAATGTAACTAATGCCTGATTTAATCACGTTATACATTGTCACCCCCTTTAATTTTATACCACGTTCCTTTAGGCTGAAGCCCAGCCATCTTGTTTGTGAGTCTGGATTTGGTTCTGAAATGAGCTTATGGTTCTTAAAGATTTTTCTTTCACTGCTCCTCAGAACTTTTCCTCTGTCAGCCTGCCTTCAACAGTAACACGTATGACAAGGTTTTGATTTTTTGTTCCTAGGCCCTGCTTTATTTAATTCCACGTTGCATGAAAAGATGCCAGGCCAGCCCCACAGAGTTATGAAAATCCTTCTGGATCTCATGGTTTTGTTCCTATTTTTCTTTGTAATATCTTTCAGTCAATTAGGCCAAAATTATGGAATGAAGTCAAAATCTTGTCTTCATTACAATAATCTCAGCAAGCAACAACAAACAAAGAATGAAAAATCTCCAGGACTGTGGGGGCATCCTGCACAACCTGAAGTCCAAGCATCTACCCTTTTATAAATACAGAGAGAATGCAAAGTGCTAATGATACATTGGACACAGAAAACAGACACCAGCAGGGGAATTTTTTACCTGCATTATTCCAACAGAGCTTTTGAAAATAATTATGCCTTTTTTATACTATTTCAATAGATCCTCATGCCTACTGTATTACAACTGTGCAATTCCAAGTATGAAATCACTAATTAAAATGTATTCACAGCAAGGTTATTTATTGAAATGAAATAGTTGGGGTGGACATAGAACACTCTTGAGACTAAATTAGCCTTTCATCTATCAATAAAGCACACTGGGGGGGGGGGGGGAAGAAAAGAAGAAGAAAGGATCCTGATTCCAAATTATTCTACTTTACTTGGATTTTTGAAGAGTTACAGGTGAGAGAGTTGTGGTTTATTGCTGTACAGGAAAACTATTTAATGATATTTCACCTTTCCACCAGCTACCCAGAGTCATGTTCATACTGTGAGTCTCAAAATGGAGGGAAAGGTAGATGGGAAAAAGGTAGAAACAGTGTTGAAAAACATTAAGCTGAGAAGCTGCTGCTGTTCCGGATGTGAGAAGGAGCGGTCGCATTGAAAGCCGCCAGAGGACACGTCGGTCGGGTATGTTCCTTGTCTGAGCAGAGCATGCGCTCGGAAGTGGGAAACAGGGTAAGCGGGGAAGTGGAGGGAGTACAGTTACAAGTGAATCTCCTCTCAGAGATGAATCTGTCCTTGGAGCTGTCGGATGTGATTTCGTGTGCCAGCCCTGGTGAATATGACCCTTGGACTTTCACTTTTATTATAGAAACCTGTCATCAAAATTGATGGAGGGTATTTTATGTCCCTCACCCTCCATCACTGAGTTCTTTCATATTTGAGCCAACTGTGTTAGTTCATCTTGTGGGATTATGAGCTAGGCAATGAGCATTAGTCAAACTAGACGGTTTAAAGCAACAATTGCACAAAAATTACAGCAATTAAACTTGGAATTGTGAATGCAAGCATCAGGACTCTGGTTTTCTAAGAACTGGCATACAGTCAGGGAGCAACCAAACCAATCAGGAGAGCGTCAAATGTTCGATCAAAATGTTCTTCATGTTGGATATTGGTTGCTCATGAATAATCCGAAGCCAAGGAATTAAACATTTTATCCACAAGACTGAATACCAAATATCTAACTTCAAATTGAGTTCCTAGGTATCTCCTGCAAAGAACCTGGAAATATTAGAGAGTCATGCTGTGTTTTCTCAGTTGTGTAACTCGCCACTCTACTTGGTACAGCTTACGTATGGAGTAAATCAAGGTTGTTTGTTCTGCTAATTTCTACGTGTCACATGCTCTCCAGAGCCAAGCATAGCATACAAAAAAAAGTTTACTGCCAATATAACTGTAAAAGAAATGTACTTGTTAGTAAAGACTGCAAAAACTTTATCTTTGGCATTCCCCATTAGAAACTAAATAAATTGTAGTTTTGGCTTGTGGTTTTGGCTCCTCAACTTAAAGCATTTTCCAAGTAGCTGGTTTTCAGGAAAGTCAGCACTTTTGAAAGGCCTCTACAATATCTCACAAATTGGGCATCAAAACTTCTGGGACTCAAAATCATCACTTGCTACAGACAGTCTCAGTTCTTGTAAAATGAACGTGAACGTATCAATGCGGCATGGAAAATGTCGAGTGTCAGTAAGGAGGGTTGTATTTTCATTACAGGGGTCTCTTCTGTTTGGTTTGGCATTCCTTGGGAAGCTTATTACTGGACTGTTTAGCTAGAATAATACGCAGTAAGGTCTATTAGTCTGCTCAACCTATAGATGTCATTGCCCTAAAGGGAATTTACTCATCAATTTTTTCTGGGAGAAAATGGGGCTAAAGTAAAACTGTTTCTGTGTAAGAGGACCTCTAGCTTTAATTCCAGCTAAGGACACAGCTCCAGCTCAACTGATTTTGTTATTCAAGCTGTACCAGTATTTTAAAGCAACCGTAGACACAGAGAACTAGGTGGAAGGGTTTCCTGATAGCTCACAGCTCTAGCATTTAGGCAAGCTGCTAATCCAAACCTTCAATGCTTTTTCAGGGCACATTTTAACAGCTTTTACAGCATGCTGTCCTTTGCATGTGTGTTTTCTGGTGGCAGTGCCTTCCATAATTACTCTCTTATACATAGGTCCCCAAAAATTGAGAAAAATTACCTTGGTCATATTCATAACCTCTCATACATAATCCACTAAGTATTGACCTTCCATTTCATCTTGTTATAGCTAATAAATTTGTGATGGTCACCATGAAATTGCTTTGGAGACTTCAAAAGCATTTCAAATAACAATAATGTTTTTACAGTGCCTGTTACTTGACTTTGTTGAGGATGAACAGGGAGCCACTGTTTCTACATTATATATGATTCTTTGCTTTTAGTTATTTTCCCAGGCACTTAAAGTTATACAAAATGCTGGTTTCCACCTCTAAATCTCATGTGAAACAAAGACTGAGCTGAAATCCCCTGGATTACATGGGTGTCTAAAATATGGTATGTCATATTTTTGAATAGGCTAAGAAAAGACTTGAAACCAAATAGGATCAAATGGGGTTGTTCTTTTTTTCCTGGGAAGTGGATAGCATGTCTCTTCATCACATTTTTATATTCCCATTAACCAAATATTAATAACCACATAATGCAGCAGTCTCATCCCATGTTAGCAAATCAACATACCTGAATACAAATATCTGTGTACATGAATAAAACTTCAGAGCAAGTGTTCTTCAAGTTAATTGAAAGACTACTTTTTTTTTCATCAGAATTACTTAAAAATAGTTGTGTTGTTTGCAATGATTAAGATGTATTGGCTAGTTACAACAATTTTTTTTTACACTAGACATTTTGGTTCTTGACCTTACAACAGGAAAATTGTAGTCAGTCTCCTGCATTTGTTCAGCCTCCTCAATGCAACCGGGCTTCTGCCCAGCCACACTGTGCTGTCATCAAACGTCACCTAAAATGACACCTGAAAAGCTGCTCCTGGAGGGTTTGTATCTACACTTAGGACTGCACGCATCCATTCAGCAGATAAACAGTCATTTTCAAGGATACTTTAATGCCCTATTATTCTGCAAAAACAGATACTACAGCACTTTTATGGGTGAAGCTCAGACGGGTTGCTTAATTTTTTTCCTAGATGCTTACATAAAATTTTCTAAACTCCAAGAAACATATATAATGTTCAATCACGTGACAGTAATAGTGGTGCAATGCTGTGTAGAAAAGACTATAGGTGTACATCTGAGAATGTAATTTTCAGTTTACCTTTATTTACTGGCACATAGCAAGCTATCTTTTTTTCCTTTCCCTTTCCTTTCTTCCCTCCTGTTTTTGTTTCTTTTTTATGGGTATTAATTTGCTCTCTGGTGCTTGAACACTTGCTCTGTGTCTACCCATCCACTATTCTTGCTGTGAATATGTTCTTAATTAACGTTCTAAAATGTGGGTTTATAATTATGACATAGTAGGCAGAAAGGACTGAGGAAAAACAGTACTAAAAGGGCATAATTACCTTCAAAGGAAACAAAAGAAAAAATGAAACCTCAAATGTTCTCGCTTTCCATTATGTTTTACCATTGATTTCTGTATTAGCTCATTCACACTGATTCTGAGTTTAAAGTTAAATTATGTTGTCCATTATAAGTAGGGAACTTTAGACCTCAGTTCAGCAAAACAAGTCTACTTTAATGTTTAAAATTAAGCACGTGCTTAATTTTGCATTTCAGCTGGAATTTCAATAGGGTTGTAGAGTTTCACGAGAACAGAATTTACACCTTAGTTTCAATCCTGTCATGGCTTTGCCTGACCTGAATCTAAGAGTTTTGACAGTGTCACATCTTACAAAAAACTAAAATAAAATCAGCAAACAAAACATATGCAGCAATATTTTTCTTTTGGAGTTGATTTGGGAGTCTTTATATAACTGTGGTTAATGATTGTGGCTATATCAGATAAATGAGAGAACTTTGCTCAAGTTGAAGAATAAATGGCATCCGAATGAAATAGAAATCTTGAATACAGCAGAATAAAAATCAGTAATGGCCTATTGTGAAATGCAAAATATAGACCTCAGACTGCTGTATTGGTGTATACGGTATATATTTGCTTCCTAAAGCCCAAAGAGTGGAGTCTGAGCATAACTAGTTACCTATAGAAAAAGATGAAACCTGATCCCACAGTGTTCTTTATTAAAGGACACAAAGCTAAAGCAAGAACTATGGATAAAATCTGAAGCTCGGAAAACTCAAATGCAAACTACTGAACATACTTTTAAGACTCCAAGTAATAATTTTTTATACTCACTTGCAGAATGATAAAGTAACTTCCCCATTGCTTAATGTCTCTGAATCTGATTTGTTTTGCAAAGGTGCACTTTACTGAAGCTATTGATCTCAGTGCCAAATTAACATGTTATACAGGAGTTAATAAAATTTTGTCATAATGGTTCCTGTTGCTTGTAGATCCATAATCATGATGGTACTCTAAAGGAAAATATACGGTATTTTTCAAAGTGATTAGATGACATTGTTTCAGTGTCACTCTGTTTCAGCAGAAACCATGACTATTTGCCAGAAGAAAAAGAAAAGTACCCTGCCCAAAATGCTGCTTGAATTAGTTTTGTGATGTTTATGTTCTAGTTGTAATAATGAAGGATAAGAAAAATAAACCCAGTCACATGTTCTGAGTAAAATTAGAAACAAGAATCATTCTGAAGCACATGAATAACTTAAAAATAAAAAATCTGCATTTCTGGAAGCGTGGTTACTGACTTCACTTTTATCTAGAAGGGAAAGAATGTGGCAGCCTGATAGATGGAGTCCCCTTTCAGTTTCCTCCCCACCAAGAACAAGGCAGTACTCAGAATTTATCGATGAGGAATTTTCTTGTAAGCTTGCTGTCTAGATTTCTGTAGAAATGAAGCCCACATATTTTCTGATGCAGCTCTAATTTTTTTGAACACTTTTCTGCACAGACCACAGGGCTACGTCTAAACTGTGTTTAGTTTCTGGTTTGTAGAACCGGCTGTATCCAGGAATGCTCACAGAGGTTTGAGAGGCAGAGATCAAACAGGAACCAGTGCCTCTTCCATGAGGTCCTCTGCCCATAAAGCCAGTTTATTTTTCCCTAGAATGAGGCAATAAACCAGAACAGAGACTGTATGGACATCAGGAAATTTAACCCTCAGCTGGAATTCTAGTCCCAAGCTCTCCAGTCAATACATAGGAAAATCCCAGAAGACTCTGCTGAAATTCATGTATCCATTTCTAAATTTCACCGGACATGGAAAACAGTGCAGAAGGCTGCAGTACCACTAAGGCATTCTAAACTTGTAAAATAAGGGATAATAAACTCAGCTTAAAGTAATACCAAAAAAGCACGGGATGTACCAAATTCTGATTTGGATTATGGGAATCTGCTCTAACACTACAAAAAAGCGGAAAGATAGAAGCAAAAGAGGAAAGTGTCTGTGGTTTACTGGCAGTTCTGCCTAAATATAATCTTCAGTTAATTTTTAATTTGATATTTGGAACAGAAATATTCTGAGCATTTCACTAAGTAAACCCTACAAAAATCCAGGTGGTAGCTGGATTTCAGTCTGGATGTGATGAAAGATATAAATTTAGATGTCCAGAGTAGGCTGGAATGTGATTTCTCCCATAAAGAAACATATTTAATGTGGGTGCTGACAGAAACACTAATACAATTGATGCTGCCAATTTACCACCCAACAAAACAGAAAAAAACACAAGGAACAAGCCTGCTGCTTTGACTCATTTGAGAGAATGAATCTTATTATTCCCATACTAAGGCTAAGAGGAAAAAAAAAAAAACAAATGTGTTTTATTTTGATTTTATCTGTCTGGGTCTAAGGCTGTTATTTAAACAATATAACCTTCCACACAGTATGTTTGAGAAAGGAACGTTTGGTTATTTAGTCTCTGGCACAGAAGCATGCACAATGTAGAAAGTTTCCCTATGCCTAGCTGCAAGTGTTGAGTTACGATCACTTTAGAAGCACAGATGAGCCCTGGCTTAAAAATCATAAACAGGGCATAGTAACAGAGTTATGCTGAGCTGGAAAGGGTTATCATCTAGCACTTTTCATGAAGATTAGCCTGTAGTATGTTCTCATCTAACAGGTTCGGTAATTTATAGATCTGCAGCATTTAAGGTTGTTGACTCAACCCTTCCCTTGTTTGTTGGTTCTAATGCTTTACGTGCCCTCAGAGTTAAAAGTTCTGCCAAGTTTACATAGAAATGACTTGCTAGAATGCTTAATTAGAAAACTTAATCTAATTTGCAAAAGTAACGCGGGGACTTTTTTATCAGGATGGAGAAATAATGTCAGGTAGGTTCTTTTAGAGGTTTAAAACTAGTCTAGTTTATCTGTGGAAATAGCTTGCTTTTCCTAGGTGAGCTCAAAAGCGGTTGAAATACCTTCTAAATTGTACCAAGTGATCTTTTTGATTCCTGTGCCGATCAGAACTGCAACCTTATTGCCTAGGCTACTGCCACACCAGCTTGACTTTCAGGAGCTGGATTTTGCTTACCCCAGGGCATATATTTTGGCTTGAAATTCAACACAACAGCATTTCAGCTTGAAAATCTTCATTTCTGGAGGATTTTTGCTTGGTTAGCTATTTATTTATTTATTTATTTATTTAAATCTGAATCATGCTTGATTTGTGTAATTAACATACGTTTAAATTTCAGGGAAATGTGTGTATACGCCAGTTAATTTTTCATACTCCTAAAAATTATGGGCAAGCTTTATAAAACCTCAGACTACACACTGTTTATTTGCTGCTTAGTTGACATCCTTTGGAATGGCATCTACACATCAGGATGCTTGTCCATTAGTTAAACTGATTGTCCAAAACTTAAAGTTTTTCCTAGGCATTAGTACATTTTTCTCCCAGCTGTTTCTGTGTCGAGGCCTGGAGCACATCTCCCCACACTGGGGGATTGGCTGCAGGTCCTGGGGACAGCTCAGTGCCCTGGGTGGCCAGTCCCACAGGTGGGCACGTGGGGAGAGGCGCTCCAACAGTGGCATGGGTGACAGGGTGAGAGATGGTGGCGTTCGTGGGCTGGTACCCTCTGTTGCCTGGATAACTAGGCACCCCCACATCATTGCCAAAAAGAAGTCCTTGACTGGCCAATATGGACTATTTAAGCTCAAAACCTTGGTTCTTTTAACTTTTGAACTTTTTAGAGCAGCATTATTTTTGTTCATGAAGAGATGGGGCAATACAATATAATTCTCTGGTGATTTTCTTTTCAGTCATAGAAATGAATCACAACCACAAAAATTAGATCAGGGTATTGACTTTAAAAGTTGAATGCAGCCACAAGTGAAACATTATATATCAATTTCTATAGTTCACAGATTCTTTATGAGAGCAAATTTAAAGACAAAAGAGAACTAGGGCAAAGGAAGATCTAGTGCAAATCTGTGGACTTTGACTTCTCAGAAGGATTCAGAACTCATCTTCCTATTCATGTACATGCTGACAGTGCTGTGTGGACGTAATGGAAGGTAGATCTGATTTAAAGTGACTAAAATTACATTGTTTAGAGAAGGTTATTTTGTTTCACCCCTCATAATTTTATATTTCCGTTGTTGACCAGGAAAACAGATCTTTTTGCAAAACCCCAAATGCTGGTAGGTTCTGAAGAGTACTAAACCAATTCCACCTTGCCCAAAATCTTTAATTAATTATAAATAACATGCAACAAATTTTAAACAAATCTGATCTTCCCTAGCATTTTAAGGCACATTTGAGGTTTAATTGCAGGAACACAAACAGAAATTAGAGTGTAGGTTTACATTGCATTACGTACTGCCTGTGTGAACACTATTGCTCAGTGGTAAATGTGAAGTTGTGTATATCATTTTGGAGAACCTTATTGCTTGTGAGATCAAAACAAAGGAGGGCCTGATCCAAGAATTCTTATATGAAAGCAAAATCATAAAATAAATACAAAACTTCTGTTAAAACCAGAACTTAAACCACCATATTCCCAAATGCTGTAATTTCTTAATAATGGGAATTCATGAGAAAAATATCAAGACTAGTTTCTGCTTATCCATGTATACTATGTAAAACTTGGACCCTTTTCGCCTTGGAGTGAAAGAAGGGGAAGATCTGACAGGATATTTAGAAGGATGGCTTTGCAGGAGACTGAAGTGACCTCTCTATGGCAGAGGAATCATACCCACATACTAACAAAAAGCTGCCACCACCTCCGATTAGCTTCACACTCTTGTCTGCAGAAATGTGTCCTTAATACTAAAAGGAAACACAAAGAGGGGAGAGCCAATCTAAAGGAACAGATAAAGGGCAGGAAAAAAAAAATAACACTCTTATGAAGAACACTCTGTTCAACTTTTTTGTTTCTCTTACCCAGATAGGTTGGCTCCAGATGTGGAAAACTGGTAACAAACATTCTGTTGTTGAGGAAAATGTAGAATTGATATTGTTATAATTGGCAAGAATTATAGGTTTTCTTACCTGGAACTGTTACCTCTTTGGGATCTGGCTTGAAGGAAAAAAACTTCGAGAGATGCTCCAGATGAAAGGTGTCTTTAGTGCTGTATAAAATAACAGAAAGAGAAGTAGTCTATGATTACTGGAAGCAACATTCTTCATACGGACAATTTGCTGCCTCAGTAAGACCCTCAGGAAGATCATAGAATCATAGAATATTTTGGGTTGGAAAGGACCATTAAAGGTCATCTAGTCCAACCTCCCTGCCATGGGCAGGGACATCTTCCACCAGATCAGGTTGCTCAGAGCCCCGTCCAACCTGACCTTGAATGTTTCCAGGGATGGGGTATCTACTACCTCTCTGGGCAACCTGTGCCAGTGTTTCACCACCGCCATTGTAAAAAACGTCTTCCTTATATCTAGTCTGAATCTCTTTCAGTTTAAAACCATTACCCCTTTTCCTATTGCAAGAGGTCCTACTAAAAAGTCTGTCCCCATCTTTCTTATAAGCCTCCTCTAAGTATAGAAAGGCTGCAAACAGATGGCTTTAAGCCAAAAGTAAAAAGGCCGGATGTAATTCAAGTCAGCTTTTGATTCAGAAAAGCATGTGCTTTACTTTGAGCATATGGAAAGTCTTGTGTCTTCAATAGTATCGTGAAGGAGTTAGACAATTCTGGACTATTCAAGAAAACTCTTGAAACAAGTCCAGAAACATCAGCTAGGTTGCATCCTTCCAGAGTAATGTAGAATAAAACAGTTCTTGCTGCTGAAGCCTACCGGTCAGGATGAAGTTAAGCAGGGTGCATGGGGTATATTAATTTGATGCACTGATGGGAATATAGCCTTGCAAAACTCAGGCACTACAGTTGCAAGAAAGCTGCTACGGTCCTCATATATACTACTAATTGTCTACAAACTGTTGGAGAAAAATAGTATTCTGACTACTTGGACAAAGCATGACATTTGGAAGCGTATCGGAAAAGATTTTCTCCTTTGATAGTCAAAAAAGTAGTTCTGTTTCTAGAGCTAGAATCCTTTAAAAGAATGCACACAGTTGGAATTGGGAATTAGAGTGCTCTTTTTGGTATCCCAGGCCTCCTCTGAATATTGGTATGCAGGGAAGTTTCAATTCCTCCTTCTTCCATTTTGGGCAATTTTCTTTCTGTGTAGACTCCCCAGGAAGGGCTGTGACAGAAGCTAACCTTTAAGGAAATTAATGAAGAAAAAAGATCAATGATTCTCCCTTCCTTGTCCTAGTAAGTGCCCCAGTCAGGCAACAAGTGACCTCAAGGAATTTGGAAAGAAATTGTGTCCTAGCAAGATGATCTTTATGCATGAAGGGTTCCCAGTCCAGTGTTGTGTTCTGTTCCTTTTGTAACGGGCAGAGGCATATGGAGTCATGACTTTATCCTTCTCCTGGCCATCGTTCTGCAGGTAGGCAAGTATTATCACATCCCTGGTCAGGAAGAATAACTGTTTCTCAAGGTCTTCCTCACTCATGGCACAAAAGCCATGAGCAATCCATTCCTAAGACTGGGAAGAAAAATGTGTAAATTTGGTGGCTTTTTTGCTGATGACTTCTGTGTAGAATATAGATCGACAGTCTAAGACTGATATGGATAATTATATTTTGGTAGGAAATAGCCATTATCTGATGCTCTGGAGAATAGAAATCTTTGTCCATATATTTTCACTACTGAGGATTATGTATGTCAGGTTTCCTGGGAAAAGATGTTAGAGATAAGGTTGCCCAGATTCCTCTAAATTTTGAAGTAGTCTTTGGTTGTTAAAAGTGTGTTAGGCAGCCTCTCAGTCAGATAGGGCAAGGGGAGAACAGATCTATTTGTTTTAATGATCAATAGATCCAAAATTGACCTACATACAATTTGTAGCTGTTGTGTTGTGAACTTTTGTCTGTGCTTTGGCTGATATATGGCTCTTTTATACATTCCTATTAGAAAAAACTCTGGGCTTGTTGATTTTCTGCAGAATGTTATTTATTTTCAGGAACACCTCACATGTAGTTAACGTCCCTGAATGATTAGCTGTGAGAAGTGTGTGGACATAGGACAAGTTTGGACAAAGTACAGTACTTGATATGTTTGGCATCAAAGTAGGGGGTTTATTTGTTGGATACGTTTGTGAGGTCATGCAATGCTCAAAATAAACTCTCTCTACAGGATTAAATATAACTTTTAATTGTTATGTAGCTGATACAATATCCTAATCAACATCTTATCTTGGGTTTATAGAAATGTTATTATAAACACGCAGCTTTAACCTTCATTGATTTCAAGGACTCTGTCATTATCCCATTTTCCAGGGTGAGATGATTTCTAATTACTGCGCATTCTGGTGCTTAATTTCATGTGATAAGCCTGAAACTAATAGATAAATGGTCTCACTTCATTCTGAGGACAAAATCATTTGTAGAAAATAGAAAAGGTGGAGAAAAGACATTTGAAAGAAAAATCTACAGACAGTACCTAGAAACATATATTTCACATAGCAAAATATCATTTAAACAAGGCTCGCCTACAATTTACTATTAGGCCACAAAGAAACTTCTTCTGTGCGATTTTTTTAGCACTATGCTAAACAAACTCCACCAAAGGAGGTCATCATTTCGTCTTTTTAGCCAAATATCTAAACACAAGGCACACTGCACTAATAGGAGGTTTGTTATTCATTGGGGTATTTTCTTTGTACCCCTGACTATTTCCTTTGAAGAAGGCATGTGGATTATGATTTCAGAATGCCATTTCTTTCTCTATAACAGTACTGTACCTGCTAATGCAAGCTACCCACATAGTCCCACAATGAATACTTGTTTTTTTGTAACTGATGTCAAACTTCTTTACTACCCTTTTTATTGCATTACTTTGCTAGGGTGTTTTAAGTACACAGTAAGTGGCTTACCTACCCTGAAAAGATTAGGCAGGGGTAAAGATACCTAAAGATACCTGTTACTGGGCTGTCAGTGACGACATGGCTGAGACCTTTGAAGTAAGCCTTTGTCTTATTGAAAACACATACAAACTTTTTTTTTCCTATAACTAACAAGATCTTTTGAAGGTTTATTTTTTGCAAGTTCAATTTTGCAGCACATGCATAGCCAAAAATGGACTCTATCAAAACAGGGTTTGTGTAATCCAAGTCTATATAATTCCCATCCACCATTGCCATTACAAAGGCAGCCAAGTGTCATGTACTTAGCTCATGCAGTACTTGTTACTCCCAAGTACAGATTTTCATCAGTGAAAAATAAATCCAGATGAACAACAATCAAGGCTTTTTGTGGCAGTTAAAAAACTTTCCCTTTTTCTTTCCCTCTGCCCATGAGCAGCTATGTTTGAAACAGCTGGTCAGCCTCAGCTTAAAGACACTTGGGGACTATTTATGTCATTGCTTTTCATTTTACCCATTCAGCAATAGGACTAAATTGCAAAGTTGGGGATGCCAAATTAAGAATAAATTCCTGTTCTAGACTTGGTATCTGTGCAGATGTCAGCCCTTACAAAGTTACACTCTTACCTGATCCACTCCTCAAGTGCCTTGTAATCAAGACAGTGTCATTGATCTCTGTCCCACCTCAACACCTACTGTGTGACATTGCAGAATGCGGCATCTATAGTGCCATGGCTCAATGGGGGTCAAAAGGACAGAGAAACACATAAGAAAAGATGAAACAAAAAATTTTGAGCTATTATACTCTCTGTTGTACATGAAGTTAACATAAAAATAATACAGTCTTACAGGAAAATGCTCTGATAATGCATCAGGCTGAATAATCTCTTTGCCTAGGAGAAATATCTCCTTCCAAGGGACTCTGGTTTTGTCTATGTATTCATCTGGTGTCTTTCTTAACTGTATCTTTACGCAGATGGTTTCATAGTATACTGCAATGGAATTCTGTAGGTACCTTGGAATTAGTGGAATATCAGCAAGGAGCCTCTCCTAGTATATATAAAAGAAACTCTAATTCCAGAAACATCAGTTTAGTGTTTAGGAACTCCTGGAAGATACAGCAACATTTTATCAGCTGATAAAAATATACCAGCTGGAAAAAGTCCATAGCCGTGGTATGTATACATATCCTTGAGCTGTCTAGATGAATTGAAAACACTTGGAATTCCTTTAGTAAGGACAATAACGCACCCTTTCTGAAAAGAAAAATCCTTTCATACAAATATTTTTATCCTTTCCCTCCTGTTGTTGCATCATAGGAAGAGAGAACAGAAACTGAAGGCACAGTTCTTAAATACCACAAAGAGCTCTGGTTTAGTTCCTTCCCAGCTATCAAATATTTCCTGGATTTTCTACTAGTGATGCAGGGCACGGACTTTGTGATCAAGATCAGATGTTTTGCTTCAGAGAGAGAGGGGCTTGTTATTTCCTGACAGCTAGCAGATTTACTGCTGTAGCTTGAGGGGCTGAAAGTGAGACAGATTCATTCCTGTGTCCGTCCCATGATATTTCAGGTATCTATATAGGGTCCTGTAGTTCATTACAAAAAAAACCTCACTGTGGAACTCAAAGTGTTGCGAATCCTAAATGCTCAAAAATAACTTGTCTAGCAAATTATGTAATGCTAATAGTGTGCTGATAATAGTCTCCTACTGATGTCTAACCTGTGCCAGCAAAGAACAGGAATGCTAGGAATTGATAGTTATGTGAGCTGTTCCTTTAGCTCAGATGTTGACGGCTGAATGGTTTTTGTTGCTGAAAGTCAGGTAGGTGATTCCTGCTGAGCCTGATACAGGTATAAATACAGCCAGCAGCTGCTCACTGTACTAGACTTAGACACGTTTTTACGTGCTGTACTCTTTGCATATAAGCAATTAATGTTACAAAAATGTAGACCCCTCCCAGCAGCAGGCAAGACCCTTTCCTACCTCGGGGCCGCGCGCAGTATGGGAGAGTGGGGGGTGTATGTGCATCAGCAGAATCTCAAGCATGACTTGGTTTTGCTATTAATCATTCATCTTTGCATTGAATCTTAAAAAGGACTTAGACTTCACAATGCCTCGTGTTTGGGTAGTGGGCCCTTGCATTAGCATTCAGAGCCTATGCAGGTTGTCTAGGCTTTCTAGACAGTGCAAGGTTACAGCGAAGATGTGCCCAGGCTATGTATCTCGGAGAGATGTGAGCATGAGCCAATTACTGCAGTAACATGGCATTTGGATGACGATCTAAAAGAATTCAACACAGCCAACATACTAAAGAAGAAGTCCCCTGAAATAAGATTGGCCAGTACACAGTTACTGAGAGCTATCCAAAGTACAGGAGATGCTGAGTTAAGTCATGTTAAAGCTACTCCTCAAGAAAGTGCCCCCTTCCATTGATGAACCTGGAGGTCATCACCAGAGGGCTGAGATGATTTCACTCATCTCTTTGTAAAGCATAGCTGCCAAAGGAAGAGGACACGTTAGAGAACTATCCCTCCCCTACTCAACTCCTTACAGTACCTCAATAAGTAAATCACTCAGGCACAGAAAAAATAGAATCATTTTCATTTTCTGCTTTAGGTTTTTAAAACCTTCATTGTTCCCCACACTTTAAACACAAGGGGCTAGAGTCAAGATTGAAAAAATGACCAAATAACACCCCCCCACCAAGTGTTACTTCAAAATTATTATCCAAATAAATGGGTCAAAGGGACACTACAGACAAAGTAGTGTTCAGTGATTCTGGCAGAATTATCGATGGATTGCACAGTAGTTGGATGAGAGCCCTTTTTATTGTCTCTGTGTGGTAATAAGGAGCCATAGATTCAGTAGCACATCTATCCTTTTAAACAAAAAAAATGCATTACTTCTGAAAATGTGTTATTCTCTGTCTTTGTATGTATAGGAAGCAAGTTTTATACCTGCATTTCAGGTATGATTGAAGTGATTCCTGTGTATAATACTTTTAACATGCACATATTAGCATGCACAAGCACGTGCATACAGAGAGTAAAGTGCTTTAGGATGTTTTGATATGAGAGGCATGTTACTAATGTATTGCTAGTAAAGACTTTGTCTCCTAATGTCATTTGTACAATGCTCATATTTAAGCCATGCCTTTAGTTTTCCATTGTGATTAAACGAGGTGGCTATTTAACTACAAAACGGCACAGTGCTAATGCTCAGCACTATTTATTAACAAAACATGCATATGCATGTTTAGCTGTAGGTGCTGAAGTACTGCATTTAATTCTTGTAATGTGCAACCCAGAGTTTGGTCAGAGCTAAAATCTTGAACGCGGACTCTGATTTTGATTAGTGGCACTTACACACTGAGGCAGAGACATTTCATATTACATGATCTACATTTTAACTCCATTTGGCATAAAAGGAGAATCTTTTTTCCTTGCATAAAAAACTGTAAATCAGATAAGAATTGATTATATTTGTTAGTTTAATGAAGTAAGATAGTGGATTTCTGACTAATGCATTGGAAAGTATTTATACAATAGAGAGTCCTGCCATCATAAATCACTTTGTGGTGAATGCAACAATTTTTTATTGGAGGTCGCCAGAGTTAGCAGCAAAATCAATTCAAATCAAATCACACAGCTGCTGTATACATCAGGAGACTGCAAAGGAATTAATACACTTACATATTTGCTCACCATGCATGCCTAAATTAAATATTAACAGTTTGCATGAAGATGAAGATGTCTTGCATTACAGCCAGTTAATATGCTTTTATGCCAGGCAGCCCAGGTACCCGTTCAATAGAGACTGGCTGGATTTTGCATTTAAAAAAGCAAACTGCGTCCTGTTGGCTAAAGAATACATTGATAGTCTTTTCCACTACAGAGACCAGGATTCAGTTTTGAAAATGTGATGAATTGTTCTCACAGTTAAATTAGTTCTTTTGGCAAGGAAAGTTCAGTTCTGAACTTCTAAAATTTTTTTCATGTTGTCTACATTAATACCCATGGAGCAAAATTGCTGCAGTGGGTGTTGTTGAAGCCATTTCTGCTTCCTCTATAGCTCAAGTTCAGAGTCTGTTATCTCATAATTATGTTTAATGAGCAAATTCTAAAATACAAGAATATTTTCCTTCTTTTGTTTTGACAGAACCTGGCACAAGGATACATTGCTCAGAGACGTAGAATGATGGGTCTTAAACTTCTTTTTTTCAATAAAACCAGTAGCAGTTCTCTGAAACTGAAAACTCCTATGTAGTTACGAGGCAAAACCTAAAAAAGCCTGTTTCTTCTGATATCCTTTTTTCCTTTGGGAAAAAGAAATGGACATTTACTATTCAATCCATCCACAGAAAAGGATCATCATGTATGATTGCCTTTTCTTCCATCCTTTATCTTGTTTTAGGCAGTAGTAATTGATGCAAATTCTCAAACAAGTAGGTTTCTTGGAAGATTTTAGTGCTTCTGGTTTGAAATTACTTGAAGTTCCTAGTGCCCAGCTGGACTCAAGACTCCAGAAGAGACGATCCCATTAGAAAAGTAGCAAGGTAGAAGAGCGGAAGACCTGTGGGACCGATTTATATCTTCCAGGATCTTACGGTTAGTTCATACACCAAAGTATCGATGAATGACGAAGGACATCGGACACAGAATGGGAAACCTCTGAGCAAAACATCAGTAAAAAAGTTAAAAGCACCATTTCTTCAGCAGCAGAAATACCATTTACTCTAATGGAGAAGACTTCCTCTAATATTTATGAGCGTCTGTTATGCAGAGGAGGCCCCTAGGTTCCTAGATGTGCAAGAGGGAGTCAATTTATGCTGTGCGTCCTGTTTACCACCATGACACAGTTTATCAGCATTAAGGGTGAAAACTCCATCTCAGTTGTGCTGAGTTCAACAACAAATGTGGCTGTGTTATCTGTATTGACAAACACTGGAAAGAAATTAAAACCCTGACCATTTCCATGCTGTTTTTCATAAACTTATTGAAAACAAAAGTAAAGGGGTATTGTTACTGAAAGCAACCTAATACGTGATGCATTATTTGACTGAGAGAAACCTGAGGAAAGAGGTAATCTTATCAAGCTGCTTCATTGTCTTCTGGAACGTGCAAGTGGTTTGCAGCTCTGCAGTGCCACAGACTTACAGCTTGGCATACTTCTGCTGCCACTGCTGAAGATAAGTCAATGGTTTCCAGTATGTATATTGTCAGAACTTAATTGCTGGTTCATATATCAATAGTATTGTAGACCTTCTAAACGATATACTTGGTTAACAAAAAGGTCTCTGAGCAGGTATCGTTCTGAAGTGCTCTGTTCAAAGTATAAGCTATAAACTAAATGACAGGAATAATTATAATGTCAAAGAGATTAACAGTCAGTCAGTTCCTGGCCATAGAAGTACAGGATATATTTAACAAGTCAGTGATCTAAATTTAAGGGCACAAACTCCAGTCAAATGGACTAAATTTAAGTCTTTTCCCGGGCTGTGCAATTATATAAATGTAATTAAACAATAGAGTAGTCATTTGGGGAATTAAATAAGGCAAGAACTCAGTCCACTTTTTCCTTACTCTTATTTATGAGTTAAGCTTCAAGTCATGTACAAGGGACATCGGGAAAAGAAATCCGCTCTTTATTTACACCTGTGTAGCTCCATTTGGCCCTAAGCCTGAAATGCCATGAACAAAACAGAACCACTTTTCACTGGGCTGTGGCCCCTTGGGCGCAGTAATACAATAAAATGGGAAGAAGCAATATAAATTTAGATGAAGAAAACCTTAAACCCATTCCTGAGACCTATAGACTTGTATGAATTAAACAAAACCACTTTCATGTGTGCTAGATACTTCCTTGCATTTCATATCACAGGAGATACATGCCACCATCTATTAATACCATAAATAATTAGAGTCAAAATACATGAGGCTAATTTTCAAATTTCTGAGGTACCTAATAACAATGTAAATGAACTCTTCCTTTCAGAAGCTAAACGTTATAAATTATAAATTTATATATTTCTCAACTTTTCTATATAAACAAAAATTATAAATTTATATATTATAAATTATATATTTTAAATTATGTATTATAAATTATATATTATAAATTATATAATGAGGTACCTAAACAAGGTTTCAGCACCAACATATGACAAATACGGATTTGTTTCACCTTGAACAATTACAATGGGTGTACCTTTTCCTCCAATTATTGTTAACCCCTAAATGGCTTTGCTTGCAAATTGTGATGTTCCGAAGGCTGAGAGAAAACTGTACTTGGAAATATGCTGTTAAAAACACTATCACACAGGAATAAGCAAGAGGCCTACTGGGAGCTGACTAATGGAGTGTTTCCTTGCATATACGAATACCCAATGCGGTGCAGGCTGAAATCTAACAATTGTACATCATACAGACAAGAAGCTGGTTCTTAATGCTAGAATTAACTTGACTTATGTGAAACATTCATAACTTGCAATCTTCTTTTTTGTGTTTTGCTGGAAAAGCCACGCCTGATGTCTTCTGCTGTAGCACATTAAATTTAATGTAACTGAACTTGATTCTGCAAAGTGGGTAGGCAGTATTTCCTGTGCTAAATTTACCTCTAACAGAGAGGTTACTCAGACTCAACCAATATAACTCATCATATGATGCATTATTCACAGCAGTGGATTTATTCTTAATCCCATCAGCTTTATCTCCAAAGAAATGGCATAGTCCTTTTGAGGAAAACTAATCTTAAAGATGTGCATAAAAACTATGCTAGTAATTGCAGTGAAAAGCATTGATTGGAAGTTTGCTAAATCTTTCCTTCAAAACTGGATCTAATTTTTTTCACCTTGACATAACACTGTTCTCTCGGGTTTATTTTGGCCTATTTAATCCTGTTTAGTCTTTCTATTACCGATTTTCAGGATGGAACTTATGGAAACAGGTAATAATTTTGCTTTTCCTCAATGTGCAAAGCACTGTAAAACACAGAGTACAAAACATGCCAAGTTTTGCAGGGTGCAAACCACTATTAAATCCCGCAATCTTTCTCTATTAAAGCTATGAGACTTTTTGCTGTGTGAATACTTTTCGTTTTTCTCAGAGTGGATTATCAATCCTTTTGCAATCAGTCACCACTTACCATGCTTTAATTAGAGACGATTGTTATTTCCAGGTTATATGGGTAAGTTACATGTGGTAAGATTAAAAATATTGTTATTGCTGATGACATTATGACATAATGATCTAGGAAATATGATTTTAAATATATACCTGGGATTTAATAAAGCTGAAACAGTTTGAAAGGTGATATTGCCTATATATATGATATAAATTCTATTTATATATGATATAAAATTAAGATCTCAAAGGCTCTACCAGTGTCATTGTGCCCACCACACCAGATAATTCACAAACACAGAATGCTTGAAAGAAAATTTGTATTCCACATAGGGCAAGTTCATAAATAGCCTAGATACAAGGGAAGTCACAGAAAAAAATGGCCATTGTCATCAGTAAAGGGAAACTGCGGGCTGGCATGGGGCACCTTTCTGGCAAACCTTTTCCCTCAGCTTGAGATGCCAGGCCCTGAGAGCCGCGTCATTTTGGGGTTTTGTCAAAATGGATCCTGCTCTCGAGTTCTGCTTCGTTCAGCATCTTTCCACAAGTCCATAATGATGCTTGTGGTGTTTGGGATGTAGGTGACTGAGCAAAGTCAGTTACCCAAGTAAGCACCATACTCTGACAAACTCAAGACTGAAGGTTGGTATGACCGACAAAGGCAATAGAGAAATGCCTGGTTTTCAGCAGCTGGGTATCGGCAAGAAACTATGACAAAGTTTTAGGAGTGACAGAAAACGTGCCTAGAAAAAATTCAGTGTGACCTGGAAAATGATGTTTCTAGAATAAAACATTTCAGAAGTAAGTATCAGTGGAAAAGTTAGGTAAAAAAATCTGTTTGTCCCATTGGAGGAGAAAGTGTACTTCTTATATATAATCTTCATAAAATGCACAATCTGAACATTTCATAAAGGAACTAGGGAATGATGAAAGTCACTTCAGTCTTCTGAGGACAACAATAAATGTAAATTCTGATGCTGCTTTTCAGAATAAGCAGCATATTAAGAGTTGGACGCAGATAGCCAAGACCGTGTAGAATAAAAACTGGCAAACAGGTACGGGTCATCAGGACGTTGATTCAGATATCAGAAAGCGAGAGATCAGACAAACAGTCCCCCCGAGTTAGTCAGCGTCCCTACCATTGCTATTGTTTCTGTTTTATAATTGTTCCCCTTTCCAAAATAACTCTCATTAATTTTTGACCTATCCCCATGTCGCTTCTTTTAGTATGTCACCGTCCTTTTTAGTTTTGTAACATTTCTTAAAAGTAACGTGCGTATTACTGCTGTGTATTTAGAAGTAAAGCTTTAACTTTTCATGCTCAAAAGGCTTTGCCTATCTTGATACCTGTAGCACGTTGCTGAGGGGAGCAGCTCCGGTGCTGGCACCATCGGGGTGTGGGGGTTCCTGAAGCGGGAAGCCTGAGGGGAGCAGAGAGGCCCGCCGGCAGCCCCCGCCACAGCGGCTGAGGAGACCTGGGCGGGGCCGGGAGCAATGGCGGCCAAGCCCCCCCCCCCTTATCAAAGAAGCCCCTGGGGAGCGCTGGCGACCAGGGTGGGCAAACAGGCCGTGGTGCAGGGGTTCACGTAGGAAGGGCTCTGTAACTCTGCCAGCTCGAGCAGGGATCAATGGTATCCACCTGGCAGAAAGCCACGTCCTCTCCAAACTGTGACTGACGCAGCTTCCCAGACAGAGCTTTGGCGGGAACACGCTGCGGCCCGGGTGCCAGGCTGCAGGCTGCGCCCTGCCCTCACACCAGTGCCAGACAGCAGCGGTGAGCGCTCCTGTGGGAGCTGCGCCCGGGTGGAGGGGCTCCTCTGCTGAGTGACAGGGCTCCGGGCGGAGGTGAGTGGGTTGAGGAATACCAAGGAGAGCGAGGGAGAGGTAGACTGCTGGAACTGCACCCTGCCTCCCCTGGGACAGCCTGTCAGGCGGACAGGACGCATGATACGGGGGATTCCCTCTCCTCCCTCCACCCAGCAGAACATGGTGGCTTGAGGGATAGGGGGCAATGGCGACAAGCTCCTGCCCGGCGCAGCAGGCGCGTCTCCTCTGTGACTACCCCACCTTCCCAGGTGCCCTTGCGTAATAGGTATGAGGTTTTGCACCCAACAATGACGAGAATGATGGTTTATCTAGGTTGGAAGTGCTGCCGAGGTTAAGTTGGCCTGTGCACTCTGTCAAAACCACTTCTATAAGGAAAAAAAAGATGAGTTATTGTCATAGGAGACTCCCTCCTGAGGGGAGCAGAAGGCCCGATATGCTGCCAAGACCCACTTCTTAGGGAAGCCTGCTGCCTTCCTGGGGCCCGGGTTAAAGACGTGACAAGGAAACTTCCTACCCCGGTACGGCCCTTGGATTATTATCTATTACTGATTTTTCATGTAGGCAGCGACGAAGTTGTGACAAGAAGTCCAAGGGCAATCAAGGGAGACTTCAGGGCCTTGGGATGGCTGTTTAAGCGATCAGGAGCATCAGTAGTGTTCTCTATCCTTCCAGTTGCAGGGAATGATGAGGGAAGAAGACCCAGTAGATCAATAACTGACTCTGGGACTGGTGTCACCAACAAAATTTTGGGTTTTTTGTTCATGGGTTGGTCTACATGACACCAGGCCTGCTGGTGACAGAGAGGGTACATCTGTCTCAAAGGGGAAAAGGATCTTTGTGCAGGAGTTAGCAGGGCTCATTGAAAGAGCTTTAAACTAGATTTGAAGGGAGAAAGGGATAAACCCAGGCTCACTAGAGATAAGCCTGGGGGCGGCACGCCAATGCTTGAGGGATGGTGTGCTAACGAGATCCTTCAGTCTGCTCCACAATGTGCTGGGTACACTGGAGCACATTTGAAATGTCCCTGTAGCAATGCGCGCAGCACCCTAGCCATCTCAGAGGAGGTAGGGGATGGAGACCCATGTGGCAGCAAAGATGCAAGGATTGTTGAAGTGTTAGAAACCACGGAAGTGCCTGAAAACCACCATATAGGAATTAGGGCTTCTCCCCCAGAAAAGGTGGCAGGATCAATAGCCCAACCAAAGTGCATCTACACAGCATGGGCAACAAACAGGAGGAGTTAGAAGCCATTGTGCAGCTGGAAAACAATGATATAGTTGCAGTCACGAAAATATGGTGGGATGACTCACACAACTGGAGTGCTGCAATGGATGGCTACAAACTTTTCAGAAGGGATAGCCAAGGAAGGAGAGGCAATGGGGTAGCCCTGTATGTTAGGGAGTGTTTTAATTGTCTAGAGCACTGGTGAGGCTGCCTCTCAAATACTGTGTTCAGTTTTGGGCCCCTCACGACAAGAAAGACATTGAGGTGCTGGAGCATGTCCAAAGAAGGGCAAGGAAGCTGGTGAAGGGTCTAAAGCACAAGTCTGATGAGGAGTGGCTGAGGGAACTGGGGTTGTTTAATCTGGAGAAGAGGAGGCTGAGGCTCCTTTTGGTTTATGACTTTCAACAACTACCTGGAAGGAGGATGTAGCGAGGTGGGGGTCAGTCTCTTCTCCCAAGTTAACAAGTGATAGGACAAGAGGAAATGACCTCAAGTTGCGCCAAGGGAGGTTTAGATTAGGTATTGGGAAAAATTACCTCACCGAAAGGGTTGTCAAGCCTTGGAACAGGCTGCCCAGGGAAATGGTTGAATCACCATCCCTGGAAGTATTTAAAAGACATGTAGACGTGGTGCTTAGGGACATGGTTTAGTGGGGGACTTGGCAGTGCTAGGTTAATGGTTGGATTCGATGCTCTTAAGGGTCTTTTCCAACCTAAATGATTCTATGATTCTGTGCTATTGGTCAGTTTTTTAACTTCAGAGACTGACAAAAATATTTATGAGCTGCTAGCGCATTTTTGGGACAGTCAATCTGAGCACCTTTCTGATCTTTCCCGCTTTTCCTACTTTAATCTGAAACAAGTCTCTGGGTTTTTACCATATATGAAAATGGCAAGTCGCTTGCAAAAACTGTTAAGTTATGTGACTTCGCACTACATCCCAGGTGAACTGCCCTAGAAGGACAGAGGGTGGTAGAAGGATTATCTCTGGGTTGTTTATTCTTTCCTAATAGCTAGAAAATTCTCATATTTGCATTCTCTTTTGATCTCCTGAGTCAGTTCCTTTTCGTGCTGATGGATAGTCAATGAATGTGTCAGTGTGACACCATGGAGCATATTCTTAGTTAGTATTACGGGAGTTATACACGTTCACAGGGAGAGTAATATGCCCTTGTGACACAAACATTTAGATGCAAGTCCTTGAATAGAGGATAGCGTAAGAAGCATTTTAAATTGACTATGTCATTCTTGTTAATATTTTATTAGAGTATTCTGCTGGTGCAACTTATGTGTTTTGAGGTAAAGAGGCACGTGCCCTGAGCTGTACGGACAGACAGGCTGAGAGCGCTGGGCTGTATGATGTCTGGACAAACCCCATCAAAGATGGTGCCTGTTGTGTGCAGACCAGCTGAATGAACTCGGCGCTGGCAATCCTCATGCAACCATCAGCATTCAGCACCGGGGCTGTTACTCCCTGCAAAACAGTCCTAAAGGACAGGCAAGGAGCAGCATTTATCGATACGAAAGATGTTGTAAAGATCCCGCACATTTGCAGAAGACTTTGCACATCGACTGTTCCAGATCAAGTCGTTTTGGAAACAGGGAACCTTAAAGTATTGTTTGAAATGCAAATAGTGCAGCTCTCATCATATGGTGGTTTTGTTCTCCCTTCCCTATAACAATGAGGAGCAGCAATCTGGGCAAGGGCTGCTGAGGAGCCTAACGATTACCTGCCCCAGCTGTGGAAACTTGTTACCTCCCAGTTGTGGGAGATCAAGCAATTAGGAGGGGTTCTTACAAAAGGGCTAGGAGGGGGGAGGGTAGTTTTTTTAGGGGGAATGCGGTGTGAGTTGATCAGAGGAGAGACAAGGATGAACAGGACCTTTCATAATGCTGAAGGTATGTATGTTTTATTGGCCTGGTAGATGAGTTTTGTTAAAGTTCATGGAAAGTGGTGTTATGGGTTGCTATGGGGTTGCAATGATTGCTCTCTGCTGGGGGCACTGGAGCCTCTCCAGTGGGCTGTGCTGGGTAGAGCCCTGCAGTGCCACAGTGCGGGGGCTTTCACAGCTACCAGGCACCCTGGGCTGTGGGGACAGCAAGTCGGGGTCTCTTGGGGATGTTTGTGTTGGTATGATCCCATCTCTCTGTGGTGCTGTCAGCTTCCCTGTGGGCCAAAGCAGGATTTTTGGTTTTGTGATGAAGCTGTGGGCTCCTCCTTTCTCGCTCCAACACATCTCTTAATAACGCATGGTTATGTCAGAAATGTAGCTCTCCATGTATGAGGTATCAAATCTACTGAGAGGATGACATTAATTTGCATGTTTGAACAGACTAGTTGGTTCTCCCTCTGCCTCCCAGTTAATCACAGGCTTCTCGTATATCTTCCAGTAATGAGGCAGCCTGCCACCTTTTTTTCCAAAATACCTTGGTCCCTGAAGTACATACTTAGTATATGTGTTAAATATATTTGAAGAAAGTGACTGAAAGGACACTTTTTTTTTTTTTGGTATCCGAAGTAGCATGTAATATCCTGGTATATCTGCCCAAGTTGGGTTTGGCATCTTCAACTTTAATACTGGAATGCTTGGGCTACTGTGAAGGCAAGAGATGAAATGCTTATGAATGCCAGTCAGGTCTTCCAGATGAACCTAAAATAAAAGCAGCTCCATACATTCACAGGCTGACCTTCCCTGTTGTAGGGGCACAGGGCTCTGGGCTACTTCAAGAATTACCTTCTCCTGGTTTCTTTATTAGTGTCATCTCAGTTTCTATCATGTAAACTTGCACAGTTATATTGACATATTTTCTTAGAGAGACTTTCATACCTAAAGAAAAAAAAAATTGTTCTTGAGAAAGGATAAAGCTTATGATGTTAAATAACTGTTGACCTCTTAGATATGTTGTTTTTAAGCTCTTCTCATTAATTTACATAATTCTGAGGCAGCTTTGGGCTGTCTTGATTACTTTTGCAGCTGACTTCTAAATTACTCTGTATAAAATCCATTTTTGTTTTGCCAGCATAAAACCACCAAATTGCATCTGTCTCAACTCAGTAATATCATATATACTTTTTGCCTGTCCCTTCCTCTTAGGTACATATCTATCTTTAATAAGGGCAAGATCTGCAAGTTGTGGGAGGTTCTGTGTTTTCTGTAAACTGGCATACAAATGTCTGCTTAGAAATACTTTTTTTTTTTTAACGTTGCCTGAAGCCACTGTGATAAGAATTAGGTCAAATGCCATGACTACAAACAATGAGGTAAAAAGGAAGTGAAAACTGGCCTCTGTAAGCATAGAAAAAATGATATTTTGGTATTGGTAGTGTGGAAGACATAATATTTTGTATGATGTGAAAATATTTTTCTTTCTAAAGAAAGTTGATGTTACAATATTTGAAGTACAAAGTAACTGTTGCAGGCTGAGTCACTGAATTGTGTACGGTGGGGGGGAAGGAGTTAATGCAAAAATTTACAGCAAGCTTTTAAAGCTTTTAGTACAAGAAACTTCCTTTTATGTTGACAAACCACTATCTTGGAGCCTTGAAGTGTTTGGGCTCTGGGTCTTGTAATGCCATTTCACATCCATAAAGGCTTACTACCTCCTTTGTAAATACATGTCGGGGAATTTTCAAGTCAGACTTGTAAATCAGTTCAAAAGATGTTGGGGAAGACCCTTTAAGATTTCGGCTGCTCAGGCTCACAGCCTTTCAAATTTAACAGGTCTCATTGAAAGCAGCTGGGTTTCCCCATGTTCAGATCCTGTTACAAACCCTGCTTTGTGTTCAGTCTCAGATCTATGCACAGTTGGGACGAAGCCTCAGGTTTGATATAGCAAAATGAATCTTGATGTAAAGAAAAAGTATTTCTCCCTTTTGGATACAATTTTGAGAGCCAGAATATAAAGTATTGACTGAACTGAACCAATTACGGGTGGTGATAAAATGTTCCAAATCCCTGCCTGGGAAAGCTGCTAGAAGGAAACTTTTCTGTCTCCTTCTGCCCCCTCCCTTCTTTCTCCTGGTGAGAGATGGTTCAAGCAGAACGCAGCAGGCTCCTTTTCTCTGGAAAGGAAATAGCCTGCTGATGGGAGCTGACAGCTGTTTGACCACACTGCCTAAATAATACCTGTAACAGAGAAAAGCATACCATATAACTTTGAGTGTTTCCCATCTTAAATAAGGTTGAACTTAAAGATTTTCCTTAATTGTCCCAATGGAACAGAAAATGACAATTGTTTCTATTGTTCAGGGAGGTATACTTCATTGTCGGCTTGTGAATTTGGCTAGAAACTCATGCATCGGTGTTTGTCAATGGCTTAATATAAAAAATAAATGCACACGATGCCATACAGAATCACTGTCATGAGTGCTCTCCTGTGACATGCAGTCTAAAAGCTATAGTAACTGAAAATTTAATGTCCATTATAGTATAGAAGACTTGCTTTCAATTAAACTAGGTATTGCACTTAATGAAAAGTTTAAAGGAGAACAGTTTTCTTCATGACTTTTCTGCAAATGTGTATGGACTACTTTGCAGTCCTATTGGTGGGAGCTGATAGAAGCTTATGTTTCTTCCAAAAATCTTCTTTTCCAAGCATGCTTCCTGCACAATTTTTTTTTTCTATCAGCTGCTTCATCTTCAGGAAGCAAATTCTGCTCAATGATGGGATAGTTTGCTCTATCTGCAACCTCAGCTGTTCTAAAATGTTTGTGCTATGAGTTCCTCACTTACATTAAAGTTTGCCCAATAAATAACTTTTTTAGATTTTTGCAAATAATAAATTATTTAAGAAAGGCAAACACATTTTTAAATGTCTAAGATGCCTGAAAAATTAAGTATGTTACATGCTGCAAAAGGGCGCGGTGTGTTGTCTGATAGTCCTAGGCTGGTGTCAGTACCTTTGCTTAAATGAACTAGTAACAGAGATGCCAGTTCTGTAAAGATTGCACTTCAAATTGAAAGAGTGAGGCTGTACAATGTGCTTCTAGCAGAGGCAGTACTGAGCCTTGTATACCACGCAGAGAGTCAGAAGGTATTTTTTGGTTGCTGGGGTGTATCCTTCTTGCTTCTGGCCAGCTTTAGAGGCCATAGCTCCAGATCAGAGAGGCAGGTAAAGCAAACAAGGCTTCAAGTATGCTAGGTAGTTTATTCTTATATGCTGAACGACCGTGTGATGCGGCTCTGTCACCTCCCATCCTTTTATCCACTTCAGAGCTGAAGGGAATCCTCAGCCTACTGTTCCATAAGGGAAACCCTTCCAGAAGGGAATCACGGGCTTCTCTTTCAGACCATGTATCTGATGCAGAGGAGCTGGGAGGAAAATACTTAAGGACTCGTTAGTCTGATGAAACAGATGATGTACCTGTTCCAGTGTTTGCAGTAAACAAAGATAACCTAGAGATCATTCTAAAAATATGTTCCTGGTGTAACTTGGATTGTAATGTACAAACTGGATTCCTCCAGCTTATTGTGTCTACAGAAAAGCTGGAGTAACACTAGAGTCGATGCGTATTAAGCAATCTAAAATATGTATAGTATAGCCACTAGATCTTGAACAACATCTCTTTTCTTTTTTTTTTTTCCCTACAGAACTGCTCCTAGCTAATGTAGCTGTAGTCAGAATCCCCAGCAGGAGTAAATCTGGTTGTCTTTTCCTCAATGACAGGACAGTAGCTAACTCTTGCGTGCAGGGTCTCAGGTGAGGGTACCTGCCAGCCCCTGCATGCAAGCCTTTATCAAATGAAGATAGGAGCCTGCTTGAATTTTAAGGGAAACCTGGTATCTTGTTTGTTATCAATTAGATAAAAGGTAACATAGTTTCCAGTATGGCTGGCTGCACTAAATTATGAATGAAAGCTGTTCCAGGCACAAACGTATAGCCATAGGAAGAGTTCTTAAAGATAACTCTAAGCCTATAGTATATGCATGGGATTTTTAAAATTGTCAAAGAAGGAAAAGAGCATTGTTTTTAGCCTTCTTTCTGAAAACTTTTCTCTCCTGCTGTGTTTTGTCAGACACCTGACAAAAGTATGCCACAAATGAGAAATCGAGAACTTAATTTTTGGTTGAATATTAAATGCCAGTTGTTTTTTCCCTTATGCCAATGTCTTAATGAAATTCTTCAGGCATTGTCCGCTCGGTTGTTCTGAGAAAGCTTAATAAAAATCAGAAATCTTTGTTAGATAATTAATGCAGGAGTGAACTGCAGAAAAGTCTGGGTTTTTTACAAGGCTAGTGTCTGCTAGTTTCTGCTTCAGAGAGTAGGTGTGGAAGTATTCAAAGACCAGTGCAGTGAAAGAGCTTCTACACAGGCTGAACATAAGTCCGACCAAGAAAACGGTGTTGCTAGCAGTTTGATTTCTGACCTAGATCTCAACTTCTATACCTTCAGAGACCCTTAAGTTCAGAGATCTTGCTATGTGTTATTCCAAACACCAAATTAATTCCTGATTTTTTTCTTTTAATTATTTTTTTAGGTAGCTCTGATTAGTTAGGTTTTATTCTTCCTACTCTTGCTGCATTCCCAAACTTCAGTATGAAGAAAAAAAATTCCACAGTAAGTAACAAGCATGTGCAATTTCTAAAGAAACTGGAAACAGATTACTCTAATTTGCAAGTTTATTCTTGGTTACTCATCTGGGCTGAACATTCTCCGGCTCTAAGTTACAGGTTAAAACATGAGCTATCTGCCTACCTGGGTGGGGGAAGGCATTTTGTACTTTGTTTTACCCTGAGCTCTGTTCTACCTTGTAAAACTTCAGTCAAATGTAGCAAAATACTTTTGGTTTCAAAGTGATCCTATGCTTTGTCTTGAGTTCCTATGCTTCCTAAAAGTCTGTTTCCTCTGATTTTCCCAAAATGGGAAGAGAGACACTGAGGCTGTATATTGAGTCACCATAGTCCTAGTCAAGAATTAACAGGTGTGGCTTTGCCTGTACTTGGATACGGTGTGGGAGGGTGAAATGAGTGGAGGTGTGAGGCAGGGGAAGGGTGAGGGAAGTAATGGGAAAAGAAGAAACGAGAGATAAGAGCAGCAGGGAGTTGTGAATATCTGTTGCTTTGCAGCATTACTCAGACTGCATTCCACACCTTGACTTTTTCAGTTCTTGTCTTGTCAGTTACACAGATGCTGAACTGTAGGTGAACTGGATTGCTTGCCTCTTTGAAACATTGACACTCCTATCTGGCTGGGAAGTATCAGCTAGTATGTTACCTGTGCAACGTAAATGTAACTCTGATGTTGATCATACACAACTTTTTTCTATAAGACCTTCCTTCTTTTCCCTTGGAGAATCAATAGCAAATAATGTTGATTAACCTTGAGATGTCATATGTCCAGTGCACATGAATTTTTTTAAAAAGTTTAGTGCTTTTAGCTTAAAGTTTCTAATCAAACAAACAAAAAAACCTCTCTGCTTTTCTGAATTTAGGTGAATGCTTGTAGACATAAAAACTAGTTTAATCTGTAGTCAGGTGACCTTTACCATACACCATCAAACGCCAGTCCCTTGTGCATATGTATAGAAATCTGATGATAGCTGAATAAAAATAGCTATATTTAAGTATGGATGAAAAAAAATCTTCTAGGGTAGGGGAGAAACCTGTGGTTTAACCCCAGCTGGCAACTAAGCACCACACAGCTGCTTGCTCACTCCCCTGGGGTGGGATGGGGGAGAGAATCGGAAGAGTAGAAGTGAGAAAACTCATGGGTTGAGATAAGACAGTTTAATAGATAAAGCAAAAGCCGCACACACAAGCAAAGCAAAACAAGGAATTCATTCGCTACTTCCCATGGGCAGGCAGGTGTTCAGCCATCTCCAGGAAACCAGGGCTCCATCATGCCTAATGGTGATTTGGGAAGACAAATGCCATCACCCCGAACATCCCCCCCTTCCTTCTTCTTCCCCCAGCCTTGTATGGTGAGCATGACGTCATATGGTATGGAATGTCCCTTTGGTCAGTTGGGGTCAGCTGTCCTGGCTGTGTCTCCTCCCAACTTCTTGTGCCCCCCCAGCCTCCTCGCTGGTGGGGTGGGGTGAGAGGCAGAAAAGGCCTTGACTCTGTGTAAGCCCTGCTCAGCAGTAACGAAAACATCCCTGTGTTATCAACACTGTTTCCAGCTCAAATCCAAACCACAGCCCCATACCGGCTACTGTGAAGAAAATGAACTCTATCCCAGCCAAAACCAGCACAAAGGTGAAGAGAAAAATATAATATTTCTTGAAAATGACAGGTTGTTCTAGCTGAAATAATGGCCTGAGGTGCTTGTTGAGCATGGACTATTACAATCCAACCAAACTATCATCAACAGCAAGCACTGGGAAGCGTCAGTCAGTATTAGTCACAGATAGTAGCAAGTGCTCCAGCTAAACCACTTGCACTTCCATCGTTGTGTACAATGATGGTAAATGAAACATTTTGCTTAGAGGTAAACAGCACCCTGCAAGGGGAGGGGGAAGAGGTGGAAATGGGCAAACTCCTTGGCAGCCCCAAAGTCTGGGGTGATCAAATAAAAGCACTGGGGTTTTTTTTATCGCTTATTTTCCTATTTTGCCTGTAAGGCTTGTTCTAGTTTTGCTATTGATGTCCACAGTTACATATCAGCATCGCATGAGACTATGAGTATGAGACTAAATGAGGAACATAGGATTAACCTTATCCCTTGTGCAAGACTGAGAAACTACTATTGATTCAGTGTATAGTGTCTGGTTGATGTCATGTATTCAAACTTACGTGTATATCATGTTTTTCTTCATAAGTTTTAGAAGAACAGAAAAGCTGTCTTCTGTCTTTCTGCAGAAATTCTTTAAACATATGGCTAAAGACACAATCATGGGCATTTGTTAGAAGCACCTGAACCATTTTCTATTGTTTGGAAATTACTCTACTTTTGCTTCACAAATGCTTGGTCACCAGACTTTAAGCATCTCTTTGAATTCAGACTTGCTTGTTTATCTCATTCTAAACTTTCTAACTCATTCTTCTTTGAAGGACTTCCCCCCTCCCCCCCCCCCCAAAAAAAAAAAAATCAATGGACTGCTATAGAAATATGTTTTTCCTAATGATAAAATAAAGCTAAAAGGAGGGGGAATCCTGGAAGATTTTTTTTTTTCATGGTAATGTTCTGAAAGGTGAGTTTTGCTCCCTGAAGACTTATCAGAATTTTTAAAAATAACTGAAAAGCATTTTGATGTTTATTTGTGCTTGGCTTAGCAGAAAAATTTTGAATATCGCATCAGCTTTGAGCATGTTCTAACCTACAGAATTTTTAGTAAAGTATTATTCAGGGCAAACAAAATTCTGTACAATTGCACAAAAGCTTCCACACCTAAGGAATATGCAGGAGTCTCCCATGATTTCGGAGCTTCTGTTGTAGCATTTGGAAAATGTGAAGACAGCCTGGTTCCATGAATAGAAAAAAGTGGGGAAAATGTGAGAAAGAAGAACCTAGACAATTTGGAACAAGTAAGCCAAAACTGGGATGGTAGAAGCAAAAAAAAAAAAAAGTCGTCCCTTAAAAACCCCACAAAACCAAACTCAAATGCTTGAACAAGATTAGAGAGTAGTATACAAGCAGATAGTTTATAGAGATGGTATGTCAAAGGACTGAAGGATGAAGAAGAATGAAAAAGGAAAAGCTTTAAACTTGAAGGAGAAGCATTTTTTCAGAAACCTGTTTGACTCGCTGAGCATGTTTCTCCACCAGTGCAGAACTAGCAAGCATCTTCAGGCAGAACGTTTATTCTTATGGCAAATATGCATGCAGCACTCTTCGATATAGTGGTAAATGGAGTATATAGAGTATCAAAATGTTTAACGTAATCATTTCCATGGATTTATATAGCATTTAGTCTTTTATAAACTGACACAATGACAAAATTATTTTAAAAACAGTGCTTAATATACATTGTTAACTCTCGGTGATACGATTGGAAGGGTCCAAACCTGCTTGTCCTGGGGCGGGGGAGGGAGAGGAACCTGTTTTACTTGGAGGGAGTAGGATTACATCTTAACAGAGGAAACAGTAGCTGATATGTACCGAGGGAATCTGCAATGCAGCATAACTGTGAAAGGAAATAGTTCATAGGATATCAAATCCTAACTGAAGACATTCTTCAAATTTTATTTGCTCCCAAGTAAAGTCAGTTTTCAGCAGAACGATTTTCATTTCTACCTGCTTTTAATTTACTGGTAACTTGTTGCAAATCTTGCAAGTTATGAAAAAAACTTTTGCCTTTGAATTTCTTTGCAATGAAAATTTTCATCCTGACATAAGGTCTAATGTTATCAGATGAGGAACAGCCCCCAATTTTTTAAAGGTAAGAGTATGCTTACTATGACATAGAGTAGCCTTCAAGGTAAAACCCATAATGCTTGATATCTTGCTGCTATTAATGCTGAAGAAAAACTCAAGACAGAAATGGACCCATAAATATATTTGAAAGTATCAAGTTGTTGGTGTTGGTAACAAAGGCAGAGAACTAGAGTCAAGGTATTTTGACTGGATGATGCTGTAACAGTAGTACCTGACTGCAGTAGAATTAAGAGGTCACCAAAGGATGAATAAGAAGTTCAAGGGGTTATGTGGGTAGGACTTAATTCTGTACTAGTTTAAGGGATCTCGTTTTTTAACCGTAGAGAAGCTTTGCTCACAACTGAACAGAAATCAAAAGCAACAGGAAGGCTTTACTTGCAGTGCTGCTCAGCCACTTCCTTCCCCTTCCCTCCGGCATGCACACTTTCCCTTCCTCTCACCTTCTTTTAGTTTTTTCTAACAGCTATTCTTCTGTTGTCCCCTTTGGCCTGCTATCAGAGATATTTCTCTTCTCTACTTATACCTGTCCCCTGTATTTCCATGCTTTTGTTTCTATTTATTCATTTATCTCTTCCACTGAGATAATCAGGAAAGCAGAGTTACTGTTACACGCAACTTCCCTGTGTGCTAGAAAATCAGCTGCCCTGTATGCAGGGGATGGAAAAGGGTTTAGGTCGTGTTCCAGCAGCAGCTCTGCTACGATGAGTGTAAAAGAGGCTGAGCATGAGGAAGACTTATGGAGATAGAGTTCAGGTGAAGAAAGTGTTGTGCACTATAGGAAAAGATCTTCCCTGACAACTTCAGTCACTGCTCAGTTGTGGAAGCAGCCACTTCAATATTATAGAGACAGGCTTCTAGGTTTTTATAGGAAAGACATTGAGAAACTATTTTGAAGCCAGCCTGATCTTTCCATGTCCAGCTCAGGAAATGGGTTCAGCAGCCAGAATAACACTGGTTGCAATGTATAGTATCGTTTGGTTCCAGAGCACTAGTAACCTTGGAGGTTTATGACAAAGCTAAAGGAGCTGCTGTAATAAAAGGGACATTCAAGGTCAATGTTTTTTCCTTTGTTTCTTTTAAAAGAAAACAAGTGCGAACAATTCCTTTCCTCAAGTTCTACTGGTGGAAAATGTTACTGCTTTAAAAAAAAAATTCATCAGACTTGCTTATGCAGATATCCATGGATATTTTACTACAGAATCATTTTCCTTAGTATTGAGGGAAAGTTATATAGCCATTATCAGTAAATAGTGCATCTTAGAAAACTTGACGCTTTTCTTGACATCTTAATCTCTTTCTATATCCCAGAAAGCAAATAGCATCATGATTTTTCTCAAGGTATTAGTGAGATTTATTTTAAACCCCTACAACCAAGCCATGTAAACAGGTGTTAAGTCCTTTAGTGATGGCTCAATTGTTACAGAGCTGTAAAGTAATGTTAATTTTTTTCTGTCAAAATGCTTTTCATCTTATACTAGGATTATACGAGTTTCTATGCCTCATAGGATTAAATTTTTAACTGTCAAAAACTTTTTTCAAAAATGATTTGCACTTTTTCTAGTCGGGGTCAATATGGAACTGTCTCATTAGGTAAAGACCATCTCCCTAACAACTGGATGGTGCAGGATACAACTTTAACTGACGACTTCGAAGTGTGCTAATTGTAGTTGTGGGCTGCTTGAGACAGTCCCTTAAGGCATGAAAACATTGAATAACTTTGGTCTGTTGTTTTCATTTCAGTGTCTCTGTTCTATAAGATTCATATGCATGACTTAAAATATAAAAAGAGAGGAAATTTAACAGCTATTGCAGTTAGTCAAATGATAGAAAAGTAGCAGTTCCAATGAAAATGTTAAATATTTTCTATGGTATCATAGCTTGGAAAGACTGATACGTTTTTGCTGCCCTGTGTAGTAACAATAGGCATCTGTACGTTGCTGCTTCTGAGATTCAGACCCTCTTTGCTAGCTGTATTTCATTAACTTTTATAAACCTCTTGCCTTCAATAACAGCAAATGAAACTCTGGCACAATGTCTCCCTCTAGGCCACAGACAACTCCAACTTCCAATAATTCAGTGTTGAAGTTGAATAAAAGACAAATTATTCTGTCATGTGTCAGTAGCTACAGTACATCAACCAGTAATACAAGGTACTTACTGTGAAAGAAGCAGGGATATTTTCAATTACTGCCAGCTACTTAATTATCCATGGTGCAGGGGTGTGTGAAGCCGTGCAGCTCATTGTGTTGTACAAAGCACCGCTTCCTGTTTGGCTCCAAACCCTAGGTTTCCTGTGCTCGGGCACAAGGGACCAGAAACGAAACTTGAGGTTTTGGTGGTTTTTTTAATGTTAGTTTAAGAAAGTACAACATGTGATAAACTTAGCGTGGTAAAAAAAAGTATACTTTCTGGATAGCATGTGTTTGTGTACAGCAGAGCTGAAGTCGAGTGGAGCACAGCAACCACAAGCTTTTGTGTTCTTATGAACAGGATTTATATGATCTTGCTCAAAGCAACACAACACATGAACCTTCCAGGCAGCTTGATATAGTAGCTCACTGATATTCTTCAGCCTGCATTTATTCTCATCCTGATGGTCTAATGTACGGACCTTGCAGGTAGTGCATCTGTAATGGTTGAGAAGTGATTCTGGTGACCAGGCTGAGGAGAACCCTCCTGATTTACCCTGCTCTAAAGAGTGACAGAGGCAGTGTTCTGGTAGTGTCCTTCCCAGACAGATTTACCTTCTTTTACCCTCTTGAACTGCTGCAGCTTGTTTTGTTCCCTAGCAAATGTTTTGGTCTTTTTTTTTTTACTTCGTAAGACTCCAGCACCTCACTGCTTCTTCAGTTTGGCAAAGACTTTGATGCTGAAAACAGTCATCTATAAATTTCAGAAAGCAAGCAGTGTTTTTATGTCCTTTCCTTCTTTTTTTTTAGGGAAAAAAAAAAGCAAATGCTGTAGAAAATATTGAGTTATTGTCTTGCAGAATTCTACACAATAAGTATTCAGGTTTCTAAAATAGGGTTTTATCTTCCTGTAGGCTTAGACAAGAATCCCGATTCAAAGTATTCTTTTATAGAAATATGATATGTTCAGGATGGTACCCCAAAGACTTGATAGAAGGCAACTACTGCTACTGCACATATATCAAAGAAATAGGTCAGAATACTGCTCTTGTTAGTTCATACTTTTTTTTCCTATTTGCTCATACACCTTTGATATCTTTCAGAATTAAAAATAAGGTGTTCCTTCAGTAAGGCAGGACTTCCTTTTAGGAGGAGGCTGAACCTGAGTGATGGAGACCAGCCAATGTGAGCACTGGTCTATCCCTGACAGGGGAAGGTAGCATCCCGGCTACCTAGCTGGTGGAAATGATTACCCAAGAAACCACCCTGTTTGGACTTTTGACTGTTTATGAAGCAGTGGCTAAACAAGTTTCATAGACTAGATTCAACCCCTGCCTGGACATGTCTTCCACAGAGCTCCTCTTATTTTAGAAAATGACTTCCCTTACAGGCAATGAAGGAACACGGGCAAACGCTTTCTACAGCTTCTGTTCCCTTCATCTTTCTGTGTCACTTTCTTTGTCAGTGAACAGATATCTGGTTTTGCTCTAGCAATTAACTTTCTGAAAAATATTAACTTAAGAGGAGTTTCATTTGTCCAAATACTTCAGAATACTTATGACCTCAATAGAAGTTTTCCCTCTCTTTAATAATTCAACAATGAAAATAAAGGTATTCTTCCTTTTTTGAGGCTTTGAGTATATGTCCATGAATGACAGTCATCTTAAGAGACCCGACTTCAAATAGAAAGGTCTCTTATTGATGAGCTTTCTACATAGCGGGCAACATTTTGGAAGAAACAATGCCAAATAATGTTTTCTTTTTCAGAATACAAAGCGTTATTTCTTCCCTATCAAAAAAAACCCCAAAATCTGGTATTGTAGGCACATGTGTGACCTTAGTGTGAGCAGATTAGTACATAAGGATTCAGCCAAAATTCCTAAGGAAAGGAGAGGTTGATTTTTCTTGCGACTGTCTCTCTTGTTCTGGGAGGTCTTTGCTTATTCAGATTTCAGAACACAAAACACCTTGCTTGATAGGTGTTGCCATCATGTATGTGTGTGGAGGTGTACTGGTTTTGGGTGGGATAGAGTTAATTTTCTTCATAGTAGCCTGTATGGGTCTATGTTTTGGATTTGTGACCAAAAAAGTGTTGATAACACATGAAAGCTTTAGCTATTGCTGAACGGTGTTTACACAGCAACAAGTGGGGTGTGGACAAGAGGCTGGGAGAGGACACAGCCAGGAGAGCTGACCCAAGGTAACCAAAGGGATATGCCATACAATATTATGTCATGCTCAGCAGTAAAACTGGGGTTGGGGTGGGGAGTTTGCCAGGGTTTGCTGTTGTTCAGGGACTAGCCGGGCAGCAGTTAGCTGGTGGTGAGTGATTGTTTTTTGCATCACTTGCTTTGCTGTTGTTTTGTCATCTTTTTCTCTTTTATTTATTAAGCTGTCTTTACCTCAAGCTAAGAGTTTTCTCACTTAAGCCCTCCTCATTTTGTTGCCCCTCCTGCTGGGTAAAGGGGAGTGAGCCAGCAGCTGTGTAGTGCTTAGCTGCCTACCGTGGTTAACCCCCAAGAGGGGTTATTGCCAGTTCAGAAAAACTGCATGGGTACTGGGGGCTAGAAATTACCTGATTTAATGCTGTCAGTCCTTAGCTTCTGGTTTGCAGAATTATACAAATAGCTTCTGTGATTTATTGCACAGCTGGTTATCAGGAGAGGACAAATATATTTCATTTTTGCTAAGTAATGTATGTATGCATGCATACAATAAGCTACTCTGTCAATGTCACATTAATTATCCAATAATATTGAACCTAATTCTTGCTGTAAACTTAGATGTGCATTTCCTTGCATTGTAATAAATTATGTACTAAACCATACCTGTTACTGCAAAAATGTTTCTAGTAAAGCTCATCCCTGCCAATTAGCTTAAAAATGAACGGCAAGAGATTTCCCCTGTCCTCTATTTATTGCTTCAGGTATTATAAATGTTCTCCTCTAGTTTGTATAGACAGACTTTGCTGTTTATTAAGCATCATCATATGGTGGTTACGTTGCAGAAATAGCAGTCAAATTAGTAGACTCAAATTTTCACCTCCTGGCTTAGATTTCAGTCAAGAAATCTGTAATCATTGCATCTGGTTTCCCTGCTCCTATGCTCTGTAAAGATAACTACTTCAATTCTTTATGATCTTTCATCAGGATTCTCTGCAGATGACTCTGCAGTAACTTTTCAGCTTTGAAAACTTATTTGTTCAAGTGAATCCTTTAGATTATATTTCTTGCTTTTAAATAAACCCAAACAACAACAACAACAAAAAACCCAAATCCTGTGCTCTGGGTATTTAAGAACTTGGAGAAAGCATCATGACTCGCCGTTGCTCTATTGGAGGGAAGTGTGAAAATTGTTTTCATCTAGTTTTGGTCTTTTTGCTTGTTTGCTTCACAAATAAATAGAACAAAAAGAGACAAGTTAAAAGAAATGCTGGGGTTGGTGGGTTTTTTTGCAGTTGAAAACTAGCAAACCTAGTTACTGGCTGACTATCAAAAACCTTTAGGTCTGTCAAAATACTATAGTACAAAATAAGATGGACAAACTATCGCATCTGATGAACAGGAGCATGGAAAGAAAAATCAGGTTAGAGAAACATAAAAGAAAAAAGGAGGAATACTTTGTTTCCTGGCAACTTCCTAGTAATATACTGCAGTCCAGAAATGGTTTCCTGTAAATTCATTCTATACGACAGTGATGTGAAATCTTACAGCTTGCTTTGTGAGCTATCCTTTTTGTTCAGACAATAGAAAGCTCTGCTCTTGACAGCACCAAAAAGAAACCCAGAAGGTGATACGACTTCACTTCTAATGCAGTTTTGCATTTGATGCTGGTGTTAGTGATGAATAACCCAAAGCTGTCACTAAAGATGCTGGGATGGCTTCTCTGCTGCACTGAGTTTCTACTTTATTCAGTAGACATAGATGGACCATCAGGGTACAATTTTTAGTTCTCAGTCTGTCTAGCTCCATAATTGTTTAAAGCCATCCAACTAATTTCCCAACGTTGGCAGGTACGTTTCGGGAGCTCGTCAAATAACTTAAGACAGCAAAGACCGGTGGGCAGTGCCTTCTATCCCTATTAGATGTAATATCTTGGGAGTTGGGGAAGCCACAATTCAGGGTTTTTTTTCAAGAGGGAAGACCCTCATTAAGCACAGACTGCTTTCTCTTCCTATTTTTAGCTGCTTGTTTGAGTGGGACACTTGCCCTATTTATTCAGTCCTTGCTGTTTGGTCTCTTTCTGAGAGTTTGTACTGATAACATAGGAAACAAACACATACCTATTGCTTTCAAGTGTGTGTTATCTGAGCATCTGAAAAAATCTGACACTCCTCAAGAAAGTAATTTGTGTTATATACAGTAAGATGTAAGTAAACACAGGAGCCTTGTTCAGAGTTAAAGTAAGTATAATTCTGCTGCTATTAAAAATAAAACAAAAAACAACTCCCCCCCCAAATTAGGCAAAGATGCTTTTGAAGTCCTCTGTGTTCACTGCAGATGCCTCTTTTAAAAATATTTTCTTGTGACCTTTAGACTTCTGCTCTCTGTACAGAAAAACCTGCTGAGAGTAACTGGCTGACCACATTCATCCTCCTTTACAAAGGAAAACTTACTCCTCAGAATAATCCCTTTTTTCAGAAAGTTCTTGAGCAGTGATGCCAAGATGTCTTGTCTCTAGCTGCTCTTTCCTAGGTAAGCCCACATGAAAGGATAATGATTGGTGGGGTATGTTGTGTCCTGACACAAGTTCTATTCGCAAAGATCATGGAAAATGGTTAATCAGGCTAAGGCAAGTTTTTCTATGCTTTCTCTGGATTTATCTGCAGTGTGAAGATTATGGCACACTGTGCCCTGGGGACCAGTTCTCTGGGGGCTGGCTACATCTTACGTTTGGCAAACTTCCCTTTACCTGGGGAAGTCCGCAGGACTGAAGAATCCAGATTATTCGATCCTATATGTGGGTTAGTATCATGTGCTTCTCTTCTTTGTAATGGCACTTGCACTGTGTAAGGCAGGATTTGATTAATGAGAAGACAGATATTTTTTAAGAATAGCTGAGATCCTATATGTCCCCCAGTTAGAGTGCAAGGAAATCATCACAGCAGATCTGGCAGGACATACTTCATTCATCTCTTAAGGCTTATTAACTGAACAAGCTTACAGAAACATGTCAGTGAATGCCTTAAGACTATGACAGCTCATTAATCATGTAGTCCTACAACAAAAATAGACATAAAATGCATTCATTACTTCTCAGTTACATTTGTTGGGATTTTTTCTTAGCTAATGTTGAATGATAGCTAATTTTCCATAAATAACACTCACTTTGCTTCATTTTTTCTAAATAATTCGTAAAGTTCAGTAGTTTTAACAGAATAATATCTTGAATAACAATATATGTAAATATAGATTAATGATCTTGAAATTCTAAGTAAAATTCTGTGCTGAAATATTTATTCCTTTAAAGTGGAGCTAATTAAAGATTATTTTCCTGCAATTTCATTACATGATATCACTTTTACAACTAAAGAAAAGCCATATAGAATAAAAGATACGTAGTTTAGAAGATAAGAGATAGAGACTTAGGAATATATGCTAGGTCAGTAGTTCTTTTGAATCATCTTAAAAAAAAAAAAAATCTTTCCATCTTGTGCTTTGATGCCAGTTTACCTGTAGCATCTCATCCATGAACAGTAAACAAGTTTTATGAAAAGTAGCAATGGGAGCTTGTACCCTTAAAACACTGTGCATTTATTTCCTCTTTTCAATCTACAAGCGTTATAACTAAACAAAAGTTAGTATCTTTCCTTGAAAATGCAGCTTTTTAAGATCGTAAATCAGAAGACCACATTAGTAGCCACCAGGTAAAGCTTAAAAGCCCATATGTAGAGGAAAGAATATGCTGTGAACTAATAAACCTTCAGAAATGAACAAATTTGCTTAAATGCTTGAGGGATTTTAGGAATCAGTGGGGGCAAAACTTGGTGTTACTTTTGCATAGATTTTATTTTTTAGCTAAACTTTGAAAAATTGAAGAAAAGAAAAATAAAATCAGTGTAGATAATTAGAGAATAAATACAGACAAAAGTAAAATTAACACTAAATGCAAAAGTGTTTTATAAGCATTGGCTTGAAGACATTAGGTAATCATCACAGGGTCTATTAAATAAAAATCCTCTGCCCAGGTCTTAATTGTCATTCCTACTCTGTGCAGACCTCACCCCAATGTCATCCTTTTGCCTGTGGCTTAAATAAAATGCAGGATTCATTCTTTTGGCTTTTTACTGTCTTTATGGGATTTCTTTCAGTAGCATATTCTATGCTTAATGGGGCTCTGAGGTGCAAAATTTAAAGTGAAACCCCATTTTCATGCAAATTAATAGCAAATGTCCGAGAGTGCCAGGAATTTACCGTTAACATTTATCAGAACCAGCCTGGAACTGGAAAACAGAATAAACAGTGGTTTAAGCACGGGTTTGGTTTGAAGCATGTAGATGATTCTGTTGGCACCTTACTCTATGAAAATGCTGGAGTCATCAGTGACATTGGAGCTTGAAGTCCAGCGTAGCAATCAACTTGGCACTGCTTACAAAGAAAGATATCGTTCAATGGAAGAAGCAAACTATGTGTTAACCACTATAAATGAGGAAGAGTATATGCGCTTTCATCATAGTGATAGGCTAACAAAATACTGGCAAAATACTGGAACTCATTTATAATGAAATTGATATAAACTTTCCCATTTAGATTTTTTTCTCATGAACTTGGAGAAACATTTCCCTTCATTTGCTGCTTTTGATGATTTATCAGTTCTGTTTTTGAATACAGGTGTTCTGATAATATTTACCAAATTCTGAAACAGGTGATTCTGGCTCCTGCCTGATAAGAGAAGCTGTTTGTTGGTCTGCAGTACAAATATGTATGAGTTTAGTGACAGGAAGACAAAGGAAAATGTGAATGCATTGATGTTTCCCTTTGGCTTTTTCTCCCATATTCTTTGAAAAGAATATCTTTCAGTGCCAGAACTGTGGAGGGGTCAAAAGGACCGGGGGAGTATCAACTATGAGAGCAAAGAATAAAGAAATAAAAATGAAGTGATTGAAAGACTAATCGAATTTTTTCTTTTTAAATCATCCCACCTTGATGCTGTAAGATGAAGGACCTAACAGAAAAATAGAAGCAAGAGTAATGGACAGAGCATAGCACCACAGGCATTAGGCCACATAATTTCTAGTGTGTGTGAGGGTGTAAATCTAGGTCGGGTATTCCTGCCCAGATTGTGGTCTCTTGTGTCCAGCACTGATTCCTGCTGAGAATAAAGGAGAGTTGTGCTCTATCCCTCTGAATAGCTGTCACGGGCTGTTTGGACACCTCAAATTTACAGGACAACGTACTATATAAATTAAAGTTTATTTTATGAGCTCATTAAGAAATATAACAAACGAGTTCAATTCCCTTTGCACAGACTATAGTCTATCATGTGAATTCACTTATTGACCACTCAAGCCATGAGGTTTCATAACTTATAACCTGTAGCTCTTAACTCATGTACCTATGAGCAAAATTAGTTACCCAGCCAACGGTGAGAGTGATCATCCTTCCTCCTCTGTCACCGTGCCGGCGTTCCCTTATCACACCAGGAAGTGCGAAAGCCTTGGCAGTCCAGCTGCTGTTAGATTTGCTTCAAAAGCTTTTGGGGTAAACTGATGTTTTTATACCTTCCAGCAAGGAAATTTGGTCTGTACCGTTTCCGTGAGCTAGCTGATTCTGACAAAATTGCCAAACACTCAATATGCAAAGATGGTGGCTTCAGGAGGCAACAATCTGCAGGTGATAATGGCTGCATAATGGCCTTTGAGCTCTTTCTGGCCACCTGTCCTGCCTCTGTGGTGCTCTTGCTTTGACCTAATGGTGCTGCTCCATTAGGTCAGCATACATCAGGCCTTAGCATGAGCTGTGTTAGCCACAACCTGAGCAGGAGGTGAGTGAGTGAACAGTCAAAATACCCAGGGAAGTTAATTTAGGCACTTATACTTTGATGCTGAAGTCATGTCCTGGGATAACTCGAGGGACTACAGCTAGATTGCCTGTGCTGGGAGTGCTTTGAGAGACCCCCCCAGCCTCAACATGTGCAGAGGGAACCTGGGCACCTGGAGCCTGCAGAGGAGACAAGACTCATTGCTGTACCAAAATTTTTGGAAGGGCAAGTAGTTCAAAGGGCTGGTCTCTTCTCTCTCCAACATCCTCCAAATGCCAGTAACTAATCTTATGCAAATCTTGAATAAGAGTGTGTATAGCAATGACTCTACACAGTATTGTTGCTGTGATGTTCTCCATTTTCTTTATGCAGCAGGACATAATCAATTCAGACATACTAAAATGGCTGTGTATTAGTGCCACTAGGAAGAAATTTAAATAATTCATGAAGCTTCTGTGAAGTTAGTATAAACTGGAGATGTTTTCTCATTGTATAAAGGAATTTGATAAAGGCAGTAAATAACCTCCAGTTTTTTAGATTCAGGTGGTGTTGAACTTGACTCAATTTTACTATATAATTTTTCCTGTTTCACAATAGAAGACTGGAGGTTTGATGGTAATTTTCTCTCCATTCTGAAATAGTATCCTAATTTTTAATGATCGTATACTGTAAAATTGCTGTATATGCCTCAGAAATGGCTGTAGATACTCAGCACTTGTAGGTCTTATCAATATGATATGAAAGCACTGGAGACTACAAGTAAGGAACGTGTATGTTTTATGAGGTAGTTATGCCTATAAACTCTGGCCTATTGCAAGACACTAACTCTGTGTTGCTACTTTCAAGCTTAGGTGAAAGTTTTCTGTACTTTGATGTGATTAATACTTAATTTTCATAGACTCTGAATTCATAGTAATTTCATTTTTGAAATAGGCGTCATGCAAGTTGAAGGAGACTGATTTATTTCTTGTATTTTTTTTTTTCCTTGTGCAAAATGCAAAGAATTCTGAAAAGCAGAGATAATCACTGTACATTTGTATGTTAATGTTACCAGGTAATCATCTTGAAAGACTGAATATGATTAACACCTTGAATCATAAACTAGAGAAAATGTACAACACTTGACAGGGAGTGAAACATCTAATACAGTGTGAAAACATCTGGCCAGGAAATTGTTTTCCAAACACTGAAAATTATAAGCAATTATCAAGTATTTTACCTGACTATACTCATAACTCTGTTTTAGTGACACTTTAACTGATATTATGCTTCATTTCTCAGCAGTCTGGTTTTTGGATAATCACCCTAGATCTATGATTTACACCCTTTCATCTTCCTGCTTGATGTGCATAGCAAATATTTCCGTGGTGTACTTTAAAGGGGCAATCAACACTGGAAATGAGATAAGGCACTCTTGTGACAATTGAAGGGAAGAGCTTAATTTGGCAATTCTCATCAGTGAGGGATCTGACTCAGGTGGCCCTGAATCAACTTGAGCTTAACTTCTAGGGAAGTGAGCTTGTATATGCCAATTTTCTTAGCACAACCTAGGTGTTATTTTCAAGACCTTTTCTTGAGGTGGATGTATGTACATGCAATTTTGGGATGTGGCAAATTGCCAGAATATGGTGGCAGAGGTATTGGCTAATAATAACTATCTGACATAGATACCAATCTGTAAACCCTTCATGAAAAGAAAGGGCAACTCCATCCTCTACATACCCTTTTACACTCAACTATGCTTTTTTTCCTATTACATATTTTCCCAGAACAGAAGTTAGAGTAACGGGGACAGAGTCAAAGGACGTTAGGTTTCTTTTGACTCCAAGAACATTTGTAGCTCATAAATCCGGATGCTGTTTCTGACTTCGGAATATGGTTGTGAACCATTCGAGATTTTTATTGTGCTAATAACCCTCTTCCTGTAGCTAGCCTCAGCCATTAAGTAGAAACTGCCTTTTCATCTCAGAAATGGAGCTTCCTATCTCAAATCATTCCAGGACATGCCATCAAACTGACATCCCTAGTGGCCATTTCCTCATCTCTTAGATGAAAGTTGCAGTAAGAAAAAATGGCACTCTGTCCCTCAGCGGGGAAGTTCAGAGTAGGTCAGATCCTGACATTCTTACACAGTTACTAGCAAAAAAAAAAAAGATGTAAATCAGGTGAATTTTCACCTCAGGTGGTGATAGCACTTCACAGTTATATGCCCTATAAGCTATGTAAGGTTAAACGGTTGCATTCTATAGCATAACTACTCACAGTACTACATCAAGCAATGCTTTGTACATGAGCCTCTTAACTTATTAGACCATGATGGGCCATTTGATATCAAAGATAACATATGAATGCAAAATGTTATTGGTTTTCATTTTAACTTCAGGTAATGTGACCTCTTAGATGGCTACACATTCTTAATCTAGGAATCTAATCCTAATCTTCAACGTGACAGAAAACCATATAGGTTCTGTTTTGAAATTGTTTCTTTCTACGCTGATTTCTTGTTTTCTTTAATATTTGCAGGTTGAGGAAATGTTCTTGGTTTTCCCCCAATGACAATTTTCTTATTTCATGAGCTGGAAAAATAAAAGGGAAATTTTCAAGCAATTTAGTGTTTTCAGTCTGAAGTATGCTGAAAAATCAAAGTTTCAAAATATTTCAAGGGAAGGCTGAAATAATAAAATGAACTTAGGAAAACATTATTTTTCACTGCAATTGAATAATTCATATCAATGCATACAATAAGATTAAAGATAAATGGAACAAGGGGATTGGAATGAGAAAAAGGAAAACTTAAAATGAGATAGTAAACACAATCTGACTTCTGCATCTTGAATTTTACTTTTTTTTAGTGATTAGTTGCAATCAGCATATTCTGCAACCATTTTGGTACTAATATAACAGCATTTTCTGCAGATGACCTGCTGGAAATTTTTTTAACAACTCTATGAAATAATTGAAGTACATAATTTCCTGTTGGAATTCTATTGTATCGTTTGACAGCTGCCTTCAGACCTTATTTGCCTTACTCGATCCATGTTTGCTTCTTTTAAACTGTTTCAGGAGAAGGAGTTCAAAGATCTCCAAGCCATAGGTGAATGTATTTTAGACCCCCTTGTGTCACTTTAGGTGACAATTATTTGGGGAGAGAAAGACAGCCCAAAGTGAAACTCATAATGGAGGTGGACTTTATGAGTATTGGTGCTATACAGAAGGGTTTATGTAATGATCCTGTATAGGTTCTTTCAACCTGGAGGTTGTTCCATCAAGTTCCCCAGTGTTAGCATATCTGAGAGGTGACCTGCTCCTGAGCACGCTGGCCCCACAGATGTTGTCAGGGAAAGCTTTTATTTCACTGCAGGAGCTGAAGTTCTACCCAGGCTTGGAGTCAGCAAGTGTTTTAGTGCTGGACAGTGGCCAGCACGCTCAATTTCTTGTAGAGATGTGTTTTGTTGTGTAGTGTAACTTCCATGCTGTTGAAGTTCTGAAGCAGACATAACAGTTGAAAACAAACTAGGAAGAATTTCTGAGGGGAGTATTTTAGACCATGCATCAACACAAATGAGTCATGAATCTGGAGAGAGAAAAATACTTGTATATTTAGAAATTTCAGTTTAAGAGATTTACTATGATCCTGTTTCATTTTTTATTTTCTTGTATTTGTGAATCGTTAACTTTATAGAGGAAGCTTTAACTAAGCTTATTCATTAACAGTTCTGTATCCAAAGAAAAAAGTGCTAATTTAATTAAAAATTTGCAAATGAGAAGGCTCGTTTGAAATTCAAGCAGTGAATGAACATTGAATGCTCTAAGGACCTGGCCTGCTTATACTTTAAGTGGCATTTTCAGTGGGATTTGAAGAGGGTCAAGGTAAGTGCAGGGAACCGGAAAGGTATATGCGCTTCTGAATATTCAAAAGAAGGAAAAAACCATAAGGAATAAAGACGACTGTTGATTGGTATTTGAAATGAAGTGAAATATTTTCAAGAAATGTTTAAGAGTATGCACCACTGTGCCTTGTTGAGTTACAAATCTAATCTCTTCAGCTAAGTCTATGCCTAACTCTGAGCACAAAAATTCACCTACAATTTTTCGATCTACAGGAGTTTAAAATCACTGCTTCATATTACGTGTTCAAAATGTTTTTAGGTATTCCATTTAATTCATACACTCCATTTAATCTGAAAATTACATGAGTCATCATTGACTCCTTTAATCTCTCTAAACCCACAGACATACTTTAGGTATATCTGATGTATGAAAAAAGTTGCAAGTAAAGCAATCCACTGGACTTCCGGAGACCTGATTTTGTTTTTGTCTACTACTGACGAGGTGGCTCTGGAGAAGCCACATGACTCTTCTACACCCTTAGTTTGTCATTCAGGAGGAAAAAGATAATATCACTGACCTTTATAAAGCATATGAGGTCTATTTATTTATAGGTTGGGTAACATTATAGGATAGGTAATGTAAGTTCTAGCTGATAAACAATTATCTGAGAGAATATTGCAAGCAGAATAAGTGGGAAAGATGTTAATAACTGTCTCATATTTAACAAGAGGACCTATGGGTTTCAGCTCTCAAATATTAACAGAATTTTTCTGGATTCTTCAGCTTCTCACTAAACCTGTGACAAGCAATATCACTCTCGTTATTGCCCTCTGTGATTATTATAGAGAGTAGGGAGGTTAAAAAAAAAAGTTAAGGACTGTAGCTAGACCAACAGGGAGGTAGAGGGAGTGGGGGAAATCCTGGCCTTTTGGGAACCAGTTCTCTTTTTTTTTTTTTTTGACCAGGGAGTTGAGTAGAAGCATATGTATTGCAGAATTTATGCACTAAGAGAAAATTATGCACTTTTTTCTCAACTCAACTGTTTTCTCAACAGTTTGCATAGGGTAGGGCTGAATCTTGTCAATTATCTCAAGAAATGGTGGCTCAGATTTTCCACTGTGTTATACTGAGTGAATCTGAGAGTAAGGTATTTAAGAATCAATGTTTAACGCAGAAAAATTGTGTGTTAATTGTGTCAAGGTTTGGTGTCCTTGATTTCAAAGCTAAGTTTCAACAATGACATTTATAGCATCAAATACAGTGTTTATGGAAAAACTTGCTTATTTTTTGATTGTGAAGAGAGCATTTTTTCCTCTCAATTATGCCTAGATGAAATCACAGCTTGGCCAGTGCTCAGTCAAAAACACGTGGTGGTTTGAAGAGGAGGTTGAAGGCAAAAGATGGCTTTGACCGTTGAAAAAGTACACTTCATTTACAATAGGGTTAAACACCATTACATTTTTTATATGTAAGGATCTAATAATCATGGAAAGATAAAATCTCTTTTATTAGGTCTTCATTGAATGACATTGTAAAAAGTAGCTTTAAAGGCTCTTCATTGTAATTTGATTCAACTGAATGTCTTGTACTCACATTGTACCTTCTTAAATTCTTTAATATGGTGATTTCAGGAGGTTTGACATATTTATAGTACTGAACACTTTGAAAAGATCAGTAGGTTATATGATTTCTCTTTTTAATAAGTTAGAGTAAGCGGCATCCATATTTTTGTACAGCACAGCCCTATTGTTCTTTTAAACAGTGTGCTGACAAAACAATTTCAATATAACAAAACAGCTTACTGCAACTTCTCTAGAGAAAATAAAACTGAATTTGATGGCCTGGTTGTTACTGACAAGACATTTTATCATGAATACTGTTAACGTTCCACTTTTCTCATTAGACTAGGTTAGAAACAGCAAAATATCTAATATTTAAGTTGCCTTATTTGTTCCTAGTGTGAACTTTGCATTGGATAGTGAATATTGACGTAAATAACAGAAATCTACAGAACTCTGACAGTTGCCTGCAAGGTTGGTTATATGCTGTAAAACATTTCTACATAAGAACATAATGGAAACCCAAATATTTGATTGGCATGGGGTATATCCAGCCAACAAAAGTATTTGTCTAGGTTAGTAGTCTAGCTGATTCAATAATGGAAACTATGAAAAGCAAAAATGCAGCAAACTAGAATAATTCTGGTTATTACCTTGTACTCTTGAAACTCCACCTCAGTTATCCATGGTTCAATCATTCAGGGTGGATAAAGCCTAGCAGAGAAACCAGCTTTGTGTGGACTTGCTTATGTTGAGTATTTGCATACGAAACACACTTAGGAAATCTGGTCTGTGCATTCAGCTAAAGCATTTACCTTACTGAAACATGAATTTAGGTGTTTACTTATATAAGTAAATAACTTTGACTTTAAAGATTCCAACAACTCTTACTGAAATTTTGTAAAAATTACTGTCTTGATCATGTGAGTTTGAAGAACTGGATTTAAAAACAAAACAAAACCTAGCACCCTCTACCCACCCCCTCACCCCCCCCAAAACCAAACCCCGACCCTAAGCATTGTAAGAATTATGCTTGATAGTTCCTTCAGCTATAGAGTTTGAGTACTTGCCTTCTTGATATTTTTGCAGAGATCGGAGTCTTCTGTAATCCTGTTGCCATTCAGTGATAAAACTGGAGGAAAATAAAAGGGGAAAAGGACGCTTCCATCTCAGATGGGAACAAAATCTGCTGAGAAAGAATTTATGGGTGTTCCTAGGGACAAAACAGACTTAAATGTTGTGATTTGGTTTGGTTTTTTTTAAACTTCTGGTTTAAAAGAAGTAATTCTGGTAAATACTAGAAGGGAATGTTATTTATGTGGCTTACGGTAGTTTCTGCATGTGTGGTATGCAGTGCCTTGTTATGATAAAAGTGTCTCTGTAGTCTTCTGGTGCTTCTGCACAGCAATGATATAAATGAGATACTTGTCTTTTATATATTTGGAAATAGATTTGAACAGAACATTCGATCGGCTGTGTACTTTGCCTAACATATTCACAGGTCTTCAAAGTTAAAGCCTGAGCAAGTTTAGGTTTTCAGGCAAGGTTTGTGCAATGGTTTCAGACTACAGGAAATGAAATAAGAAAACAGAGATCACCGTAATCAAGACTGTGGTTACCAGGATGGTTTGAGCTCTTGAAAATACATCCTTGAGAATCTTTAGTAACTTGCTAAGAGAAGGGTATTTGTGCTGTTTTGACATCCATATGAAAACACAGCTTCTGAGGTCAACACCTTTCAAAACTCATGCAAAATGTAGTCTTTCAGGTTAAATTGTCCACTGCAGAATGCTTGGCATTTACTGAATTTGAACAATAAGAAAGATCTGGTGCCATTGTGCACTGTAGCTCTGGGGAGTGTATTTTACGCAGAGGGCCTAGAAAGAAGATGTTTGTGCCCTTGCTTCCGTATTTCTGTCATAGCCAGAGAGGTATATGAGGGACAGAACTGTCTGGAAAGGAAATACAGAACTCTGATCCTTTAAACTTCTCCAAATATGATGTTTTGTAGGCAGGTGTAGCTGCCTGTGTAAGGAGCTGTAATCACAGCTCTGGGAAACCCTTAAAGAATTGCTATGAATGTGTTCACATAACTTCCTTCATGTGAACACGTGTTAGATATAGCTCTCTTTCAGAATTGTTTTCTTTCTGAACTAGTCTTGATCTATCTATCCCACTATCCATTTCTTTGCCATTAGATCAAGCTCAAAGTGACTAAAACGGGTTACTCTACTTCTACCCTTTCCTCCAAGGGACATTGTCACTTGCTTCCTTCTCTCGTGAACTGTCTGTGATTTGAGCATATATAACCTCAGTTATCCAGTTTTCTTTTGTTACTTTAACTTAGATTTTTCAGGTGCCTCTAACCATTACAGATTCTTTCTCCAAAGCATCTTTAAGATGTGTGCTCTGCTCTATTGCTCCCTGAGCAGGCTTTCAAAACTTAATGTCCCAATTTTTGTAACAAATTCATGTATGATTTGAAAATACTGCCAAAAGATTGTGTACTGCTGGTGGCTTTGACCGTTTTTAACTTCTCTTTGTATTCCTTTGCAGGCTCCCAGCTTTTTTTTTCCACAACAAACATTTTAACTTCACCTTCAGAGGACCTTGCTTCCCTTTCTGCTTTTCACATTGTCATTTACCCATAGGTTGAATTCTGTCCAGGTCCGTTCTCTTCAAATAGACACTTCTGTATACTTTTTCTCCCCATGTGGACCCCACATTAGATGTGACAAAATTTCTGGAAACATCTGTAAGCCTCGTTCTTTCAAACACCTTATTTAAGCTCTACAAATCCTGACAGTGACTTTTCTGCATACATGTCAGCTGTCCATCATGATGATCTGTGTGTCCTTTTATTTTCCAGTGCCACTCCAGTTTTTCCCTATTGATCAGTGTTATCTGGTTTTACTTTCCAATAATGGCTTTTCTGCAATGAGTTTATAACCTGTGGTTTGCTTGTAAAGTGCTGCTGCAGTGAAATTCTGGACAATGCTTTTTGGTGTGTAGGAAGGGTTTGAGATTAGGGGGTTTCTGTTCATCTCCTGTCTGTTGTTAGCTTTTATTTTAAATGCTGATTGTTCAAAGTGAAATATTTACTAGAATCCCATAATCGGGCAGTGTTGCTGTAAGATTTATTCTGTACCTTTGTCCAAGACAACACAGGGGCAATTCACAAAAAATTCTCTGCCCCAAAAGGGATTAAGCTAACAGTTCATGATGAATCATTCTCCATTAGCATTTGTTCAGAATGACTGCAGTATTTTGAGAACAGAATTTCTTCTAGATAGTTGAACTGCACTTAAAATGCTTGGGTAATGTTTCAATATTTATGATTTAAGTAGAATGTTGGATTTGTTTGTACTTCACTGATTTTACACCATAAGAATTCAGACAAAGATGTGATGTTTCCTTGATATTTCTAACACTGATTTAAATACCAGTTGTTGTTACATGGCATTAGACAAATTGAACACACTCTGCACACTCTGAGGGGTAGAACTACTGTGTTGTATAGATGTTTTTCTGTCTTGGTAAGATAAAGATGGAAAAAATTTCCTGAAGATTTAAATGTTCAAAAAATAATTTTGTCCTCTGCTATGTTTATGTGCATTGTTAGCAAAATCTCTCACTGGATTGCTAAAAATTAAACGTATAATCCACAGAAGCTGATAGGTGTTGATTCACTTCCAATGCTTTGAGACTGGGTTTAGATTATATTGCTTCAGTTTCATGTCTTATTTTCACTGCTTATTTTTCTGCTTTTTTTTAAGTGCTCTTCTATAGTTAGATTTTGTGTCCTTTAGCAAATGTTATAGGCTCTAAACAAGGACAACGTTCTCTAAAATTTTAATCCCTAGTCTTCAATTCTAGCCTTAATTAATTTAGCTATTGTGGACTGTATTTCAGTGGATTAAGGGATCCTTGTACATAAAGCCAGTCAAACATTTTAAGTTCTTGTGGGATAAAAATGATGGATGATACATACTGCAGTTGGACTAGATGATCGTGTAGGTCCCTTCCAACTGAAATATCCTATTGTTTGAAATATTCTATTCTATGTTATTGCCAAGTCTTGCAGACAGTGATGTTCAGACCATTGTGCACTATTAAATATACAGAGGTACTCGAAAGTTGCATGAAACAGACTCTAAAGAGAAATAATCATATGAATATTTACTGAATGAATCCTTTCAAGAATAAATATTCTCCTGGCAAAGTCCGTGAAAAGCGGAAATAAAACACATGTCCAATATATAAATTTGTCTGACATAACTGATCCCACTTGGGTGGGAATCTAGATGACTGACTTGAATGTTTCAGCACCACAATGACAACGTTGGACCACAGCATCTCTGCTTAACCTGGGAGGCAGGTGCTCACTGTTCTGTCTGCTGGAGTCCCTGGTTACCCACTGGGTGTTGTGGTTTTCTTTTTGCTGGAAAGCAGGGTATGTGAGGAGATGACGAATACCCACATCTCAGCAGGAAAATGGTCCTGGCTTTGCAGCTTTGGATGTAGGTACTGTTTCCTATATTTTGTGACATGCATGGGAGAGGTAAAAAAATAGGTTTGAGTAGTACTTTAAAGAAGCAAGATACTTAGAAAACATTCTACCTGTCTTGCAACCACTTTGGATTATCAAACAGTTTACATTTTGTCAGTGCCATTAATATATTTTTTTAATGAATAATTACCTATTTGGATGCATACGTTACTTTCCCTGAAGCGTAAACCTTAATAACCCCTAACCTGATCAAAATATTTTTTCAAATTCATTTTTAACAGTAGGCTCTTAAATTTCTTCCAATATTCTATGGTAGCAAGGATAAATTTAACTGTTTCTGAGAAAAGAGAAACCAAAAAATGAGGTATCACCACCTTGTAAAATGTATCAAGAACTTTAAGTCAAATAGGTAACTTGTTTTTCTACAACAAGAAGTTGAAGACAAACTAAAACTAGAGCTTTCTAAAATGTTTTAATCGCCTTTATAGTATGCCTGTGGGGTATAAGAAGTGTTACTTTTTAATTTAAAATAAATCCAACTTCTGCCTAGTGTGTGTGGTGGGCAATTTGCAGTTATGATCTTCATGATGAGATTCCTCCATAAAATGAGAGGTGTATTATAATTTAAATAGAGTTGTAGATCTGGTTGATTTTAATTTGTGACCCAGGGGTCAGTAGTTATTGGGTGTAATAACCCTGTGGTAATGTGACTCTTCAAGGCACATTTGTATAATGAGAAATCATAACTAGTTACAGGAAGCATGATGATTTTTTTGCCTTTCCAATTCAAATACGCTGCTCTATCAGTGTCCATTTTATATGCTTAAAACTCCAGTTAACATGGGTTTTTGTTACAAAAAGCTTTGAAGCTGTTAGCAGCATCTGATTTACAGAAGTTCACACATCTCTATTCTTTTCAACATGCAGCCAGTCCATTGTTTACTCTTTCCTGAAAAGTCAGCCTCTCTTGTCCGTGGTATTGTTAGTAGTTGTGATTTTGGTGTGCTTCAGCTTTTTTGCCACTGTTCCCCATTCTTGTGACTTAGGTGACTAGTTGATGACAGTTCTATTAATTGAAATGAAATGACAACATTTACATATGTGCTTTTAACTACCAGGAGACAGTCCAAACCTGTGAGAGAAAGAGCTAGTTGGTCTTTTCACCTAAGCATTTTAAATGTGTCTTGTGCTGAGACAGCATAACTAACTTAATTTTTTCCTGTTGAATACTCATGAATCTGTCGGGGATAAGAGGAATGACAGCACTACCTTAATGCGGTGTGTGTATCTGAGGAAATGCTGTTGTCTTCAGTTCCAGCAGTAATAACACTCTAGCAAGACTTTATTTTTAGTGTCTCTTTGTTTTCACTAGTGCTGGTTCCCCAGTACTGTTTCTGCAGACAGCTGGAGCTTTCTGCAGGATCAGAGGCTGGATTTGAGCTGAAGGGAGAGGTATCCTGCAGAAGCCTCAGCCCAGAGCCCTGTTAGAGCCCATCATGTCCCAACTCTCATACTTTTTCCCCAAAGAAAACCTGAAAGTGAGAACTGTGCCTTGTGTTAGGCTGCACGGGGAGTGTCTGCTCCCTGTGCTCAGGTGTCGGGGAGTCTCGAGCTGCTCGAGCAGGCTGCGCGTGGGTATTGCACCCAGTTCCTCTGATGAGGGAACTAGGCAGTCTCTTGCTGCTTGATATAGGCTTGCCTGTGCTACAGGCTGCTTAGAAATGCCAAAGCTGCCCTTAGAGCGGTGCTGAGTCTGAAAGATAAGCTGGTGTTTTAGCATGTTCTCGCTGTAATATTAACTGGAGTTACTCAGCTTTCAGTGAGCTTGAAATGAGGCCAGGTCTTGCTCACGCGTGTCCATATACACCTGTGAACACACACAGAGAGAGAGAAAGCTTGAGATGCAGCCAAGGATCAATGTGTTCCCAGTGCGCCTGGAAGCTTGCGGGAGTAGATCTTGCTATTCTTGTCAGAAATGGATATCGATTGCCTCTGGAAATAGACATGGGATGAGCCAACAGAAAAACATTGCATATGCTCCAATTAAGAAACACATCAGTGGTTGTTAATTACTGGTCCAGCCAACTTTTCAGAAATGCTGTTGACAAAGAAGATGATGTAATAGTCCACACAGAAAGTGTCGGGGGAAAAATAACAGCAACAATTTCTACGAAAGAAAGGAGAAAATACTCTTTCTTTACCACCTGATATCCTTGTTGCAACAGGCAATCCAGTGAGATCTCAGTCAGATGGGTTTATATTTATAATAGGGCTTTCAAACCTCTGTACTATACGCATGAGTGTTGCATCTCACTTTGACCGAAGTGGCTGCACTTTAAAAATTATATTTTAAAGTAATTTCTGTGCGGTATCTATTGCTTTATTCATAACAGATTTGAGATACAAAATCTAACAGTGTTCTCAGGCTTTGGACTGAATCTAGTGTGTACATATTGCCTTTCAGAGTGTGAATTTCTTCAAACCTGCATAATGGCCTGACATTGCTATCCTTTAGCTTATATCAGCTTGATAAAATAAGTAGTACCTGTTGAAAAATTAATGAGCCTACTTCATTAGAGTTAATAGTGGAGACAGAAATGATTATCAAATGAAATTTTCAAATTACAAGATGCTTCACAGAGGACATGCAGCTCATGTCTTAGGAACGATAAATTCAAAGTAGGCAAAGGATGCATTTAGCCGGGCCTAATACAATACTTTTTGATGAAAAAGTATTAATACAGTCAATTTTTATAGCAGTGTTAGTTCTCATTTTACTTTAATTTATCAATGGTTATTATCAACAAGCTTTCTTAAGGAGTTTATAGACCAAATTCTTAAATTCTGCCTTCAGTTGCACTCAGCAGAGGTAGAAATAAAAAAAGAATAACTCCCACTTGTGTATAAGAAAATATTTTCCTACTACAGAAACAAAGCAACTTTACTGAGAGTAGATTATTTAAAACAGAAAATGAAACCCAGAGGTCACATTTGCTGTTCAAGTCAGGTTTATCTTCTCTGCAAAAAGTAATCTTAATACTCTCCTTGTTATTGACTCTCACTTTTTAATCCCATGGATTTTTTTAACTCTGTAGGAAAACTGTATTGGCTACATGCCACTCATCAAAACTGTATTTATTATTTATATTAATGTATCAGGACTTTCATTGAGAAAAAATTCTGTACCAACACCAAAAAAAGCAGTGATTCTCCCTGCAGGCTTTATAATGCAAGAACAATTGGATGCTGTATGTTAAGTTTGCAGATAGAATGAGATAATGCTCTAATGAAGTTCTAAAATTAATTTCTGTTTGCCCAACTTTTGTCTCAAGTCAGCAGCCACTCAAATCTGAATTCACATCAAATTCAGTTCATATGCCATTTGCATCTCAAATATTTACTTGGGGTCTTGCATGGGATTTTTACTCGAACTACCCTGGTAGAAATTAAGTAGCTCAAACACATCTCTTCAAGTTCAGCTTCTTGGTGAATTACAGAAGATCTGAATGCTGGATTCGCAGTGCCTTCTCCTGAGAGGGTTTTACTTGTTTATCTCTTGGTTACTCTAATGACAGCATCTTGTACAGAACATAAATGGACATGACACTAGTGAAACATGACTTTTCCAGAGAATATCTATCAAATATTTTTGTTGCTGTTCAAAAAGCCAGGCTGGAGTTTCTTTATCTTGAGTTTTGTCATAAGTTAACAAGAAGTCTCTGCAAACAAATTAAACCTGAAATAATTTAGATATACTAAAGCAGGTAGAATTTGATACTGAGCTCAATGTGTTAAAGGAGATCAATGGAGCAAATTCAGAAATAATGGCTGATCATCAGTCATATCAAGTAAACTAAAAAAAACCTAGCATAAAGCCCAGTATAAGTTACAGTCAGTTAATAAATAACTCTTTAAGCCACAAAAGGTGCATTAATCTTTTTAATGTGGGATATAGATCTAATTAAAATTTCTTCTTGCTAAATGATACTATAAACTGTATTTTGGGATTAGGAATGGAGGTTGGGTGTGTGTCAGCTACTCCAGCCCACTCTGGTCACATCTGGTGTGTGGGTCCCTGCAAGGGATGCACCGTGTCCCCCACCTCCTCCACCAAACTGTCTGAGGAAACTGGGCTGTGGTGGAAGGGAAGACCCTTTGGTGTTGCCCACTGCAGTGGGGTGACGAGCAGCATGCGCTCTCATGTGGGGACTGGGAGCATTTCCCAGTCCCCAGGCATAACTTACCTCACCTGTAATAGCCACTGTCCAGCACAGAAACGTGTGTGCGCGCAGGCAGCAGCAGGTGAAGGGAGAGGGAGGCGCTTGGCCAGAGATTGGGAGAAGGAAGGGAACCATGGGGAGGACCACTCCTCTCCGATGAAGTGGAAATGGTCCTGCATCCTGCTAAGTGAGTGTTTTTCCATCAGCTGCTGATTAAAAATCAACTTATATGTGTAAAACCTTCTCTATTTGCCAACTTAGTCTGACAAAAAACATGTCCTCTTGCCTCTGCTGAAGTTTGCAGGCTGTGTGTAGCAGCCCCTTCTATTCTCTGCCTGCTCTCTCCTCCAAGTTTGTTGAATATTTAGCATCACTCCCTGCTGAGTAGCTCCAGGGGCCATCTCTGATGTTCTCCCATACTTTGACAAAAAAACTCCCCCCCCCCCCCCGTCTTGTAAGGAACTAAAAAGTACTGTTTGACCCTTTTTTGACTCCAAAAGACAAAGCAGCTGTCTGCTGGAGTAGTCCTACAGTGACTTCTACAGGCAATTGGGGTTAGTGTTGAACAGGAGAAAAAAGAGAGATAAAAGTTGTCATTTTTCTTTCCTCAATTTTTTTAAAAATATCTCTTAGCCTTCTGCTTTCTGAATACTCTTATGTTTTCTCCTTTCCACTGTTTTATCTTGATCAGTTTTTCTTTTCAATTATATTGATATTTTAAAATTATACTGCAAGGAATTTTTCTTCTGTCACTGTTCTTTCCCTGGTACTTTCAGTCTTTTATTCCTATTTCTGATAACTGGCTACTGAAGATGATTTTTTTTCTCCACTGAAAATCCAAAGCGTGCTCCTTGAAACATTTCTGTTTACAATATGGATCTAAGACAATATGCTAGAACTAAGGTTAGTCAGGGAGGCAACAGAAGGTAGTTTGGAGGCACAGAATATTGAACTAATAAGAATATTGTGATAAATATTGCAGAAGAAGGATATTACCAATATTGTAGTAAATAAAAAGACAAATAAATGATTTAAGAAGAGGCATTTTAATTACTTGTTTTCTTGTTTCAACACAAGAAAAGACATATTTAATGTACAACAGACTCTTTTTCTATCAGAATATCAAAAAAAAAAAAATTTTAACAAGTAACTGGAACTGAAATTTGAACACTTTACCTGTTCCATATAATAGTTTTAGTTGAACATATTTTAAGGTCCCAAATATCAGCAGGCCAACGCTTATGTTGCGCTGACTTCATATTTTATTTCCTTGCTTAAAACTAATACACCACAGAAAAAACTAGTTTTTATTTGCCATGGGGGATATGGACTTTGGACTGCTTAATTTCTCCAAATCTTCAAGCTGTCTATGAAAATGTGTGCGCCAATGTACTTGTTTGCTTGCTAGCATCTTAAGGTGCCGTTTTGAGTGATAGCTAAGTACGTGTCTCCATGCCTATGCTGTCAGTTCTTTACCTCGTCTAGGTTAGGGATATATTTGAATAGGAATGCCAACTTTATTGCCGTTGTTCATATGGTTGATGAGAACTCCTGTGTCGAGTTTCTTTATTTCTGTAATTCAGAAAATAAGTTTTCTTTTGTTCAGTCTTAGCCCACAGCTTTTTTTTTTTCCTCTGAACTAGAGTGGCTTTGTATCCTGGATTTAAATGCTCAGCATGACATGAGATGAATTTCTACGCAATACAACGCTGCTTTTCACTGGCAAGATCCCTAAAGACGCGGTTCCCTGCATCTTCCTCCCAAGGCCAAACAACAACAAAACATTAACATCTCAACGTTTTAAAAATGTATAAGCAGCACACAGAATAACAATGCTTTAGTAATTTCTGAGATATCTGGTGTGATGTGTGGGCGGTAAGTGATTAGGCTATTAGTACATAGCGGCTAGGTCTGTGCATTCCCCTGAGATTTCAACGTCACTGCTGTCAGGCAGCAGTAAGATGATTAGTTTAGTTTTGATCATGGCAGGGCTCTAAATCAGTGCCCTCTGTGTTGTCGTCGCTCCTCATTCTTTTGTCAGTTCTCCTGGGAGTTTTGAGATGATGTCACTTTGCTGTTCAGGGTGTCTGACTGCTTGGGAGACGGTTTGCAGAGCTGTGACTGTCACGGTGACAATCTTCACAAACAGCCTTGGTGTCATAAGGGCAAAGATGCACAATGTTGGTGTTGTGGTTTTTTTTGGTTTGTGTTTTTTCTTTTTTTCTGAAGTAGCAGCAGCTCCCTGGATTTCACACCGAGTGTCTTGTTTTGCTGTAAATGTTCTCTGTACACTTGGAAGCCTTCGGTGCTTGCTTCTCCAGTAGGTAGGACCTAGGTCTGGTTTACGCTATCCGCAAGAATCATGTGTATGTGCTGTTCCTTGTGCTGGCTTGGCTGAACTCAGGCCTTGGCTTCCCATGCTGGGTCTCTCTTGTATTATGTGTAATTCTCAGTCATGTTCATGAGCCTTAAAGCATTTCTCACTGACTTCATTTGGTAGAGAGTTGCTTACACTTCCTGTCAAATTTTGGTGGGCTCTTTTGGTGGCTGGTCAAGGTATCCAAGTGCAAACTCTTTTCCAATAAAAAACATAATTTAGTGCTCTAAAATGCAAGATTCATATGGTCACAAACTCTAGTTTCTTTATCTTCTTACCTTTACAATGGAACCTTCACTTTAAGATTATTCTTTTTAGATGAGTATGTCTTTACATTGCTTACTGTAGCTCTTGTGTAACAGAGGGAATGACAAATTAGTGAACATCTCATAAACATAAAAATCTGTTTTGAAGGAAAAATCTGTACCTTTCTTGTTAACATCTGGTGTTCTATACCGAGAACAAAAAATTGTTTCTACACCAAAGGTGCTACAGAGTATGTATGAAATGGGTAAGGAGGCACAAGGAATAAAAACCTATTGATTAGCAGGGTGGGAAACAAGCTGTGCATATCATCTAACTATTTTGGGGATTTGGTGGGCAGCATCACAACAAAGAATAGATTTTTAAGGAGGAGTTCTAAGGAATGATGTAGTCCTGAAGAAATCTACCATGAGGTTTGATTACAGTGCTTGCAGTGCAGGGCACAGCAGGAGCACAAAAGTGCCTGTTTGGAAACCGGGAGTGTGATTCACGGGAGCTGTTGTTGCTGTAGGTCTCCCAGGTGTGCCCTCTCCAGCTGCTGAAGTTTCTGTATGTAGAAAAGGGAAGATTTGATGGGTAGAGGTCACTGCAGCTGGAATTGCAGGCTTGAGATTCAAATAAACTTCAGAATAAGAATTATGCCACATGAAGTTTAACAAGACTTCAGAAGAAATCTATTAATTTTTCCCAACCTCCCACAAGATGCAGTGTTGACTTTTTTCTCTGTTGCTGTCAGTCAGATCAGATATTTGCCTGTGACTGAGGCTCGTAGCAGGCTTGATTGATCTCTCTTGGGTACTCCTTTCCAGTGTCCAACTTCTGAAATTTCTTTGTGGCAGATATGCTCCCTTCAAATATTCAACCTAGCTAAATCTCTTACCCAACTTCTTAGCGTTCTTGCAGCATGGTTACGACAATTTTTTTATATCCTTGAGAAATTAGGGATCTTCAAACGGCACTGATAGTTAGATTCAAGTGGAAGAAAAAACCTAACAACAAACCCTCAGAAAAGATAGGGCTGCACTACACATCTGTTGTAAGCTATAACCAAGGCTTTCTGGTGTACTCCAGTAGCAGATCAGAGCTGCTCTGTTAGGCTGGGTTGGTGGACAGGAAGGCAAAATCAGTACAGACCTATCCCATGTATTTTTGTGTGACCTAATGTTGAATATTATATACAATGTATTGTGTATATCACCCCATGGACAAGGAACTGCAATTTAGCTGTAGTGAGGGTTGTTTATAGAGCAAACATATGAAGGGTTAGTTCCAGAGACCTCACTGCCTAATAGCTCCTCTGTCTGATCTTTCATAGCTTCTTCCCTAATACCTTGTTTGCACTGATCCTCCATAGCTTTCTATATTAGCTAATTCTTTTTTTAGCTAGTTCTCCTTTTTCCTCTCTTTTTGTCTGAAATACATGGGGAGGTACCTCCATCTTTCAGAGCATGTACTTGAGGGCTTTAATTTCCAAGAGCTTTCACAGAAGTATAGGTTACCGAAGCTGCAGGTTATACTCATAAACCCCCAGTATTTTCTCTAATATAAAAGCAAAATAACCGTGCAAGTATACCACAGTGGAGGAGCAGTCTTTTCTTATTTTCTACCCCCTTGAAGATTAAGGAGGAAATCACTAGTGTTGTGGAAACTACTACTTACACAGAGAAGTCAACCTAGGAAGAAGAAGAAGATGGTCTTCTGGCCAGAATCTTTAAATAAGGCAAAATCTAGATTATGTATTTCAAATCAATATGCCATTAATGAAAACACCCAGAATAAATAAGCAATGTAGTTTAACAAGTAGGAAAAGAATCCCCCACCTTTCACAACAGAAGGGTAAAAACAGTAGCAGAAGGGTGACGTGCAATAAATCTGTACAATTTTGACCTTGAAGTTTATACTTGAGTGAGAACTGTGTGTAACTGTATTACCTGATTTCCCTCTGGATCAAAACCGAAAAGATGTACGAACAGCTTGCAGAAATTGTCAGAAAATAGAACCTTCAGAAAATGGGCACAATTACATAAAATCTTTTCAGAGCTTTACACTGAAAGAAATGAAAAGGAAGTAATGTTGTTGAAAGACCGCAAATAATTATATAGGTATGCTGGATTACCACAGCACCGTACTGTGGAAGAACGGAGCATTTTCCTACAAAGTTGTGCTAGAGGGGATTAAAAAGGCTTACCAATATTTCAGTCAGCTGTATTGAACCAGTAGAAATAAATTGCTCCAAAAGATTGAAATATAGGTTCTTCAAAACAGCTATGCTCTACAGGGCTAGGAAATGCTTTGCCTATTCTGTTAAACTTCAGGTTTTCAAACATTTTCCCCTTCTACATGGGGGGGGAAGGGGGGGAGAGGAAAAAAAAAACAAAACAAAACAAAAAAAAAAAAAAAAAACACAAAAAAAACCAAAAATACCAACTAAACAAAAAAAACCCCATAAACCTTATTAGTCAAATCACCTTAAAGAACTGAAACCATCAAAAGCCAAATGAGTAAAAATAAATATTTTATGCATTGTAGGACAAAAGTAGAATGGGGGTTTAAACCTGCATTTCCTGTGCTCTCTCTCCATAAACATGATGTTACAGACCTAGTTTTGAAGTGCTTTGGAAACAATATTCTTACTGGTTAGGATGTTGTTCCCAGGAAGTTGCTGAGGGTTTTCTTGTTGCAGATAATGTCAGAGTTGCTTGGATATTTATTGCTCTCTCGCAACAGCAGTATGAGGTCAGTCCCAGCCTCCGTTGTGCAGGCAGGGAGCTCTGGTACACCGTGCCTCTGGTTTGAGGAAGCCTGAAGCTGCATCAGCACTTGAACTCGAGGTTTTTTAAAAATCCAAATCCAGTACCTCATTCAGTAACACGTCCATCCTGCTTTTGTGTGTGTCCATATTAGATAAGTACAAGGCAGGCATAAAGACAAAATCTGAGTAGAAATTGCAGACTCTTTTGGGAACCAGATATGATGTACTCCTGCCCCAAAGATAAACATTCTGGAAAGTAAGAAGCAGGTGAAAAAATGCATTAAATCAAAATCAGTGCTACCTAGTGCTTCCTGTTATCTCCTACAACACAAAAAAGGTAACAAGAAACTTTCAGTTGAGACGAGGTAATGGGAAACAGACCAAGTTTTTTACTTTAATACTCATTTTTAGAAGGATTGGAAAAAGATTCTGCAATCCACTGATTACTTTCAATTACAACTATTTCCCAGTTTGCTTTACAAGCTGTAGCAGAGGGCCAGATACCTCTCATTTTGATTGCTCTTCAGAAATGTCTCTTCTGCCTTTAATGTTGTTATTGCTTTTAAAGCTGATGTTTGGATTTTACACTTAAAATCAACAACACAGCTCAAGAAACTGCATGACATGATGAGCGCCCGTTGTATTAATAGATGAACGTCCAGCACAGGGACACGGTGCTGTTATTGGAAATTAAAACTTTTGGAGACAATGGTATGAGCTTGTGAGAACTCATGATCTGGGATTGCTCTTCAAAGGCCATTGGAAGAGAAGCTCAACTGGGCATTGATGTCTTACGTATGACAATACTCATGTCCTTCATGCATATCTTCAGAACTTACGATTTTGTTTTTTTTTTTTTTTTTTAATTCTTAAGGTGCTTTGACTCTGTTTTAATTCCTAGCTCTAGGAGATGAAGACTGAAGGAATGACTTTAGCTTCCAGTAGCAAAACACGTTTCTGTTCTCATGGACACGTGTAAGAAGTTGGCCAACGTGTGTGCCTCTTCCATTCAAGAGATTTAAAAAAACAAACAAACAAAAAACCCCCAAACCCCCAACAAACATGCATCCAGCTGGGAAGTGAATAAATCCACACCGTTATTTTGGAACCTTGTGATTTTTAAGGTCTGTGCAGTGGTTCTGAGTCCTTGTCAGTGTTATTCCTGTGTTCAACTACTGTTCAGTTATGTTCCTCCTTTCCATTTAGGTCTTTGTACAGTCAGAAAATAGAGATCAGTCCCCCTAGAGTCCAGAGTAGCTGTTGATCAGGAAAACCACTGTTCAGAAAAGCTAACCTGGGTGTTAAGACACCTCTAATGGTAGCAAAATGTATGAGTTCTGAGAAATGGTTTCAACTTTGACAGCATACTTCAGGTTTTATGCCAATGTCTCAAACCATCCTTTTGATCCAGCTAAGCTAATAAAATTTGCGATGAAACTCACGGAAGAGAAAATACTGGGTAGTACCTGTATGAGTAAAATCTAAGTGGTTAAATCAAGTATGACTTTTTCTTCTCCTTCAGATGTTTCTATTCTCTATGTCAATTATGTCTGGCACTTAAAAAAAAAAAGCAATCTTTGAGTCTTTCAGGCAAAGCGTTAAGCATCCTTTTGAAAAATAATAATTTACATAAGTTATTATCTTTCACTTTATTATCAGTTATCTTCGGTATCTTTGGAGAGGATAAGTGAGCAGTTTAATTCCTGTTATTGCTTTTTTACTGCTCCTGAACTTTGTTGTTGAACTTAAATTTCAAAATATATAAGCTATTTCATAACAGTATATGAACTTTTCCTCTGTATATTCAGTGGCAATTAACTTTGTTTTAAATGTGCCTATCTATTTATATCAGCATTCAGTCAAAGAAGGGCTGAAGGAGAGAATTGTCCCAAACCACAGCTGTCCTGGAGTTTCCTGGTCAGACACTTCACTCAGGCACACCAGGAACTTGCCTCTACCCTCTTCCCACTCAGCATCCCACCTTCTCGTTTTGGCAGTCTTGAATGTCGTACTCCCTTATCTGACACAGTCAATGTCAAATTGTTTCCGGTTAAATAGGGGTAGCATGAGTGGAAAAGCAAACCAAACCTCCCTTTCCATACTGTGTCTGCAGAGAGCGAGAGGGGAACTGAAATTTCCTCAGAGAGGAGAAATACAAATGTACGCTTTTATGTTATGGATGGATGGTTTTGTCTGTATACTGTTTACCGGGTGCAGAGAAGAACGGGGGCTGTAGACCGGGAAACCTCCTTCACCTTTGGTTTATAGTGGCTTAACAGGACATGTGTCTGGAGGCCATGGGTAGGCAGAGAAGGACTAAGGAAGGAAAATAATCCTAGGTTTAGAGAATGGCTGCAGAAATCAAAGTAGGTATTGGTAAGCCTTGGAAACTTACTGAAAAACACCTTATGTGCTGAAGAACTTCAGAAAGTAGCTGGGGAGAGACTGGTTTTGAAGGTCTAATATTTGAACTTGGGCACCTATAATAAGAGTTAAATGGCAGCAAAATAGTTCTGCTTGTACCTCTTCTCTCTTTCTAATTCTGGAGAGTTCACTGCACTGACACAAAAGCATTTGTATTCTTTAAAATTGAATGTAATGTTGCAAGTATCCATTCTCAGAATGTGCAAAACAGAAATGTAATAACTGAGATAACAAGGCCAGGTTTTTTCATCTGACTTCTTTGTCCTCCTGTGTGAACGTATGCACTTTCCTCCCAATAACAGACACCTTGTTTTCCAGTGTAAGAGAAGCACCTTTAAATGAGTTCTTGGATCACCCATAAGTAATGTGTCTGCCTAAAGACTGTACAGAGCTTAGGGAGTCCAAATCTCACAGAGGAGTTCTAAATCCATGTAAATATTTGGTTGTGAAAGAAGCGCCAAAGGTTTGCTTTGATTAATTTGGAATAAAAAAAATACTTAAGTGAAGAGAGAGCTAAACGAATGCAGTGGCTAACCAAGATGTTTCTTGAAGTAGTGTTGCAATTTATACTCTGTTACTGGCTGGAGACGATTGCATTATATTTCAATGCAAGTCAATCTTAGAGTTACTGAGAAATATGTATTTATACGTTTATATACCTCAAAAAAACAACAGTACAAGCAGAATGTGTTTTCCTGGGATTACTACACGTTTGTATTAGAAATGTATTTTAACACATTTATATTTGAAAAAGCGTTGCCAGCCTTCTCTGTATTGGCACTTAAAAACATTTTTAACCATTTTTTGTCTCAGAAAGAGAATCTCTAGGTTATGCAATAAAAGCAGAATTTTTATATATGGAAAAATCTTCAGTTAAGTTTCTGGATTAGTTTACTTCTTACTGTGTTAGAAGTTAGTTATTTGCATTGCCTATAATTGAATTTGTTAGCTAAATCTCTTGGTTTAATGTAGGCTCAGGTGGAGCCTTTTTAGAGCGAGGCAGTGGTGGAATGGGCATGCTTCTCTGCAGCTGGGAATTCCTTGGGAGAACTGTTGATAACAGAAATGCAGACAACTCAGCTCAGAGTAGGAAAGGGAGTCATTGGAAGGGGCTGCTTTAATAATATATATTTCAAGTGTATATTGCATTGCATATCTGGAAAAGACGTATGGTTGAAGAGTCTTTAGGAATCGCTCTGGGACCAGGTACTTGAGAGATCTGCTTCATTCAATGTTAGTTCCAGCTGTCTCCGAATTGTATAATGTTAGTCTCAAATGTACAGTTTTCCAGTCAAATTTTGCCATAATAACAGTGAATAAATGATCTTATATAACATAATTTAGAAAATTTATAACCACTACCTGAGCTCGCTGACAGCATTCAGTCCCTGAAACAGCTTGGACTCCCTCACATTATCAGCGGTTGCTTGGAGGTATTACATCTCTCCCTGCTCTGAAAGACGTATGCTCTGGGACTTGTCTGTTTTATCCAGCTGTGACTGTACACTTGTCTGAGGGCCTTCCTTAGCATGCCTTCGAGCCTTCCACCTGGAAACAGGAGCTGTTTTCTGCTCCTCCATATGCTTATACCTCAGTGGAGTGTGAACAGTCCCCTCTGGGTACCACAGATATTTGTAATAAGTAACTCGCACTAGAGACCCATGATATTGTCACACTGAGGGATGAACGGTATCTTAAAGCACATTGTATTTGTCTTTGGCGTTTTTTTGTCTTTAATAAATTTCATGCCTTTACCATCAGTCTCAACTATTGTGAGCATGTTTGCTCTGATTTTTCTGTTAAATGCAGGATCAGCAGTTTTAAAAAACCATTCTTCACTAGCGTTACTCTCTACTTTCAGTGCTAAATACAAATCATATTTTTCCATTATTTGATTAGTATTTTGACACCTCACCAACCATTTAGACTGTTTGGCTACTCTCTCTGTTCATACAAGTATCTTTTCAGTTAAATGTAGCTAAGGCCAGTATTTCTTTCTTGACACATTTTTTAAAAAGTCCTACTCGTACCATACCCTGGAAGGTTTTTCTTTGTTACTCAAGCAGATTCTTTCTTGACAACCTCTTCTGCAGTTTTCTAGTTTCCAGCAATCAATAGAAAATACTTCTTGTCCTTCTTGAAAATGTGAACTCTAAATGATATTGAAGTAGTTGCATTTTTCTGTGATGCATTCAGTATCCTGATGCATTTTGGGTCCGAGAGCTTTCGTTTGCATTGATTTCAGGGTTGAAATGTTATTGTGGCTACCTTTTGCTCAACATGACCCTCTATGAAATTCTGTTGTCATTCACAAAATATCTGAGATCAGTCAGTATGTTTAAAAAAATTTTAGGAGTTCTGTTGTGTATGATTTTAAGCTCTGAATGTTATTCTGCAGCTCCTACATTTCTCTAACAGAAAATAAGCTTAGCATAGAGTCCCTTTGTCTCTGGTGGTATTGCCCATTACTTTGATCATGATTCGGTTTGAGCTGAAGTACTTTTTTTGTCCACAGATGTGCATTGTGATGCCTGAGATAACTCTGGCAAAGTGATAGAATCTATAGCGCTTTTCCCCTCTCTTCTGTTCTTATACTATCCTTGTCTTGGCTTCTGTCGATTGTAATGGTTCATCTAGAGATGAATTATGTTATTTAACTCATTGTTGACCTCTGTGTGCTTTTCTACAGTTAGTGCCCTGCCTGCATGTTTTGAATTCCCTGCTGTGCTCCTTAAGCTTTGCTCTGGGTTGGGTGCATCCTGCTGCCTTGTCAGCAGCCAACTTAAGATCTTCCCGTAATCATCGTCTGATGGTTGTTAAAATTCAGATCCCAGGTCTGATTCAGTTTCCATTCAAAGACTATTCTTACCCCTTCCTCATACTGTTGTTTTTTATTCTCACATTAATCACATGTTCTCTTCCTGTAATATCTCCATTTTGTGTATTCTGATACTTTTTTTAGTGTCTTTCATGTCTTTAGATGCACTGTTTCTAGATCATGTGCAGGTTTTCTCAGTTTTTACTTATATTAAAATTTAATAATTTAAAATGCATATGCAACCTTGATGTGAATGGGAAAACACCACTTTTGATCTCTAATGGGCCATATAATGAGGTCAGCTTTCTTCTCACATTTTTTCATAAGGAGAAAGCTCCTCATCGAGCATTGGGCCACAGGACACAAGATTTCTTTCTTGTGTCCATGGCACACGCTCTTTGAGCTCTGGGTGGACTCAGGAGGAAGAGACCCTCATGCTTCCATAGAATCACAGAATCGTTAAGGTTGGAAAAGACCTCTATGATCATCGTGTCCAACCGTCAACCCAACACACCATGCCCACTAAACCATGTCCCTAAGCACCACATCTACACGTCTTTTAAATACTTCCAGGGATGGTGACTCAACCACTTCCCTGGGCAGCCTGTTCCAAGGCCTGATCACTCTTTCAGTAACGAAATTTCTCTTAATATCCAATCTAAACCTCCCTTGGTGCAACTTGAGGCCATTTCCTCTTGTCCTATTGCTAGTTACTTGGGAGAAGAGACCAACACCCACCTCGCTACAACCTCCTTTCAGGTAGTTGTAGAGCGCGATGAGGTCTCCCCTCAGCCTCCTCTTCTCCAGACTGAACAATCCCAGTTCCCTCAGCCGCTCCTCATCAGACTTGTGCTCCAGGCCCTTCACCAGCTTCGTTGCCCTCCTCTGGACACGCTCCAGCACCTCCATGTCCTTCTTGTCGTGAGGGGCCCAAAAGTGAACACAGTATTCGAGGTGCGGCCTCACCAGTGCATGATCACAGGGGCACGATCACCTCTCTAGTCCTGCTGGCCACACTATTTCTAATACAGGCCAGGATGCTGTTGGCCTTCTTGGCCACCTGACCACACTGCCGGCTCATGTTCAGCTGGCTGTCAATCAGCACCCCCAGGTCCTTTTCCTCCAGGCAGCTTTCCAGCCACTCTTCCCCAAGCCTGTAGCATTGCATGGGGTTCCAGACTGTGTTGTAGTATTTATCAGCACTTCCACTAGTTAATTTTGGAGAAGCTACAGAGAAAAAGCACTATCTGGAGGAAGGTGGGCAATGTATGAGTTGCTGGGATGAGTTACTTAACAGGAAACATGGTCTAAAGGAGGTCCTCTGTCTTCCATGCTTCTACCCCTACTGGAGCTTCAGGCTCTCTTTCCCACTCAAGGCTTACTATATAACCATTTATTTCTTTTAACTCTGGGTTATATGAATAACTGAAGAATCTTTTTTCTTGTTGTTCATATCCATAAGAGCAGAAATACGTTAACATAGGGAGGTATAAAGAGATATCTAAGTTATATCAATCCTGTCAAGAAATGTTTGGATCTTTGGAATCAACTCTTTGAAACCTGGGGGAAGAAATCGTGTTAAACTCAGGAAAAAGATTTCTCTCATTCTTAAAGATAATAATAATAAAAACTGTACGTTTTCATTGCTACCCCTACATATTTTTATGTAATGTGTAATTTGCCATGTGCCTTTTCAAAAAATAGAAACCAAAAATGTGGTAAATGGGAAATGTACCTCTAGAATTTTAAAAGGTGGCGATATGTATAATATCTGCAATGAGGAGATGGGCAGGAGTAGATACTTCCAGATTGTACGTACATCTTGGGCAAGATTAAAATTATGCCGTGGAAAGATTAGAGTAGGAAGCAAAGCGGGACCAATTTAACGTTGTTTTAAAAGAAGTTAGATCTGAATTTGCTTTAGTGGGTAGTGTAGATGTTGAAGTGAGCATGTTTAAGTGTCAAATATGGACTTCAAGTTTGTTTTAGTGAGAGAATCTTAAGATACTTGGCTTCATAAAAAAAGGAAAAAAAATAGGCTCTTGGTCCAGATTTTTCTAGGTACATTCATCTGAAAAAGACACTGCTTCAGTATATTTTGAAATATTAAGAAACAGCTGAAAGAGCAAAATGATTTACAGTGACATTTAATGGGGCACCCAGTTCAAGGAGACGAGAACTCTGAGTACTGGCGGCATTTTAATGCAACTCTGCACTGTTGTAGGAGAGACATGTCTTTCCTGACAGTGAAGATGTCAAGATTTAATTGTGTAACATCCGTTCACATGTTTTGATCTTGATGCTTCAGACTTGCTGAATAGACTTTTAACAAAAGCAGTGCATGTGCAGTTAGAAATTCAGCTGAGCATCTTGTATTGCTGTTAGTTGCTGAGAAGTCAACTGGTGATGTGAAAAACGCTTGAAACAATTTTTAATCTGATCTTTGCATTATATATCTTGAGCATATCTTTCTTTCAGCTTTTGGTGATGACACACATGACCAAACACAGACATCAGCACAAGTCTGCATAATCCTGTTTTCAGTAAGCTGTTTTGGGTGTCAGATGGCTTCTAGGTGGGTGTAGAGGAGTGTAGATATTTTAGAATTTGTTATATCCTATTGATCTCTTGTTGCTAAGGATACAATATCATTGTAACTTGAAAATGTGAATTTATCTCATTGCCCCAAAAAGGTTCATTGAGTAGTCTTAATGTATTTCTGATGTCTTAGTCCTGTTTTGATCACAAAGCTGGCTTTTTGTTGTTTGGTTTTTTTTGTTAGCTTGTTTTTTTTTTTTTTAAGAACCACAAATATGCCAACAATACAATTTCTGCCAATTGAGTATACGGTATATTCTTAAGAGGGCTGGTTGGTGGCCTAGTATAAATAGGCATTATTGTTTCTGATCTGAAAGGAAAAAGTTAGAGACATTAAGTGCTTGCGCTGCTACAAAATTTGTTCACCTTAGTCTTCCTCAAAAAAAAAAAAAAATTTTTTTCCTGAAAGACCTGGAATAATCTCTGTGGATATGCTCCTCTTGTTCTAGGAAATTACTCCTGCCAAGTTTATGGGAAATGCTAAGAAGCCTGGCATTTTCCTGTTCGGTGCTGAGACATGATGTTATCATTAACATGCATCACCATCCTAGTTACTGATAATACAGAATGAAGATTACTTTTTCCACCGCTGTGAGCTTGACTTGAACAAGAAAAACAATGAGATGATCCAAATTAATTTTTTTTTCCTCACAGTTTATTTAATTTTAAATATGCAACCACTGTTAGTGGTCCCTAAAGAAGCCCCCCTGAGAACACAAGGCTCCAAATGCGGACACGTTTAGGCTGCTGAGCTGATCCGGAGATTTTCCTTCAAGTGAGAATCGGAATACGTCCTGAGATAAATGGACCTTTTGCTTCTGTGGAATTAAAGCTGAGGAAGTTACTTAAAACTTTCTTAAAATGCAATGATGGGGAAATTATGCCTTTAAAAAAGTCCTTTTTTTTTTTTTACCCGTGATATATTATTTCTTGATTAAGAGAAGAAAGCCTGAGCAATGAGTCTTAAATTAGATATCTATTATGCTCCAGGCAAGGAGGCTTTCTAAGCAGAAGAAACTATTGATCCCATGTCTGGCTTTATAGCACATGAATACAGAGCGCAATCCATTATAAAGTGAAAGCAAAACCATTAGCCTCCTCAAGCATTCGATTAGACTATTACTTTATCTACCTTAATTGACGCTGCTAACAGTATCATATTTAATTGTTTCATATAGGTGGAAAACATGCTTGTTAGTGAGTCTCAGCTAAGTCACAGAATGACATTTAAGCAATAGCAGGAGAGCTGTAGGTGGGTCCCTGATCGATGTGTGACACATCACCTTAGCCTTTCGCTGTGATGGTCTAAAATGGTTTGTGTTCGTTTTGAAAGAATTCAGTATATGTCAGCTTACTTGCAGAGAAATAAATGTTTACTTTCAAAGGGACAGTGCTTTATCAAATAGTATCACTTTAATTGTAGTAATTATTCATTAACTGTTTGCTAATGTTATTTCCTCATGTCCCACAATCTCTTCTCAAATGTTTTGATAATAAATTTTTTTAACTATGGATCAAGGGAGATTTTCTCCTCAGAAGATATAGGTGCATGTGTATGTGTAATAATATGTTAAAAATGTATATTTGTATGTGTATATACAAATATATGTATGCATTTGTGTAGATATACATGTATCTATGTATATTTGGATCATGGATAGGAGGAGATCTGTGCCTCAGATCCAGAAATACTGCATTTGCAATAAAACATATTCTTTCTCAACTGTAACTCACCTTATATGTCTGCAAGGATGTATCAAACAAATTAAAACTAAGTCAAAGTAGGGTAACAGAAGCCTCCTGAAATTTGATAGACCTAAAAAAGAAGTCTGTGAAGGCACAAGACAAAAAAAATGAGACATGACAGTAACTGCAAACTCTTCCACCCATTCTGTGCAAACATTTGGTTGGTCGCTACTAGTAGCCTGTTCTTCATCTCCATAGATTTTTGCCTGAATCCATGTGTTCTGAGATTGTGCTTAGGACCTTGCATTTCCCTTCCAGCTGATAAAGTTTCCAATCTTCACTGAAGAAATGAAGTTGTACTATAACTTCTAGATTGCTTAGAATGATGTACAATATATGCCTCACCTTTTTAGTATTTAAAACCTGTATTTTCTTCATGTTTTCTTCCACCTGGAAGCTCCTTTAAAAACTGGTAAAGACTTTGTCAACTTCAAAGATAAATACAAGTTCCAGTTTATCTTTATTGAGTAGCTATTTTGTGGAACCTTCAAAACCCAGCTCAGGTCTGGGTTACTTAATAGACTCTCACTGTTTCAGAAACTTCTTACTGATATTGGAAATAAGGTTTTATTTTTCTGACATGAAAGACTGTCAGACTCCCTGGGCTTGCCTCTAACAGTGGGCTGGCCGTCTTCACAGTCAGGCTTGTACTGCGCTTTGATTGCGAGTAGGTGGGCTTTGCCTTGTTTCGTTGCAATAATGGAAATCCCATGAAGAATATCTGCCAGCTGCTTCCTGGGTGCAGAGAACTACAGCATCCCAGTGATCACATCTGTATCGCTGAGTTGTGAATAGGCAAAGAGGGTGACATAAAAATGTATCGCTGATCAACTTAATACACAAGGGTAAGCTTGAAATGGCTGAAGAATTGAGTAGATAGGCAGTGAAAGGCCCAGAACAGTATTTTTCTAGTGCCAGGGTGCCATGTGTCTCATGATTTTGCATGTTCTAACAACCTTCATTTTAGCCTCTGTGAAGCTGACATGATTAGATTACACTGTAAGTGAGAATGGTTTGATCCTTGTGTGAGAAAAATGGCTAGAATTTTAAATTTTACTTACCTTTTTACAACTTAATTGATTACCTGGACAGCTGATGAAAGAAGGTGTTTCTTCTAGTTATATGACCGAGTACCTCTACAATTTGGAGGACAGTCATTATTTAAAATGAAAACATAACCATATAAAACAATTTTAAAACTGCTTTTTGTTAAAAAAACAAAAATAAAAAAACAGTCAAAAACCAAACAACAAATAATCCCATCCTACTATTTCATACTTGTTTAGAAAGTTAAAAACAAACAATATGAAAAGGTTCTTGTTAAAATGACCGCTGCTGATGTTTAAACCATCTTTCACAAGCATTCTGTGTGAGAATGAAATAAATACATTTATATATTTTTGTGAAATGGAATTGTTGAAATATCTATTACTAGTCTGAAAGGTCAAGTTTTCAATTTGAGTCTCTCTCTAGTCAGGAGTAACCAGGGAGTGTTCACCTTGGACCTTAGATATCTTCATGTTCGAAGCTTTGTCAAAACTGATGCATCTCTGAAATGTTCTGCTTTTGAAACAAAACATTGCAGCAGTGGTGGATCTTACATTGCTTGGGGCTGTTATATTTTTCTATGTCAGTTTAGCAAAATTGTATGCAAAAGACAAATAAAATTTAAAACTATTTACAGTGTATTAATCGTTTTATCATATGATGCTAACTACATATGAGTGATACACAGTGTAAGTTGTGTGCTTATTTACAATTAAGTGAAGGGAAATGAAGTCATAAATTTCCTTTTTCTTTGTGGGTATAATTGTTCTAACATGTGGACTTTTTTTGTGTGTATGCTATTTATTTCTCCACTTAAACAAATACCATTTTTTCTAGTACATAAACACAGGTAAATATATAACAATATGGTTGTGACATAAATGTTATAGGAAAATATTACATTAATATGTCTGAAGTTACGTAATTTACATTTAAAAAATTGTCAAACCAACTTTCTTTCAGAGGTCCACGTATTTTATCAAATACTACTGTCAATTTGTAGTGCTGGAAACTTGTGAACAGTCAACTGCATTTTACTGACTGAGTTTTAAAGTAGGATTATATTACTCGACTGGAAAATAACTGAAGAACAAATTGGAAAAGAAAAGTCTCTCTATTTTCCAGCTCAATAAGATCTTTAACTGTTACATAAATTCTAAACTATACAGCATGTAGTATTTGAAAAGCGCTTTTGACTTGAACACAAGATAAGTGTTTTTGTTCTTATATTGCATCAGTTTTGAAAGTCTAAAGGACATTTCAAATAATCAAATGGCAGCACTAAACCATGAGAATGTAATTATCTTTCTACAGCTATTCTTAGCTTCACTTTGAACAGTTTGATAATTGAATAAGTCTCCTACCAATTTTAAGTCAGATTCACAGTCTACATCACTGTGTAATGGCCTTTATAATTTCTTTCTCTGAGTTATTTTGTTTAGCATGTTTTTTTTCTTGCCTGTATTTTTTCATACCAATATAAAATATAAAGCAATCCTCCAGTGATTGATTTTATTCCATTGCATTACTTATTTTCTTACAGTTATAATTACTAGGCGAACTAGCATCGCAACAGCAACTTCTAAGGACATAGCATTTGAATAACAGAACAGAAATTTTATGGTTAGATAACTGGCTTCTATTGCACCACTATAAAATCTTTGCAGAAGGAAAGTGCTGTGATCAAATGTCACACTAGTGATACAGTCTGTTTTAGAGCTGAATAATTGCATATTAATATTTGTCAATACCATATACACTTTGAAACAAATTTACCAAGGTTTTAACTTTAATGGATGCTGTTAGCAGGTTGTTCTTGTTACTTATTGCTATTATTACAGTAAGTAAGGTAATTAACAATCTATAGCCTTCTCTAGCAATGGTGTGAAAGTATACATCCTCAACTAGTGGACATATCTTCTGGATATATTAATCGACTGCCATCTGTAAATGATTGACTCATTTGTTTTGACTGCAATGTACTCTTTTTAGCATCACAGCGGTCAAGATAGAAATAGGAGAGTGAAGAGCCAAGTGAAAAGTCTACCATTTGAATTTGTAAAAAAAATTAAATTGACCAGACTTATTTCCATGTTCTTGTGTTATTGACCCCAAACAGTCAGAGATGGTTAAATCTTATAAACAGCATGGTTCACAAGTCAGGTCAACCAACCTTTTATGTCGTAAGCTTATCTAAGGGGCATCATTTATTGTTTCAGGTGTCTGGGTGAAGCACTTAGGAGCAAATCTTTCATTGCAGGAAACACTAAGTGTGCCGTTTGTAACAAGATAATATTTTATTTATGAGATGTCTTGTAAGGTAGGAATATTGCTTGTATTTTACACACCAGTTAAAATCATATTGGGATATTGGTCTTTTCGGACAATAAACATGCATCATACAAAGGATATAGCTGTGAATGCCTTGACCTATCGTGCTAGTAAACGGTTAACATTTGACATATGCTAGTCATAGCACTAACAGACTTACACTGTTCACAACGTGGCTTATGCCTAATTTAAATGTATTAAAACATTTTTTTTACTAATTGTGTTCATACCTGAAGAGTCCTCCACTGAAGTCAGAGGTAGCCTTGCCAGTGGACTTGCCAGCTCATAGAGCCCAGATTGCTTTCAGCAATGCTTTCACACCTTTGAAGGGTCATGTTCTGGTTGACAGGGGAATTGTATTTTTCTCTAGCTCCTTGAGTCACTTCTCTCGTATATATTTTCAAGTTAGTCACTTTGGTTGAGCTCTTAGCTTTCAATTAGCGTTGCTCTGTTACAGTGAATGTGTTTATGCCAGTTTGTACGTTGACCGAGGTTTTGTCTCAAATGTTTCTTGAAGTCTTCCTTTCATTTTTTTATTAGTGTATCTCTACTTAGAAATCAGTTACTTGCATAAAATGTTTCAGTTGTGTGAAAGCAATTGATCTTGCGAACCTACAAATAGCCATCATAGATAAAATACCAAAAGCAGCAGAGTCTCACAGAAGTCTAATCCCCACTGACTTTCCTGAGATGCAGTATTTATCTCCTTTTTTTTTTAAGTGTTACCATATATGTACCTAAGGAGAAACTTTTTATTCCCAGGAGAAAAAGATGCGTTCAACCTACCTGCTAGCTTAAATCTCTTTTGTAAGGAGAGATCGTGTTTTGAGTTTTCAGTCATATCTCGAGCATTTTCTGATGCCTTCATCACTGTTTTGCAACTCTTGCCCTTGTTTTCAAAGTGATGGTGAGCTTAATTAGAACTTCCTTCATATCAGGCTGGGCTCTGAAGATGTGAAGGTAATATTGCAAGTAGTGCTCTCCACAGACTACATTCTAACAGAAACTAGCACTGATGGTAATTATGTACTACCTAGTTCACACCAATGTGAAGGGCATAATATCACCTATAAATGGAAAAACAATTGCAAGTGTGTATAAGTATTCTAATTTTTTTGTCAATGATCCCATTTTAAAACATGCTCCATCTTGTGTATCTTGTGTGTGTGTAGTTGTTAATTTGTACATAGACAGTTACAGATACCTCTTTTTTAAAAACTGCTATTTTTATCATCTTAGAATTTATTGACAATGGCTTTGCTTGTCTAAAACATTATCACAGACAGAATGGTGACTTATGTAGTAAAAGTAAAGTTCACTGGAAATCTTTCAGCTGTATAAATCAGATTTTGTTTTCTAAGCTAATATTTAATTTAAAGTTTCCACATAATATTTAGAGATTTTCAGCATCCAAGCTTAAATTTCACATGTAGTGACTGTTCCCTCTTGTTTTAAATACCAGCAATTTTTTCTATTCACCCTGCCTACTTGTCCCATATGTACCTTTCCATCTTTCTTCAGTGATGTTGCTCCTGTCTGAAAGAGTTTTATAGATAACTGTCATCAAAACATAGTTTTTCTAATTCTCCTTTTTAAAATCACTTTTTTTTTACTCTCTTGAGAAGCTAAGCCATGACGATGGTCACCTAAGCAGTCCTATACGTACCTTGTTAAATCATGTTAAAGTTGATCTGTGTAGCATTTGGATGGAAGTGTTTTACCACCCTCTTCTTTCTTTCTCTGCCATCATTTCCAACTGTTTTCATTAACTACATCACAATTTAGATCAGCAATTGTTATTTCTGTCAGGAACAAATGTTTTATACCTGTAATAAAGTACATGCCACTCCCTTACATGTGAAGTAGTAGTGTAGAATGGATATTATGAAAATTATGATTAAAAAAAAAAAACTTTTTGTTCTCTTGCTTGGATTTCTGACAGATTACGGTAAGTGAGAACTTAGAAGTAACAAATTAAATGATACCTTTTACTTCATTGGTTAAACTACACTCAACTGCCACTTGTGGAATGATTTACACCAATATGTAATGAACATCTTGTTAAATAGTTTTAAAATCTCATGCTCTATGTATGCAGCTTGTAATATGGTTATCACTTTGGTATAAAAATATTAAAACATTTGAGACGGCTTCATAAAAAAACCCCAAAACTGAACTATGTTATCATTACCTAGGGGGGAATTTAGTGGTATTCTTTTAATTTATAGTTTTAGTTTAATCAAAATATTGTTCAAATACTGTAGTAAATGGGGCCTATTATTAAAGCTTTAATAGATTGTAAATTAGCTCATGTGGAATTAGATTGAGGGTATTTTTGACACACATTCTCCTAGCTGGAAAAATATTGTCCTGAAGTTTTTTCTGAATTTGCAAACTGGGCAAATAATTGCTGAGCCATGTAAGACGGTAAGAAGGTCTTCATTCAAGAAAGGGACAAAGTGGTTCACTCCTTATCCAGGTTATGGGAATGTTTCTCATCTTTCTTCCAGCTGCAAGTGTTTGAAACAACGTAGGTAATCTTATCGGAGACCCTGACCCAAAGGCTTGACAATAGCTTGTAGCAACATTCCTAATAGTTCCTTTTGCTGATAATTAATTTTATACAAAATAAGCACTCTTTAGGCATCGGGTGCTTCCAAAGGGTTGCATATGATCATTATTGTTATGTTGCTGTTTCTCCCTTTTATTCAATTACAACATGTCTGTTTTGCTCCACTTTAGATAATTTAAGACTCAATAGAGAAAATTCTATCAACATTATTCAGTAATGTTCCTTAAACTTTTTTTGTATTTACAAAGATTACACAACCTTTTTGTCCTGGTTTTGGCTGGGATGGAGTTGATTTTCTTCCTATTAACTGGTATAGTGCTGTGTTTTGGATGTAGTGTGAGAATAATGTTGATGACACGCTGATGTTTTGGTTGTTGCTAGGTATCATTTACGCTAGTCAAGGACTTTTCATCTTCCCATGCCCTGCCAGATGTGCAGGGGGCTGGGAGGGAGCATGGCCAGGAGGGCTGGCCCAGCTGGCCAATGGGCTATTCCATACCATATGACGTCATGCTCAGCATATAAGGCTGGGTGAAGAAGAAGGGGGGGGGCGTTCAGAGTGATGGTGTTTGTCTTCCCAAGTAACAGTTATGTGTGATGGACCCCTGCTTTCCTGGCGATGGCTGAACACCTGCCTGCCGATAGGAAGCAGGGAATGGATTCCTTGTTTTGCTTTGCTTGCGTGCGCAGCTTTTGCTTTCCCTATTAAACTGTCTTTATCACAGCCCACGAGTTTCCTCACTTTTACCCTTCTCATTCTCTCCCCCATCCCACCCGGCGGGGTGGTGCTCAGTGGCCGGCTGGGGTTAAACCATGACACTTTTTTATACATTGGTTTCTCTTGTAACTCAAAACATTTAGGCTAAACTGTCCTTATTAGTCTTATTTCTCACATTTTGTTTGTTTTGTCAGCATATGTCAGAATGTGTCTATTGAAAAACATATTTTGCTGTTGTTTCAGAGTTTGCCTCTGTTCTACTGACCACGTGTGGCCATGGGATACAGCCTGAGAAACAGTACTCAAATCTAAACCCCTAGTTTTCAAAATATTAAGTAAGAGGTTTTCCAGCTATGTGTTTTAGTGAAATGTGCATTTAGCAGTGGGAAAGAAATTTTGTTAATAAATACCATCTTTCCTTGTTACAGTATCAGATTTCCTTTAGTCATCTTTTCCAAAAGCACTCATTTGCCCAGTCCTGCTTAATGTAGAAAGTCTGATAAAAGCATGTGCTGATGTGACATGCAAGTATGACCGTTCTTGTTATCGACTGCACGCCATGCAGTGCATGGAAGTGAAGAATAATTCTCTTATAAGCATCATAATAAAGCATGAAATCCTCAAGGATGGATTGAAGTCAGATACTTGATTAGTTTAGTCCAGAATATGACTGATTGCCCTGTTCTTGGAAGAGGGAGTGAAAAAACAACTTCAGTCGTCTACAAATGTGTAGAAGATTTTGGCATCCAGACACTTGTTATATCATAATTTTTGACAGCTTTCTAAATGACTTTTGGGGAGGGGTATGCATATAGGTACTAATAAAATAACAGGTCACTGGCCTGTTATTTTTGTTTATGTTTATTTTATGTTAATTTCACATCCAAGCAAAGCAAAGAGGAAAAGTCTTCCACGTTAATGTCAGATACATAGTTAGGCAGTAATGAAAAGTAATGGAAGGCTTGAGCTTGGGGCTGTTGGGAGAAGGGAGACCCACCGGTGCACCGTGCCGGAGGGGGCTGCTGCACCTGCCTGGGCTCAGGGGTGATGCGGTCAGGCCAGTGAGGGGGCTGGAGGACCGAAAGGCGAGTGGTGCTGGCCTCTCTTCTTCTGTCGTTGAACAGATGTTGCTTAGACAAGTGACTCATTTTTAATGATACTGGCAGCACTGACTGGAGAAAAGGTGTCAAAGTAAAAAGAGGATCAAAGGAGAGCACGGCTGTAAAACTCTTCCCAGTTTGTTGTAAGGAAAGATTTGAATCTGCAATACCTGTCAGCAAAGCCATAAAAAAAAGATGGACCATCTTATTATAGATTATATAGCTCTCTGAGTTTTTATGATTTCACTGACAGCCAAACATCAATGAAGATTTTTTTTTTCCCCTCTCTTCCAATGTACGTGAGGTGTTTCATACTCCAGCGCACTCTTTCGCCCCCCCACCCCATGCTTTTATCTCTTGATACTTGTTATGGCTGTCCCCCCACCAAAAGCTCTCCCTGTTTCCCCTCTGCTGCCATGTAAATGAGTCACCAACATTTTCTGCTGAATATTCTAATACTTTGCCCTCTCTTGTTTTTTTTAATAAGCTGTCTTGAAGTAGATATATGTAGGCTGGTGAGAGGTTTGAGGCCATACTGTACCTGTTGTATAGCAAGAGTTCTACCTGCCACTGCAGCATACTCAGTTAATCATTGCAATAATTATGATTCTGTTTTGAGATATTGTTATGGGATCAGACCAGTAAATAAGAACGTGTGACATACCTGCAGTCAATCACTGGGGTTCATGCTTAAGTTAAAAACAGCGTTTCAGCAAAGTTTACTATTTTTTCCATCCACAGCTATGAATCCTATACTTGGAAACATCTAGAGCTGATTTGCATGATGTGTTGGTATTCGTATCCTTCCACTGGTTCTTCAGTGCAAGCTTCTGATATTAATTAATTCAGCTTTTTAAAGCATTTATTAATTAGGTACAGAATTTATAATGGCATACCTTGGGAAAAAATAAAAAACCTGAGTGCAGTTGAAACCTTAATTACTTATACAGGAATGAAATATGAACACTAAAGAGGACTCATTTAGGAAACTAATTTGAAATTGTAGTCTTACTTTTCCCCACCTTGTCATTATCTTATGCCTGGAAAATAATTTTTGCCTCTTTTGGGTTAGGAATAAGGAGTAAAAATGCAAAAAGTCATTGGAACAACAATTACTTTTTCTAAATAAAAGTTATAAAAAGTTGCTCTAATAAGACTTGGAATTCTACAGCTGATCCAACTCTTCAGCAAAAGCAGTAATAAGCCCATGTGAGGGTTTGCTCAATTGGAAAATATTAATTCGTTCTGTATGCTTTGCTTAATACGAGAGTAAGTCTTCTCATTGTGATCCAACATTTCTGGTTTAGTCTCAGGTTAGGAACGAATGATAGGTAAAATGACTTAGTAAATTTTTATTAAATTAAGTTCTTAGGAGTGTAAATAAATCTTCAGTTTGTTTAATTTCCAGTATGGAATAAAGCTTTTATATTTGTCAAATCATGGTATGTCATAATCAAAATCTTCAAAACAGTCTGGCAAAAAAACCGGTGTGAGGCGGCCAATTAATTCACTGGAAAGACAGATAAAATGAAAGCACAAAACAAACAAAGCTCCATAAAAAATCTTTACATTTTCTTTTAAACTCTTGTGCATAGAAGTAGAGAATTGCTTTCTGAATTCCAGATATATACTCCTTTGAAAGGTCTTTTCTTAAAACTGATTTCAGTTCTTCTTGAGATAAATGTTCCTTTATCCAGGAGGGAAAGAATTATTCAAAATGCTCCGTATTAACCTAGTGGTTCCCATAGAAGCAATCGGTAAAACTCTTATTCCTATTAATGTAACCTGAGGTGGATTTATCATTAGGTATTTCAAAGAGCTGCATCCTACATCTCACAATGGTTTTGCCCTGGTGAATGGATGTTGGGGTCACTGTGCCCCAAGTGCTCTCAGCCGTAATTTCAAATTTCACTTTCTCTTCAAATGAGACCCATGAAATGCTTTGCAGTGCCATTTCTATCTGCCTCCTGGCACTGGTGGGCTTGTCGTCCAAAACCCAGTCCAGCCTTAAATCAGGATTGCAGATTTTTATCCAGTATCCTGGCAGAAAAATCTCATCGAATTCGGCATGTTTCCATTATATCTTAAAAGCTAGTAGATAAATAGAAATTATTGTTTCTTTGCTGCCACTAATCATGGTGCCTCATCTATGTGTTCTTCTAATGGATGAACTCTTTTGTAATAAATATATCACTTTGACAAGGTCGCCTCACCTTAACGGGAACATTTTGCAGCTAACCAGCAAAGAGACAAAAAAAGTGAAGAGACTGTCCCTGTCAGCGCTTTTGCATCCTGCTGCCTTTCTGTAAATAGACTCTCCAGCTTTAATTGACAATTTCCACATGCATTTACAGCTAGACCTTGTGGGTTGCTGATTTTCACACTGTTGAATGCAGTTACCTTCTTTCCTTGTAGATCTTGTTGGTGACTGGGGGTAAATCACTTTATCCAAGACAACGTCTATCCTCTTTGGTAGGAAAAACCCAGCCTCAGAGTCTGAGAGATGATTCGGGAGGCTGCCAGGAATACGGCATTGCATCGACAGTCCTAACCTGTCCCTTGTTCTTGTCATACGCTATCCATGCCTCACCCTCTTACAACTGCATACTGATTGCCCCATAGCGTAAGTGGCAACGGAGGATCCTCAGCTGTGCTGTGATATTGGCAACTGGCCACTTAGAGACATATGTCCTGGAGCAGACGCAGAAATTGCCAGTAATTACACCCATTGACATCTGTACCACTGATTGTGATACACAGCAAAAAAAAGGAGCTTGAGAAATACCACTTGAAATTCAGGGCCAGCTGTTGAGCTGTGCTGCTGATTCTTTTTGAGGATGTTCTGCTGGAATGGACGGGAATGTTTTTCTTTTGATTACAGATAGGAATCTTAAAGCTAGCTAAATTAAAGATAACTATCTTTAAAAAAAAAAAATTAAAAGTGCTAAATAGTTGAATATTGGGACATGTGATTCTAATGGCTATGCATGGAACTCTAGGACTGTCCTCCATGTATTGCATCACCTCTCATGTTCAGCGGACGCGTGCCCCAGCTAGTGTACAGGATCTATTATCAGACAGGAGTAAGGTCCTGTCAAATCTAGTTACCTTTTCTGTTTCCTTCAGTCTGCAATTATAAAACATGATTTCAAATCTACTTCTTGTAAGTTTTTTCTTTATTTATTTAGCTGTAACATTGCTTTCTGTAATAAATCTCTTGTTTTTAAAAACAAACCCAAGAAACTCCATTGCAGTTAGTCCCTTATGAAAGAGATATTTAGAAACTGACTTCAGGCCTTGATCATCTATATAATGTCTTTGATACACCACATTTTCCACAAAGGATGATGTTGCTATTAATCTAGTCAAAAAATCAGCTCTGGAGGGGTGCAATATGATAGAAGGAAGCAAATATAAAAACCTCCCAGTCATGACATGTAGGAGAACCTTTCGACTATAAAATTTTCTTAGTAGTATCATAAAAGAGCTGTTTTCTAGTAACATTCCTTATGATAGATTTATTACTTCAAGCAAATTTCTGAATATAAGCAAATATTGTGGGTAATGTTCAGAACTACCTGTAAGTGGTTTAATATAACTTAACAGACATATACTGTAAATATTTATGTACTGGAAGCTGGGGCTTGTGTGCCTGAAGGCTGAGATTCACTTAGTCACCTAAAGCAAAGTTCTTCCAATTTAGTCACCTGGAGCTGGAGAGTTAATGTTTTTTTTTTAAAAATGTACACGAGTACTTTTATCATATGGGGACTAAGCACAGGAACTTAATTTCCACATTTTTTTAAATTGGGATATTAACATTTAATAAACTTGAACGTATTTAAATAATTAAAAAAAAAAAAGAACAAACCATAGTATATAAACACAGGGTATTGAGAAATAGCATTGAAACTGCTTTCAGCCTGCTGTGTTGAGGTATTCAGATACAGATGTGTTTCAGGAACATAGAGGAATATTATACTTTGATTTATGTCAACAGATAGCATTATCCTTATGGAAATTTTAATACCAATCTCTTTCAAAAACGTACATTGAAAGTTTTTTCACTAACATTTGTATCTTACAGATTTTACTTTTGTGTTTCTTTTTTTTCCTCTGTTTGCTACTCCAACTCTCTCTTCTCTTTTAATACATCAGCAGCAGTCGGACTGCTGAGGTCACAATTAATTTTATAAATCCTAGCTTTTTTCTCTTCTATCAGTCCAACATAAAGGATGGATCTGTGACAGACTCACCAGCTGGTAGAGGTGATAAAATATCAGGTTACAATTTAATAAAAAAATGTTTAAATATATATATCATGTTCTGGCAGATAAATTGAACCCATTTGAAGTAGTGGTCCATCAACTTTCCAAGGTGGAAAAAGCTGATGTGTCTATTCTTGAGCCTCTGCTTCAATGACAGTTGTCACCGTTAAAAACAAATGCAGTTTGTTGGGTTTTGGGGTCAGAAAATAAGACTCACTGCAATGTGCGGGCTAGAAAATACCTCCGGGTTTGTTCAAGGAGGTCATGGTTAAAAAATACTTTAAAAAAATTGATTCCTTGGCAATTAGCTCCTAAGCAGGCAGTGTTATCATACCTTCGTTGCTCAAAGCATGCCCCCACATCTCCTCTTTAAAGCAAGGAGTGTACTTCAGGTTTTGGATGCTCCCAATTGCAGCTTTTAACTATGACACCAGGTCACTTCTTTTTAGATTTTCTTTGGTAATGTTGCTGTCCCTGGCTGTGGTGCAGCCTTCCTGGAAAAGCAGGTTTTTGCATGTTGTTTTGAAACAAAGGATTGACTGTTAGGAACTTGAGCCCAAATGATGAGACACTTTTAGGACCTGCATGAATTGTTTGGGAAGGACACCAACCTCTGATTGCTGCCCTATTAAACCTGTCTGGGCTCCGTGTCAGTAACTTCCACTCCCAGTCTTCTGCGTTGATCTCTCTCACTTCATCGGCAGTAACATACCTCTTCTTTTGTTGTATTTGTAGCTGTCAATCAGTTTACAAGTTACAGATTTGTCTGCAAAGGAGCAATGATCTCTTTTTCTACATTGCAAAATATAAGAATTAGTTTAGGTAGGATCATTCAGATCTAAAACCAGTAGCAAAGAAACTTAAGGAAAGAAAATATCATCCAATTAAAACCTGGTGGGGGTTTGGTTTGGTGTGTATTTTCTATTTTTTCTTTTCTTGTATGCACTGTTCAATCAGTCTGCTGATTAATTATGCTTTCAATTTGGGACAGAGTGACCAAAGATCAAACATCATTTTTTTTTCCCCCTTTGTTTTATTTTTACTTTTTCTTTTACTCAGTGCCATGTTAAAAACCCTATGATGTCGTATAAGTTTAATCTGGTGTTTTGGGGGTTTTTTTGAGCTTCGAGAGGCATACTTACTAATCCTCTGTTATAAGAGTGTTTTCACTTGGTCATCGTGGCTTGTATAATTATCATTCATCATATTATTATTCCTTCTCACAAAATGGTTGGTTTTTTTCTTTTTCTCTCTTTTTTTTTTGACATTAAATTTACAAAGCTCAAAACATCTGCCACAATCTGCCCTAATTTAGCAATGGGCTTTTTCTGCTGTTCTTGGTGTTAGTGTCATAGCTCTATTCAAATCAAGAAACATACTGAATTGCATCCTTTAAGAGATTGACTTAATGCACCTCTGCTCTAATGTATCAAATGAGTTTTGAGTATATATTTATAATTAAAGATGTCTATGTTTTGCTCTAATTCCCAGGCATTTTTTCAGATCATTTCATTACTTTTTGCTTTAAAGTAATAAGGTAATTTAATCCCTACCCCCATAAAGAGCATACTTTCAGACCGACATGTGATCCATGTGGATGACAGAGTATTCGGTGTTACAAGAGACTACAATCCAGCTGATTTGCCACATTATAATCAGCCTGATGTGGGAGTACGTTGACCTTTTTATTTTTTTCCTCTCTCTGCCTTTGTTGTTATGCTGTGGGTACTGTATCATTAGAGAGGAAGAAACTTCTCTTCTTTCCAGGACCACAGGATTATTGAGAACCAGCCTGGCAAAGTATATTTAGTGACAAATTAATGCATCAGCTGCATCTTATTTTCAGTCCATCTCTATCTAGGATTATGTGTTGTTCAAGAGAGTTGTGTATGCAAGTTAGAATTATTTGTTCACTTTACTAATGAAATGCTAATTAAAAGACAAAACTATTATTACCACTAGCAAACAGTCCTTGGGAACAAACGGCCTTTTGGTCATGGAAAGGACCAGGACTATTAAGAGTAACCATATTTATTTTAAAATTTAAAAATATGTATCAAGCATAAAAATAAACATGTCTTAACTGCTAAGTAATTCTGATAGGTAGCTGCAATGCACTCTCTGCACCTGTAATTGTTAGAATTAGTACCTGGTCTCTATCAAACTGCAAACCTTTGTTTCACTTACCAAAATACCTGTCTCTTCTATATTTCTGAAGTTCCTTGTACAATAGCTACAGGTGCATAAGGTCATCTCATGCACAGCGGTCAGTCATATCACTTGCCTTTTTCTGCCTTTTTTTATCATTCAGTTTGTAGTGGAATCAGCCTCCTGCTCCTGGAACTTGGGGTCGTAGTGATTTCTTAATGTCGGGTATTAGACCGTTCCAGCTCTGATTCTGAACACGGGGTTAGATTTTCTCTCTTATCTTCACTTTCCTTTCTTATGAGTTCACTGTATCTGAACACTGAGCTCCTCGGGAGGTTTCACACTCTAATGTTCATGCTAGCCTCACATCTTTTAGAAACCAACTCTGGCAGGACTGCCTTGGTGGGGTATCCTGAAAATCCAACATGGGCTTTATGGGAAGCACTTGCAATGTGCAACACTGAAAACAAAAGTGCAAATAAAGGTTGGCACATAAGAAATAAAAGCCCGTGGTTTTATTTAAATAATTAATTCAGCAGTAATGTGCATGCTATCTTGACTGTGCTGCGCAGCAAGCACGTATCTACCGTAGCCCGAAGGGACTGCAGTCTCCTTAACTTTTTGCCTCTTGCTGAGAATGCTACTTAGTGCTTGTTGTGGTCATGGCTTTTTACAGCTTGGATTCTTGCCAGCTGGAAATTTCCTGAGACCACAAATCCATTTCACTTAAGCCAGTGTACATCTATCAAATGCTAACAATATATGCTGTACGCTCTCATTTTTTCCATCCAGTTTGTAGAGACATTTGGGTGGAGAAGGGCATGGGTCTGAATGGGTTCTACCGTTCTTTATAACATAAACAATCTAAAAGAAAAAAATATATGTTGCATCTAATAACCTCTCCCTCAGGCAAAATGGTTGTCAGACACGAGAGCTGAATTGTCGTGAGTATTTACGCATATCAGAAGTCTTCAGTAAACGCCTAGTATGTGGCTTATTGAAACTGCTGTTAACTTAAGGGCAAGGCTCTATTTCTTATTTTTCAGAAGCTGCAAATTTCTGCTGGTGTGGAAGTAATTATTTCCTCTTCTTATTCCTCTATTTATCTGGTCCCTATGACCAGAGTGCTTTATGGACTTGACAAGAAAAACACAGATTTCCCACTTAAAAAAAAAAGAAAGCGGGGGGAGACGAAGCCAACATAAGAGGAGACAGATCATCATTTTAAATGTACCTTGAGAGGCAAATGAATATCAGATAATATTTCCCAAAATCCCTATATGAAGCCATTACTGATTTTCAGTAAACTTCAGATTTTCACGGAATTGAACTCGGGTCTATAGATTGCATATGTGCTAGACTCTTCTTTGTCCACGCTTTTGCTTTCGGACATTGAACTGTGTCCAAGAGAAGATATTCACAAATGTTCAAGTCAAGGTTTCTATCAAAATTATTTCTACTTAAGAAGCAATACCATTTCTTCTTTATATAGGGGATATGAAAAAAAGTTGATTAAGTGTTGTGGTGGCAAAATTGGCTTTTTAACTTACTGTGCTGAATATTAGAGACAACAGATTCACAGGAATTTAGCCATGTATCTGCTCTTAAATGATTAACCTCTGAATGTTTCATTTTATTGAGGGCATGAACATACAGGGTTTTTTTGCTGTGGGGTTTTTTGTTTGGTTGGTTGTGTTTATTTTTTTTTAATGACCCATTTTCTGGACATCAGTGTGCAGCTCCATAGCTCTATCCATTGCTCTGCAAAACAATGTGCAATGCAGAATCCCCCTTATGGTAATTAATTCTGAACTGAAGCTCTTGTCCTTGGAGTGCTACAGCCTACTTCTATCACTAAGCAAATGGTCTAAATCCCCCCCAAAGTATCAGTCTTTGTACTGATCCACAGAGGATCTCTGCAGTCAGGACAGAATTGTTTGTGGGGTCTTCCCCTTCCACTTAAAAAAAAAAAAAGTGGCTAAAGAGGCTAAATCCTGCTCCCTTACTCATGCAAAACCAGTCATTGGCTTCACTGGTACCACTTGTGTAAACAACCAGGGTTTTGCATAAACGTCTTTAGGGCAATTGACAGATTTCTATCTGTGAACTGAAATCCCACCAACTAATCTGTATTTCTGATTACTGGGAATGTACAACACCCTTTGCTCAGTGGTCACCCGTGAAAACTTAGCTCTGCAGCTCAGTATGAAATCTTTCCTGGGAAAGCTTTAAAGGAGAAAAGGCAAATGCAAACTCTTAGTGCTTGTTACATTTGGATTTAATTCAAAGTCTTATGTTTTACTGCCTATAGCCAGGGAAGATTACATTACAGCTCTTTTGCAAGATGAATAGATGAGGGTTTCTCAGAATTCCATCACCTGCAACCTTCTGCTACAGTGCAGTTATAAGTGTCCACTGAAAGACAGCGGTGCTGATCTTGAGTGGGGATATTATTCAAGCAAAAAACATCGCAATAACTCAATTGAAAAGTTCTGGCCACAGAAAATTTTACTACTTGATAATATGTTATTACATGTAAAAATCTTTAGTTATAAACTCTCCAAGAGGGGCGGGGAAGAATAAAAAAAGGAATGCTGCTTTTTAGACTTGCATTATAACAGCTGTAGCTTGGCCCAGGTATAGCTGACAGAATTGCTGGCTGTATCCATGGTACGTGTTCTATAACATCAGTAGTATCTCATTCTTTTTGCTTAGATCACATCTTTTGGGTTACATAATCTAAGTAAATTCTATATACTCAGTTTTGTACAAGAATAGTTCCTCAACACATAATTGCAGTAATTTTTATGGGGTTACACTGAATCATAAATCAATGGGGGGAGGGGGGGAGAAGTGGAAAAATAATAGTAAAAAAAACTTATAAATGAATGAGATTCCCACTCTTTGATTTGTTCTTCACTAATAACTTTGATATCTGTAAATAATGCAAGAAGACAGCATTTTCAGCAGGGAAGGCCGAATTTTTTTAAAGATCTTTCAATGTTTATGTTTCTGACAAGGTGTTAATGCAAATTGTCAGGAAGATGGTAGGACTTGTAAATATGGCTGACAGGTATTTTTTCCAGTTTGTTCCAACCTTTGTAATTTTCTGTATGACATAGTTCTGTGTATTTCTGCAAGCTCTTACAAATGAAAATTAAGTTGCAGAAAATCCTGGCAAACAAGGTGATATCCATGTCCCTTGTTTTTGAAGCAATTTAAAAACAAAACCTCACTTTTACACTGACACTCTTAAAAATGAGAAAAGATAAATTTTTCCTATTGGGGCAAAATTGCTTAAATTATTTGAAAATATTTAACCTTAGACAGAGAACAATATGGAAAAATGTGATGGAGTGAGAGATTCAAACAGTTTTAATCAACCGCATAAAGGCAGTTTATAATGACAGTCAATCCCAAGAAAAACTGTCACTATAACTCACCTATAATAACTTTCTATATAGCGAGCTGTCAATACCAATCTAGTTAAATAACATCCTCCTACCGAACAAGAAATGTTTATACTGAGTATGTTAGTATAGAGCAGGTGAATGGTTTTGTGATGCTATATGTAAATCAGGGTATTTCCATTAATAACTTGGATTTCTCTTCAGGTCGGTGTGTCTACCTGTCTCTGGTGTATTTTCATCACTTAAAAGAGGATTTTAAAGTTAGAATTTAATTAACATTTAAATTATTCAAGATAATGATTTTGTTTCTCTTCATGGTACTATGTATTTGTACAAAGCTAGAATCTTATATGCTGGTATGCTGTGCATTATTTCAGTAACAGAAATTTTACTGTGACATGGCTATTTGTTATTACATTAATTGTCAAAATAGGTTCATTCTAATTTATATTCAATTTATTTTACGTGATTTCTTTTACGTCTGGGCAAAATATATGCAAGGGGAAACGTAATTGGTATCATTCAGTCCAAATAAGGACTGTTTTTCTCAGTAAACTTTCTAAGTGATATCTCAATATTTTGACTTATTACAAGATACATATATTAAGTAATAAACATATCTGCTATAGACACACACATTTTTATTATGATTTTTCTTTTTTCCTTGTAATTGTGATTTGTACTCTTTATTTGGGGCTCAAATTATGTGCTTGAGCACACTCATAATTACTGTAGTTGACAAATCCCATTTAGGTAACTCTTCTCTTCATCCTCCTCCTCTTTCAGAAGTTTATCTACTTGCAGAAAAATGGAAAATAAAAAAGTATTTCCTGCAGACTTCTTGATAATCTTCTGCCACAGGGATTATTTATTATGTAAACAGTGAAAGGGCTGAAATTTCACCCAGTGTACAAAAATGTAATTAGGGCTGTGTTATCAAGTGTTAGTAGGAAATAAAATTGAATTTTGCATTTAATTTTCCAAGTGTAAGTGATACCGATTTCTGTTACCATTAGTAGTAAGTCCCATGTTTTTTCTAAGATCTTGTGGAAGTTTGCTTTCTTAAACATGCAAATTCTGCTCATTAACAATTTTGTTTTCTGATAGCATAAACTTAGCATCACTGTGAAGGTAAGTTCTTTCAGGTGGCCTGAGTGAAAGTAATACTAAGGAGATATGCATTTTTGCTGTGTGCCAGCCGTATTTTTCTCTGATATTCAGTTTTAGGAATTCAACAGAATTCAAGGGGAGGGGGGCGGGAATCATGTTCAAGTGAATCAAATCAATGATACTGATAAAAACGTGGGGTTTTTTCAAAAAAAAGTTATGGAAGTGCTAATTAACACCAAGCAAACATTCTGTTTGGTGAAGAGTAGATTGTTTTGGTTTTGTTTTTTATTTACTTTTAAGTGGGAGGGCAGAGATTTTTTTGCTATGCAACTTCAACATTTTCAATTGAGTGGGTGTATTCATTATACTAACCTAGTTAATGGCTCTTTTTAGACAGTCGTTATGGTTAAATTGCCACTTTATACCATTGCAAGCCTGCTGGAAGTGTAGGGGACATGAGCTCCAGAGGAAGAGGTGTTAGCCGGAGTAGAAACTGTAAAGTCATCTGCTGCAGAATAGAGAGATTTACCTGGAAATGATTGAGAGGACATAAAATGGCTGATCTGCTCATGTAGGTTGCAATATTAAGGCCACTTCTTTTAGAAGCAGCTAAGACCAATTTCTAACTGAGAAAAAGGTGAAACTGGTAACTGTGTGAGCAATCACTTTAAACAAGGCAATGTGAAACTGCGTTCAAAATACGTTTATTGCAGAAAGGATTTTTTTCTTGTTTTAAAGGGAAAAGGCTTATTCAGGATATATCTTTTCTGTGTAGACCTGTATGTTGCTGAAAATTTTATAAAGCAAGTGCTTTAGTAATAGCTGGGGTGATGAGGTGAAGAGTATGGGAGGGAGTGTAGCAAAAAAGAGAATTGGGCAGCATGAGATGTCTGAGATTGGACCACAGATGCAGCCAGCACATTGGCTTCCGTGACTAGCACAGTTATTAAAACTTACCAGATAACTCAAACAAGAGGAAAATATGCTAGAAATCCTGTTAATAGGAGTAGCTAATAGCAAACCTTGTTAGTGCAAATAAGGGGAGACAAATACTGCTACTCTAAGTAGCTAGTGATAAAATCAGTTAGTGAATAGTACCAGCAGATCAGCAGTGATCGGGGAAGCTGACAGGACACAGACCTCCTGAAGCTGGGGTGGCCTCAGAAAACCCAGATATACAGTAATTCAGCAGCTGTCAGTCAAAAAGAAGTGGGGTACCTGCAAGAACATTTGCTTTTATATTCCTGGGGAGGTAGCAAGGTGGCTTGTCTCTTCAGGGAGGTTTTTTGGTTTCACAAATTGAACTGTGACTGTATTTACCTTTTCTCCCAGTTCCAGTGAAGTTTTGCTCTATCAAGACCATTTTATGATTCACTGGCTGTGAGCTGGGTCGTTAGAAAATGCAGTTTAGTTTCTCAGGTTTCTAAGAACGGGCTCAAGGTGGTGGTCTTTATGTGTTTTAAATAGGATCCTCTAGAAAGTGAGAGCACATAGAGTTACACGGTAGACATAATCTTCCTGAAACATACACCCCTGCACAAAAGCAATGATACAGAGTGATTTGCAGTTTTAAAAAAAGTACAACATTTCACTGAAGTTTTGACTTTAAGAGGCAGTTATTTGCTATTTTGCATACAGAAAATCAAATCTGTCAACAGGGAACTGATTGTCCCAAATTTTGTTAAATATTGGACTTTTCTTGGAGTAGTTGCTGGAATATTTCCAGAAAATAATTTTAATTTGCCAAATAATCGTGAGGAAATTTTAGGTAGAAGTAGGTAGGCTTTGATTCTCAGGCTCACTTTTTGCCCAAAAGGTTCTATTTATAAGAAGTAAAATATTAATCAAACAATAAAACCCCAGATATGACTTGAAGGAGAGGGCCATATGGTATTCCTATAATCAGTCTTTGCTGGGACTTTGGATATACCTAAAGGACTTCCTACCAATTTATCATTACTAATAACAGCCATGCCCTTGTGTCATGCCATTGACAAATGATTTTTGTTTCAACGCTGGTATTGGCATTTTGGCAATCCTTCAAATATGCTTAAGTACTTCCTTCATTAGTTTAATGAGAAATACGTTTATGTTTTTTCCTGAAAAAGAGAACTAGCTGAGAGCTATATTTATGTAACATTAGGCTGCTCAAGTATTTTGAAAATATGAGCAGATGCAGGAAGGTATTTGGTCAAGCTGAAAATGCTGTATCGTTTGGTGTGTGTCCTAATGAATTTCAGGTGTTGTAGTTAAATGTGCCTTTGGTACTAATAATTTGAAAATGTCTACTTGCTGTGTTACTGCAGAAACACATTTTCAATATTTCTTTTCAGGTAAAATGACTCTTTGAATTATTTCTCAAGAGTATTTTAATGTGGCTAGCAATTCTTGTTATTTAAAGTAAATATTTAAACTGTTCTCAAGCACCTTGAGTAATAATAAATGGAGAAGGTACATTTTGGACAAACAACCTTTATTTTAAAGAACTGGAGCCAGCTGGGTTTTGCAGCATATGTAAAGTGAATAGAGCCTTTTCAATAAAATGATGCAACTGAACTAATGGCTTTTGATAATTGGGGAACAAATCCAGTGCTTGTTGTAGTTAAGCGAGTCTTCTACTGACATCAGTGGTGAATACTTAAGGCTGAAGATAATAGGAAAAACTTAACCAGAAATAAATAGGAAGTGTGTCTCCCAGCTGTACTTTAGACTACATAAAAATCTGTGTAATAAATAAGAATAATTAATAAAGGAAAAAAAAAGGAAGAAACAAGGTGTAAGCCTTTCATTACTCTATGTATCAGTAGTGTAATGAGCTTAGTAACTGTTAGGAATTAATACAAAATCCTTTTAAATTGAGTCTTTACATTGATTTTAGAAGGTTTAGAGAAACACTGCAAGTTTATGAATAAAGGTCAGTAGTTACTGTTTCCCAGATTGAGACAGTAATTTCAGAAATCTAAAGCAAACTGTGGTGCTAAGAAAAAGAAAAATCTTGCAAGTAACCTGACAGATATATCGTATTTCAGAAACAATGCACAATGCATCATATATCACAAAATATTTCCAAACAGTGATTCAAACTGATAAAGCAGACCAAAGAGCATTTTGGTGGGAGTGAACTCAGCAGCCTGAAGTGTAAATGGTAAAGTAATAAAATATGTTTTTGTGCTGCAGTACTTAAAAGTAGACTGTAATGTAAACTGGGCAATACAAGAACTATACCACTAGAAACACAAAAAATATTATAGGTTTATATATCTTTTTCAGATTTATATCTCATTAAATTTGTCAAACATATTGCTTTTCACCAAGAACTGTATGAATCGCTGTTCTTTTACTTAATTTGTAAGTACAGTCATTTAACAATGCAATGTTTAAAAACTTAAAATTCCAACCCCCCCCCCCCCCCCAACAAACCTCAAAATTGGTTAAACACTTAGATGTGAAATTTTTGCAAATTAAACACCACTTTTGTGCCTGCCTCATTGTGGTAGTATTAGTGAAAAGATAAGATCTACCATTCCTCAAAGCTCTATAAATTTGAAAAGTATTTCTCAGGCTTGAAATGATGAATGATACTGGAAAATTGTAATATCTTGGAAACTAGAACGAAATTTTGTCAGAAATGTTTCCTCAATCAGTGAAGTGAAACTGAGAGCGGGGAGGGTGTCCTCATTGGCATAGTCTCAGCTTTACAAGTGAAGAAATGTGCAGAAAACTGCTGAATCTTCAAGTGATGTTGGGAATTGGTAGAGTTACATAGGGTCACTTTTGACCGAATACGTTTTCCATTTAAGAAAATATTAATAGAACTTATTACAGTACAAATATTGCTGTAAAGTGGTCAAACTAATCTACGAGAACTGTTAACAAAACATAAAGGTCAAAGTAATTTCTGTGGAAAAACGTATCAGCATTTCTCTCTGTGCAATAGTTTACATTGCAGCTTGAAGAAGCTGTTACATATTCTGCCAAAAATGGTCTCAAGGTGGGGAGATGATGGCTGCTTTGATGTAAATCCCCAGCTGCTAACCTTCCCTGAAGAGCCATCGGGGCGTTCCTTACCTCTGCTACACTGATCCTTGGCTCCAAAGATCTATTCCTTAATTCTCCTCCAAGCAATTTGGAAACTAAGAGAACAGGCTTTTGCTGTATTTTCACACTTATTTTGCCCTTTGTCTCATGGTTGTATATATCATCCTGAGCATATGTCGGACTGCCAGAGGCTCCGCATAGCTGCCTCACTCAGAAAGATTTACAAAAAGTCAGCTTGTGCTCTGCCAATATTCAGCGCTCTGCTAAGCAGGACCCACAGAAATTGTGGGCATGCTGCTGACTGAACAAATAATTCTCATTTAAGGCTTTCAATTTTTGACATGGTAGAGGCTTTAATTCTAAACCTGCGATTCTCTGAATTTATTGTGAAGTTTTACACATTCAAATACCTTTTCCTAGCTAGAAAATTAAATTAAAGAAATGGAACTATTATTACAGTTCTGTACAGGAGCGCTAATAATATCAAATATATAATTCTTAGGGGAAAAATTCAAATATAGTAGGTGATTAGGGTGGTATTACTGGCTGGCAAATGAAAAATTACTGTAAGCTGAACAGCAGGATGTAAGGATATTGTGGTGAATTATAAAAACATTTGGCACATTGCTAGAGTTTCTCTCTATGGTACTGTGTTATCTCATTTCAAACATTGTAATTAAAATTGGACAAACTTTGAATTAATGTAGCTGAGACTTATCTTCCCAAATGCACTCTAAAATTTTCCTCTGTCCTTATTTTGCATAAGAGAGATTGAGAATAGAGAATTGTCATTAGGTCCTGCAATTTCATTCTTAGGTTACTACACTGCAAGCTGAGTTCAAAATCAGTGTTATTGCTTAGGCCTTTCACAAGCATGATGTTTATCAAATGTTTATCAAATGTAATGAGGCTGGGAAAAAGATTTTGAATTCAGTAGTTTTGACTGTTTCAAAATAGATATGAAATACACTTATTGTGAAAGCCTAAGGGGAGAACTGTCAGGGAATTGCATATAACTTTATACTTTTTCAGCAAAGGAAGCAAAACCATGTTTGTAATATGGTTTGATCAGTAACAGCAGCATGTTTTAAATCTTGGAAGAGGTGATGGCAACGGATGTAAAGGAAGAAAAGTTAAATTTGTATTTTACCCATTATTTATAATTTCTGAAACCTGAAAAAATGAGAAGAGATTTTTAAATCATTTAAGAAAGGGAAAAAAAAGAAAAAAAGGACAACAGATAGTATTCAAAAGGATCAGGAAGGTCAACTTTGCTGTAATTATGTGCAGTTTTTCCACAGCCTTTTGGGATCATGGTGGGGGCAGCCTGGTTCCCCTTGGGAAATGCCTGCTGCCATGCTCAGACCCATTGTGTGGGCACAGCTGCTCTGGAAGGTTGAGACTGGGGAGAAGTTGATCTGGGAGGAATTCTGGCAGAAATTGGTTGGAAATAGTTTAGGCGACTTTGAAACCTCCTTTTTTTTAAAAAAAGAAACTATAAAAACAAATACAGGAAAGGATTTATAAGAGGAAAGCTACTTGCTAAACCTTTTAAGACTGGTATGGAGTCTTGATTGTGTTTTGGTCAGCGCTCGTACTCAATAAATACACTTTGCTTTAAAAGTTAGGTAACGTAGCGTAACGCAAATGCCATTCCCTAAATGTTTCTAACAAAATCTCTGCCAGTATTAAAATCTGTGGTTCCTGGACCTCTGAGCACTGGCTTGTCATATATTGTTATGCCAGACAGATATGGAGAATAAAAATACTTACAGTATCAAAACAGTGTATTTGAAATGTGTGGAATATGATTGTTTTGGTAATCGCTACCAAGTCTTTTCCATTTTGCATATTCTCTACCCAGCATAGCTGTCATATTATCATAATAACATAAATGGTATCTGTAAAATAATGTCGTTTATACATAACAACTTTTTCTGCCTAACTTTTCTTTTTCTGCCTTTCTTTCACATAGCCAGATATAGCTAAGAGAAACCTTGCAAAAATGTCTACTGCTTTTCTGCTATAGAAAAGGAATGGCCTTTGATAAGATATGAGCACCTTATCTTTCTGCCAGTTTCTCATTTTCTTTGCTTTTGGTACTTATTCTGTACAAAATATATCCATGCAACTTACCAGGCTAGTTATTTTTCATTTTTAAATCTTAAGTGGGCAACTAGAACTGTAAAAGTGTAAGAGAAATAAGAAACTGACTTGTTCAATATATTATTGCTATGGAAGGCTTATATGAGAAAATTCAATTTGTCATTCTTTGAAGATGATAAAGAAATGCTATTCATATAATGAGTCTCCAAAGTAAGTATCTGAAAATCAAAACCAGCGTGCCATTTCTTCGAAAGCTTCTCTTTCTATTTGATTAGATTTTTTCATCCTATGCAAGATCTGCAAAGTCAGTCCTGAAGCTGGTTCTTTCTGCAGTGCCTTCCATAGAGCTAACCTCTTTTTTTTTTTTTTTTTTTTTTTTAAATGCACTGCTTGAGTAACTGCTAGTGAATGCATGGACCCTTGGTAGCAGTAAGCAGATGATTAACTTTGCTTCCCTGACAGTTTAAAGGGTAGATGATGATTTTAGCTTCTCTAACTATATGATGATCAAAAGGAGTTCCCAAACTGTCCAGTTTTTTTGACAAAAAGTTGATTTCCCCAAGGCTGCTTTGACTAAATTTATAGCATACCTCTGACAGAGAAGACTTTAGATTTAGATTTAATTTATGTTTGTGTTAGTTTGCCGCCTTCTATTGCCTTGGGACTGACCAAAACCGTCAGTTTCTTTAACAGGGGCAGTGGAGGTTTTTCCCATTTGCTGCTTTTCTTTTGTGTCTATCGATCCTCTTGAGTAAGGACAAAATCTTGAGTAAACTGAGGAGGGAGGTTACACTGCTAAGTGTACCATTTTACTGATACTTCCTTAATACTGGATGTTAGTTTCAATAGTTAGACTATTCAGTTGTATCCTTAAGAATGTGATTTCATCTGGAAAAATGAGCATCCTTCAGATCAGCTGAAGATAATTACAGGACCTCTACAAATTCATTAATGTGCATGAATAGACTATTACTGATATATTGTTATTGGAATTTTTTAGTGCTTAGAAGCACATCAAGAAGCACATCAATGCACTAGACAGCAAAAATGGAGAACAAAAGGACCTCTTGTTCAGTTCTGTCTCAAAGAATTTTGTGTCAAAGCTTCATACCTATTTCGTGTTGCATCTTTATAGCCTACAATCAGGTTTTCCCACAGAATGTTGGTTTCTTCATTCCTGATGAATAATTTCAGCTAGCAAGAGTTCTTCATGTCTTTCCTGGTTTTCATTTCAATTTTTGGCAAGGAATTTTTATGCTGAAATACAAACAGTGAAACACATTATATTCTTCTCAAAGGTATATTTTCAGAAGACATTGTTCTTGAGATCTGAGTGAATTCTATATGAGCATTTTATTGTTATCTATTTCTCACAGGTTTTTCCTGTGGTACTTTCCTTTTTTTTTTTTTGGGTGGGGGGGGGAATGTTACTATCCTGGATAACTTAATCTATAGTCAATAACAGTAGAGTGAATGTTCATACATTCCTTAAAGAATGCATTTTTTTGGTTGTAAAGTACCATTATATGTTTGAGACATTTTCCTGTTAAACAGGGATTACTTAAAATGTTGAGTTACAAAGTTATCACAACTGATATATTTTCTTTTGAAACCACCTAAATTAATTGCAATGGCTAACTGCTGGCAACTTCTAGAAAGGTATCAGATCTTTTTTTAATTTGCCATATAAACTCATGATTTGCATCACTTCGTAATCAGCTGTCTCACTCTAAATGAGATTGGGCTTTCACTGCAGTTGTGGAAGATCAGTGGAGTTATACACGGGGTTTGAACTGGAAGAAGTTCATATCAACTTTTGCAATGCTAATTGGGAAGCTCTTCCCAAGATCTTTCACTTCATCCCTCACAATCACCTATTTTCACTTTCTCACATTTGCTAGTGCTATCCTTTCCATTTTTCTCCCTCTAAAGAATTCTCTGAGACTAACCTTCCTTGCTTTGTGAATACACGTCTTGCAAAGGCGTGCTCAAAGCAGATAGAGATAAATCATGAGTAATGTGACTTTTATCAACATAGCACTGTTCACTATGCTTTACAGACACCTGTCTTTCCTGTTTATTCAGGCTGTAAGCTCTTCAAGGAAGGAAATGGTACTTACATGCCTTTATTGTGCCAAACAAAGGAGGCTTAATCTTTATTTTTATCTCTAGCGCTTTTAACAGCAGTCTAGCCTTAATCTGGGTTAGAATTGGTGTTATCCACTGTCCTGTGCCATAGAGCCGTTAGGTTATTGTGTCACAGAGGAGGTTAGAAACTTGGTCTTTCTCACGTCATTAGAAAGCGTGTGTTCAGTCATAAGAAGGAACTATAATCTTGGGTTTAAGGCACGAACAAATACGACAAACTCCCAGGGAGTCCTCAGTGACTATTTTGTTGAATGCCAGAGTGCCTTCCTGATTTCTGCTTGTGTCTCCTTTCCCTCCTGAACTCTCAGGTATCAACTCTCTACCTAATCATAAAGCTTCGAAGGGACCACATGCTGTTACCTTTGATCTTGCTGGAGACCTGGGCACTTGTTATGGTATTGCAGTGCCCTGATTTATAGATTCAGCGTGCCTTTCAGTGTGATAAATTCTGCTATCAATTTACATTGTAATTGCTCGTAACTCAAGCTATATTGTAATGCAAATGAAGGTGTTTATTTACTGCTTCCAAAATAGTCAACGTTATTACAGATTTTTCTAGGAGACATATGAAAAGATGAAAGAACAACCTCATTTAATCAGCTTACACAAAGATTAGACTGGAGAGTGGGGCTATCGCTTGTAACTTGCTGACATGTGTCTTCTGAGACGCTGTATCTTTTTCCATGCCATACGCCAGCAGTCACACACACCAGAGACAATCCCTTTCATAGCTAATCTCCTTTTAGAAGTCCTCCTGTAGGTGGAAGCAGACTTAATATTTTTCTTCAAAACTTGTTTTTCTTATTCAGGAGACAGTCTTGTTAGCTCTCTTTTCTTAAACTACCTTTTCCTCTGCCCTGGAGATGCAGATGTCTCTTCATTAGATCAGACGCCATCTCCTGTCCTTGAAAAACCAATTACCTCCCTATAGTTGACTCAGCATGAATCTGAACTTTCAGTAGCAGGGTTTCCTCTGCTGAACTTCATAGTTCTTCAGTTTGTATGTTTGTGAACATGGCTGATATGTATCACTACATGGGGTGATTACCTGTAGTTTATTAGCTTGTAAGATCAACCACAATCATAATAAAAAAACTTCTGGGTTGGGTACCATGTCTGAGATCATTTGTTCCCATCTTTATCCTAAAGATACTGGCAATAGATACAATTAGGAAATTTGAACCTCTATCCCATTATCTACCAGGTGATTCCAATTAAATAATCATTTAGCCTTTTCGCCCTTACTACATCTTAAACATTTTTAACACAGGAGGACTGTTATGTTAATAATATACAACACTCAGAATCTATAGGAGTTTTTTAAATGAGAATTAAGTTGAAAATATAGGTAATGCAGAACTATGAGCATTTGAAAAAATAGCACTAAGGTTCTAATTGCATCGTTCAGAATAAAGTTGCAACTGTTTAACAACATATGTTCTCACATAAAGGCCTTTTTCTATAGAGGAGATTGTTACTGAGGTGCATGGAAATGATTCCTCCTTCAGCAGTTCAGCTGTGGGCAGAGTGCCCAGACTAAATGAGCTTTTAAGGCCCTGCACTTAGTGATGCATTTTGTCCATTTTTTTTTTTAATTGCTTGATTGATTTGATTATATTTATCAAATTAACAGAAATTGATTAGTAGTCCTCCATTTCAGAGAACTGCCAGAATATAACTACATTGGTGGGGAGGAAAAATTCTTAGTTGTCTGTCAGAAAGGTATAAATGACTTTGTAATCACGAAGGGAGAAAGGGGGGAAAGTCTGAGCTTGTTTTCATATTCAGATTGGTTTAAATGTATGCAGATAATAAACTTGCTGAACTACTAACCTACTTTATTATTGAAGTTTACCTAAGGACAAATTGCTCCAGCCACTACAAGTACTATACAAGAACTATTTAAAAAACCTCATTTTACACTTTCTGAATTAAAAAAGTAAAAAAAAAAAAGAGCGGCAGGTACAGGCAAAGGGTGGAAGGTTTGAACTGCACAGGTTCTCAGGAATGTATCTGAGCTCAGTCATCTTTCTGAGTATGGATAATAGCCCTTTCCTACTTTCCAGGGGGTGGGTAAAAGCAAGGGTGAAAGCCAACCTTGCAAGTACAGGCTTTTAAAATGTTTTGTGGACCAGTCTCTAAACCAAGATGTACAAAAAGAAAGAAAGGGGATAAAAGTATTTAACACTTGATGTCTTTCAATAACAATATGCTTGAGTTTACTTTAAATTGAATGAAATTATTCCTGTGGTTTTTGTCAGCTTGATCATTAATGAAAAGTGCTCTGTGTTTGTTCATTGCCGTTCATATAAAACTAATTTGGAATGCTCTGTGTTTAACAAACATTAATTTAATCTCATTGCATACTTATAAGGTGATAGCTATCATTCATAATTTCTCCTTGAAGAAGGAGGAGAAAGTTCCTATAGTCTTCAAGAAGAAGACTATATGAAAGAGACAGTGATCCCTTGGAAAGTGGTAATAAAACTGGTCATTTAGGCCACACATTCAGGTCTAAACCAGTTGATTTTACATTACCCCAGTGGTAACACTAGTTTTACAGTGAGCATGAGCCCATATGTAATGTTGTTGGTGAACATGAACACAATGAGTGTACCCAAATCATGCATCTCCTGAAGGAAAATAATTAATATAACAACCAATAGAAGGCAATTAATTTCACACATAAAAATTACTATGCTTTAAAATTAAACATCTAATAAAATAAGGAAGAAAATATTTAAAAATATTTGTTATGCCACTTCCATAAACCAAAAGATAGTACTGAAGGTTAATTTGAAGTAATATACCTGACTATTTTATCATTCTTTTGAATTGTCTGGATTAAGTACATTGTAAATGTAGCCTGACAGACCTGAAGTGTAAGAAGTTTCGTTCAGTTTTGTCTCATCTCCCACTAGAATTACAAAGAACAAAATATTTACTTCATGAGACTGAAAACTGTTCATATTCAGATATACAATCCAATGAAATACTGCAGAATTTCAGAATGGATAATGCTTATGGCATCTAGAGAATTCATCTGTAATATCTTTTGAATACTTGATTGTAAACTTGATACTAGTGACTTATAAGATGTTACTCCCAGCATTAGGGTGTTTTGTTTTCCTTGCTATAGTTGCTATAGATTAGTCTTCAGCATTTGAAAAGTTAGTGACAAGAAGCAATGGGATGATTTTTAATGTTACAACAGGAGTTGGGGGGAAGTGTGGGTTAAAGGAAGTACTGAGTTACGTTAATCTAATTGTGGGAAATAGAAGTTTTGCAGTCTGTGTTGTAAGAAACTTAATTTATCTTATTTCTGTCTTTGAATGAAATGGGCATTAGGGCAGCTTAGAAAGAGACAGCAGTCACCCAAAACAGGCTCCTTTCTTCAGGTGACCATCCTCATGTGTTTAGATAAGACTACTAGGAAAAAAAACCCACCACTTGATTTTAGAGTTCCTTCTGAGAATACCAAGAGCTGGCAATCATGAAGGATGGCACTTTTTCCATGTGCATGAAAAAATAACGTGGGGCTGATTATAGTTGGCAGTCTTGAGCGTATGCCATGGGATGCCTGAGGGTGACGTGATCTCAGGTGAACCATCTGGAGATGAGCAGAGGTGCCTCTGTCTGGGGAGCCAGAGGCCCTTGACAGTAAAGCACAGGAGGTGTTTTCTTGGAGGGCCACCAGATGCCCTCTAGGGAACCAGGTTACCCTGGATGCCTCACACTGGAGGATGATTGGGATGACTCAACAGACCTGCTGGGCTAAATGAGGTATAACAATTTAATTTGGCATTGGGATCTTTCACTTTAGGCAAACTTGTGTTGCAGCAGCTGATGCAGGGAGGGGACTGTTGCCCCTGAATACAGGCAACCAATTTGTGGAGGCCACCTGAGATCACAGAGGGCTGAGAAACCTGATCAATGTCAGACATCCACCATCAAAGGGAACAGAGATCAAGAGAAATAGGATTGTCTAAAGGCAAAAGCAAGACTGCAGCTTGCCTGGGGCACCTCTCTGTTCATGCTAAACTGGTTGGTTTCGAGGAGGTTGGTACAGTTTGCGATGCTGGGACCCCTATCCTAGTCATGGGATTAGTGAATAATGAGGGCATGAAAAATAGCAAGCTGGGTAAAATTCTGTGTATAGAATGTAATGGAAATAGGTATCCATTTTCATATATCCTCCAGAGAGTACTGCAGCAGAAAAACCTGGAGGATGTAATTTTCCTGTCCTTGCTGGAAAAGGGCATGGTAGTAGGAAGAAGAAAATTGTGTGATGACAAGCTAGGAGTTTTCACTATTGAAACAGACTTTTCTCCCCATATGTCTTAAATAGATCTTTAGTGTCAAAATTCAAAGACAGAAGCATAAAAAACATTGGCAGTTATTCTAACTAATTACCTTAATGTACTATGCATTTGTTTTTAGATAGTTAATTGTATTCAGAATATAAAGTCACGTAGTAATAATCTGGTCATACTATTATTTAGGAACTCTTTCTAGACTGAATTCCTGTCCTGGTTTCGGCTGGGATAGAGTTAAATTTCTTCCTAGTGCTGTGTTTTGGATTTAGTATGAGAATAATGTTGATAACACACTGATGTTTTCAGTTGTTGCTAAGTACCTTGTCAAGGACAACCATCCTCTGCTAGACTGGGAGGGAGCACAGCCAGGACAGCCAGCCCAGCTGGCTAACAGGGTATTCTATACCATGTGACGTCATGCTCAGTATATGAATGGTAGGCGTGATCCAGGAAGTAGCGATCACTACTTGGTTATCAGTCAGTGCGGGTGGTGAGCAATTGCATTGTGCATCACTCATTTTGTATATTCTATTCTTCTTATTATTATTTTCTCTTTTCTGTTCTATTAAACTACCTTTATCTCAGCCCACAAGTTTTTCTCACTCTTGCCCTTCTGATTCCCTCTCTGCCCCACCCCGGCGGGGGGGAGGGGGGGAGGGGAGTGAGTGAGCAGCTGCATGGTATTTGGCTGCCTGTCAGGTTAAACCACGACAATTCCTTAAGAAAACAATTTCTGTTTTAGATAATCGTAAATATCTTCCATCTTTATCTCCTAAATAGACTTTTGAATTTGTTAGGAGTCTTCCACAGATCAACTGTTTTGCTGCTGGATTTAATAACACTCACTTTCACACCTCGTTCCCTTCAAGCACATTTTGATAACTCTGGACTGTTAGATGTCTGTGATGTGTTAGCATCACTGTCTTCTCCATTCCGTTAAAATATTAAATTACACCAAGCCTACCAAAATTGTTAAGGGGCAGTTGAAATTGGCACAGTACTCCTAACTTGTTTGATTCTTATCTGGCTACCTATTTGATAAAGCATATATAAACTGCTGGATTTAGCAAAATATTAGCAAATCTGGCTAAAATCCCCCAGGAAAAAAAGCCATAGGAAAGTAACTGCCCACAGAATCATTTACAAGTTGCTGTAATTCCTGCTTCATCAATTAAGAGTATAGTAGTGTCTTTTATGGGTTTTTTGGACTTTGAGTCAGTGCAAAGGAAAATCGGGTCAGAAGCAACTCTTCCTTGAAAAGACAGGGTAGAGCTGTCGGGCACAAGCATCCTGTCAAAGGTGAAGAATGTCTCTCTACTGCAGTCTCTAGACAAAATTATATCTATAGAGAGTTTGTGAAGTCAGATGTGGCTACTGCCTACATAAGCCAAAGGACTTCCTTGAATTCATCCATCTATATTAGATACCAGGATTCCTGCGTGTTTACATCATCTCTTGTACTGTTTGCAGTACCTTGACTGAAATTTTGTTCCCTGTGTGAGAGCCCAAGTATGTGGTGTACTTTTTTTGTGCAAGCAACTTGAAAGAAACAGATTTGGTCATGCAACTTTAAATAAACTAATTTGGTCCCTTCAAGATTTTTAATTAAAGGTTAGACTTGGTCTCAAGGAGAGTTCCTGAGCTGTCCTAACGTTTACAAGAGTCCTGGAGTCTGTTCATCCAGCCTAGCACTTACTGCCTTCCTTATTGCTTGAGTTAAGTGCACATATGAGAAAACTACACTGTTGGTTTTTTTTTTTTTTTAAGATAGTAATCATAGTAAACTACAAATTAATCCCTTTATTTTATGTCTAATCTTTTCTTATTAGAGTTTGATTTCCAGTTGTAGAGGACAAGACAGAAAGAGATCAGTGGGAAACTTTCAGAAAACTTATAAAACAAGATATTGGGATATTGGAGCTCTTTCACGTAGTTGCTTTTGTTTTTTTAACCTTGCTTATTTGTCTGCTACAAAAAGAAACTATGCCTTTAAACTCCAGATAAACCTATAAATGGATCGGACTTTTTCTATCATTCTGTAAAAATAGCTGACAATTCAGATAAATGGCAATGAAGGAGCATAGCAGTAGCACTTTGATTTAAAATAGCGATGCACTAAGAGTTTCTTGTGTTGTTTTTTTTTTATTTATTTATTGTATTTCTAGGTCAATAATGTGATTATTGATAATTATTGTCAAAATGAACATTTGACCCTGATTTTTATTGATTTGTTTTTTCGAAATATTGAAAGCTGGTATGTAAAAATAGCAGAAACAGTTTGACTCAGGCTAGAGAAGGGAATTATGAAGTTCTTGTTCTGTACTTAATTCATTCCACTGAATTACGTTTTGCCCTTTTATACTCATGAGTGGCCATTTATTGACATAAATGGATGTCTGTGTGTGTGTTTCTGAAAGCAGGATTTAGCTTTTTATATGTGAAGATTATATAGCATTAGGGAATAAAAGTTTTGGGGTTTTTTTCCCCTCTCTCATAGTGCGCAAATGTCTGCTTCCTTCCATAATGTGGCTGGGATGCAGGAGGAGAAGAGTGAGTGGAAGATTTCAGGGCAAGGTATGTTCTCTTTATGTCTATTAACTTGTCGATTTAACAGGGGGCACTGCTGTATGCATACCATACGTGGATCCTTAGGGGGGTGCAAGGATCTCTGTCTCAAGCATGAAATATTTCTGTTCCGTTTCTCTTCTTCCGAGGACAAAATATCTGGAATTTTGCCTGGCATGTTTCTAATGGAATATTTAGAGAAGTCTGGAAAATCTCTTTTGGTTTTTTTTTTTTTTTTGGAAATGTGCTGTAGCTGAAGATCTGGAATGTGATTTCCCCACCTGCCCTTTACTATAGACTTGTAATTGAAATGCTAAATCGTATTTAGAGTGGAATTACTGTCAATAGAATTAATACTTTTTTCCATACAACATGATTTTGAATTAATTTTGATGTAAATAGCAGGCCTAAGTCCAAGTTCTTGGCAATAAACTGCAGTTATGTATCCCTAGAATCGTTACTGTGTCATTCGAAATGTCTGAGACAGTGCAGTTACCATCAGAAGAAGGGCTGTGTGAAGCAACCAAAATTAGCATAAAAAAATTGAAATGTATGAGACTGCAATTACCGTAACATCATAACATGGAGCCATTGCAATTGATATTGTAATGGCTTAGATGTCAATGGAATAAGTCAGTGAAACAACTTCAAATAAATGAATAAAGAATTTTAATGGCATCATATCGGCTGGCTCGAGAATTATAATATTTTCGGGGTACTGAATCTACAGTTAGCTATTAAAAATGCTATAAATTATGGCTGCTGTGCATGGCTACTGTTTCTCAGTGTTTAGTGTTTTGGATGTCATCAGTTTTTTTGAGATTGTTAACAAAGGATAATTATTCTAAGAATAAGCACATAATAAGTTTTATTTTCTTTTTTTTTTTTATTCAAGTTCTTTACTCTGAAATATTTTGACCCACTGAAACTAAAAGGATAAAATAAGATATTATTAAAATAATCTCATCCACCAACTTAGATCTCCCCCAAATTAACCAGGTCCAAGAAGGTCAAACGTGTTCAGAACAATCGAACACCACCATCACCCCACCCACCTCCGTGTTTTACAATAAGAATGTCAGGAAGATGACTTTGGGAGACAGAAAATTCTTATGCGACACCAGTGTATTCAATATTTTTCAATGGCGGCTAGCACAGTGGTTTCAGAAAGGGTTGCTTTTTCTAACTTGCCCAGGCTTGCTGTTGGGAGAGAAAAAACAGTTAACAAAAAAAGAAAGATAGAGACATTCAAAGGTTGCATGCAAATGTATTCAAAAAGGAGGAAGAGTATGTACTTGCATTTCATCAAGGTGCTGCTATACTTAATAATCTTAAATTAATAGAATTTATCCCAGATTTCTAAAAAGCAAGCTGAGGGAAATCTCCATCAGCTGACATTCATTTTTAATGTGATTTGTAACAAAGTAAAAGCTTAGAAACTCCACAAGGAAGAGAGTAAGTAGGATGAAAACAGCTACGTATAGATTAGTTATGTTTAATCTATCCTAAACAGAAGAGTGAAAAAACCTCATGAGAAATTCAATTTAAAAAGACCTAAGGATAGCAATGTAATTAATAACAGGAAATCTTTGAAATGATTCTATATTTGCTTAATAAAGTTACCGGTGTGAAATAATAAAATCAGATTTCGTAAAGGTATTGGCAGTATCACATGGCATTTTGCTAATAAAATTGTACAAAACAATGTGATTAAAGCTTATGTTAAATGAATTAAGAATTTTCTGTTTGACAGACTTCATAAAGTCCATGTCAATGGCAAAACACCACTGAGTTCTGAAGGGAACTGGTGCCTGGTGCCGCTCAGCTTTTCCATCATTCATCTCAAAGGACATTGTATAATTTCTGATAACTTAAAAGGGATGAAGGCTATACCTGCAGAGCAAAAGATAGTGTCTTGAAAAGCAAACTAGCTCTGGAAGAGATCTGAAACACCAACTCGAATGAGCACTGCAAGGTCAAATCTAGGGAGTAGTTGGAGAAAGGTGATCTTTTTTTTTTTTGCTGCCTCTGAGTACAGCACTGCTGATATTAATGCAGCAATGCTGTATTCCTCCCTTTCAGGAGACTACTTTTTAAAATCATTTCTGAAAAACTGGAGACAATGCAGAAAGAAGCTGTAACAGTGGAAAAAGGCCTCGGACTAAGCAGCTTAACTCAATCTCTTGTAATTACAAAATTAGTAAATGAGAGATGACTTCCTTAGAGTGTAAAAGAGAAATAATAGCAGGCAGTAGAGAGGTCTTTATTTGTTATAACCTAAGAACCAATATTTAGGAGTTAGAGTATACCTGTTTCAGCTGGAGAAGCACAAGTTTTTAAGACTGCTAAACTGCTGGTGGTTAACATCTGAAATCATGGGGGACGAGGAGCGAGAAAAACTACCTGATAAAGCAGAAGAGTTCTGTCTTTGCTGTCTAGACAAGGCTTGGATTCCTTTATGAAGCACAAATTCTATTTAAATAGAAGTTATTGGATTTAATTAAATTTACTTGTGATATTTAAGATGCTGTAATCTATAGGAGACCAGACTACAAATAATCCAAAGATGTTGTCAGCTCTGAAAGTCTCTGAAACTGTGAAAGTTCTGGTGGTTATTGCACTCTTTCAATCACCCGCTGATTAATTTCAGGTGTATGTATGGACACTACTTGATCTATCTGAAAAAGTGAGAAAATACTAGTGGTATCTTCAGTAGGTACAAATGCCATCTTCCCCTGTTGTGATACTTGCCTTTTTTTTTTTCAAAACTGTGCTAAGAAGTTAGAATATGCTGATTCTTTATTTTGCTCAGTTCTTTTTGTCATTCAGCTGTGCCTCCGTGTAGTTATTCACTCTTCCTGGAATTCAGCTCAATTCAGACATTTCTAATAGCTGTCCTTTTCTTTATCTGCCTCAGACCTTACCTAAATTGGAGCAAAACAAACGGAGTACCCTGATGGCTGCTTAATTATGTTCATGCTGTTCACTTTGATACAGTTCAGCACAGCACAGTGCTGGGTATTGCACAGCCAGACAACAGACCTGTCTTTTCAGAAAAGACATCAGCAGGACAGAATCAGAAGTCTTGAACTTTCTGATAATCCCAGGCTTCTGTCTAAATCTCAAGCCAAAATTTTTCTTATAATACAAATCTCATACAAACTTTGAAATGCTTTGATTTTTTTTAAATCCTGATTTTTCAGCATAATTACAAGACAAATAATATATGTCGAAGGGAAACTGAATAGAATTTTCTAAGGAAAATGAACATTTATTTGAATGACACTGAATGCGAGTGGATCAACATCATTATAATTTCAACCATTCTATTTTGAAACTCCTCACTCATTTGCAATTCTGTACTTGCTTTGCAATTACAATAGTTTGCAATTCTGAGCATTTAGTGGCAAGCGTGAAACTGTGCATATAACCTAACCATAAAATTATGACCCAGTGATGTTTTAATATGCCAATATCGAATGGATGGATTTTTAAAAAATTTTTCCATACTAACAGATAATTCAGAACAGAGTGAGAAAAATCAGATGAAGATGAAATTTATTGCAATGAGAGCAGAGTGTTCATACTTTAGTAATGAACAACTACAGAAAAAGCATCAGCTTAAGATTTTAATGACATCTGCAGCCAAGGAATAGTCTATAAGTAATTAAACCACCTTAGCTACCACATGTGCAGTTTATGATCTTGCTCCTACTGAGTCTGTGGCAAAACATTTTTGAGTTTAATAAGGTGGGAATGAGCTGGGAGTATCAACACCTTATCTAGTAATGCGCTACCCCTTTTTGACTTTTATGATACTGTATAGGGACCAAAGTCAAGTAGTTAATGTTGAATTAAGCCATGTCCATCTTCTATTTTTCTCAATGCTATTAAACTAGGTTTCACATGGAGCCACTTGAATTGCATTTCTCTTTTGTATGAAACAAGTATTGAGACGGAGTGTAGGGAGTCACCTCTGCCTCTCCTGGTCCTGTGTTTCTTTAGGAGGCAAGGAAAAAAAGCAAACAGAGGGAAGGAGGAGGAAAGTGCTAAATGGGTGTTAGTTCAACCAATACATTGATTATGAAGCTATCACTTCACATGCTAACCATAAACCCCACTACTATGAGCATTGCAGCAGCTCTGAAATCTTTGCTCCATTTCCTGTGTCTGCTGTAGCTCATTGATTGGCAAATGGGGCAGGAGAGGGTTTTAATTAAAAACATATGTGATGCCTTTGCTTTAAATTAGTGCCAAATGGCTGGGCTCAAGGTGGTGTGTAAATTTCTTAAGCACATCTAACTCTCTTCCTCAAGCTAAACTAAGGGCAGAAAAACATTACTCTCAATAAATATTGTATGCACCTTTTTACAAATGACAGCTGATAATGAAGTTAGAAATTCTCAACAAAGGCTTTTCTTCATTGTCTGACAAAGTGAGAATTTCTAATATGCAGGACATGAGTGTGTGCTAGTGATACTTCTGTTTAGAAGATTACTAAGTGTATGAATGTATTTTGATCTTTCCTTCTCCCCTTATGACAATGATGAAACAGCAATTTCAGCTCTACAAATTTGTATTAAATTGGATGTGAATCTAAGCTCAAATTTTAAACCCACTGCTACAAATTTATCTCCCAACCTTTCAAAGTAAATTCAGCTTGATTTGACCTTTTTTCCCTTCTAATTTTTTTCACGCTGAACAAAAGAATACAGTTTTCATTTTCTGCAAGTTGCAAGCGGTGTCAAGTGCAAGAGCAGAAATAATTTGGCCTATGTAGAATGTATAGCTCAAATGGGAATAAATTATTCTAGTTATTAGACCGTATTACTATCTTAACAGTGCCTCTAGTTCTGTATAGTCCTTAAAAAAAAACCAAAAAACCAAAACCAAAACAAAACCAACAACAAAACAAACAAAACCCCCCAAAACCCCAAAACAACCACCAAAAAATCACCCACATTATGGAGTTTTGACTAGAGAAGTTTTCCAAGGCTAGGGAAAAAAAAAACCACCAAATTGTTGAGCACAATGTATATAAGAGTGTTTAATATTTTCAAAACATGCAAAATTTGAAGTTGGAAAATAGGATTTTTACAGTTTAAAAAAGCCTCTGCCATTATAATTTGAAAATACCAATTTAAATTGCTTTCTGAAATAATTAGCAGAAAGTAACCATCCATTTTAATCTCCCTGCTAACACTTGTGCTGTTGGTTGTAACAAGTCATGTAATGTTGAATAGTTTTCTTTATGTATATATCATATAACTGATGATCTGAAATTGAAATTGCCATTTCAATGAAGAATTTGTATTTTGAAAATCTTTAAAGATTTTTTTTCATAAAAATTGTATTTCCATAAGTTTTTTTCAGTATTTAGTTAATCTGGAAACAAGCTTTTTCCCCCCTTTTTGTAAATAAATTCTTCCCAGTATTATTAAGTGTATTAAGTAATCTTTCTGTGTCATCTCCTTTTCTTCAAATCCAGCATCCTTGAGGCTTTGATTCTTCCCCTACAGCTTCATCCTGAAAGAAAAATGAGAACTAGGATGTTTTTAAACACTTATTGATATTCTTCATTTTTGCACTCAGGTTCAGAGATCTTTTTCTATACCTGCTAGGCTCTTGGTGTTGGTTGTGCTACTGCAGAATGACAGCAGCATAGGTAAAAGAGCAGTTGAACATCCTACCCAGGAGAGCGGATCAAGGGTTCAGGTTATTCTATGATTACCTGAGAAAAGAAGGGAGTTGAGATTGTCAAGGAACAGTCAAAATGTAAGGAAATAGAGGAAATGTAGGAATCATTCAGTGGACGTGTTTCATTTTTTTTTCATATGGCATGGTATTTACATCAGGGGAAAAAAAACATCAGTCAACATGCTTTAAGTATTACCTGTGTTATCAGTTCTTTGGTATCGATAGGGGAAATTTGAAAACGAGAATAAAAACATATTTTAAGTATTTTTATAGCAAATAAACTTGTCTGTCACTTTTTTCCTCTCTCTCTGAAAGTTGAGAATAAAATTATTTTTTCGTATATTTCATAGAACAAAATTATAATTTTAAACTACGGAGTTCGTGATTTTGGCATCTGAAGGCAAACACATCTGTGCTTTTGGTAGATTTAGCTAGGCAATAAGCTTGTCTCAGGCTTCCAAAAGACTAACGTAAGAGAGCCTGAGCCTGTAAGCCCTTGCTTGTGTGGCAAACGTCCGAAGTCCAGAGCTAAAGGAACTACTGCTGTAATGTGTACAGAAACAAGGATTTTTGTTTTGGTGGTGTTTGTTGTTTTTTTTTCTTAACTAGATCTTCAGCAAATATTTTTCAAAGATTTATGTAAAACAAATCAGCATGTTACAGGAGAACAGCGCTGAAGAAATAACATTCTTGCTGGTTAAGTCAAAGGAATAAGACTGGATTGAGGAAAAGTCTAACTGTTAATGCCTTTATGCAAAAGGAATAGAACAAAACAAAAAAAAATCTATGAATGTTACTTAGGGTCAAAATGCTTCATAGTGTTCAAAAATGGTCTTTTAACTTTTTGCCTACTTTTAAATAATTTTCTTTTTTAAAAGTTAGGACTGTTTTCAATGACAAAATGTTGGTTTGAAACAAAAATCAAGGTTTTAATAATAAACTTCTTAAATGCAGCATTTTGTCACTTCCAGATGAAGCATCTCCCTTAGAAAAATATCTGAATAAATTGCTTTTGACATTTCTAAAATGTTCTCCTCTCTACCATTTTCTCTAACAGCATTAACAAAGCATATACCTAAAAAAAACTGTGCCCTTTTCCTCTGAAGGCCTGTGACAACAGCTTCAGAAGTCAAAATAGCATTGTAGACAAAGGAAAAAGAACATTTGGGAAATCAATCACAACACCAGAGAGTTTTATGCTCTTATTTCCTCCTTTAGGCTTATCCATCGCTCAGTATGGTCCAGCGTGGGGGTTCATTTCTGGTTAGGGAGAGTCAGCAAGTTACAGTTGTCCCAGGGTCTCTCTGGCTGTAGGCTTCAATGGTTACAGGGACTAATTTCACTATTCACTCGCAGTTTTACAAAGGCAGCATTTTAAAGGTATAGTAGAGGATTCTTTTTCAACCCAAATTTTCTTCTGCGTGAATGCGTCATACCAGAATAGCTGAGGTGGAGGAAAGAACGGAAATTCTCTGCATCAGAAACATCTGTCTCCAAGAAGCCTTATTACTATCATCATTTTCTCTTCATTGTTCGCTCCTTTGTGTATCGCTTTAAGTTCTGACATTAATGCAGATCAGCATCAAAAAGTTTCCTTTTGTGTATTAAAAACAGGTACTGAAGTTTTACAGAATCTCCTCATTCTTTATGTAATAGACTGTATCTTTTCTGTATAGGTATCTCGTTACAGAATACATGCTATAGAGATTCCAGTTGACAGTATAGATTAGGTTGGTTTTCAGCTTTTGCATTATATAATATATGCATTAGTATAATGCAAGTCTTTTGCATTATGCTAATTTCTAACAATGTTGTTGTATTTTGATTCTGCCTATCTAATCAGGGAAGAAGGTTTTTGGTAAAAATAACTGTTAAGAAGACTCAGATCTATACATAGAATTTACCAAAATCTATGAAGTAAAGGTGATTGGAAAATTTTGACGGACGTTTTCTTTTGGGGAATGCAAATGTTGTCAAAACTAGAACATTTCATGAACATGTTTTCTCTTGGAAATATCCACTTCAAAATGAAAAAAATATTTTAAAAGACATTAATCATATTCGGCTGTTTTATTTCAGCAGTTCAGAGGACTGATGGATTTTTTTACTTAGGAATATCTTCAGAGTTAACTTTTCTCAACATCTCTTGAAATGAGACTACAATTAGTAGGGTTCAAATGAGTTATTTCTACCAGTGCATACCATTTACTAGAGTGCTGGTTTACAGTAAATTTTGAATTTATTCTAGAATGAAAGACCGTTGACATACAATACAATTGTCCCAGTCGATTAAAGTGTTAACATCTTGAAAGGGACTGACTTTATTTATGAGCTCCGTTGTTAGAAGGATGTAGACTGATTTAAAGAGGCTAATCTTGCAAATGTCCTAGGTCAAAAAATTACATGATTTAGGTTTTAGTCATTGGATGTAGTTCGCCATCATTCCCACTGTGCAGCTCCCTGCTATCCCCCCCAAGGAAAAAATCCCTTTGCTAAAACTGCGGATATGCACTTTCACATCCAGAAAAATAGTTTTGGCCACAGCACCATCATTAACTCCTAACTTAAAATACTGCTGAAGTTGATGAAATCTTGGCAGCTATATTTCACTAATGCAGTCACCAAACTTTACTGAAAGAGTAGTGCTTTAGCTGCGATTAAAAGCTTGAGTGTTCTTACTTATTATTTCCAGACTGTTTGTAAGACATTACTTCTCAAATACACTAGTGGTTTTTTACTGCAGCAGCCATATTTTATGTTAACCCCAGGTGATGTAGGGATTTTTTTTGTGCTAAGCACTGTATCAGCACAGTGTGAAAAATCTGACTCTGCTGAAGTCCATGTAAGATATTTTCCATGTAATTCAATGGAGTTAAGACTGTATCAATACTGAGAGACAGTGATTCAAAACACTTTCAATCTAAATAGACAGGGGTTGGAGAAGAAAAGGATTAAGCGATTTGCACAGAATTGCATAGCATGCTAGTGACAGCTAGGTTTTGTGACCTAGTTCTTCCAGTTTTCAAGCCGGAGCCCCTCATGACTAGACCATAATGCCTTCCACGATTAGTAAAATGGTCAGAAGTGTAAGAACAGTGAATTGTTAGGACAACTGCACTTTGATTGATGTCGTAGTTCTGCTCTATTAGGGTTCACAATCATCTATTGTAACAAGCAAACAGATCTGTAATTCTTCAGAACTCATAACTCCATCAGAAAGGATGCAGAAAATGCTGTCGCTGAAAGGGACAATAGATTGCAGTGGCATAAGAGAGACTTTTTTCTGATGAGAACATACAAGGACCAACTTTTTGTTGTCAGTTGAAGTATACAGAGAAAACAAACAAAAAAAAGATCATGGATAATGCACAATGAGTCCACTTATTTTGTACAAGGGTGTATTGCATAATATTTCAACCTGAAAAAACCTTTGGGAATAATTTTTATGCAACTTTTCAGTTCCATTTTGTGCCTTGTTAATTGCAGTAAGTCAAAATAGACAAATGCAAACCCTTTCACAATTCTTAATTTTATCACCATACATAATATACCGTATTATATTGATAAAATTTGTTATTCCATTCTGAATATAGTTCTACTGCAGCTGCTGGAGTTTTTGGGTGTGTGTGGGGGTGAAGCTAGAGACTGCTGTTGCTACGTCCCTAAGTTGAACAGCTCCAACTTTCAACAGCTGTTCATTTAAGCATGGTTCATGACCAAATTTCAGTTATGGCCTCTTTGTAGTTACTAGTATGTCATTAGAATACAACCTTTATAAGCAACTGAAAGACTGAAAGTCTGTTTTCACTTGTGACCTCTCTCCAATTTTATACAAAACTTCACATCATATTATAGAGCATCTTATCACTAGGGTATCTAAATACCTATGTGAATGTAGTTTTTGTTATTTATTCCTCAGCATGACAGTTATTTATATTACAGTGATAGAAGAGAAAACTTGATTCCCTGACAGGAGAGGGCATTTTGACTGATGGATTTTTGTGGCATAAGTCAATCAGTCAGTTTTGTTTTTTTTTCTTGCAAGAGAGAAACGAATTTCTTAGGAAGAAATGCACTATATGAAAAGGTGATATGGAATACCAATTTAAAATTAATTTAATTTATAATTGAACCAAAATATGCACATTATAGCAAAGCAGAAATTTTTTTTTCAGACTTGTTTTGTTTTTTTTTTTTTTTTGCTCTGAATGCTTTTGAGCTAGAACAAATTAAAAGTGGCAGTTATAATTATCTAGAAAACCAGAAGCATCTTTGAATTAAAATTTGCATTTTCTTCCTGGGTTTTGATATGTTTTTAATGGTTTTCTGAACTAGCTTTTGATGACAGTATCCTTTTTTTCTACTATTGTAAGTCAAATGTCATTTACTAAAATTTTTGAATGACTACAAAAAACATTTTTAATGATAGAAAAGAAGAAAAATAATCCATAAATATTATTTGTCTTTTTCATGACAGGTGTGGACAGTTAGCATAAAAGTTTGGTATAGTTGATGGCTGGAAACAGAATTATCACCCAGATGGACAAATGCCAAATTTTCTAAGTCCGGTATTAAGAAACACTGAAAACAACAAACTCCATTTAGTTAAGACTTATTACAGCAGATACATAAATAAATTTGAGGGATGTTCCAAGTGAAATTGGTTCAAAAAAAAAAAAAATGTAGATAACAAAAATATTGGTGAAGGTTAGACTTTGTTTAAGAGGAATGTGTTACATGAACAGGAAGCTTAATAGCTGTGAAAAGTAGAAAAAGTTGAAAAGAAAATATAGTGTAATGTTTGAGAAAAACAATAAAAATTGGGAAAATAAATACCAATCGGTACACTGGTAAGGTGTTGTGGTTTAACCCCAGCTGGCAACTAAGGCCCACGCAGCCACTCGCTCACTCCCCCACAGTGGGATGGGGGAGAGAATCAGAAGAGTAGAAGTGAGGAAACTCGTGGGTAGAGATAAAGACAGTTAAATAATAAAGCAAAAGCCGTGTGTGCAAGCAAAGCAAAACAAGGAATCCATTCACTACTTCCCATCGGCAGGCAGGTGTTCAGCCATCTCCAAGAAAGCAGGGCTCCATCACGTGTAACAGTTACTTGGGAAGACAAATGCCATCACTCTGAACGTCCCCCCCTTCCGTCTTCTTCCCCCAGCTTTATATGCTGAGTATGATGTCATATGGTATGGAATGTCCCTTTGGTCAGTTGGGATCAGCTGTCCTGGCTGTGTCTCCTCCCAACTTCTTGTGCCCCCCCAGCCTCCTCGCTGGTGGGGTGGGGTGAGAGGCAGAAAAGGCCTTGACTCTGTGTAAGCACTGCTCAGCAGTAACGAAAACATCCCTGTGTTATCAACACTGTTTCCAGCTCAAATCCAAAGCACAGCCCCATACCAGCTACTATGAAGAAAATTAAGTCCCAGCCAAAACCAGCACATAAGGTTAAAAAGCCAAGGGAAAACCTCAGCTAGGAGAGAGTCATCTTTGGTAACATTATTCCTATAGCTGATTATAACTAATAGCAGCATATTTATGTATTACTTATGTAATTGTCGTAGTATATATTGCAGGAATTCTCTGTTGCTGCTTGAAATGGAATTAGTGGTTCTACAATACCAAAGAATGTCATCTTTTCTGTAATTCTCTGTTCGCTATTTTTTTCAGAAAATTTTATAAATTGGATTAATTTCTCAATTAAGAAATCTGAGAGCCTTTAATAAAGGTCTCATATTTTAGGTTTGTACTCTAAGTAATAAGGTTCAGTGGTTATCTAAGTAGTAATATTATTTAAAAAATAATGCGGTGTAGTCAGACCTCATTTTTACCAGGTTTTGGGAGAAAAAAATGGAGATGTCTTCCTATTTGCTGCATTCTATCTGCTAAACCACTGTCTAAACTTGAAATTACTAAATTGTGTTTGCTGACACTGAACTAGGTAATCTGAACTGTGAATGATCAACATATTTCAGGATTGGGCTTCCATTCCTTAACAACTTTTAGATTATTCCTTTCCTTTCTCTAAATATTTAGAAATGTTTGCACAGAAATCTACCGTATAAAACACTTCCAAGAGTCTTCTATATTCTGGTTGAGCAAAAGCTCCTGATTTCCAGTCATCTAAATTAATTACATTTTTTCCTTAAATGCTGTCGTTTTCATTTACCTTCTTAGACTTAGGTGAACCATTATTTCTGAGACAGCTTTAGGATAACCATAAATATCATTTTAGAAGACTAGATTTTGGGTGGTGTGTTCATATAGAGAGCTTTTCATAGTCAGATCCACACAACCTTTTAGGTACTATCTCAGTTTCAGATACCTGCTCTTCATAACAGAAGTCACTGGGTAGTGTTGGTGTTCTGGGCTCCTTTCCAGCAGGTGAAAAGACTGGATGCTTCGAAGTAGAATTCAAAAAAAGTTTAACTGGGAGCTATGAAATTAGGGAAAAAAAAAACCTGATGATAGTTTGCATGTCTCAAATGACACGCTTTCTTGAGTTTAACTACTTTAAGTGGTACTGTTGTCTCATTTTTTTTGTTCAAGTTTCTCTGTTCTGAATCATCCCCTGATAAATCTCCAAGTCTTTTGCTTTAATAAAAAGAGTAGGGATCATACTTTTTTTTTTTATTTACTAAAAGGTAAGGGAAAAATGAAAAATGGTCGTTGCCTTAGGTTGCCTAGTAGGTTATTGGTTGGAATACCTTCTTGGGGTACATGCACAGAATCTTGTTAGAAGAAGAAATTAAATCCAGGTCCTTGCACTCTGGGAGAACAAATAATAGCAGAGCCTATGTATTAGAAGGCTGGGTTATCTCTCTGCCTTCCCAGGCTTTTTTTGAACTGTTGCATTGAAGTAGTCGTCAAGACACTTGAACTTCAATGTTAAAGACAGTTACCAAAATGCTTTTAGAACCCTAATCATCAGATGAATTTTACTAGGATGTTTTTGAAGATAGGACTTCTATTATCTTTGCATTAAAAATACATATTTAATTATTTTATCATTAGGTGAACAACTAGCATTCCCACAAGGATTTCTTCAGCAGAGCAGGTCAGGATTTGTAACGTTAGCTGGTTTTAGCTGTATGATCTCTGTTGAAATACGTTTTGCAGGTGTACTTCCATGCAAGATAATGATCCTCACGTCTTGTTGAGTGCTAAAAGATTGATGAAGATGCTAATCTCAAGCATCAAAACCTGGATTTGAAGTTGAGTCTCTTGCTGCCACCTGCTGGTATAAATTCTTTCATAGGTACAGGCTGCAGTGAAGGTTTCTATTAATAGATGAGTTTAGGTGGCTGTGTCTTCAAGATCTCATGTTTTCACCAGTGACATAGGTCACAGTTGAAGGGGGAATAAGGTCGTGAATCATAGTAAATTATTACCAAAATTATACTTACGTTAAACCAACAATCTTTCTTACCTCATAGAGAGAAAAGGGTTATTTTTGAGCTGCACCCAAAAACAGACATATGTAATAAAATTATGCTAGATATTATTATTGACTGGGGTTTTCCAATGCCTTTATATATCTCTTATATATCTTGCATGTAAGCATAGATCGTAAAAGAAACTTTATTTCAACAGTTTGTCGTGTTTAATTCATAAGCATCATTACAACAATCCTGCCCTGTGCTTCAACCCATTCAAATAGCCAGTTTGTTCTTCAGTGGTTTTAGGGGGTATTTTTTGTTGTGTTTTTTTTTATCTTTCCGGATACAAATAAAACGTTATGGATGAAATCTGGATCCCACTGAAGTTATTGGCAAATTACCATTGACTTGAGTGGGGTGGTGGTTGTTGCTTTGCCTGCAGCTTTTGCATAGGCAGAAATTATCTTCTAATTGATATTTGCTTTTCACTGAGGCACCTAGGTACCACTTGTTTTAATTCTTGCTTTTTGATGAAACAAGAAAATGGAAAGTTCATGGGCAACAGATATCCTATGAGATAATCTATGCCCTTGATATCAAGTGGCGAATGAATGAGTTGGCTTGCCCAGGTTAGGCTGCAGGTGCTCCAAGCTCTCTGCTGGGAAAAAGCAGATGCGGCAGTGAGCATCATATCCAGTTTCTTCCTAGAGAACAGATGGTGTATCACCTTGCCTTGTTTACCCTCTCCATCACTTTCTGAATCACCGTGTCACAGTTTCTGGATCTAGTTTAGTTGTACAGAGAATCCTGTATCCCCTCAAAAGGTACAACACATATTTTGAAGTAAGGAAGACGGCAGGATGGATCGGTGGCTGATGTAACTTGAGAAACTGTCACTGAAACCTGCGTTAATTTACACCAGCAGAAAATACTGCCTAGCGTTGGGACAGACTTTGAAGCAGGCTTTGATTTCCTGCTAGTATTAGGGCTAACTTTTTCAGAGGCAAGCAATGGGATGAAAGTTTTCATTATTCTTGCTTGTGTAAGGCTAGAGGATCAGGATGGAGGGATTTCTGAAGGCATCAGTTCTTACTAGTAGGGCTTTAAATATGAACTTAAACCAACATCTATGCAGCAAACTTTTTTGGGGAAAAAAAATTTAGTATAAATTTGAGATGTAAATCTGTCATCCTACCTTACTATTTTATAGCCTACTAATTGCTAATTTGTCAGTGGTTGGCTTCAAGCTTAGAAACGTAAATGTATGTTTTGGTGGTCAGGTGGTTTAGTAACAGATTCTGAATTTTTCATTACAAAGTGAAAATGAAATGTAACAATATTATCATGAAGGATAAATCCAATGCTGGGTCAGAGATTGGTCTTTTGTTTTTTGTTTTTGTTTTGTTTTGTTTTTTTAAAGACTGAAAATATAGTAAGTGTGCATTACTGCTTTCTAGTGGAAGCTGACATTGGCTAGGAGGAAGGGTTATCATTTTGGGCTTGGCAGGGCACAGGATGCTGTGCTGTGGTTTCTGATCAATGTTGAGTATGAGCTGAGCAATCAGCACCTGTGCAGAGCACAGTTAGAACAAGCTTGTGTCTGCTCACAGAAGGCAGTGTAGACGGTTTTACAGGGTATATAAAATGAGTAAGTTAGCATCTTTTCCTTCTATCTTAATCTCTTAGATGGGGAAAGGGAGGATTGTGAAGAGATGAAGACGCTGCGCTTTGGTTTTAGCATGCTCTGTGAGAAGGACAAGGTGGATTAATGTATTGTCCTAGTATTATATAAATTTTACTACTTCAGAGCAGAAAAGGAAATCATCTGTCTGTACGCTACCTTACGCATTCAGCTTTCTCCAGGAGTTGGAACATTCGTGATTTTTTCTGATCTGAAAAAAACCAGCCATCTGTTTAAAAGAGACATTGTCACACACAACTGCCCAACACAATCAAGCAGCATCTGTGCATTGTTCTGTAGCAAATCATTATCATTAAAGAAATTTCTTAATTCTTTGAAGTAAAGGCCATACCAAAATACTTATAAATTAAGTTTCTGTAATTTTAAGTTCGAATACACTAGGGAAAACCTTTGTATTTCAGGCCAGCATCTGCTTTAATTCAGGGCTAACACCTGCTGGTCTACTACTGATGTGATTAAATTAAGTAGCTTATAAAATATCTTAAGGCTGTCTAATTAAGCCACTTCTATGTTCAGAGAAAAGCAGCTTTTTTTTTTTTTTTCCAACAGCTGTGCCTCCTTTTTAAACTTTTGGGTTGTCCCAGCAATGAGAATGAGCTGCAGCATCTTGCTGAGTGTACAGAAAAAGTTGTTGTCATGGCGTGTAAATGTTTACCTTCCCCAGCCTCTGCATGGGGCTGCGTGGTTGAATATTGTCATTTCTGACATAGAGGAGGCATGCCAAAGACATGCTTTGCTTGGCGTTCCTGAGATGTTCAACAATGAAACATCAAATTTCATAAAGTACGTTTCTGGCATGGAAGCAAACGGTTCCTGTGTTCTTCCTCAGTATTTTGCAACAACAAGAAGGACAGGGGAGATAATCCCAAATCTTTGGATCCTGCTTCCCAAAATTAAGCTTCTGGTGTTTTGCAGAGGAATGCGTTTTCCTCAAAGGTAGTCAGAAGGTCTCTATATACTCTTTTAAACTGTAGAGCACTTTCCGTTTCGTAGCAGCGTGATTTGAATTTCTTTGGAATGATCACATCTGCCTGAAGAACTAAATGTTCTGATGTCATGTCTCGTTTTTTCTTTGCCATTGCTGTTACGTGACAAATACGGAAAATAAGATTTATCTTGTTTCTGCATCATGATTCCAGAATTAATCATTAGATTTCAACTATGTTTATATGACTGTAATGAAATAGGATTTTTTCTTGCATTGTCTTGATGATTAATGCTTATTGTTGAAAAAACGTGTAACTTAGTGTTAAAAGTGCAAATAGTTTCCAAACTGCAATTATAATGAATAGTTTGACCGTTAATATTTTCCAAATTGAATTATGCTGTATATGATGTCACTGGTAGTTGCTGCAACTAATATCTGCCCATATGTGTCTGTATGTTATTTTAACCTACTCGTTGTGTCTAAAGACATAATTGATGTCACAAAACAAGGTTTATTATGCTTTAGTAACTATTATTAATTATTGGGGATATTATTTGCATTATAATAACATCCAGCTGTCTGTACTGAAAACTGGAACCAATTATAAAAGACAGTCTATGCACAGGGAGAAAGTAGTACTACTCCTTGCTCTTCTTTAGTGGTGCAATTATTAAAACTATCCCTTATAACTATTTTATAAAGTATGGTATAGACGTTGGAGAGAAGCTTTGTCAGCTCCGTGGTTTTTAAACCACACTTGACCAGACACTCCTGTTAATGATCTGCCCAGGTGTCTTGCCAATGGACTTTAACTGACAGCAGTAAATGCTCCTGGCTGGATGTATGATCAACAGCACTGAAACTAATTGCAACGGTTTTCTTCTGTCCAGCCTTGTGGTCACTTGACAGTTCCAACACTGTGTTTGCAGCTGTTCAGGAAATAACCTCTAAGTCTGGGAGGGACCAAGCAGTTCAGACTTCAGTTCAGGTTTTGCAGCTCCCTTCATGGTAATGAATACTGCGGCTTCTTTCCTAAAATAATTTTGGTCAGTCTTTTGAATATACCTTAAAAGCTTATTATGCAATGCAAGAAAATACAAACAAAACCACAGCAGATAAGTAAATTCCTTTGATTCACTTTATCTCTATTTTTATTATTGCTGCTAATTATGGAGCACTTCAGGCAGGAAATTTCATGTATTTTAACTTAATGACATATTTCAACCAGGTAGGCATACTCTATTGAAAATGTTCTGCTCACTAAATGAAATTTGTTCGTTAAAAGAAATACACAGTTTGTTACAATTGGTAGCATTTCATGCCTAGAAATTTAAGCAATTTTGGAATGATGACAGTAATGGTATTAGCTTATAAAATGTCTGGTTTGTAGAAGAGTTTAAGGTATTTTTAGAAAGTAAAGACTCCAACTTAAATCTCACATTGAAAAATACACTAGGAATAAGTTAAAGCTTTGTGGATTTTAATTTTTTTAATTTATTTTACGAATATATTCTTGCAAACAGAGCTGCGTCATACAGCTGTGCATCCCACAGGAACAATTCATGAATTCATGTCTCTAGGCCCATTTTTCTGTTCTCCTTTAAGATGAGAAGCAATGAATAGCCTTACGCCCCCATATAATTAGTTTTGTATTTTTAAACAGAAACGATTACGCTATTTTTCATTGACATTTCTGTTAACGAAAACAGTTGGGAAAATAAACATCTGCTTTACCTAGTACAGCTCAAAGTTCTGGAAAGGGGTTGTGAGCGAATACAAACGAATAAAGGCCTTGTCACGGTGATGCATTAATATGTTTGGAAGAAAAAAAAAGCTAGAAATTTGCTTAAATACTTCAATGAGCATATTCAGAAAGGTGGTATTTACACAAGAAATTCCATTTTCCAAAACGAGCCCCACTGATTTCATGAATCTATTTTGGGTGAATAAGGTTTGTCTGATCAACTCTTAAGGGAAACTTTCACCAATGGATGGGGGGGGGGGGGGGGGGAAGTGCAATTTAAAAGAAGAACTGAATATTTTAGAGACATTCTCTTTCTAACTGTGTGCCTTTCCTTTTGTAGTCTATTGCTTTGAAAGATAAGGGCTCATGACTTTTACCCTTCCTAAAATATCTCAGGGCAGCAAACCAGCATAAAATATATCTTCCTACATATGTGTCTCTAAGGCCATTTTAATACAGTTGCTAAAGGAGTAATAAATTATTTAGTTATCTGACGCTAATTAGTGCTGCTTACAGAACCCTGTGAATTAGCAGTCTGTTGAATGGAATGGTTTATTTACAGATAGCGTGATGTATTTTTCTTATGATGTTTCCAAATTTTGTTTGCCTTTCACAGTATAACTGAAATATCAATGAAACAAAGTGAAAGATGGCATTGTCTGGAAGACAATTGTCTAAGATCCGTGTTTTTTTCAGAACTAGATATAACTTAGCTTTGAACTACAGGTTACTAAACTGCAAATTTAATGAATAATCAAGAGGAATTATTATTTCATGCTTAATGTCCCTGCTAGGAATGCATTTACAGTTCAATATTTTGTTTGAATGACAATGCATGTCAAGAGAAAACAATTACTTAATTGCTATATTGAGGCATTGCTCACTCAGGTTTTAAAGCGGGGGGGAGGGAATCACCCAGAAGGTAGGTATAAGTAGAAACTTGCATCTGGTTCTCTCATTTTTAATCTAGGTTCCTAAAGTGTAATTTCTGGCCTCCAAAGTGTTTGTATACAGACTTCAAAGGGATTTTTTAACAGTCAGCATCCTTATGGAAGATAAAGATATTGCAGATGAATTTGTTAGGCAGCCCACAGGCTGACATCCCACCCAGCAGTTGGTCCTCTATGAACAAAAGTTACAGAAGCCTCCTTTTCTACATGAACTGCAAATGATAAAAAGAAAGATAGTAGGGTAAAAATATCCCTATTGTAGGCCTTTGCTGAAATGAGTGAGGACAAATTTGTAGATAACATAATTCCTCAATTTTGCTGTAGTTCTAGGAAGAAAACCTGACCTATGGCAGCCCTATAAGACGAAGTCCTTGCCTTCTGTTTGCATAAACTCAAGAAGCTGTATTTAGAGTCATATTAGTATTTATAAGGTCTGAATGGTAAGGAAGGGATTAACATGAAGGGCTAATCCAGTCAATAACTAAGGAACAACTGGAAAGGAACGTGCCTAGCTTAGAGCCTGAAAGCTCTAGTAGACATGAGGGGAAAAAAGGACTGCCCAGCAGATGATGATAAAGAACATCCAAGGCCTGGCTGAAATGGGGGAATCAATGACTTGGCAGGACCTATGCATTTCAGCAGACCATGACTTTGATCTGTGGGTGTACTCTTAAGAAGTGATGAGAGCCTGAGTATGTGGGTTATTCTTCAAATAGATGACCTATTCATGGTTAGGAAAATAGAGCTGAGGCTGGCTGAGAAGGCAAAATATGATTCTAATAGATGCTCACACTGCAATGGGAGCCAGGGGATCAATTTCTGCCTCAGTTGTATGTCTCCCATAACCCTGGGTAAATCACTTAATGGAATTTATGATGTGCTGATCCAGCCGTGAAGCAGATGTTTTACTTCCCCACTTCACAGAACGTTATAAAGATGGAAATATCTGATCAGTTAAGGATGGTATGGTGATAAGGGCTACATAAATTCTGGAGATAAAGATGTGTAGGGCGGGACTCTGGCTTTGCTGAATCCAAAATAGTAGAACCTGAGAAGCTACCATGGTGATTTCATTTGATGGTCATGAACTGCATACATCTGCAGACTATTTGAAAAGGAAATATTGAATGAATGGAAATTAGGAAATAAGCTATTTTGTGTTCTAAAATACCATTAATCTTCAGAAAGATCTTCATTAAAAGTACTGATTTCTCAAAACGAGGGCATGTGGTGCTTGAATGCACTGCACAGTCAATGCCTAAGGGATGAAGCTGTTCTAGGTTTTCTAAACCACCATTCACAAAATAGGAGCCAGATCTGATAATGAAATGAAAAAAAATCAATAATCTCACAGTCCTGAAAGACAGATTCTCGGAGTATGTGATATATTTGCTATTGCAACACAACATATGGCTATACCTGGCACCATTTCCTCAAAGACATCCCATATGCTTGCAGTCTGTAAGTTGTTTGCAAAAAGCTTTACTGATTCATCCCAAATATATAATCAGATGGGAAAAATAATAAAGAAGTGATCTAAGTTTATTACAGGCTATTTTTTTTATTTCTGTGTACTAAATTTCATAAAATCAAAGTAACGTTTTTCTAACAGTTGAGAAAGCAATCATGCTAAGTACCTGGAGGTCACAGCCAGGCAAATCACAAAATTAGTTACCTGTCAATTTGTTGGAAAAAACATTAAGCAGATACAGACATTTTTCACATGTTGAAAGGTATTTCTCAGACATTTTTTACAGGTTTTTTTTTAATCTCCCCAACGGATGTTCCTTGATGTTTTCCCTTCCTTAGGAAGAGGGATAATAGGAGGAATGGGTTCCTATTTTAACAGTCACTGCTAGAATCTGATCATAGTAACCTAGACTTTCTCCCATAATATGGGAGAAGATATATCTGTGATAAGTTGAAAGGAGGGAAACAGTTCTGCCTACGCTCTGGAAAATAATAAAAAAAATGGTTAGAAATCTACTGGGCTTTTAGAACCCGCACAAGTCCAGAGGTAAGATCCTGACACAAATGCTCTTGTCTTTTCACAGGCACACCAAATTATTTTAGTCTCTTGAGATTCCGGTGGAATAGAAGTCAGGATCCATGGTGAAACTTTGCAAGGGAATGCTCTCAGAAACTCTGTCTTGGGGGGATGGCAGTGAATAGATCAGCTGCAGACAATCTGTAGGTTTTTACTGTATCAACCTGAACATACCATGCACTAAGGAGATACACTATGGGGATAATTATGAAAAAGAGGATTTGGAAATCCTGGCTCAGTCTTGAGTATTTTCTTGGGGGGGGGTGGGGGGAGGAGGGCGGGATTATTTTGAAAAAAAAATCATATTATTATTACATGGAAAATGACACCTTAACTCTTTAGTTAGCTTATTCATTACCAGCAAGATATGTCCTCTTCCTGTTGATGACAACCATAGCTTTAAAAAAAAAGATTATTTATAAAGAAAACTCTCTTCTAAAACTTTCCTTCATTACTAGTAATTTGTGATCCAGCGATCAGAAAGCCTTTTCCAGTACAAGATCAGACTCGGATAGGATTTGAAATGTTGCTAAAGTGGTGCTTCCTGCAAGCAGGGAGCCTTTGGCCACTGTGAGTGAGGTTTTGGTTGCCACAAGGTCCTCTGGAAGGTTCTGGCACTCAGTCCGGTTTCAATACCACCACAGAGTTTGGCTCCCACTTACCATAGCTCATATGTTGCTGTAGCTTAGATATAGATATTAATTCAATTGCATGAGCACCTTGGGGGAGCCCATTAGAGGTTTTTTCTCCTCTGCTGTCAGAATGAGAAAGCTGTGTTGCTGGGAACATAGCGATTTTCAGGTTGCATATATGTGGACAGTTAAATGATGGCAAAGACACCGTAGTAAATGTGCATCTATGTAATACTGAACATTGCAAGGGTAGGCAGAAAAGGTTTTAATTGTGTTGCAAACCAAAAAAACCGAAGGAGTCAGGGTTTTTCTTTCGCTTACATTAGCCAAGTGATGCACAGACCGAATCCATGCTAACACGGGGTATTTAAAATGTTCCTTCAAAAGTGAACATATTGAAAGCCTAACAGTGTAAAGTTTCTAACAAAACCTTAATGGTAGCAAAATCATGAGCCCACAGGAAAGAAATATTTGAACTTCTTAACGCGGGGACAGGAATGTGCATTGCTGGTCTGGCATTAACTCTTCTCTGAAGCTTAGGAAACCTGGGCTTTGATAGAGTTCGCAACAACTTAAAGCATAGTCTGAAATGTCTTTGACTCCATCCAGGAGATAATAGTGTTTCTGCTGTCCTTTCTGTTTGGAAGATTTCTGTTTAGAGATTGCATATTCTTTTGATTAGGGAACCACTTTACTGGGCATCCCAAAGATGTTTTGGGATTCATACATAACCCAGGTGTGACTGGGTCAAAACTGAAAGGAATTAAAACAATGCATTAGAAAATGAAATATGTATTTTGGTAGAAGGATGAAAGAAGTGAGACATGACCAGAAAAGGTTATAAAGCTATTCATTGTCATCCCCAACATCAGCTAAAATGGGAAAATAAAGATGGATGGTGTTTCCTTTAACCCAAATTTTGTTGAACCATAAACAGGTTTTCGTTAAATTGTAAGCAAGGGAGCACAAGCAAGTAAGTTTAGTTTATCTTTCTGCATGCTTGAAATGTCATGGGAAAACCCAATATCCAAAAGAATTAGACATGTGAGCCTCAGCTGATGGTATCAGTGGAGGATGCGTATTCACAGCAGTTTTGGTCCTGAAGTTTCTAAAGTTGACCTCTGAACACCCAGAGATAGAGCAAAACGTGAAGATGATCTGCTCAGAACCACTCGGAATACGTTCTGCTTCAGCCTGTGAATGCACAGCAGCTGCAACTCTTGCACAGCGCTTTGGCGTATTTTTAATTTAACTGAGCTAACGTGCATATTAATGTTCATTCTTGCCTTACAAATCCAATGGCTACCTCTGTCTTAGAAGTGTGCTTTGGGCCCAATGGAGTGATAATTTTCTTACCAGACCTTAGAAAAAGAAAAATAAAATCCTTTTCTAGTCTTTTCTATCCATTCTGTCACCTCTGGACATTTGGACACTTACGTACTCAATTTTCTGTTTGATCAGCCAGTCTCACTTTCTCTAATCTTGATTGTTCTTTAACTAAATGGACTTTTTCTCTCTCTGTCTGCTGCATCATGAGCAGACTTTGCTGAAGCACCCATACTGTTTCAGTTACGAGTTTCTCTAATAGTTGTGACAATTCAGTTATGCTCCTATCCCAACACGTGTGCTTTTACATACGGAAAAACACGTGTTCTTTATCATAGTCTCATTATTTTTAGGGGTTTCTAGCCATATTTTTTGTAGTGGAATCTGACCATCTGTCTTGTAGTATTGTGTGTAAGAAGCACAGTAACTTAGTGGTGGATTCTGGCCCTAAAGTGAATAGAAAGGAATAAAGTCCTGGTTAAGGATGTGTGAAGTGGTTGTGAAAGCACTTTCAGTTGAAAAAGCAAATTATGTGCTTCAGAACAAGTGCAAGAGTTACTAGAAATGTGCAAATACGTTGGAAATGTGACTATGGATAACACGGATATGTCTGAATAAAAATCTTCTCTTTTGAATAATAACTTCCTTTATGGAAGGGAGTGAGTAGGCGCAGCTGTTCTGAGGGTGTTCTTGCACTGAAGTTTTTTTGGAGACCAAGAAAATTATGTATCTGCATGACATGATTAGAATTGTGTTCACAAAACATGACATCCGACCTTACGAAAAAGAAAATCAATGCAGAACAAGTCCTGATTAGATTTTTTTGCTAGCATTGCACTTTTTAAACTAAAATGGATGTGCAAGGTGAAGCACAGCGTGTAAGCTACAGGCTTATAGTTTTGCTCTGAGAGGATGAACAAACAAAGAATTTGCAATTCATTTTATCTTGCAAAGTCACATTTTTACCACATCTCATGTAAATAGATTGTATTTATTTTGTTATTGCTTGGAAGAGAGTTTTGGCAAGTTAAATGTCTAGAAGAAGGGTTTAGATGCACATTTTGAAAAGTTCATGGACTAGGCAGTAAATTTTCATTCTATTCCAAGGAAGAGCACAGTTCACCCTGTCCTATTTGCATACATAGGTGCTCTGCCTTTTGGAAGCAGAATGTGAATGACTTGTTACTGAACGACATTTAGTTTGCTTGTTTTCCTGTCCACAACAAAAAATAAATTATTTATTTGCAAATGTTCTTTCAGTTTGTTTTAAAGAACATGGCTTGTTCCAGAAAGTATATAAGTGATGCGCATATTAAAAATTCAGAACTTCTCAGAAAATTTGTCTCTGGTATCTCAGACCTGCATAATGCTCCTAAACGTATAATTTTTTTATTAATTAAGTCCCTGGATGACTAAGTATTTGCCTCTGGAGGATGCTTAGGACCACTTTAATTTTAAGTAGCTCCTTCAGGTAATTTCTGCTGAGATCCAAAACTAGATCATGCATATTTTACCAGATCCATGAGCTGTTCTTGGGGCGCATCCCTCCTGTATAGCTATCACACAGAGCATATAAGCTGTGCTCAGTGAACCAGAAGAGAGACTGTGAAGAAATAACATTATAATCGTAATGGCATTAATTGAAGAGTGAGGAAATATTGGAGCTGATCAGTTTAGCTAGCTACTGTGTACAACGGGTATAATTTCCCAAATGATGATGTGTAATTTCATGTTTGATGAATGTGCAGCCTTTTTAAATTCAGAGAATAGTTAAAATTAGTATAGTAATTATAGCCTGGCACTTTTAACTCTTGTAAACAGCTTTATAAGCCTATGCAGATGCATAAGAGTGAACAAATAGGAAAGTAAAATACAGGTATTTTGTGGAAGCAATGGAGTTTCACAAAATGTTCCTTGCAGCTTTTCTGGATTCTAGTAATGAATGATGTAGTTTTATATTTTCCTCTAGAAATGAGCAAGAAAATGTGTAAAACCACCCATTCCCTGACTGTAATTGATATTTTGTAACCATGTACTGTAGAAAAAGACTTATCGTTAAGGAGTACTAATCGTTGTCAATCAGTAATACTAATCAGTAATGACTTTCCATAAATCTCACCAAGAGTAATCGTACCACTCTAGCTTGGGCCCTGTTATAAAAAATTGCCTGGGCTATCTAATCTTGTGTGCTAGACAGAGCTGAAAATGCTGGCTCAAATTAGTTTGTGATAGAAGCAGATATCTCCATTTTGACACGTCTGAGCTTGAAAAGATCTCCTTTAGCAGAAAATTGGGTAAAAGCTTAGTACGTCTTAATCTCAAATTTGAGATTTCATTTAAAAGTTTATAAGGACAATTTCTATATTTATATTTAATTTTATCTAAAGCAGCAGGAACTCTATCACCAAGGAGCTGAGCTTTACCCTTCTCCCCCCCTATTCTTCTGCTAAGGAGCATCTCAACCTTGACCAAAAAAAAAAATTCCAGGCTGGGCTCTTTCCATTTGTCTACTGTGTTGTTTTTTGTGTTGGCTGAAGACCCTGAATGGAAAGGAGTCCATCAAGTCATCTGCTGTGTATCAGTCAGTGCCACTCTGATTCTTCCAGCAGTATATGCTCATATGCTTTCTCCATATAATTTTTAAGTGATTGAAGTGACGAAGCTTTCACATTTTCCTTTGGGAAACACTTTTATGCAGTTTTTCCTGATACCGTGCTTGAATTTTTCTTTAACCTGTCTTCATGCCATTGCTGTAGCGTATAGCCCTTGTTTCCCTTGGCACTTTCTGTCTTGTTTTTCTGTTTATGTGCTTCAAATCCTTCTGAACAGCATTATTGTTCTCACTCTTTATTGCCTTTCTTAATCCTGTGTGTATTTAATTAGCTCCAATGTGGTATTTGTTTTTTCTTGTTTGAATCCTTCCAAGCCAGCTGATATCTTTCTAGAAGTGGAATGTTGAGAACAGTATGTGGAGAGGAAATGTACCTATCGGTGTCTCTGATATGAAACAATGACCCTGTGTATACCCCTCAAAATTGAAAACTTATGACACTGTGACTATTATTTTTCTAAGTGCTTTTAAAGCACCTCCCTTGAAACATAGACATGTTTGGGTTCCCATATAATGTCCAGCTACATGGCTTCTCAAGGATGCTCCTGGAATTAAATTATCCCCAGCTAGTATAGGAGGACTATAGCTATGCCTGTAACATCCATTTTACAGTTCCTATATAAAATCTCTTACTGCTCCTTGTCTTCTGTCTGTAGGGATCAAACTCTCAGAGGCTGCCTAATGCTGCATTGATACCTGATGTATCGTTTGTAGAACTAGGGCTTTTCTGTTCCCTGAGCTGTTTCAAGCAGGCATTTGTTCCCTATAAACACATCTTTTGGATTTTGATTTTATGGGGACATTTTGTTTGTTACTCATTTATGTTGATTTCTGGTTTGTAACTCCTTCTCTAACACTCTCGTAGTTACATTGAGGCCATCTCTGAATATTCATTTGTATTTTTAGCCTAGGATTTTTAAAAGGGTGAGTGCTGAAGATCTGATTAACAGATTTCTCTTCCCAGTTGGGTCTTCCAGTAACTTCAAAACAAGTATGTATCTTTTGGAGAGGGTGGGATAGGGGAAGAAAATAGGCTAGAGGATATATTTTCTCAGCAGGATGTATTTTTGTAACATTAGTTTTAAAGCCTACACTTTCTAAAACTTCCAGGGACTGATAATTTGAAAGAATATTAATATTCATCTAACAGGAAGTGGTTTTCACCTGCCTGTTAGTTTAAAATCTGTCTCAACTGGCTTTTTTTGGTGTACAGAGTGCTTTGGCAACAACAGCACTCTCAGGTCTCTCAAGCAGCATCACAGAGTTCAGTAATTCCAAACTGGAATTTGATGCAAAAATCAAACTTAATAGAAGTTCAAATGCACTTACTAAAGCTACATCCTAGAGAAAGAGCACTCCATTGTACACTGCCCTCATTTAAATGTCTTATAGTAGTTAGCTTTTCCATCTTTAGAGTTATTGAAGCATCTCCTGACTCTCAAATAAATGGAAATACTTTAATTTTACCTCTTTTTTTATTCTTTCTAAGCAACACGTTGCAATTTGACTTCAGATTAAATTGTAAAAACCAACTTTAATCTAGTTTTGAGCACCTCTTTTTCCCAAGTTTGAGTTATCTGTTTAATTTTCTTTTTTCCAGACAAAGGCATTATTAAATTATTTATTTTTCTTTTCTTCTCAAGACCTAATACTGATTTTTACCGAACCTTGGGGAAAATAAAATACAGTATGTTAGAATCTTAACAATGAAAATTTATGGTTGTTTACATTTATTTCCTTTTCTGTATTCAGTAAGTATCCTTTTCCATGTTCTGGCTTCCTAACCTTTTCTCCATTAGTGTTCTAAGAAAATTTTGAAGCCTCTTCAGTGTTAACATGCAAAGACCTACCTACCTTTATAAAGTGCCTTCAAGCATTTGCTTTCCGTTTTCTGTAATTCTAATTTATAATGAAACATATAATAACACTCTATTGTAACTAGAGCTGTTTGAGAACTTTGTAACTGAGTTGATATAAGGGGTTTTTGATGTGTTTGTTCCTGTTGAAACTATTAATTGAAACCTGTTGATATAAATACTTTTCATGAAAGCTGGAAAAGCAGAGGAGCTACTTTCCCTGTACATGCGTACACACAGCTTGATTACCTGTAATTCACATCTGTATTAGTCTTGCACTTCAGGTGACTACTTAACACTAGATTATTTAAAAAGAGCATATTTAGTATACAAGCGTAAGTCCATTTCTGCCTGGTTATTTTCAAAATACCAATGAAACTTCAAAAACATTTAAAATATAAAGTATATCGCCATCAAATATTTGAGCTTTAATAGTATATCTTCATTGGCTTCCAAAATTAATATTTTGAACATTATAAGATATTAAATTCAGTTTGGGGAGAGAAATTGTGTAGGAAATAATCTATATAGTATCTCAAAGCCTGCTACAGACAAATTGTAACTTTCAAAAACTCCGATTTACTGAAAGAGCACCGTTATGGATGTTTCTTTGTCAGCCATGAGTACATGGAGATTATTGAGGCATGCACTAGAAAATAGGTAATCTCTATATTCTGGAATAGAATGGACATTAAAAAAATTAAATTGTTAGAGATTATATTTACATGTTAAGAATTGCATTATAGCTATTTTTTATTTTGTCTTGGGGTCATAAGGGCATGGATAGTACAAAGATACTCCCAGTAACTGGATACTACCTCTTTTTATTTCAAATGGCACCAAAACAAAGTTCTATTGAAATTCTTAAAATTAGTAAGTGTCATTTTTAAATAATAGGTTGGAATTTCATGGCTGAATTACCTTATTTACAGAAAATAAGCTAACTCACTTTAATGGAAGAAAATGCATGATTTGTTAGAAGAAATGTTTTCTCAAAATATCCCTTACTGTAAAGAATCCTCTTCATGCATCTGTCACATTTCAGTCCAAGAAAAGTGATCCCCTTATTTTCACCAGGCTCTCCCATGACACTGTTGAGTGCCCATAATTCCAGCCTGCTCTGCAGGGATGGAACTTTCCTCATCTCCTCATCACAGGAGGTTCCCTCCGAACAGCAGGAAACACTTTTTCACTGTGAGGGTGACCGAGCATCGGCACAGGTTGCCCAGGGAGGTAGTGGAGTCTCCCTCCTTGGAGATGTTAAAAAATTGCCTGGACCACGGTCCTGGGCAATCGGCTTTAAGTGGCCCTGCTTGAGCAGGGGCCTTGGACAAGATGACCTCCAGAGGTCCCTTCCACCCTCAAACATTCTGTGATCTCTCTTGAGAACATTTTTACTTTATATTGTTTTAACTGGACCAGTAAAGAAAAGTTAGAAGTCACTTTGTCCTGTGATTTAGGTATCCAGTAGGACATTTCTGTAGGTCTGTCTTTTAGGCATCATCATCTATATGCCTGAACAGTTATTCTCATTGGCCTGTGATTCCAACACTGCTGCTTTGCCTTGAGGTCCACACTTAAGCAGTCAGGTAATTTGTATCATCACAGACCACACATACACATGTAAGACCAATAGGTCATCTGTGTAAATAGCTAACTACATTTTGGAGATTTAGTTAAAATAAACTGGTTTATACCAGCTAGATACACTAGTTGTTCCACCCGGTTAATTAAAACAGTTAATATAGGAAAGAGGAAATAAGACATTATTCCTTGCCTGCTCCTCCTTAAATTTTCTACCAAAATAAGCTTCAGCTAATGTCATCTGTATAATATGGCACATCTATTACTATTTCTCTTTTCTAAATCAAGGCTATGTACTAGGCTTAAATGTCAGTGGTTTCTAGTCTCAGAAAAATAGTGTTTCCCTATAAACGAAGGTAATAGACATTTTCTCTTTGCTGACATTATGATAGCAAGATTGATTCATGTCACACCGAGAAAGAAACCCTAAACGTAAGCAATTAAAAATGGATTTCAGGGCCCTGCTCTGTGAGCAGTGTTAAAAGTATAAATGAAGAATTGCAAACGGGAAACCTAATCTAATATACCTAGTGGATTAGTGCCTCAGGCCTACGGTGAATTTTCAGAGCAATACAATCATGGGTTTTATGACCCTACACTTCATAACAAGATTAGAAATAGACTATTTGTTACTGTCCAGAAATTCAGAAAGGTTGGCAAGATCAGTGTGCAGTTAACCTCCTATATTGAAGAACCCAACCTATGGAAAACACTGCATTTTTGACAGAAGAATACTGAAGACCTAGATTTGATTTATACGTAGTTTGTTTATGGAGAAGTTACTGAGAAAGTATTATTATTAACACATGTAGTGATACAATAGTAGTGTTGCTGTGGGCTTCGTTTTCTGAACCTGTAATAGGGGAAATTTGTGGATAGATATATAATCTTTTATTAGGTAAGCTGACAAGGCTGGAGACAAGCTTTGGGTTTCGGGGCCTTCCATCTAGTTTAACAGTAAGCAACTAAACAATACAAACTGAAAGTAGATAGTATATTTAAAATTAATTATGCTAAACAGACCACCTGAAAGAAAAGAGTTTCTGGACTCTACGGATCTAAGTTAGCAAATAGCTATGCGTTCAGCAAAAGGGAGATGGGGTATGATGCAGTCATTTAAATAAATATGTAAGCATGCGGTTATCAAGGGCTAGCAATTGTGAAAAAAGATTGCGTGTTTTGTTGAGGATAAGATGTGGAAATGGCTGATGGTTAACCATTATATAACCTAACAATACTTTTTAAAGCTATACAATATTTTCTTTTTATAGGTTTCTCCCTCCTGGCAGGTGAAAGGGAATTATCTAAATTTATTTCATTTATGTCTCCTAGCAGCTTCCTTATCTGTCCTATGGACTTGCTTTGAATTCTGCTAAAGCTCTTAAGCTCTGAAATCTTTTACCTCTGATGAAATCCGTTTTGCTGGCTGTTTAGGGAGACGGTTTTAGCTACCATCCTCTCATAACTCCGGACTTCAAATACTGTCTGCTCTTCTGCTTCCTGAGAGCAATGGCTGTCCTATAGCTAACATCAAAGAGCTAATACCAAGAGAATGAGAACCAATACTAAAGACTCCGCAATGCTGAGAAGCACAAAATGCCTTCCTCATACCAGGAGATTACCCCCCCAAAAAAGCGGAGGGGAGGGGGGAAGTGTCTGTTGCACAGGAGTTGAAGGCATCTCACCGTCCTGTGTCAGGTGGGACGTGCTGTCCTGCCAGACCTGATGCCAGCAGTCCTCACCAGCTTACTCTACCCAGTCGTTGCACAGGCTGACTACTCAGCAGTTTATTGCCAAGAAACATGCTGCTCACGTTAGGTAGAGCAGTAGGGAAGAGGGATCTGAACTGCAGACAGAATAGTTGTAAAGTTTGCTTCCCTCCTATAGTTTTTTTTCCCCTTCTCCTGCTATGATGTGGTTTAAAAGTGGCAAATGCTGTTAGGCAGGAAAGGACTATACTCTTCTGTCTCCTCAAAGAGCTGAAAATATTGCTAACTGTGCACAAGCACGCTCCATTATCCCAAATAAAGATGGAGGTTTCCTATTGCATGGTTGCAATTCATGTAGAAAGAAACAGGGAGTTCATAGATATTGAGGAGCAATGAAAGAAAAATTAGACATAGGCCGTTAGCTTTATTGCAGAAGAGAAAAATAACATTTCGGGACTAAATACCATCTATACAGGATTTGTAGTTATAATTCAATTAGTATTTCTTGCTGGTTGTTTCTCTGCTCAGCGTAACAGGACTTTCCTTTAGCGCGTGTGTGTGTCTTATGTGTGCATGGTTAAGCAGGGTGGCCTCTTCAGATGCTCTAAAACTGTATCTGAGAATTGGTTAAGCTTAGTCCTTCCACGTCAGCTGGTTGTTCAAGTCGAAATGCTTTGGATCTCCTGAGTCGGTGTATGTTTGAAGCTTCAGCTGGGATGTCTAAGGCTGCTTACACCCGCATGCTTTTCAGGCAGAGTAAGGGAGACTTAAGATATGGAGAGGAGAGAGGATAATTGCATGCACGCACGTAAAAGGTACAAATATTGAGTTGTCCTGTTTTTGTAAACTGCTTTGCAAATTCGTAATGATTTCTTGAGTACAATGAGTAAACAGAGCTTGGCAAAAACAATAGGCATAGGTTTTCCTACAAAATATTTTCATGCAAATACCTAAGAAACTGGTGAGTAGTTTGCGCAATGCTCTGATGTACGCAGATGCTTTTACTACTTAGAAGCTTGAAGTTGATAATTAAACATGGGGCAAATATGCTCTAATATTTCAAGATAGTCACTGGATTATCCTTTTATCCTCATGTGCCATGTGCTTGCTGCAGCTCAATCAAAATGTATTCATGCTGTTTGCAAGAAATACACTCCTCTCCCTCTTTCTGAGAAAGCATGAGGGAGCAATCGTATCTGGAAGAAGTAAGGAGCTGGGGATATGTAGAAATCGGTGTGTGCTATGAAGTGGAGCATCCTCAAATCTGCAAATAATATTATGAGTGAGAGTACAGGAAAAGGCTGAGGTTTAAACATGAAAATAACCATATATATTATGACAGTTCATACACCATAGTGCTCGTAACAAACATTTTTCTTGATAGCTGTGAAGCATTATCCCCATGGAAAAATAGAATATTCAGCTCAGTGTGAAATATAGCTTAATAAAACTAAAACATAAATGTGTCTTATTACACACTTTACCAGGTACGTAATTTTCACTCTAATTCTGAAGCCATGAGATTACTAGATAAAACAGTTTGTTAAAGCATCTTGACTACTGTGCAAGTACACCAATATAAAATGGCAGAAATACTGTTTGTTCTTAATAGCTAATATGAATACTGAAGTGTTCAAACGGCATGTACTGGGGTTAAGCTAATGTGAATTGACTTAGTGGTGCTCTTTTAAGGGTTCATACATAAATAATTGATTTTTACGTAAGAATAAACATCCTTTAAAATAAAAAAAAAATAGGGAGTACCAGTTGTGAAAGAGTTTACTAGCTAAGACAACCCAAAATCATCTGTCTGTGCATTTATTCTCACTTCTCTTAAGAGCTGTGGACTGTAGCAGGGAGAGGAACATTACCAAATACATTAAAAAATAAATTAACAAGGTTTATAAATACGAAGCTCCACAGAAAGATATTGCAATAGTGGTTTGCAAAAGCAGGCAGAAGTTGTTGAAGTTAAACCACGTTTTTTTGAGCTTTTGTCAACGCTCTTTATAAAATAAGTGAAAGAGAGAGAGAGAGAGAAGGGTAGCTGGCGGTTAAGGCTCTTACCAGGATGCCCTGTTTTGATTCATGAGGAACAAGAAGCTGAAATACCTCTCCTGCATTCTTAAATGAACTTAAATCATCAGACTGTCTGCTCTTTGATGCCGTCTCTTGCTTTCACAGTGTCCTTGCCGCAGAAATGGCTCCCTGGACATATCAAGAAAGGGCTTTCCTGTTTTTTTGATATTTCATCGAGACTGGCGTATTCTTGTAGAGATGCTCTATTTTCAGTGGAGCAGGACTTTGTTCATCAGTTGTTAGTCCAGACAAATTGTGCATATGTTGTCAGATAACAGGGTATTCTCCAAATCTGAAGCCGTGCATTTTATGATTTCCCATTTATTTTGAATGTCCAGAGAGACTCGGAAAAGTTCAGCAGGGGAGGGAATTTGATTGTTGGCTTCGAGCACTGCTGAACTTTTCAGCATTTGTACATCAGTCAGTAGGGATTGTTCCCTTCGAGTCCCTCTGTGTACATCAAGTTTATAAGCTTAAGATGCTTGGGCAGTTCTTTCTCCCAGGAACTGATGAAGGATGTGAAGAATTTTTTTCCTGTTGTTGCATTTACTTAGATCTTGATTTCACTTCTGGAGGCATCCTCAACAATGTCAAGTAAACAGGAGTAAGCCACTGCTGATCGCCCATCGTGTTTTAACCAGAAATCTGTTCCCTTTTCAAATTACTCATTTTTAATGCATTACACTTACTACATTTTAATACATTAAAAAAAATTGTTAGTCCAGCTAAGGGGATAGATTTTTTGGGAATAGAGATGAGTAACATAGCCGCCATCACATAGGAGAGTAGCACTAATTGTGCAAAATACCCAATATAAGTTTTGTTTCAATAACGCCAGTCCAAACCGTCACTCCCGGCATTATTATGAGGTAAAGCAGAGTTGGTTCAAGAAAACAGGTGAAGAAGGTTACTGCTTAACTTAATTTATGTGCTTCTAAATGGTATAACCTAGTTTCTTCTATGCCTCACCTGCTGCTGCTGCCCCCATGGATGCCCCTCCAGCAGTGAAGGCTGCTGTTGGGCTTGAGACCAACCTCCGCTGTGGGGAAGATGGCTTCATCTCCTGCTCTTCCTTTAAGCTCACGAGAGGAGGAGGAGGAGAAGGGAAGGGAAATGGCTTCTTCCTTGGGAGTTAAGAAAAATGGTATTTCCAGACTGAGAAATGGAGTGTGAGTTGGGGCTAGGCTGCCCTGTGCACCACATGTGGAAGAGCAGGAGGACACTAAAATGGAGGAGAGAACAGAGAAAATATAAATGTTGAGTGAAATGGATGATTAAGTTGTTTGAATAAAACTTAGTAGGTGTCTTTGGAGTAGTCTGAAATGTTGCTGTGGCCTTGGTACATCCATATAAAAAACTGTTTATTCTTGGTGTCAGGTGTGACATATGCTTATCCGTTCATAGGCAGAGCTGGATTATGACCCTGGTCTAATGCAAATAATCACGTGAACATCAATGGAAATACTAAAACGCCTGAAAAATGCCATGTATTGCAATACTATACTGGATCAGAGCCTGGCACATTCTTATTTCTAGTGTTATACAAGGTCCATGTTCAAGGTTTGTTAATGAGAATTGAGCTCTCGCATTCCCAGTGTTCTCCTCTCACTGAGAGACGATGCATCCCCCAGGCACGTTCCCCTTGGAGCTCTCAGTACAGTCTGGGACTGTCTGAAGTCTCTTTCTGAACTCACTTGAATAAAAATTGTATACAAAAATTGTTGGAGTAAGAAAACAGTTGCATGATCCAAAAATACCAAATAGCACTCAGGTTGGAATATGAAAATGTTTATTGGTTCTCTTGGTGTACACTATGGAAAGGACAAAACTGGTTTTTTAACATATTTTTAACAAGTTTGTTCTAAGGCCTTTTTTTTCCATAGAAAATATCCAGTGGTTTTATCCACTTGTTTCTGCTGTCAGTTCAAGAAATAAATAGTTGATACTATAGATGAAGTGTTTTGGGTTTTTTTTCCTGTTTTTAAAAGGCATTGACATTGTAGTCAAAATGGCTTAGATTATAAATACCCTAAATATTTAGGTACAAATGTTGATAATTTAATTATAAAATCTTTCAATATAAATAACAATGCTTGGAAATGTGTCAAATAGAGCTTCACACTTCTTTGTGACTCCTTTTTAATGTCTCAGAGAGGTCACTTAACTGTTAATAAAAAAAATTATTTCAACTTGAATCCACTGATTTGTATTAGGTGGCTTACCAAACCCTTGCAATTCCAAGAATACTGATAATTTCTTTCCCCCTTTAGTCAATACAAGTTGCATCAAGTCCCACATGGCATATTAGAGTGACAGAACCTCTCTTGGCTAAAGGAAAATTGCCTGGGAGACATAGTAAGTAAAATGATATAAAGACTGAAAGGAAAATCTGTCAGAATAGTTGTTGCTCCTCCTTGCACACGAGGAATTATTGTGACTGAGATACCTTATGCGTTTATTTTGTGATTGCCCAGGCATTTCTGTATGTGCTAGCTGAATGCGTTTGACTAAAGAACACAGTCCAGCTTTTACTTCCATTTTACCTAAAATCTAAATGCTGTTGGTATAGTATATCTTCAGGGCAAGGATATTTAAATTATAATGCTTATAATAGATATTTTGTGTTTTTTTTTTTTTTACATGAAGTAACTTCATTGTCGGACTCTCCTTTGGTCTTTGTTTTCCTAGTGAAACACGTCAGTGAATTTTCCCAGACTTTGAACTCCACCATTGTATCTTTCATTACGAATAAGTTCTGCGGTATCTGACCTTAACCAGCAGTTTTTTGGTCTTTGTTTTTTAGTTTTTATTTTAAAAAGGGAAAGGATGACGCTGCACAATGAAGAAATTATATAAGGTAAAGTTTTAAGTTCCTTTTCAACAGGAATAGTGGAATAGGAGTAATTTTTCCCCAGTGCTCGCATCTACCATTCCCTCGACAGCATCTTACAAATGGGTCTGATCTGCAGGATAGGCTCTATTTTGTCTCTAGCCAATGCTGCTGTACTCCCTTGTCTATTCTCTTACATGTCGTGCAAGTTTGAATCCTTTTTTGGAATTTGAGTGTGTTTCTGTGGTACATCAGTGTATCGGGTCTGGCTGAGACGGAGTTAATTTTCCCCTTAGCAGCCCTGACAGTGCTGTGCTTTATATTGGTAGCTAGAAAGGTGTTGATAACACACCAGTGTTTTGGCTACTGCCGAGCAGTGCTCCTACAGCATCAAGGCTGTCTCTGCAACGTTCCCCCTCACCAGTAGGCAAGATCTTGGGAAGGGACATAGCCAGGACAGCTGACCCAAGCTGAGCAAAGGGATATTTCATACCATATGACATCTGCTCAGGAATAAAATCCAAGAGAAAGAAGGGGGAAAGCTGGGGGCATTCGTTATTACGACATTTGTCTTCTGGAGCAACATCTACGCATACTGAAGCCCTACGTCCGGGATGTGGCTGGACATCACCTGCTGATGGGAAGTAGTGAATAAATCTTTTGCTTTCCTTTGCTTCCGTGAGCAGCCTTTGCTTTTGCTTTATTAAACTGTCTTTATCTTGACCCACGAGTTTTTTTCCATCTTATTTTCTTGTCATCATCCTGTTGAGGAGGGGAGTGATAGAGCGGCTGGGTGGGCACTTGGTGTCCAGCCGAGGTCAACCCACCACAGTCCTTTTTGGGACCTAATGTGGGGCTTGAGGAGTTTGAGATAAGGATAGTAATTGGGAGAGGTAACAAGCAAAACACGGACTAAACACAGCTAGAGAGTGAAAAGTAGAATGATCATGGGCAATTTCTGTTGTTGTAATTGTGGTGAAGGGATGAGGGGTGGATTGCCTGTAAATTGTCCACTTTTGTTCAGTGTCGTGATGATGTTACTTTGATTTTGGTGTAGGGAATTCTTTCTTGTTGATGTGAGTGAAGTTTGTGAAGATTGTGTGACGAACGTGGATTTTAATAATAATTCTTAAATACGTGATTCACAGAGGTGAGAGGTGGAATGTATTGAGTTTGCATGGCAAGGTTTTGGTAGCAGGGGGGTTACAGCGGTGGCTTCTGGGAGAAGCTGCTAGAAGCTTCCCCTATGTCCGATAGAGCCAATGCTAGCCGTTTCCAAGACGGACTTGCTGCTGGCCAAGGCCATGCCCGGCAGTGGCAGTGGTAGTGCCTCTGTGATAACATATATAAGAAGGGGGGAAAAAAAACCTGCAGCTGAAGAGAGGATTGAGAATATGTGAGAGAAACAAGTCTGTAGACACCAAGGTCAGTGCAGAAGAAGGGGGAGGAGGTGCTCCAGGCACTGGAGCAGAGATTCCCCTGCAGCCTGTGGTGAAGACCATGGTGAGGCAGGCTGTCCCCCTGCAGCCCATGGAGGTTAGCAGTGGAGCAGATACCCACCTGCAGCCCATGGAGGACCCCATGCTGGAGCAGGTGGATGCCTGAAGGAGGCTGTGACCCCGTGGAGTCCCCACGCTGGAGCAGGCTCCTGGCAGGACCTGTGGACCCATGGAGAGAGGAGCCCACTCTGGAGCAGGTTTGCTGGCAGGACTTGTGACCCCGTAGGGGACCCACTCTGGAGCAGTCTTTCCTGAAGGACTGCACCCCGTGGAAGGGACCCAGGCTGGAGCAGTTCATGAAGAACTGCAGCCGGTGGGAAGGACTCACGTTGGAAAAGTTTGTGGAGGACTGTCTCCCATGGGAGGGACCCCATGCTGGAGCAGGGGAAGTGTGAGGAGTCCTCCCCGTGAGGAGGAAGGAGCGGCAGAGGCAATGTGCAATGAACTGACCACAACCCCCATTCCCCGTCCCCCTGCGCTGCTGAGGGGGAGGAGGTAGAGAAATCGGGAGTGAAGTTGAGCTCAGGAAGAAGGGAGGGGTGTTTTTAAGATTTGGTTTTATTTCTCATTATCCTACTCTGATTTGATTGGTAATAAATGTAACTAATTTCCCCAAATTGAGTCTGTTTTGCCTGTCATGGTAATTGGCGAGTGATCTCTCCCTGTCCTTATCTTGACGCACAAGCTTTTTTGTTATATTTTTCGCTCCCCTGTCCAGCTGAGGAGGGGAGTGATAGAGTGGCTTTGGCGGGCACCTGGCGTCCAGCCAGGGTCAACTCACCGTAATCAGAGACAGGCCCAGATTTTTAAGGCAGTTGGGCGGAAAGCTGGGTGAAGAAGCGATTAGAAGACACCCTGGTTTTAGGCTCTAACATGTGTGTCTTTGGCTGGCAGCGAAAGATTAAAGTGCCTGCCCTGAAAGAGTGCTGGGTTTGGCTTTCAGGTTCATACAGTTCATTCATTAAAATACACCTCAGTGTCTGAATCTCAGGCTGTATTCCTTTCCTTCTCTTGCTTTTTCTCCCCACCATGTTTTGTCAAAAAATAAACCCAGCCCTTTTGCTAATAATAAACCCCACTAAGATTTGTGATTTAATTTCATATGCAACACACACTCATCTGTTCTTTGCAGGTTGGGAAAAGCTGCTCCCACCCACCTCCCCACACCCCCCTCAAAATCTGGTTACAACCCACTTTATGCTCTATCCCTATATGAATTACTTATATTTTGTCACAATAGATGTTTACAGCTTGTTAATGAGTTATTAATATTCTGCATCTAAGAATAAAGCGGAAACAAAAGTGGTGATATAATAACTAATTCCTTAAATCTGAAATAACTGAAAAAGGAATTTTTTTTTTGTTACTGAAAATGTGAATTGCACAAGCCACAGAGTGCTTTAGCAGTTTCAGGCTAGTTTTTGTGTTAAGCAGGCACTTAATAAGTGTGGTTCCTCCCTTTTTATTTGTTTTAGTCATTATAAGTAAATGCACACATAAGCACATATATGTAACTGTGACTGAGTTACAATGATGCGCTCAGTCTGTAAAAGCACAGTATGTTTTAAACCTGTATAAACTATGAATTTGGCTGGTGGATTAGATGATTTGAAATCATCCAGGAAATAAGTTTGTACTCTGAGATTGAGTGTTTTAAAGATTTTTTTTTTTTTTTTTTTTTACCTTCCCCCCTGTTTTCTCAGGAGTAAACACATTATTTTGTAAACACATGTTAATTTACCAGTGACAATCCAGATATGTGAATGGTGTCGATATGTGTGTGAATCATACAGGAAAACTTGTTTACAGGAGATCAGCATTGCACACCATTTAGTTCTATGGTTCAATTTAAAAACTCCCTGAAAGTAAAGAATAGCCAGCCACTGCATCACTCTGATGAAAATTAAAATGTGAAAGGATTTGGACTGAGTCACTTAACAAGTAAATAGATGGCAAATGAACCATGTAATTTACTTTGGTTCAAATGCATTACCTTAAAAAAGATACCCTCATCAGCTGCATAGGTTGTGTTGTTCCAGCAGTGGTAGGTAATGCTGTATTCGGAAACAGGTGATGTGGGAAAGGAATAGGGTAGGAAGTAACGATGTAAGACAGAAGCCAGATCTGGTATTACTTCAGATTCTTTATTAATTATTTCCCTGGTATTTAGCTATTGTATTGCCATGTCAGTGCTTTCCTAATCAGAAAATCAAAGTACAAAGTGATGAACATAGATGATGCTTTGAGCACTGCTATTGGTAACCTTGAAAGTATGATTTAGAATATTATATCCAAATCGAAGAAGGTGTAGCCAATCAAAATCTGCAATGTCTGACACAAAAAAAAACCCAGGTCTATATACTTGCTATACCAAAATAAATGTCTTCTAATCCCAAAGCCAGTACAATATTTGAAACAGTGACAGGAAGGAAACTTAAATTTTCCCCGAATAATAGCACCCTATAATCTTTCCATGAAGAAATTGGTGAAGGTAGAGCCTTCAGCTGCCGATACAAAGCGAGAGAGGTGTGTTGATATTCCTACAAATTGGACCTGAAATGGTACATTCCTAAACCAATGCTGAATCTCTGGAATACTCTTGGAAAGAGGTAAAAAAAAAAAACAACACACACACTTATATAGATTTGGTAACACTCATAACTCCTACCAAAGGATTCCAATAGTCTTCAGAGTTTTGTCACTCATACAAGTGAGTAGTTGGCAAGACACTAGGAAGACCAGAGAAAAAGTCCAAAATACGCTGCTAGAAACTTCCTGCTAGGCTAAGTTGAAATATAATCTTCTTTTGCTGAATCTCATACTGAAGTGCTGAGAATGGAATTGGCTATCCAGAGAACATTCACATTCCGAAAACTAATATAAACATATGTCTTGCTGTGATATTGAGATCCTTCGCAAATGCCTTCGCAAATTAATGGGGATTAATTGTCCAGTCTACCAACTGAGAGTAAAAATGTGTTTTTAAATACAAATATATACATAAAAGAAAATATATACATAAATGCAACAAAGGAGGGAGTAATAGCATGCTGCTGGTTTTGCCTTCACCTCAAGCAGGTGTCCAACATCATCTTCGCAATCAGCTCCTTTGGAAGGACAGCTAATAACGAAAGCAGCTCTCACAAGAAAAATTCCACGTTAGTATAGTAGCCACTTGTAATTTATTATTATTATTTTTAAAGATTGGATGACTTTAACGTTTATGGACCAAATGGTACCCCAATATAATATCATGTTAAATTAGAAATTCTCATTCTTGAAATTCTTCTTAAAAGGATATGCAGTTTTTAAATTAAAGGCTAACAGAATAGTCCTAATTTAGTATAAAATCTATATGTGAAAAAGAAAATAACTGCACATCTTATGGATGGAGAATGTATAGCTAGGACTAGACTGTAGTGAGTTATCTGGTCTTTCATGGCTTTATTTTCCTTTGATGTTTCTCAAAACTGAAACCCTATAAGGTTTTTCTCTCTTGCAGGGCAGGTTTTTCTACCCCTTTCATCAAGTCTCTTTGTTCACCACTGATTTTTCTCCAATATGTGTGTCTACAGCTGAGAAACACTGATACTAGGCAGTTGCTTGTCCAGATTTTTTTTAGAAGAGTTCGATGGAACTGCTGGCAAAATAGAAAAAAAAAAAAAAAAAAAATCTTTGCCAATTCATTCTGCTCTTTAAAAGTGATCAGCCGCAAAGGACTTTCTGTAGCGATGATAAATGCAGCACCATGTGGGCAGGCCCACCAGCAGCAATCTACCCAGGACTAAGGACCTGCAATGGGGAGGGTAGGCTGTGGCAGAGAGACAACTCATTCATCTCCAACTCCTAAGAATAACATTGTTTTGTGCCACGAGACTCAAAGTCCTCAAACAAAGTGTGTAATATCAAAGTGATAAAAGGATGGAAGAAAAGTATGATTATGACACACCCAGCTGCCAAGCTGCAGATCATTTGTAACCAAATCTGTAAATATTTAAAGAACCACCTTTCTCAGGCCTACTTTTCCTCCTCAATCTGTTTTTCGCTGTGTCACATTATATGGACATGGCTTTCCCAGGAGAGGCGCTTTTTGTGTTATAACCGACAAATCCACTCTAGCAGGAAAAATCTCATCTGTGTTTGGTTGTATCAAATAAAGCAGCACAGATTTGTACTAAGAAGCTGCCTAATCTGACGGGAGCATATGTATTTAAACTATTTTCAGAAGAGGATTGATAATTGTGAATTCTCTTATTTTGCTTTTGAAGAAGAAACAGTCTGTTTCTTCTTCATACACTTCTTTTCTTCATACACTTTGCTCTTCTGCAGTCTTTCAGCCTCTTTCCTTTTCCCCTGGGTGTAAAGATTAACATGAACCTATGTCTGGGGAGAGCTTAGGTTTTTCTGATTTCACTTAGTTTCTTGGCAACTTCCCTCTTTCTCCTTCCCTCTGTACATCTGATCAAAATAAATAATGCTTTCATATTGGGGAAAGTTCATGAGAAAAGCTTTTTGAGCCAAAGTGTAATAAGACTTGTCCTGGAAAGGAAAAAAAATGTGGACCAGAGTCAGAAGTGTGATAGAAGAGAGATGACATTTTTCATAGCATCTGGCCAATTGTTTTTGTTTTGCTAAATTAAGAGATCTATCGTAAGAGACCAAGCCTCAACCTCATTTGATTTTTTTATTATATTTGTAAAGATCGGCTTGGAACTGATAAAGCATTTCATGTTGTATACTTATTTTCTTTGTATGCCTCTATTAAAAAAATCTACTTAATTCTTATGTATTTAAAATGTCTTCAAATAGGGTATGGATACGTACGCTTCACTAACAGAATATCGTGCAAACTGAGTTGCAAGATTAGCATTACCTATATATTATTAAGTTAACTGAGTGGACGATAGCTATGGGCTCCTAATAAATAGGTATTGCAGTAATGGAAAATTAAAAACTAGTATGAGAAGAGTAATTTGATATTTTTATAGAATTTTATTTTATTAAACTTAGAAAGTGTGCTGTGCGCTGTTTAGTTTTTTCTCACGGAAGAAAAATATACCATTATTTTTCTCATAAATAGGTCACTGTGTCCTCTGTAAGACTATTCTTCACTAAAGGACCGTTTCTCTGACACATAAGGCAGGGAAAGTGTCTTTCTTGGTGTGAAAGAATACTTAATAATAGAAAAGTTGTAGTCTGGTAAGCCTAACCCCTGACCTGAAGATGAAAGATCAAGCTGAAGAAATGGATAATGTGGCATTAACACCACAAGAGGTAATGGCCGGCACAGATATATATACATTTTAATAGTTTTCTGAAAATGCATGCTTTCAGAAAACATGATGGTATTACATTGGTTGCCAATAATTGCAAATCTGTCAGCCCGCATCGGCTGGCATGCTTTGCCCTTTTGGGGTTATGGTACAAAAAGTCAGTGCTGATGAGACATATTTATGCCAGGAAATACAAGAAATTAATTTTCAGCATTGATCGGTGGAATGCATCCAGGCTTATTTCAATAATGAAAAAGAAAACCCCCGAACACTGCAGCATTAAAGCTTGCAGTTTACTTTCTGACAAAGCCACCTGCAGCAATCCAAGCTTCTTGAACAATTCTATGTAAAATTACGTGAATAGGTTTTAAAAGGTCAACCACAAACTGTAATTTTACTAGAATAAAACTAGCGGTCCAAAGTTCTCCACGAGAATAGTGCTCTATTTCACTTCTGCACTAATAACCTGGATGATAGAAGATGTATCCCAGGAATCAGAGATTAGTTTTGCCTCACTCTTTTGAGTGGCAGTTCTTCAGGTTCCTCAATAAACAGCCCACCAGTGTGTGAGATCTGACACGGTCCTGGCAACTGAAACAATCCTGAATCTTAGTAAGTCTTTGTAAGCAGGCATATTGCCAACTATTTTTTTTTTACTACTTTAAAAGCAAATCAAAAGGAAGCATGGTATTTTTGAAATGCTGAGGAGGCTTGATGAGGAAGAATTTTTTTTTTTTTTTTGACTGTTCAAGGGATTAGGTATTGGAGAAATGTTTGTTGGTAGAGCTTCTTTTTAGAAGCTGAATATAACACAAGTATATTTTTTCTTCTCTCCTTCTCCTTTTCTGTGAATAGATACTATGCTGTTGTCTACCAGTAGTACTGATGTGTGCAAACAAAATACCATTTTTCGAAATAAGTATAAAAAACCCAGAACACATGTTTTTGTTCTTGTTACAGCTGAGTCATCTCTCATCTTCTGCTTTCCATCTCAAGCCAAAGCAAATAAGAACCCTTAAATCTTAAATGACATTTTTTCTCTATACTTTATATGATTCCGGGTATGCCATTTCACTTGTGAGATTTGCTAATTAACTTTGAGTTTGTTGGGTTTTGCATCTCTCTTTAAAACCTAAAAGTGTCTTACACTTTGCTAGAGAGAAATAAGAGTTCCCATCACATCAGTGTTATCAGTAGAGGTAAAGTAGTTGCAAGCTGTGGCATCGTAAAGCTTGTCCATTTTTAATCAGATCCCCTGGAGCGTTGAAAGTGCTCTCTGAGTCTGGACTAATGAGGAGCAAAAGTGAATATGTCATCTGAGCATTCAGGTGAGGAGGAATAAAGTTTCTCATGACCTCAACAGCACTACGTTGTCACTTCCACAGAAGGAAAAATACGGTTGGCTCCTAAGTAGAATGGTGCATAAAAACCTAAGTGGCATTTAAAGAAATAAAAACAAAATCTCAACCTGTGCCTCTCTTGTTTCAAATCCAGTGATTGAATACAAAATGCTGCTTTATGAACAAACAGGCATCCAGAAAACTGTAGATTTGATGGGTATTTTATTTTCAGATCCTTTTTTTATGATTATGTATCTTACAATTATACTGCTGACTGTTTGTATCTGTCAGCAAGATAGCAAACCAGCACAGGTGTCAGCAGTCTGTGCCATCTGCCATATTAGATTGTGCACAGCGCTATTTAGAACAATGCTATCATCTTAATATTCCAGATACCTTAATGAGTTTCTCAGACTAATTAAATGTGCAACTTGCAGAGATCATTGGATGCCAGATTGTGGTGGCTGGGAAAAAGCTTCTCATTGTTCAGAAGCAGCTTTATGATGGTAGAGGCTTATTTCAGTTTTTAGTACTGAGGTATAAAAACAAGGTAATACTTGATTTTAGATTAAACAAATTAATAAGCCCTTAAAAGTACAAAAAGACATGTAAATGCAAATAAATACAGTAATGCTTTCCAGACGATCATAACAGATTAGGAAGTGACAGCACAACAGAAATGACGCTGATGCCATGATGTATGATCTCAACTCCTGCGCTTTGGAGGAATGGCTGCTGCTCAGATGAGGATTCAAAAGTGATGGGATGGGGAAAATAGATACCTAGCACCCATGCTGTAGTGCAGAGAAACAGCCGCTTTCAAAGAAAGAAATACAGCTAAACAGAAAAACACACACTTTAAAACCAATTAAAAAGCTTTCACTTTTTTCAGTTGTCTGCAAGCTGTTGTGTGCTTTTTCAAATCATTTCTGAGTGACATTAACCAAAAACTTGCATCATTTTACTCGTGTTGTGTTGCATGTTATACTTCCTCAAATAGAACTGAGAAAATCTCAGGGAAAAATGAAAAGGGAAAGTAAAAGAGAAAACCAGGTGAATAATTTTTGTCAATTTTTAAACCAATTCCTCTTGGTTAGGTTTATGCTTCACCTTGTTTTCCTTCTGCACTGTTCTTCTCTGCAGCAGATCAGGTGACGGATCTCTCACCACAACAAAGATGGAGGCAAGGAAGAATATTCTCAGCAGCGGTTTAAATTCAAAGTCTCTGTTGTTAAACCCAGAAATACTGATTCCAGGTTTTTCATTTATTGAGATAGCATAATTTAATTGAGTGTGTTAAATTGCAGGCCTAATATTTTTATTTAATTATAAACTTTATAAAAGTATTCTATGTGGAGGAGTATGGAGGAAGGGGATAGAGCAGTTTTTGTTTCCTTGTGGTTTTTTTTCTCCTCTGAGTAGTCTAATAACAGATCAGAGGTTATATTGTTACATGGATTAAACTCTTAGGACCTTTATGCACATACGAGGTGAGGTTTTAGGTGTTAAGCTTTAAGTGTATGTACCGGTGATGTACATACCACAACAGCGTATGAATAATGCTGTTGAGCAAAATAGAATTTTGTGCATGAGTATTTGAATGAACCATGGTCAATAATTTGTTCTTGGCAGACTGGAGGCTTTGATTAGACATTTTCCATTCCTGACATTTCTGAGCCAGTGTTTTGGGTCATTTATTTGACGAGAAAGCTCCAAACCTCCAATAGAATATGCATTTCTTCCCCCAAATCAGTTGAAACACGTTTCCTCAAGCTGGTCTTTTATTTGTAATCATTTTGAGCAGGATAGAAGAAATATTTTTTTTTTTTAAATTATTAATAAGGTCAGAAGATAGATTAATTTCTTAGCAGGAAACAAGACAAAAATATTTTGTGGACTGCGCACCTCCAGCGGGAAGCTTTGTGTGAGCAGCGTGCAGGACTGCAGTGGTCTCTGCAGCGTTCATGCAGGCCTTTAAGTTCGCTTTGTACAAAGGATGAAAATGCTAATTGCGTGAAAGGGTCTGTGATTCACTTTATAATTAGAGTTTATCTCGTAATTTTGGCTGAGTGTTTTTACCTGATAGTCTTCAGATTGTATATTCTCGGGACATGGTGCATTAACAGCTAACCTAGTCAGAAAACCTTTCTGGTCTGTTGGGGAACTCTTAGCCTTCGTTTAACAAGGACATCATCTACTATGACGCATAGAGAAGATGAGTGCTGGAAAAATATAACTGTGGTACATTAAGCTCTTTTCTGAATTGCAGAATTCAATTAGGAGTAAAACCTTTGCTTGTCTTGAAGGAGGGGAAAGGGAAGGACAGGCTCCCTCTTGGTAGAAGAAAATGTTGGCTGTTAAGTAAGGATTAGATCTGCTCTGAACCTGCTCTTCATTTTCCTTTCTCTCGGTGTTTCAAGTTAAGTTCTTCACTCAGCAGAAATCCAAAATCTGCATCTCTCAGACTCGAAGCTGTGTACAAGACTACGTCATACCCTGTGTATAGACTGTGATGCCACCATAGAGCAATTTCGTGACAAATCTTTCTGCTTGCTAAGGGTAAATTAGCAAGGCAGAATTCAGCAGAAGCAACAGTACAAGGAGATCAGTGTGAGGCTTGGAGAGGATAAGAAAAAATGTGGTTATAAATTATTAAAGGAGAATACTTCCCATGAAACATATTTTCCTGACCCTGGCTTTGTATACCTTCACAATTTACCAGTTTATGCTTAGAAGCTAAACTGGCAGTCGCTGGACGAAGAGAGTAACTATGAACTGGCAAGTTTTAAGAACTCTTATTTGATTTAATGTTTGCAAAGAATGAGAAAAATGGACAAGCTTGTAACTGTGATTGTCAAACCAGGCCTTTTAGTTGAACATTTTCTTTCTTAAAGTTTTGGCTGATATTTTGGCTTGTATTCCTCATTTTGCTTCATAAGTCATACAAAAGAAAGGGGAAGGTGAAAGGGAAATAAGGTAAAAGTTGTCTTTTGATAATAAGACCTGTAATGAAGTCCAACTGTCACATTACTAACTGTAGCAAATCAGAGGAAATCTGATCAGATTTTATGCTCTGGGTCACAGGTACAGATACAGTACTGAAACATTTCCACAAGAAATGAGAATCCTGGCTGCAGGATTCAATGTGTTTGAAGGAATTAATGAGGACAAATGTCGACACGTAATGGATTTCAACTTAGTAGGACTTGTCCTCCATATTGTTAGATTTGATTCAGCAATTAATTTTGGTGTATGATATGCATTTTACTTAAATATTTATTCCTAGACGGTATACATCTACTGTTTAGTTAGGTGGACTAAGTTCTTACAATAGTAATGGTAACCATCAATTTCCAACAACAGGAATTTTAGTTGAATGTTAGTGTAACTTCTTAGTAAGACATTCAAGGCAAGGTTGAGAGAAGACTGGCACAGCTGGCATTTTCCACTCTGGCTTTTGCCCTTCACTTTTCTGTATCTAAGCCTGAGTTTACCTGAAAAGTTTTTACTTTCAGGTAAAGGAGCCATTTCCTTTGTTTGTTTCCTTTCATCAGAAATGTCTCTCATCTTTTTTTGCTGCTTCTTTTCCAAACGCAGATGACATTTCCACTGTACTTAAGGAGCATACTAATGGCACAGTATTAATGTGTACCTCCTTTCACTCGCTGGCAATGACTTGCCTAATAGCTTGCTATTGATAGAAATGAACTCTTGAGAAAGATCAATTAATTTGTGTCTTCTCTCAGCAGTGAATTGAACTATTTGCTTGCAAGGGGGGGGAGAAAGAGCAAAACATAACAAATCTGCTTGTAAGATGAAGCAAGTATGAAGCATTAGTTTCAGTTGCAGATTTTGGGTGAGAGAGGGGGTGCAGAGGAAAGGCATCTTCCTCCAAGCCCTGAACACCTGGCAGCAACTTCATTTGAATGATTGCTGGTTCTGATTTCTTTCCTCTTGTAAAAACACAGTTCTCCTCTTCACTCTAGCTGTTAAGAGGCAGAAAATTGAACTAAACTTTTGCCCTCAATCTGCAGAACACATTTAAGTTCATTTGTAAAGGCTCTTACTATGCTTGTCAAGTGACGTGCCTGTAATCTGCTGGTCATTATGTGCTGCCTGATCCATGAATCGGGCAACCGTTTTGTGGATCTGGAATAGAAAAGGGGCACGTAACACCCAGCCCCCAGTGCAGTAGTATTGGGAAGAACCTGTTCAGGTAGGAAGGTGAGGAGCGCTATCCTTCTCAGTGGTTTTCGTTCAATGAGCCAGGTCATACTTTTTAATTTAACTGCTCTACTGAAATAGAAAAAGGAGCTAAGTGAATTATTCCCGAAGCAGCTGGAGTCAATATAATGTAATAGATGACCTCATTACACAAAGAGTAACATTGACCTTTAGGAAATTTCTTGAGTTCATGGAAATAAAGCTTGATTTGCTTTGACTGACAGAAATATATATTAAACACTAGCTGTTGATTTGTGTTGTTATGCAGAGTGGCCTGCCTTGTAACCCCTGGCAGATCTTAAAACTTAACTGTCAAAACTGTTGCTGGGTAGGCAGGAACAAATCTCATAGCTCTTAAAAACAAATTTCCAATTCATTTAGAAACTTCCAAATATCTTGGCTTTTCCTTATGAGGAAAGCACAAACAATAAAAATGACACTTATGGGGAAATCACTAAGGCAATTTTTTTTCTAAAAGCAGATGGTAGATACCAAGAGCCAGTCTTGGTACCAGGAAAGCAAACTGGTGAGAATTGCATTTGGGATTATAGAAGAGCTTTTGGCTGATCAGTTTTGTTTGTTTTTAATCAAGTGTCATTACATTACCATTATTAAAAAAAAAACCCTAAGTACACATTGTGGAAAAGTACAGTAAAATGTTCTAACCTGAAAAAAAGTCTCAAGTAGTTTAACTGTTGTTTCTTGTACATGCAGAGAAAGAAAACACTCTTTACGTGTTTGATAAATGACAGTTAATAGTACAACCTGCAGACTATATGGAACAAAGGCTATAATGAGTATTATGTATCCATCATTCACTGTCCATTAAAATGTTAAATCATATTGTAGCACTTGCAAATGCTTTTTATGTATGAAAAGCTTTGTCTTTTGATTACAAGTAGAATGGAGTCTTTTCTTTTACTCAGGAGGAGACAGGGTTGAAATTGCAAAATAAAATGAATTACCTGTAGCTTACCAGGCAAAAAAAAATCAGAGAACCATAGAGAGGTCAATAGGCTTTTCAGAGTGAAATGGTGATTAAAAAAAAAAAAAAGGAGATGCTCAACGGAAAATTTTCCAAAGACATTTGGAGAATGAAAGAATAACCGCATACTGTTGAGTTCATTGTTGCAACTCTGCTTCACTGTTACAGAGCTGGAAAGGATGGGTAAGCCAGAAGAAAAATAGACCAGCTGATCTGAGTTTTATACAAGTTTGCATCACCACAGGATGTAGTGGCTCAGTAGTTAAAAACATCAACCTTTTTCAGCAGATAATGATGCATCTCCGTTACTCATATTTGCTGAGCTACATGTATGGGGGAATCTGATGGGCTTCAAGGACAGTTTTTACTCTAGACCACACTGTGAGTCCAGGGAAATCCTGTTTCTACACCAAAGCATGTTGATGTGGTTTGGATTACGCTTGGGATACTCTTGTTTGTACACCTGCATCCTGGCAGTCTCCAAAACCTGTTATTGCCATTGGGCTTCTCTGTGAGATACAGTGTCTTGCAGGGGGAATTTCTCAAGCTCTCCAGTTGAGATTGATCTACTGTGAGCATTTGTAAATTATTAAGAGGCAGGACCAGAGCCTAGAGAAGTTTCTTTCAGATATTCTGAAAACTTCACGCAGTTTGAGCATATGACAAAGTGTGTTATGAAAAATTTCTCTGCTTAGTGAAGTAATGAATTATTCTCCATGCAGAAAGTGCAGTTCTAAGAATCGTAACTTTGTTGGCTACCTGCACTGGATGAAGAGCAGGACCAGAAGTACCTCTGTGATGTATCTGTATGTCTGTCTGTGATGGGCAAAGACGGGCAGCTGTTTGGGCCCTTGCGTTTGTTTTGCTGGGGCATGAAGCTGGGTGGTTTTAATGGACTTTGGGATACAGGGGAAGATTAACCTACAATCGGATCCAAAATGTAACCACAGAACTAGTGCAACAGTGAGTTTTCATATCCACTACTGATTTTGTAGCTATGTTTTTTCATGAAGTTGATGGTTTCATCAAATCACTTCCCATGTAGTTTGCACAACTCTCTTGAAAATAGTTCTGTTTAATACCACAGTCATCAGTCTGCAACCTAACCTGAGTCTACTGAACTCTCATAAGTTCGCTGATCATATTGCTGTTTTTTAATAGAGCTAATACTCCTGAACTTTGTGAACCTTGCTTGTCTTTTACTCCGTAACATTTTTCTATTTCAATGTTTTCTGCTCCATACAGAAACTGTTCCTACTAGTTAGAGTGGAAGATGTGTTGACTGAACCTTTATAAATTATGAAGAAGATATGAGTGTGCTGTGAATGAATCGCAGGATTTGTGACAGTGATAGATAATTCTTGATGCACAACTTATGACACATTAGGCTGATATTCAGAGAAAAATTCATTGAAGCACATGCTGAAAATTAACTTTAGACATTCTCTTACCCAGAAATTAAATTACTCTTCATTTTCCTACTTATTCCCTTTCTAAATTTTCTGAATCACTTGAATTTCCTTTCAGGTTAATTTGCTCTTTTTTTTTTTTTTCTTCCTTGTTAGAATGTTTTTTGTGGGTGTCTGAACTTTTTTTCAAACGTGGTTGTAAACAAAATAGTATTGATTATATCAGTCTTCCCCTAGTAGGTCTTCCATCATCTGCCAGAGCCTAAGCTAACTTAATAGAAGGAAATCTATTCTTAGACTGTAATTTGCACTGGGTACAATCCAAATATTTTAAAAGGGTCTTAAGTTATGACCTTTGTTTGCCTTTTACTGCAATCAAAATAGTGAACTTTGTCACCAGTAGGCAAACGTGAAACGGTGTGTTGTGTCAATTAGCTGACGTTTCAACTACCATAGGAAAGGAGAGAAGCTTAAGGTAGAGGGCAAAATTATAAAATAAGAGTAGTCAAAGAAGAAATGCGGGGTAGAAACTAGAGAAAACTACTGCTGCCGCTCTAATGGAATCTCTCTTGTGCTATAAGCTCTCCTGACTAGATTTAGTGCAGAAATTTCTCAGTGTGCTACAGCTCTTTTGCATGACTTCGCACCACTGTCTGAAGGCAACACCTGGATTCACCACCCAGCTGACTTCACCTGTCTTCCCACTTTAGGTCTCGAGAAACTAGGCACTTTTTTGCATGTTTTTTCTGTGAGCACGCTCTCATTGAGGCTGCAGGAAGGCTGGAGAACAGCCATTCAGACATGGTACTAATATATAGCTTTGTTTACTCAAGAACAAAATTAGAACAAGCCGTCACCACCTTTCTGTAACAAACATCATCCACGGTGGTATTTTGCCGAGAATATAAAACGCTTTATAATATTAATAGGCTGCTGAAGCTCATTTAAACCTTGTCTAAAACTTCACGGAAGTAGCATTTGAAATCCTCTGCAAATGCACCGTGTTGCCTCTGGTGCGTCCCTCCCCGGGCTGGTTCGCTCGCTTTGCAGATGCAGTCAGTGCCAGCTGAGCTGAAGGATTTTTTGCTACAGATCTGCTATGGCCAGCTGCTGGAGCAAGTGTTATAGAAGTATAGGACAAGGATTTCTTTTACTGCTAAACGTAACATATTGTAAATAGTGGCATCTGCCAGGAATATACGGGTAAACTAATACTTTTTCTCCCCTTCATGGTATGGCAAAACTAAATATAAACAATTAGGTTTCTGCATAGCTCCTGCAAAGTCATTAGAGTCAGCCTGTGGCTACTTCTAAAGCACATTTGTTTTATAAATAAATTACAATAAATCTCTCCTCTCCTAGCTTGACATTTATTGTCCTGGGAATAACGTTTCAAATCAATTTCAGTTCTCGCTGGTTTTCCAACATTTATTTAAGGGTTAAGAGAAAAAACATATTATGTGATGGTCATGGACTTAAACAGTGAGGAAACCAACCAACCTGCCTACGTTGTCATTAATGTTGTAACAGGATCTGTCAGAGAAACCAGGGGATATTTATGTATCCTTAAAAGAAAATTCACAAAAAGGTTAGATAATAAATATCAGCGTCTCCTCTGCTATAGTTCATTCATAAATTAGGCCCAGTGCCAACATTTTATTTTTGTTTGCCCCAAATAAATCCTTCCATAGGTGTGTAAGAGGGAGCCTCTTTCACAGCCTACAGCTGCTTCTCAACCCATTTATTGATTTCCAGAGCTGAAAGAGATGAAAAATAACATTTCAGAAGCAGAATATTTATATGCAAGGTGGCTTTAATAATTAAGAGAACATTTTCTGTGTTGATTTATACTGAAATTTCTTGATTAAATTCCATGGAAAGGAGCATTGACTTGTCATCTAAGCTTGATAAATCTAATTCTGATGTTTTATATCTGAAGTCCCTACAAAACCAGTAACTTACAGAAGCTTGTTATTGAAAAAAAATTGGCTCTCTTAGCCAAAGTAGTTTATTCTGAATATTTCTTGACAGATCTTTATGTTCTTTCATTGTTACCGCATGAAATAGAAAACAATCACTTTTATTACCTTTACTAACTCTTACATTATGCAGTTGTACAGCGACATACCATATTCATATTTCAAATATTCTCTGTATAGTTAATCAATGGTGATATTTATTGCTATCGTACGTATTGGGAAGAGTTGGAAAAACCAAAAGACCTTTTTCAATACAACAAAGCAACCTTCTTGATACAGGTTGACCTATATCTCTTACTGAAAGAATTTTTAGGAGCATCACTTGGTAAACATGTTCTTAATTATCAACAAATTAGAGTAGATATTAAATTAACTACTCTGAAAAGCTAGATCCACCAAAAATCTAGTCTTTTGAGACAGAATATCCAAGCTAATGTTTTTTAATTAAAAGGAGGGAGATTTATTTCAGGAAAAAAAAAATAGTCCATATTGTTCTTGAGTTAGTGCCTACCACATTCAAGCTGCAGGACTCATTTCACAGCTTGGGGAAGAGGGGAGAGAAAATAGCAATTTTGTAATAACAGTATTCGCCTGTTGTTGAAAAGTCTGGGGAAATAGGACACTGTCATTCCTTCTGTACATACAAGACAGGGAATTTCAGACCTTCTATAAATATTTGCTTTTCGCTGCAAATTTGCTGAGTTATTTTAATTACAACAAAGCAAATGTGGAGTGCAAAGCTTTTGATGTAATTTGCATTATGTAGCTTTTGTTGTGGTGTCCCATTGTAAAAGCTGTGGAGTGGCACTCACCACTCTGAAAGAGAAACTGTGAAGATCAGTTATTTAATCTTCAGCTAGTTGTGTGAACTATAAATGCATCAGTGAAGCATCATTAAAAGTGAAAGAACACAAAATGTTAATTCCAACAGCTGCAGACTTTTAACACATATATGTGAAAGAAAATTTTATATTAACTTTTCAATATAGTTGAAACTAGGTATTTCAATATTTTCAAAATGTTCAGAATTTGTCGAAAGTTTTTTTTAGCCTAATTTTATGGCATTAAAATGTTAATTATAATATACAAGTTTAGGTTTTAATGAATGAATATTGTCTTAACTGAAATGATTTTGGAATTTTAGCTTTCAGCTAAATTTTACATTTTAGTTCTTTTTTTTTTTCTTTTGTACTATTACGCATCGGAGGGGAGCAAAATACTTACAAAAAAATTCCTCCAAATGGAAAAAAAAATTAGCCCTTGTTGTGTGAAAGGGTAGTAATCCTAAGTAGGAAAAGACTTTCAAGAAAAAATTCACTGTGAAGTCATTATTCCAGCATTGCAGCTTGTCAAAACGTCTCTACAGTCCACTGGATCTCTGATTCTTTTAAGGATGGGGCATAGGGAGGTTGTGCAGTAAGCCATTACATCCACACGCGAACTGGAGCAGCCTTGAGCTTTCTTGCGAAGGAACCGCAAGATGCCAACAAGACTGGGGAAAGAAGCACAAAAGAAACTGAGCGGTGGCTCCCACCGCTGCTGTTGCACAGGTCGAATGCGAAGGAGTATCTGCAGTGGCACACGTGGGAGCAGGTTGGTGTGCAGGAGCAATGCGTGGCAGGAGAAGAGGGAAGCAGAAGGATGTTAGAAATACTTTGCGATCAGGAAAGGTACTGTGCTAGAGCACAAGTAGAAATTATTACATCCTCGCTGCGCCGTGGCCTTGGTACAATAGGGCTTTATTCACTTGCTTTTCATTCTTTTGCTTTATATATGGGCACATTGTTAGAGCTCTCTTGGTTGACTGTTTTTGGCTCCGAGAACCGTCCCAGCCCCTTTCAGCAAAACCATATGTTCTTGTCTTTCGTTGCCAGCTACAGAAATTTTTGGTTTACCTGGACTGTAGTTTAGGGTTTGAGCTAAAGGGACAGGGACTTTGTTTTGAGATGTAAGAAGTGTTTCAAATGTACAGTTAACCTGATCAATTTCTTTAAAAAACAAGCTCTCTTATTCTTTGTTGTTTTAAAACAATGCATTCCTTTATTGCTATAGTTAATGTATTTCCTATTTTATAACAAAAAAAAACGTAAAAAAGAGAAAAAGCTTTCCATTTTGTGCAATTTCCACAAGAGCAATGGAAAGTTTTCCTGAAACTAGAATGAACATTTGATTTGGAAAAATGAATTAGTGCTATATTTTACAAGGTCATTTTGAGCTAGATTTTAACACACAGCAATGCTACATTGAATACTTCTGGTTTTACCTTGGCCTCTGCTGTTATATATTCTATTTTATAAACTTTTTTGAAAAAGACCACCACAGCTGCCTTGTTTTAAAAACCAAGATCTTACTCTTGACAGTTAATCAATAAGCAACAAACGAAAAGTAATAACGCACGACTTGAGAAATATTGTTTTTATTCGTAGCCTGAGAGTAGGGCTTGCCAATATGTTAAGATCAATCAATCTTCCCCCTCAGATTGAACTTGCATCCAAATCACCAAATCTGTGAATGTACCGCATGCAGAACATTGTGGTGTTTGCAGATGGTGTACAAGGGCAAGGGGGAAAGACAATGATGTTTCCTGGATCTCCTAAGAATGTAGAAAGGAAAAGGAGAGAGAAAACCTGACTAAAGATCAGAAATATCTGAGTGAGGCAATTGTTTTTATGATAAGGAAATTGCAAGTGCTCTGAATGTCCTCCAGTTGATTCAGCTCAGTGCTAAATCTTCTCATGCAGAGTCAGAATGATGAACAAACAAGCAAGCACCCTAAATCCTGGCCAGAGTGATTCTGTTACATGGAAAAAATGGATTAATCCAGTATTAAGAAGAGGTATCTTTGATAGAGCACCATTCACTTTTCACAGAGAATAAGGAAATAGAAATATGGTTTTGTGGGGGTTGTTTTTTGCTTTGTCAAAGGACAGGGAGAAGAAGCAACAAAACTTTTAAACTGATGTTTGGAAATTATAAGCTTAGCATATGAACAAGTTGTGCAGGCACTATATTGCAAATACCTTTGAGCCGCTTCCCTGGGTAGATGGCACCTGAATTGCTTTTCATGGCCCTGCCCTTTAATAGCTATTCCTGTGCTTTCTGCGGGTAGTCTCACTCTTGCTACTAATCTCAGTTGCTAAAATTAATTAGCATATAAACACACCTAGAAAGCCTGTAAAACTTCATTTATGCCTGCAATATAAAACAGAACATTTGGCAATGTTAATTGAAATGATAAAAAGGTTTGTAAGACACCAAGAACTCTTCAAGTCGGTCCTCCCTACCTTGGTTTAATGACACAGTAAATGCTTGCTTTTCTGGATATGATTATAGTTTTAAACAATAAAGAGTGAGCAAATTCCATTATCTTATGTCAAGGAACCCTCCAGAGAAGATAAAAATGCAGTTAATAAACAAGATTACTTTCCAATGGCAATTGCTCCATAATAGAAAATTCACTTTCTAACCTTCCACTCTAGGATGCTAATCAGTTAATCAGTTCAGTCCCATCTGAGTTGCTGGCAGCAGTTTTTCCTCCCATTGGGACAAAAGTAAATGCAAGGTTTCTATTGAGGTAAAGGAAGAAAGGAAGCAAATAGTAAAACTGCCTTATTTCATTTGGAAGTGATTGCTTTAGGCAATTATGCACCTGCAGCACGAATCCTGTTAATAAGCAGCATAAATAGCCTACAGTAAATCTATTGAGCCTTTTTTTCTTTAAAGGAAGTTGAAATACTATATTTGCGTGTATATACCAAAGCAGGGAATAACTTCCACGTTCAGTGATTGGCATGATTCCAATACAGCTCTGTCTTTGGTTAAGTATTAATCTGTTACATGCTCTGGTATCACCTTGCATCAATCACTCCTAAATCAATATACTTTTAGGACTGTTGACAAAATTCAAAGGTCTTACTTTCCCTTCATACAGAATCTTATATTTCATTGCTAATTTAGTAATTAATAATAAATGAAATATTGCTGTGGTATTTTCCCCTAATTCCCTCTTATGCACAGCCTATATTTTTCCTCCTCAGAACATTTGCTTTATAGTAAGCAGGATGCACTCACCTCAAAATGAATATTCAATGTATATAGCTTTTGTCCCAAAGAATAAGAATGTCCTATTAACAGTGATTTTCCTGTTGATAATTACTTAATTTAGTTTTTATAATTGTTATTACAATATTTAACTACTTTGCTGGTTTATAAAAGTGTATATACAGAGTACTTTCTTTTCCCCTCATGATCTGCAGAAATATATACTTTTGGCCCTGTATTTATCTTCTTTTCTTCTTAGCTATGTAATACTCCTAGATGCTTTGAAAGCAGACTTGATCTGACATTCAAGCATAGCTGTAGCTGGAATTAGCACGTCCCAGCTTTTTCCTTTACCCCTTTTGCCCAAGATTAAATGTCTTTAGGAAAGGAGATTATGTTACGCCAGAAAAAGTTATTTGGAAAAAAACGCACCGTGCTTCAGAAAACTGTGCCTGTGAGAGAAGAAGATTAAGAGAATAGTGATTAGTGAAATTTCATTCATTATTAGGAACAAAAATTAGGTTACTTCCACTTTATGTTACTGCCATGATTGATTTAAATAGAAAAGAAAATCACCCTAGTATGTTCAGAAAAGATTTTCATAGCTTGGCTAAAGCGAGGATAGACTACGGAAGCTGCATTCTCTGCATTTTGGAGGCTAATGTACTGTCAGTATTTTAAAAAGATAGCTGGGTTGAAATGGGGAATAATAGGATAGCTGGCTTAATGGTAATCCAAATGATCTTAAAATTGATCATGTAAAAAACCTTGCATGAATCAGCTGCTAAAGAATTAAAAGGCAGCATAATTGGTACTGAATAATTTGATGCTGTAGAACTTACAGGTTGTCAAAGGAGCTTGATGTTTTGGACATCACAAATGCAGCTGATAACTGCGGTGCAATATGTTTAGATGTCTGTCAAGTCTCTGACTTAGTATGACCATAAGTTTTTTTTGAATAGCATGAAGTTATATACTGAATAGATTAAAAGCAAGTTTAAAAAAAGATCACTTCACTAATTGCAATGGCATTTAATCAGCAGCAGGGAGTTTTCTGCAGTTCTGAAGAGATCGGTCCAGTCCCACCAGGGTTTATTGTATTTGTGACTGGCTCGGAAGACACCTGCCTGGGTGACACCTTTATTTGTATTGCTTTTGATAACTACTTTCTTTTCAAAGACTGAGTTTTAAGGCTTAATTTGCATATCTACTTAGAAAGCACTAATACATAAAAGATTGATCTCTAAAACTGCAGTTGCAAAATATTCAGATTTATTTCCTTTATGCTAGTAGTTAGTTGTTTTAGAGCACAAATCAGATGGCCAATTTGAAAATTTGGCTTAAATTATACAATCGGAAAACGCCTTATCTTGACATTTTGGGTCTGCTTGGGCTTCTATTAACCCTGCTCCTTTGCTTTTGCTTCTGACTTTACGAGTTGAACTCGCAGTAGATGCAGTCCTTCCTGTACCTAAAGACGGGTGTCACTCACTATAGTTACCATATTGATCTCTCTCCTGTAGAATCCCTTACTCTACTTTTTTTCTGTGCCTGGTCAGAGCATGCTAAACTTCTGTCTGGGACTCTACGTGAGAGTCGGGGACTGAGCGGAGAGAAGAGAGCTGGTCCTGCTGTGTGCAGAAAAGCTGTTCAGGGCGTGCATGGATCTCCTGGGCTGGCAGAAGAGAGGGTGATGGTGAGGCTCAGCTTATTGATTTTTGGAGCCAACTGGATTGTGAATGGTGATGTTGCCATTTAAAATCAGGGTCTCCTCCTTTTTTGGGGGACCAGCTTGTGGTAATTAATTGGCTGAGAGGGACAGGACTACCTGTAAAGCCCCAGCATACCAACACATATTTTTGCATAACTTAAAACCCAAACAAAACAAAATACTAAAAAAACTTACCCAAAGATGTTTATAATAAGCATATCCCCCTGCTCAGCGTGAACTCAGGCCACAGCCTATGCATTGCATATTGCTGAGCAGCGTGTTAGATGAATGGCGATAAACACTGATGATATGAATGTTGTGCTTCCATTTTATTTTCATCAGATTTATAGCTAGCACTTTAGTTTACAAACCATTGTATGTTGCGGAATTCAACACAACCCCACAGTCTATTCTTTTGTGTTTCCATCATATACATTCCTCTTCTTTCTCCAAAACTATTTAGCTGGTGTTAAACAAGCTTCTTCTAGTGTTTGAAATAAAAGCTGACCTGCCGGCAAGAATGCAAGGGACTTTGCAGAAAAAAAATCATGCCAGACTGACTGCTAGCAATTATTTAGAGCTGCTTGTCAGACAGCAGATAATACAATCCATTCTGACTTTTTCATATGGAGCATTTGCTGTCATTTTTTTAAGGTTATTAATAAAAAATTCACCCTAATCCAGAGGTAGAAGCTCCAAATTCAGTGAAGTGCTGCACACAACCTTGCTGTACTACTTAAGGCTAAAAAGGCTCCTGCAAATGCAGGGATCTGGAAACAGGCTAGAGAGATTTTCTCAACTAGCTTCCAAGGTATTAAGAGAAGTCCGAGCCCGGAGGGCAAATCGTTCTGTAATGCAGCCATCAGCTGATGCCTGGGATTCTCTGTATCCATTTTCCTGTTCAGCTGACCGTTTCCATCTGATACTTGGAAGGCTTGCTTCAAACTAAAGGCTTTTTTTTCATTGCAAGGTCTTGAGGACAGCAGAATGTGTGTCTGGGCTTCACCCAGGGTCCTGTTCCTATGTTCTGTGGTGGTAGAAAGGATAAAGGCTAATACGCAATGTTATTTTTAGCTTCATGAGTCATTCTTATAGGCAGTTAGTGTAACTTCTGTGCACGTTCTTGCTTAGGTAATTTGGTTTGCCATCGCAGTGTGCCCAATACTTTAGTTCCCTGTAACAACATCATTTCTGCTGTGAAGAGCTGAGATTGCATAGCAGTGGAGTTATGGGGTGCTGGGAGAAATCTTTACTATGATGTTTGTTTAATTTACAAATAAATGCCCCCAAAACAATGTATGTTATTTCTAGCCAGGTATTCAACACTGGGTTTGAAAAGGCTTTTTAAGGACTTCTGCTAGCTGTGTGCATTCTGGAGGCCAAAATGGCATCTTAGCAAATGCTTGCTATTCTCCCATCTTTATGTAGCCTGCAGAAGAGGAGGCTGAGGGGAGACCTTATCGCTCTCTATCTGAACTACTTGAAAAGAGGTTGTAGTGAGGTGGGGGTCGGTCTCTTCTCCGAAGTAACAAGCGATAGGATGAAAGGAAATGGCCTCAGGTTGTGCCAAGGGAGGTTTAGATTGGATATTAGGAAAAATTTCTTCACCGAAAGGGTTGTCAAGCATTGGAACAGGCTGCCCAGGGAAGTGGTGGAGTCACCATCCCTGGGGTATTTAAAAGACGTGTAGATGTGGTGCTTAGGGACATGGTTTAGTGGTGGGCTTGGCAGTGCTAGGTTTACAGTTGGACTTGATGATCTTGAAGGTCTTTTCCAACCTAAACGATTCTATGATTCTATATTCTCAGCAACATCTGGTCACATCTGTGGCACACTGAAGGGTAGTAACTTATGTTGATAAAGTAGAAGATGCATCTATAAGATCATTCACAATGATGTTGCTTCTGCAGGACTAACAGGAGAACAGAAATCAGTAAAAACCTCTTTTGAGTTAGCAGACGCCTCTTTGTAGTCAACAACACAGTGTCGTTATATTTAGAGTGTTCTTTCAAGTTACAACCCACTGTATTGATTTATTTTAAACAAATGCTTTCAATTAAGTCAATGCATTTTTCCTTCACCTCCCACTTTCCCTGAAGTTAGACTGATTTGTATGACACACCGTTACTTTTATTAGTGGATCATAAAACATGCACGGTCTCAAAGGAAAAGCTATGCCTCCTTTCCATACGCACTTAAGTGCCCTATAAACAAAATAGAGCCGGGGTCTCAGTCACCATTAATATTACTCTGCCTGAAGAATGATAAAAAAACCCATTCCTAAGTAAGGTGGGCAATTAACTACCCCAAAATAAGGAATTCTTATGAAGATCTGTGCTCATTTGAAGCTCTAGCCGTGTAAGGATTATGCTGCAGTTTGCTTTCTACTCCAACTTATATCAGCTTTTGTGAACTAATTCCCAGAGCAGTTAGGCATTCAGCCTTAGAGAATAAAATGTAACTACTGTTGTATGTGAGATCCAACCAATTACACAAAAATGTGAACAAAAGCAGCACAAGAACACAAAAGTGTTCAAGCATCCATTATAAACAGTTCCAATTTCCTTTTTAAATGTCAAGTATAAAATATATATTTTACATGCAAATAACACTGGAGTGTTGTTGCTAATACACTCCTGAAATTACATTTTCTTAGCATGACCTTTCTTGCTAACAATAACTTACATTTTAATTAAATCTGTGGCCATTTTCATTTCATGCCAGATATCCCCATGCCATATATTACTGAACTTTCATGTCAGGAAAGAAAGTTTAAAGGTCACAGGCTTAAATACTTACTTGAGTTAAACTTTTTTAATAATATATGAAAGAAATTACATGTGTGTACTATCCGTACTGATTTGTAGAAACGAGTTTTTTTAGGTTTAAAACACCCACTTTCACTAAACTCTATATGTGAGGATGAGAGTGAAGTATTTGGCAAGGTTTTAACTTCAGTGAAATACTCTGTCTTTACTGTTTGGTACTTACAGGTCTACTGCTGCTTCACTAACACCTGAGGCTACTCTTTGTCTCAATAATGAAGAAGCACATTCTGATTTTCTTTCCCAGGAAAAAAATATTGTGACAGCTCTGCATTTAAAAGTGTGTGTGGGGGTAGATTGCATTCTGGTATAAGTGATCACAATCTGGTGAAAAGTCGATTGGGGCTTTTGAGGATATACGCCCTCATTCAGATGGAAATAGTACATTAATATGTCAGGCTTCTTCATGCATAGATGCTACTTTTCCTGTTGAACGGTCTCTCTGAGATGAATCCAGAATGTCACTTTGAATGTGTTCCCCAAAGGAAGGAGATACAGAAGATACGTAATGAGAACCTGCCCAGCTCCCTTTCCCCAGACATACACGCGCCCTTCGCTTCCGCGCTGCCACGGACATGCTATCGGTTATTGCTGTGATTTAACAAATAAGCTTCTCTGAGCTCTAGGAAACCCTGAAATCAAAACTTACTTGGTTTTCTCTGTAGGTTTCTGTCACACTCTTATTTTTTATATTGTTTCATTATGCATTCTCAATTCTCACCCCAGCCCCGAGCTTAGCAGTAGAAAGTTGATAATTTAGACACCCATGGAGCATAAGGAACAAAGATGTATTTTAGAATTAGGTCTTGGCAGCTCAGTCTCCCTGCTGGAGCTCACAGCATTTCTTAAAGGCTGTCTGATCCTTCAGGTTAGCTCCTGCGTATCAGACGGGGAGCTTGGACCTTGCCTTTGGTGTTGAAATAGTCCCAGGCTCTGAAGCAGACCAGAGCTAGAAACTCTGGTTTAAGCTTTCTGTTAATTGACTTCTAGCTTTGAGGTATATGCAAGCTGTGAAATTCTGTGTAGGTGTTTGCAGAGTCTTGGGAAGAAAATATATTTAGTTCTGGCTCCAAAGAGTCACAAAATTATACAGATCTAGGCTGGCTATAGTGCACTTGGGAAGCTATTTGGAAAGGACTTTCTGACACCGACCTCTGAGATCAGCAGAGATTGAAGGGGAGAAAGAATGAATTCCTGGAGGCAGAGGATTTTTGCCATAATTACTTCATTGTTTATTGGTCTTTTAATAGTACGTTGACAGTGATGGTTGTCTTGTATCAAAATGCTACAGTTGCTGTCTGCTAGTATAGCAGAATGACAAATCAAGAAAGAAGTAGAAATAATCAATCATGTCTTAAAAGAATAAATGTCTTCCCCAAGGTTTTAAACAGCCATGAAGCTTGGATGGAGGGGTTTTTTAGGTATCAAATGGGTTTATTATATGGCTGAGTTCCATCCTTCTTACAGTGTCTTGGGTATTACAAGTGTAATATTATAAATACTCTATATCACTGACTTCAATGACAGATGGCCCGAGGGCAAGTAACTTAACAAGATGATCTCCTGCTGTGTCTTCAAGATGCCGATAAGCTGCATTTACAACTCACGTTCTCAAGATCTGGAGCAAATGTGTTTTGTGAAGGAAATGTCTTCCTTAAGCATTAATAACAGAAGGTGCTGTAGTTTCCTGTTATGACAGGATCTCCAGAATTTTTTTGAGAACTCACCAGAAATCAATGAGGAATTCATCGTTTTAAATATTATCTTTAAAAAAAAAAAACACACCACCAAGTTTTTCTTACTTTTCAGACATCAAACACTACTCTCTGTGTGTGTGTTTGTTCTTGAGTTTTTGGATTTTGAGGTTGGTTTTTTTTGTTGTTGATGTCTTTTTTTTCTTAAATTACTTAACAATGACAAAAGACAGGCAAAAGTAAACAGAAAAAAAGCAGTGACGTGGCCGCAGCTATTCCTTTAGTTATCATAAGGGAATCATCAGCCAGGGGGAGAGGATAAGCAATGAAGTGTATACCACTGAGCTCTGGATAACTAGAAGCAATTTTTGATCAGACTGAGCACTTGCTTCACATCAGTACATTTCTAAAAATAAGAAACAACCCCATGGCACTGCGTTCATAAAAGAAAAAATATGGAGGGGGGAAAAAAATAAGCATGCCAAAAGCGTTATCCTGCAGTTGCATCCAGTCATGTGAATAGAAGCTTAACAGTTTAATTAAGCTTGTTTGTGGGCTGTGTTTTGATTCTCATGAGCTTTGAAGGAGGGCTCCCATAACTTGCTATTGGGGCCAACTGGAAAATTTTCAAGAGAAGTTTGGCTTCTGACCCAGGATTCTGATGCATCTCTTCAAACATCTGGGAGCAATGCCTGCAAAAGAGGAAATTTAAGATGGAAATTCCTCCACTTACTGAAAGTTGGCAGCAAGCATAGAGTTGCCAGGAAAGTTAAACTTCCCTCAGAGTTGGCGAGCTTAGGACAGAGGTAAGTGACACAGCACTGGCTTGGGCTGTTCTTATGTTCCCAGGTGAGGCAGCTATATCTCAACATTTTTGGATGAGAAATGAAGAAGCAGGAAGAGGAGTAACTTGATTCTCCTCTGTTAAAGTGGCAGCTGGAGAATAAATCAAGTGGAGCATCCTGCGTGAGCACTCATTTTAAAGAATAACACAAGTTTGTTGAAGAATAATGTATGTGAAATCCCTCCACCGACCTAAAACCTTTGAGTGGCCTGCAGCCAGAACCCTATAAAACATTCACTTATGCAAGTGAAAATTTGCCTGCCAATAAATGGCTATACTAATTAGATTTTGAAAGGTGATTTTAATCTTTTCACCTTATTAGAAAATAGCGAGGATCTGAATCTCCATTACACTATGCCAGCTTCACACTGTTGTAAATGCCACCAATTCTGTTTAGATGAACTGATGTGGTAGAATAGAGAAACAAGGGAGAAGGGGTTGCGAAGGGACGGAAAGGTTTTCAAAAATGTGTATCCTTGAAACCAGTAGTTCATATCAGGAGAATTTCTTAGTGTAGACACTCCATGCTGAGTAACACCATCTTATGTCCTATGTTTCCTCTTTCTATGATGCTCAAGAAAAAAAAAAGAGTAGTTATGAAAATAGCAAGACTGCAATTGGTATCTCGTAATATGACACGAAAAAGTCAACTTGTATGTCTTCCGATTGCTAAACAAGGGGAGGATTGTGGAGGTCAAACTCCATATAGATTGTTAGAAATTAAGCAGCTTTGACAGGAGCAGGGGAGAAAAGAATGTAATTGCCTGCACATGTTATTCTGCTGCCTCATCACAAGTGTCTGTTTGGTGGTGTTGGACTGTGCTGGGTCCTTTTACCTTCTTGGGTAGAGAAGAGACAGGTTGCCCAAAGCAGTTGCTCTTGCCAATCCTAGATGTCTTCCTGAAAGAGACAGCAAGAAAGGTGCAGCTCTAAGAGTTGCCCAGTGCCACTTGGCTGGAAAAGGTAACTAACCAATTTTACAAACTCTGAGATGCTGAAGCAACTAAGCAGGATCCTTACAATTGATTATAAGCTCTGTTATTTTGTGGTTTTATAACTTTGTGCCATTATTGCAAATGCATGTTTCTGTGAAGGTTGTTTTCGTTTAATTCTTCATTATTCTCTAGGGATAGAACTGATTCTAAATAACCTAAAAGATTAGGCATTCTATTTTCTTAAGATTAAAAACCTTTTTGCAAGGATCAGGTGGAAAATCTTTAGGGCATCTAGCATATAAACTGCACATTTCCCAGAACTCCGTATGAGAATTGCTGAGTCTGAAGGACCCAGCTTTAAGTGCATTTCCCACAAAACCAACATTCGTGTTAGACCTGGCCAGGCTACAAGACACCTTTTTTCCATGTTTTCTCGAAACCGTAATTATTTTAAATATATAAAAAACCATTACATTGCCAAAACAATTCATAATGTCTTGCAATCTAAAAAACCACAATGGAACCAAAACCAGATATCGGTTTAATTACCAGCTATCACTAATGCCTCAGAGATCAGTCACAGGGTCAAAACATTAGGTCCTAGAGTAAACGTTCTCCTAGCACTTCAGCCTCCACGCTGGAGAGCAAGAGATAAGCCCAGGTTAAGGGTGGGACTTCCAAAATTTTGGGTCTTGGTACATCTGGACTGCCAGTACTCCCCAGACTGGCAAAGTTTAGAAAGCCCATAAAATCAGACCTGCTGTATGGTGCTGGAGTCCAGGTTCTACGTGAGGGATTCCTGGTGTGAGTAACAGCCCTGGACCGATGCAGCTGGGCACAGAAAACTCCAGTCTAGGAGCACTCTGCCTGATACAGCTGTCCTTGAATCCTCAGCCATTTTGTAGCCAACCACCTTCAGGCTTCCAGGCACAGAATTACAGTTTATATAACATATATCTTAAAGCAATTATAAAACAGCTGTCATCGCAGTAGAAGTATCCGGGTCACAGGAAAAGGCACTGAGTGAAGACTTGGAAAACATAGGTGAAGCAGTATGGAGAAAAGATTTCCCATTCCCCAGAATAGAGAGCTCAGCTGCTGTTTGGTAAGGCAAGACTTAACTCTCTTTCCCAGAATGTATAAACAAAAAAAGTCATGCGTTGCTTTCCATCCTCCCTACCAGTTTTTCCCGTTTCATAAATAAAACGATTAAAATGCCAGTAAAGACCAACAGGCCACCTGATCTTGTATCCTTACTCCAACAGGAATTAAAGCCCGATGTTTCTTAGGAAGGTGAAGTAAGTTCATAATGTATGCAAAACCCCCCACATTTGCGGCATGCGGGAAATGTGTCCTATCTCTGATGGTGATCATTCTTTTAGCATGGTAACCTTTTTCAGGCAAGAATATCTGCAAGTGCCTTGAAGCATAGGGAACATTTATGGATCTACATAAATGCATAATAATAATAGTGCCCTTAGCCATGAGATTTGATAGACCTTATAATTTAATCTTAACTAGTGCAGTGTATCTGCAGATAATGCTCTTTTTTCATATGCACAATCCTACTACTTGCCACAAAATATCATGCTGTAGTAGTTTTAGTATCCTTCAAAAGTAGAAACAAGGCAAGAGTCACCTTTCCATGCAAATAAATATTCTAGTTGTAATAAAACGAAGTATAGAGAGAAGTAAGGACAACCGCAGTTTTGTATCATTACAAAAAACCCCAGCTCCAGGTATATTTAATCTGTTGGAAAGTGGAAGGGTGTTGTCTGCTGGGAAAAGTTAAACATGTCCAATTCTTTCTCTTAGTGCGGTACTTCTGATGTTTCTGAGTGTCTTTTAGACCCATCTTCTGGTAACTGATACCAGAATTTTGCTTAGGATTTTTTCCTTACATCGTGCCTCTTCCCTCTGTTTCTTGTAGAAATACCAAACAAAGATACATTCATAGAGTGATAGGAAAAGATCTAGCTTTTACTAGGTAAATCATCACAAAATTGAGTCTGAGCAGAAAATTTCCATTTCTGTGGAAACATGTCAACATATATTGCCCAAATTTACAGTTGCCTTTTGTATAAACCTGCTGTTTTTCTCCTAATGAAATCAATGCTTGAAATTTAGGTTGTTCAAGAATGGGGAAATATGATTTTAAAAATCTTGTAATATTACTCAAAGTGATGTTATTAAAGGAGACACATTTTAACAGCTACTTTTCAGAAGTCTCTGCCCATTTTGGCATATTGGTGCTAATATCTTCCATTCTGCTGTGTACAGAAACTCAGTGTGTTTGTTCAAGTATGGACACACACTTACAAACATTTCTACATGTTAAATGGGTGATAGATAACTCACCGTTCTGCAAATGCATCCACACAGCCTCTTATTTATGCACAAAATGGAAGATGATTAGTAGCTTGGATTTTTATATAGAAATGATAAGGAAAAAGCAGTCCTTTCCTTTCTACCAAGACAGTAAATGTGCCAGAATTCTATCTTTTTTTAAAATATATGTATTTTCATAAACCAAATCAAATAAGTGATTAGCACTTCTGGCCTTACTTTAGCAAGGTACTTCAGCATGTGCTTAGTTTTAAATACAGGAGTATCACTGGCTTCGATAGCACTGCTGAAGTGTTTCAAGTTATGTAAATACTGAAGCACCTCACCAAATTCGAGCAAAAAATACTGATAAGATAGGTATGATATTGTTTGAGGAGACATATCTAAGACTGACAGCAACTGTGTTTTAATCCTCCCTATTTTCCACAGCATATTTCTATATCAAAGTCACGTTCCAAGTCAGACTTGTTCTGCTAAGGAGTTTTAGCCTAACTGTTATCCGCTGTCTCAATAGCAAAAGTTATCAAATGTATTGATAGTAGAAGGTTGCAGCCTGAAATCTCTATATTTAAAGGAAAAATAAAGTCATATTTTCCATGGTACAACATTTAGGAAAACTTTTGAAGCTGAAGTCCAAAGGACAAAAAAATCTGAAGTATATCTTTACAGCAAACCTAAGGAAATCTATTCAAAACTTAATATTCTTTGTCTTTCAATATGACAATGATAGTGTCCGAGTTCTCAATTTTCTGTCTTAAAGAGGCAATTCAGCGAGAATAGTATCTTGTGTTTCAGTTGCCTGCTCACGGAGTCAAAAGAGCTCTTTCTTGATCTTGCTTTTGTGAGCACTCCTCATCTAGGCTCATTAATAGTTTATGTTAATTTATTTTAAAAAGTGAGTTTCTTCTTTGATCTAAAGCTTATTTATGATTATATTTAGAAAACACATTTCCTTACTAAGTAGCTTTCCCACCTAACGCACAGGAAGAATGCGATACTGTAAAATTGAGCCACAGGTCATAGCCATGAAAGGCAGTTGGTGCTGAATGCTTTGGATTAGGTGAGCCAACTAGCAACAATCATCTTAGTTCAGCAATGGCATCTTCCCTGTCTCTCTGGTTTCAGAGAACATTGTTGCATAAAATTCTATATTGCTTCTGAAATTGGCCTTCAGAGTCAAAAGCTTTCTGATTGCTCAGAAGCTGAGGCTGAAAGACAGAAATAAAATACCACAGCACTGCAATTTATTCTTGAAACCTGCTGGTTTCGTGTTTCCTTAGCTTGGTGGAGAACACAGAATGATCAATATGCAGAATGGAAACGGGTGACAAATACCAACTGACACAGATGCAAAGCAAGTCTTATGACCCATGTAAACTTCCAATTTGAGAGCACAATGCTGTAGGAGATCTCGTTAGTGTGCGCTTACATGGAACAGAACGGGGAGTCATTTGAATAACATTAACATTGTAGTAAGCAAGCCAGCCTTATCACAGCCGAGCAACATCGGGTGTCTGAGAGACAGCATGCAGAAAGATGCAATTCTGAAAAGATATTACATTGAAGTAGAGCTGTGCCTTTGGATCTGCTCTCATTACCTGGAAAGAGGTTGGTAGCACTTGTACAATCTTGGGTGGGAAATGCAACTACTCAGCATTCTCCCTCATGTGAGACTGGTTTTATGAAAATAACCCCTAACCCCCAAAAAAATCCCAGATTTGTGACAGTGGTTTTCAGTTGTTTCAGATAATGTTTGTAAAATAGCCTATTTTCAATGCTCTTGGCTTCTTGCTCTGGAGACCTTGACTTTCTCACGCTTGAGAGCTAGTTACAACCGATCGTGTTAACGCTGTCTTCAAGAAGGCTGAGTAGCAAAGGGGAGAACTAAAACACTGGTAGGAAAGATGATTCTGCATTTTCTATTCTGGCATGGAAATTGGAAAGGCTTTCCTTTCTCTTGCTGTCAGGGCTTATATTCAGGGCATTTAAATTCACATTTCCTGTCATTAATAGGTCATTAAGACCTTCTCTCCCTACCCATGTAATGGTCTCCAGACTGATTAGTGAACTTCCTCAAGAAAAGACACAGATTTCAAGTCCGACTTCAGTCGTGAGGCAAGGCTTGGGTTTTCTGCATTTCAGGTGAGTAATCCAAACACTAGGTCTTTGGCTAGATGGTGGTGTGGTTTGACAGAACACAATCTCTGAGTGAAGACATCCACATCTGTCCTAGAAGTGATATAGGCTGGGGTGCTGAACCCAAGTGTCTCATTGTGAAAGAAGTAAGAAAGGTAAAAAAGCTCATGGTACTGCCATGTTTAGAGAGATAAATTTTGGGCACTTAGAGAATGTAATCATAAACTGTGCAGAGATTTGAGGAACTGGTGCTTAAAAATAAGAGGATTCCTCGTGACTTTCCTCTTGCCAAGTCTGAAGATAAGGCTGAGCCTAGGAACCTTTATTTCCACCCTCCTGTATATCTACTATGCTAGTAATTCAATTAGGGGAACATAGATGTGCTGAAGACATTTTCGGTACAGTGATTAGCACTGTTCCTGTTACAGTTAGGAGTAAGAAATGTTTACAAATGTCCTTGGGGTAAAAGGACCCCTAAGTAATTATTATAATCGCGCAAGAATTGCTTATAATTGCTGGACTTCCCAGAAATGACTTTCAGAGGAAATCCGTGTAGCCAATTGCATTACTGCCTCCTCAGATCAATATTATATTAGTCCCAGTGCACGGATACCCACAGGGCAAAGTAGCAAACTATTAGCATTTCATTAGCAATATACCACATTGCAAGACTATTACTCAAACGATTGATGACCCAGGTAGGACATATCTTCAAATGTTTATGAAGAACTAGTAATCTCCTCCTCTTTTTTTTCTTCCTTTTCTTCACTGCCTTTCAAACAAAAATTTGCCGTGATTTTCAGGTTTCTGTACATTAAACTCTTCCATTAATAACAGAATAAGTGCATCAGGTCAGCAACAGTGTAATTGTTTTCAGTGTATTTTTCTGATGAGTTTTAATTCTAATATGAAAAAAAAATCAAACCCAACACCTTCAGGTTATATCCAGACTGATTTTTTTTTTTTTCTTTCTTCCAAGACAGACAAAATTGCTGCTAATTAGTGGCAGGTTTCTAAGTGAAATATTTCATGTGCACTGTTGGGGGCCAATTCGTTTGCCCAGGTTTTCCATTAGGGCGGCTATCTGTCAGAGGGGCACTTAAGTTCTTCCCAACTCAGGCTCCATTTAAATATAGATGAAAGTGTAGAATCTTTCTGAACAATCCAGTCACTCATATGTCTGTAACAGAGAGGAAAAGAGGAAGTCATAATATCAATAATGTGACCCAGCTGAAGAACCAGAAATAACTCGGAGATTGAGCCACTGGTTTAAAAACATATATGTGTGTGTGTGTGTATATATATATATATGTGTGTGTATTGACATCTATTTTTTTAATAAATACAGCAGATGCCCCAAAGATCCATCAGCCTGCTAAAGCAAAATGAAAGCAAGCAAAAAAGAATTAAGTATTTAAATTAATTGCCAGAATTAAAACTCCAAAGTTTTGTTCCTATGTCCATGTTTAGCCATTTCCTAAACATTCAGTTTCAGCTTGGAAAAGGCCATGAGCATCCAGCAGTTCCTATTGACTTGAGGTTATTTATTCAGGAAATTATCTAAGATTTGAGGCTTTAAATTTTAAGCTTCTGTCTTTCTAAAGACCAAGACATTTGGAAAATACAAATAGAGTGAATGAATTTTTGTTTTCAGTTGTTTTGCAGAGGAAATAATTTATTGAAACGCAAATCTGAATTTAAATGAATATGCTCTTTTGAAAAATTAATTAAAATTAAGGTTTTTTGCAAAGGTATCCAGAAGAACGTTGTCTTTCAGATCATTCAGCTACTTTGCATATCTTATAAGCTTGCCCAAACAGCTATGTTCAGGTTCATAAAATTGCTGTGTTATCAGCATACCTTGGGGGTTTTGGCCAGTGCATATTTAAAATGATTACTCTACAAACATTAAGGTCATAGTTTTGCATGGGATAGAGACCCCAAGAGGTTAAGATGAAATGTAATGCAGCTGCCTTCACGCAATTGTCTCTATTTTACCACTGCAGATATAAAGCTTTCTAATTCATGGACATGCATTTCATGTATGCATTATAGAAATAGCCTCCAGTTGATAGAGAGGGAGCTGACAAAGATTATTTTTATTTATTTATATGTATATAAACTGTTTTAATTGCTTTGCTGTACAAAACTTTTGGGGCTAGTCATATTATTGGTATCATTGTTCCATTTTATCAATGGCCGCAGCTGGAAGTTTCAAAATTCATTCTAACTATCTTTTAGAATGTGGCTTTATTTTCTTCTGTGAGGACAGAACTGAGTCCCATATAATTGGAGTCACCTTTGCTGTGAGGGCTAAGTGAATAAGGTATCAGGCAGCAAACGGAAAAACAGTCCATTACAAACCATTCAGTAAAAATTTAATGCATTTAATACATTATATTGCCTATACCACAGTAATAGCTACCATTGAGAGGAGGAGTTTTGCTTGAGCCTGATCTTAGACTACAGCAATTTCCTATTACTTTCTATCCTTACGAGTTAGTCCAAATTAGGAATGCGTGGATAGGCTCGGATTTGGTATGAAGTTAAGGAAAACAGTAATAGGTGCTACTTGATAGCCTGATGTTTCCAACAGCAATTAATCAGATGATTTAGCAGATGATCCTGTGAAGTTGGAGGTCTGATTCTGTGGCTGTGGTATCTGCACTGGAGTCTATATTACGGACCAGAGCACTTGTACCAACCCGAGAGCAAAAGAATATCCACAATGTGACACTACTGAAACACATCTGACAAAAATGGAAGAAGATTTAAAAGTAAACACAAAAAATTCCAACCCACCCAAAAAAAAACCAAAAAACAAACCACACAACCAAACCAAACCAAACCAAAACATTGTCTCAGAGTGTATTCCTCAATTAACTAAGAATGTCATATTACCAGAAGGGATTGTTGCTTTGGCATTGAAAATTACCTCCCTTACCACCAGTTAAACCTCTTCCAAATTTTAAACGCTTAGACTAATCCCTCTTAGATAGGCATCATAAACTGGACTATATGTCTTAATAGCCTGTACTAGCTCTCTTGGAAACTTTGGCCGGAACTGGGATGAGCGTTTGGGATTGGGAGGACTTTACGTTCAATGAATGGACTAGTCGTGTCATAAGTATAGATACACCAACATCTGGTGAAATATTTTCAGGATTAGGGTGTCTGTGAGTAAACCTGTTCTAAAGTTTCTATTGTGTCTTTTGTTTTCAAATAAGTATTGTGTTTCAGGCTCTAAACTCTTTATTCAGAATATCTGGGCTCCTGATCTTTACCCCATATCTTTCTGGGGAATCTTAGTTTAAACAGAAGAGATAAAATAGGCATGTGCAAAAAATCTTTTTCATTTCAGCCATCTTAGCTCATTCTGAATCATCCTTAGACTACTTGTGGCATCAAGATGGAGAGGCATGAAAGGCTAATGATAGTGCTAAGGCTACAACTATGAGCTTATCTCTCTTTTCTCCTGATCTGGAAAAAAAATATCAGTGAATACAACATTCTGTCATTTTGTCTTATCTATCACCCTATGAAATTCATTCAAATATATCACATCCATCACTGGTCACCACAGGCGGCAGCTTATTTCTGTTATACTGCCACTACAAGGGATATGCATCAGAAACCAACAATTAGAGAAGTGGAAGAGTTAAAGAAACCTAAGGATATTAAGGAAGGTGTCAGGAAAATTAATTTTGTATTTGAGTTCTGTTTTTGTCTGCTAAGATCTCCAGGAAATGTTCAACATGTTATCTTAGCAATTTACACTTTTTTTTGAATGTGATTTATCCATTTACAGCAGAGCTCCCGCTGTTCACTTTATAGTTTTGTTTTTCGTTGTTTTGGTGAGATATGACATTAATTTGCCTTCACATCTTTTATTCATTTTAAGTATGCAAAAATTCTCTAAAATGTATTACCACGTGAATTCTGAAAAATACAACATGATTTTAGTAAAGATTGGATAAATATATATACACATGTATTATTAAGAAACATAGAAATCTGTCTTGGAAGAAGATGTGACAATATTTGTATATCTTAAAAGTCACACTTTTTAAAATTAAGGTGAAAGCATCTGTGAACCATAATATCTCATCTATTTGTAAACTGGTGGGTTTTCTGCTCATCCTAGAGTGATGCTTGCACCTGCTTTCACCAGCTCTCACATGAAGGTTGCTTTGCAATGTGCAAGCATTCTTCCTGCTGACAGCTTGCGATGTGAAGACCTGACCCTTAGCGAATTGCATAGGGTTTGACCTGCAAGTACGGACATAAAGGCTGTAAATGCGCCCATAATAAAAAGTGAATTTGCATAAGAAGAATAAATGAATGTATAAAATACAAAATACCACTCTGCATTAAAATTGATTCACTAGTCAAGTAAGTACATAATTTCAGCTTTTATTTGTGAGGTCTGTTATCAAATATACAATTCCTTTAATTTACAGTATTTGATATAAATGTAGATCCTGTTTAAACCTGACTTAAACTGAATCTGTTTAATTTGTTAAGCTATGCTGTGTTTTAATACCTAATTCCATACACTGCATAAACTGAAAATTACTGTTATATTTTCCAAAACTGATAGCCAGAATTTTGTAGTGTAAAGTCATATTTTGGCCTTCTGTGTAAGCATAAGACACCTATAAACTCTGTTACTGAAAGACACCCAGTCCATTTCTATAATTATCCATGTGATACTAAACAAGCCCAGAGCAGCATCAAGACAGTAATGGAGTTTATTTACTGTTGTTTGTACTAAACTTGTACGGAAGTGATAATTTTGGTTTACACTTTCACAAGCCAATAGAAAACAGTTGAGCACAGCCTTTTAAAATATTTTTCTGCCATTCTATTTTCATTAACTTCAGAAGAAGGATGGAATTTCAACAGCTCACAAATATTTCCTTGTTAGGTAAAACAGTTTAGGTGTCAAGGTTTGTGGCAGGTGTAAATTGAATGATTCCATATGGTCTTAAAAATGACTCAACCACAGCATCAAATCCCTTGTTAAAAGGTTCAGAAAAATGCAGAACAACCTAATTTGGCATCTATCGCTTTAGGAGCCTTTACCTTTTCACTAAGATTGATGAACAGAGGAACCATGGCAGATCTGTCATATCTATGCTACTTTCACTGGAAAGCTATTAGACTCATAGAAATCATCCTAGAGTCTCTCATTACTCAAAAAGCAGAATCTTTGTGAGTGTTCAACTCTTCAAAACGCAGCAGACTTTCTCCATAAACCAAATACTATAAATTTTTCTCCATAAGTTCCCATATTGTGATGGTTGTCTCTGTAAGAGCTAGACTCATGCTTAAGATTTCCAAGGCAAATATAGGACCAAAAATAGCCTTGTCAACTTCACCCACATCAATTTTGCCCTCAGCTGGACCTACAAATAGTAAGACTGCTGGCAATCTGAGATTGCTCCCCAATATTCTTGTCTCTGTTCCCCAAGGAAAGAGAGGGAACAGCTTCTAGATAACGGCAGCACAACATATGCTGTGCTATGCATGGGTGGCAGCCTCAGTAGATAAACCGGAACATAGCCTGCTTCAGTGATTTTTGCTGCAGATTTAGTAGCCAATACCCTTTGACTCATTTATCTGGAATACCTGAGCACCTTGACCACCCTTCAAATGCCATGTGAGAAACATGGTACGAATCCGCAGATTACAATATAGAGAAAACAGCACGGATGAAGCTGTCAATCTTCAACAACCATCCTCTGACTACAGCAAAAATGCTCTGATATGCTGCCAATGCCTCGTTTGCTGCTGAACCAAACCTAAGAGCACCGACACCCAATGTGTCAAAATTGCAAACAATGACACTTCTCAGAAAAACACCGCCGATTTGAACAAGACATCTGAAGTACAGACTCATTATAGTGGAAAAATAAAAGCCCACCAAAGTTTCTCCCTTGTTACTGGGTGCCATGTTGTACCAGTACTTATATGGAAGATGTCCACATAGTTCCAACCTATACAGCAAGACCAAGACTTGGAATCATCCCTCCTCACTCTTCAGAAAAACTCATAGTCAAAAATAAAACTCCACCTTTTACCTATTGTTATTAGGCCACGATATTACATCTTGTAAGTGACTATTGCATCTTTTGTTGTTTGTGTAGTATTTTCAGTATGCCGTGTCTTAATCCTCTTAGCTTCTGGGATCCGGTGCAATAGTTGTTGAAATGGTGTGGCTTATAACATCAGGAAGCAGTAGTTTTAGAGCAAAAAGTCATGGCTTTCAGTTAAAGTTTAATGTGACCCATATTCATCCATATGCTGATTCTGTAGATCACACACTACAGATGCTTATAGGCTACATCATTCAGCATGTTGTGAACATTTCCAGGACTTTAAAGAGAAATACACAGAAAATTACAGCTTTCATTTACTTTGTGACATATCAAAGCAGTTTGTAAAAACAAATTACAATGATGACCCATTCTCTGTTCTTTTTAACCTAAGCAAAAATTTGGGGTTGTCATGTATTAATGCAGTGAATAAAACATGCACAAAATGCAATTGTGTTTTACAATGCCAATTAATCCACCTTTTAATATAGAAAAAAAATCACCGTTACTAATTGTAATTCTTAAAAAACAAGAAAGGTTACTGATAGATTGAAGACTGCTCTTTAACTGATGGGTATAAAAACTGTTCCAATGCAGCTCCGTACCAACAGCCCAAGCTGAAGAACAAAGGAAAATTTAAAATCTGTATGGTTGTACTTGTTTTAAAATTGTTTATCAGTGGAATGATTGTATTGGTCCCTGAGATATTTTAAAAATGCCCTGATTAGTTACATCACTTCGGTGATGCATGGTTAGATCATAACAGCTCTCAGGCCTTGCAACACCTCTTGTGCACTGGTGTGAGGTCTCTTTGTCCAGTACTCATTGGAAAAGAAAAATAAATAGAATCCAGAAATTGAAACCATTTAATTAAAAGTTTTTTTCTTTATTCTCTCAGTTTATTCTCTCTATTCTCTCTGGAGTGGCCAAATTGATGATTGGAAATATTTAATTTACAGCTACCTGCCCCCAGAGTCAGTGATGGAAGAGTTATCCAGAAGCCCCATGTTGAGCAGAAGAGGACAGTACTGTGGAGAACCCTTCACATGCTGTATTTTAGAAATCTTTAAAAGGAGAAGAACGAGCATTGCAAGGATTGAAACAGGACTCAGTCCCGAGGTAAGTTCTTTTACAATTGGCAAATAGAGTGACAGTCATCTTTTTATTTTTCCTCTGGTCTCTGAAACTTGTGTTCTTGTTGCTCTGGGGCCTCAGAGTGGCCCCTGTGGACTGGCGATGAGAGCGGGGACTTGTGTGTTGGCACACCTGCAGGGAGGGCTCCTCCACGTAGGGTTTCTCCAAGTAGGTACTTGCATGTTTCTACCTGAATGCCTCTTCGATTATATGCCTCGTGGCAGCAGCTGATCTCTAATTCACATGCCTTCACCCAGAGATAGGAAGGATTTTAGGTGCTCTTTTTTCCTGTACTTAGTATTTTCTGTTGTCAAACTTGATGTCTCTCCCGGAGAGAGAGCTGATTTTGCATGTATTTTCTTAGCCAGTTGTTCCTCTCATTGACTGGAGTGAACCTGGGTGCTGACTCCAGAGTTTGAGTTTCAGAGGGGCAGAGACATCTGAGGAGAGGACATTGTGGGACTTGGGGCTCCCAGTTCTTTTCTCAGTTTACTTATCCTCTGGCATTGGCAGTTTTCTGAACTAAACTAACCTGATAATTATTAAATCTACTTAATTCAGAATCAATACTGTTAAAGGCAACGGGACCATCTCTTAATTAAAAAAAAAAAAAACAGAATAAAAATTATGGCTAGCTAGCATGTCCCCATCCGTGCTATTGTATTCCTGCCCTGCCTACCACTGGCCACAACGCTGAACTTAGTTGCAAGTGATATTTTTAATTTCCTTATTTAGCCTGAGAAATAATTATGTATCTTATGTCCTTCTATGGACATATCCAGAATGAAGTCATAATGTAGTCCATAAATAAAACTGATAATAGTTCAGAATGCGTGATTGTATGATATTCTGCCTTGCGCTTTATGGATGATATTTTAAATCATGACGAAATTCTATTCTTGAAATTCGATATTTTCAAAACAATTTAGAAACAACAGTGCTGAGTTCTAATTTTCCTCTAAAAAGGAAAAGTAGGATCTTGCAATCTGCAGAGAAACACACCAATGCACCACAAGCCTGGGCAGACTGATGCAATTGCTTTCCTAAGCAATGAGAGAGGAAAATGTGACATTCAGTCATTTCTAGCTCATGTTTTGTTTCATTCTAACAGCTTTGCTTGATAATTTTTCCTCCAAAATACAAATAAATGTCACATTGATGAGAACATTGCCAAGCAGGAGTAGAAAATGATTTGTTTTTTAACATAAAAGATTTTTTTAAAGAAAGTGTATCAAGTATCATTAGATCTCATGAAAAAGTAGTCAAGAAATGGTTTGAGTCATAGAGGTAACCTAAGGCTCCCTACTAAGTTTTAAGATGGGTAAAAAATTTGATTGTTCATATTTAATATTCAGCGTGTCAAACAAAATATATGCAAGAGTCAGTGACTGCAGCTTAAATGCTAATTGATAGGATGCTGGGAATGATTTTGTATCAAGTGCTCATCAGACTGTTTTTCCACTTATCAGTGTTACCACTCAATAACTGACAACTTTTAGATTATCTTAAACGTGTTGAAAATCTGCTGTGCTTTCCAAGTGACTTTGACAGTTGTGGTCTGCAAGGAATCCAGAAAACTAAAGCAGTAGGTTTCCATGTAGCCTATACTGAGTAAAAGATTTTTCATTTACTGTAATAAGAATTGGGGAGACTACCTATACAGAATATTACAGCTTACTTTTTAAAACTTATGAAGTTGAAATCTGTCCAGATTATTGAGAAATGCCATTTTATGGTTTGACAAGTCTGGTTCTGAACATTTTGGGAGGTTTTTTTCACTATGTCCAAATAAAGATATGATCCATATATATGCACATTTCTGGGAGAGTTAAAAGATCAAATAACACCAAATACTGAAACTGTGTTATGTATCATAAGTCACATTTACATTGTGAACAGTGGAAATGAATAGCAGATCTGTCTAAGCCAAAGATGACAAATATTCTTATATCTAATGAGCTTCTTGGAAAGATGGACTGAAAAGTGTTTCCAGAGTTTAGAGAAGGGGCTCTGGTTTAAGTTGTGGGTTGTTTTTTATTCCCTCTGTCACCCTTGACAGATTTTCTGATCACTGCTTCCCTTTCTTATTTCTCCCTGTACGCATGTGTTTCTTTTGCATTAGTAATTATTATGATGCTGTAGCCAAATCATTTTCTTGTGTACAGAAAACTATAAAAATCTTGTACAGGATAGACCTGCACAGAAAACCTAGAGCAACAGAATTTTTTTCCTGCAATCCTGCCTTCCTAGGAAGGAATGTGATTCAGCACCTTTGCTGACGCAGGACTTCATAAGTGTCTTTTTCTGCTGAGATATTAAAATCAAATCCGTGGCATTCACGATCAACAAGACGTTCTGGTTCAAATACATCCATTCACTCCGACATTTGCCATCTTACACTTTGGATCATTTTTGAAGACTAAATAAAGCAGGAAAATTTCCCTGGGGTGGAAATGGCAGTGGTCAATACCTCAACACTGTGAGGCATCACCCCACCCGAACCATGCCCTCAGTGGGGGCCAGGCAGGGCATGGCCCCGTGGGACACCGTGAGTCAGCACAGGGCGCAGTGGGTTGGGACCCACACCTGGGGTGTGCCTGTGGGACCTCGTGGGTCCATCCCACCAGCCTTGCAGGTATGGAGTGTTGGGCTACAACCTCTTGGGATTAGCTATAGAAGGTGTTTAGAAATGTGTGGGTGTTTATTAACGTCTCACAAGTGTCTAATGTTGGGGTATGTACATAGTATGACTGGTATTGATCCTGACTGTAGGTTAATTACAAGTCATTAGTAAATCAATAAACCGCTTCAATCCTGATTTGGTTTAAACTACATGAACTGTGCAGTTTTTTCCTGTGGTAGATATCAAGAGTATAATGGTATTGCTACTAAAGACTGTGACAAGTAGATAATACTTAAGTAAACTGCTTTTGCAAAAATGTATAATTTATAATGTTAGTATGGAGTCTCTGCCAAAAGTTTTTTGCTTTTTTTTTTTGAAAGATATACTTTGGAAATGTGTTGGGGTTTTTTTGGAAATTCAAAATCTTTATTTTTGGATTGTTCCAAAGTGCTGGTAAGCTTTTGTTACTACTAAGAAATAATAGAAACTATGAAATGGAAATATGACTTCTATGTATAAAAAAATAAAATAAAAGCAATGTTAAAAAGCTAGCACATCAAAATATTCCAGCTGTCGAATTTCACAGTTCCACAACAAATCTTGTATATTCGCTTATTGTCTTGAGTTTGTAGGTTTTTAATAAGACTTTGAATTCTAATAGGATGAAGGTATGTTGGGTTTTTTCAAGAGAAATTAGTTTTCAGGCCATTAGCATATTTATATAAGTTATATCGAATGCGACCCTTAGTTAAAAATTCACAGTAAATTAACATTTCCCTTAATATAAATGATATTTTAGAGCCACTTTAATTATGTATAATAGAACACAACATTAGTCTGAGATAAATTCTCACAGGAAAAATATAATATATTTATATCAACAAACTTAGCTGTGTCAATTTGTCTTGAAAGGAATACTTAAGCCTAGAATTCTGCTCACAAAAAGTTTGAGCATTAAACTCACATCAGAGGAGTAGCAAAATATTAAGCAAAAGTAGAATATCTTTTCTCTGTATAGTCAGATTTTGAAAGTTTATAAATGTGTCCAACATCTTCACGGTTAGATACTTAAAGCTTTCTTTTTAATTGGGTAAGCATATGTTACAATACATTAGAAAACAAGATACAACCAATGCGTATTTCCAGTAGGCTGTTTTATAAACATAGAGACTTTAACTTGAAAAAAATAATTTATGAAATGCATTTCAACTACAAATGGCACATCATAATGTCACAGAAATGAATAAAAATGCTGGCGTTTCCAAGAATTAAGTAGGATTTTAGCTTTAGCTCTCCATCTCTTTCCCCGCTAATCGAAATGAATATGTAATGTCTCAAACGAAGTAGTTTCATATTGTAATCTTTGATACCAGTGTGATTAAGAAAAGCATTAAGAAAGGTTGCTTCGTACACGGTGCTGAAAAATCAGTACTGCTGGGGAGAATGATAAATACTGGAAGCAGCTATTAAAATAAAAGTTATTACCGATATATCTATATATTTATGACACTATTTTTCATTTATTTTTTGTATCATTGCACATCATGGTTGCTTCATAATAATTGCAGATGAAATTAGTATTCGGAAAATTCTCAAAAACAAACCATTTAAAATAGTCACTACAACTTCAGCGCTGGGGCACTGGACCTAACTCAGAAATCTTTTTTGCATTATTTAAAAAAAAAAAAAAGAAAGAAAAAAGAAAAAAGAGAGAGAGAACATGAAGTGCTCATGGTTCAGTATAAGCTTGGATTTGCTTTAGTGAGATGGAGCTCATAGTTTTGAAGTTTTATTCTTAAGGAGCATGAATTCAACCATGATAACCTGATCATCTTCTCTCCATTCAGATGTATGAAGGAAATGTTACACAGGTTGGCTTGTTCAGGGATCTTTAAAACCACTGCAAACCCATGTGCAGTAGGAGATAGCAGCTAACTTCAGCGTGACAGATGCAAAACTGAGTTCAAGGCCTTATTTTTTTTCTGGCCACATCTGGTAAGAGAAAGTCCATTCCTTGGGAGTTTTGCTCACTAAAAAGGCAAGGTAAAAAGGAGAGCAAAAATAAGCGCGCTCCTGTGGGAACAAGGTGCTTTGACAGCAGAAGAGCCAGCTGGGGATATTTAGACATGGTCTGCAGGTCCTCCTCCCTGGGAATCTGAACAGGAGGGAGAACCTGAGTAGGAAAAAAGAAAAAAAATCACACTGGAAGAGCCATCTCGTATTCTGCCATTTGCCTCCTGACCTAGATTCACTCTCTGATAGAGTTATGAGGTTAGAAAAAAAAAATACATATTACTTGGATTTGGACTGGAGTAGAATTCTAAGCTAGAAGCAATTATTAGGTTTAGACATGTGTATCTGGGTTACTTCAAGACTTTGGAAATTATTTAATCTTGAAATGGAACATGTTATATGTTGTCTTTCCATGTATATTAATACAAGGATTTAAGATGCTAAAGCCTCACAACCTAAAATGAGTCTCCATTAAGACCCAGGCAGATCAACTTGTTTGATCTTTGCAGGGAGAAGGAATAACTACTGGAGCTGTATGAGTTCAAGATAACATAAAAACAATAACATTTTGGAGGCATATAAATCTGTCAGTCTAGCTATACATAAATCATTTCCTCTCTTTACTGGAAGATTTCAGCAGTATTAAAAGGATCAAATTACCTTTCCGTTATTACTGAAGGGTCTAAGCCCTGGAGATGTTGGTAGGAAGGTTTCATCCCTGCACTTATGCCAAAAGAGGACAAGAAATGGTTTTCCCAGGTAATGAACATTTTCAGAGGCTTTAAAAGTTTCTTAATTTGTGTAAGGAGGAAATGAAGTTTTTGTGAAGTTTATCACCTAGTAATTTGGGCATTGACCTATCTGAAGATTGGTTACTGGACCCTGACAGTTGCCCTGTCCTGAGTAGGAATGAACAAATAACTGAAGAAGAGGAAGAGGAGGAGGGTAGGAAGAATTGGGTCAGTATTTGGAGTGAGAATGTGAAAAGTTACATTTCAATTTAAGAAAACTTTTGTGGAAAAGGTTAATTTGAGAACATGCTTCTAATAAAGCATTTGATAAAAACACAAATGAAGTTAAAAAAAAAAAGTTAAAAAATATTTGCTGCATGCTTTGAAACACTCATTCTTTAAATCACATAAGCAAAGTTTTTGCTTACCAAACTGAAATAAGGTGGTAGTGCCACTGCACTGTTATCTGTAAGGCTAGCACTGATACTTATGCTTGTTTAAGAAATATGAAACTTGGGTTCAATTCATCCATCAGCCTGAGGGCATTTTACTCTTGTCCACGAACTTGCTCAAAATATGATAAAGTATCTCATTTAATAAATTAATATTTTTCTATGAAACATTACTTATCAGCCTTTTCTCGTTGTGGAACATAGCGTAGGGAATCTATAATTTTTTTCTGGTTCAAGAACTTTACCATCTTCATTTTCCAACAGAAATCAGCATATTTTAATATTAAACAAAAATCTTGACTTAAATAATTTCTCTGTGTATTAAGCTCGTTAAGAAGTATCAGGCTCTCAAAACCATTAATTTAATATGAGCAGTGTCGCCTGCAGTAATGCTACTGAATTTATTGCTGAAAGATAACATTTGGATAAAGAGACCATTCCTTTACAAATGACTTCTGAAAAGAAATCACTGCCCTTATAGAACCCAATTTAATTAATCTTCTAGATGAAGGCAGTAGTCAGTAGGAAGAATTTGATGTTGTTTAGCCTCACCCTTATGAATATTAATATTCAATAAAATTATTCTTCTGTTTATTCATGAATACTATAAATGTGCATTCAGAGCTCCAGCTCTAAAAGTTGCCAGTAGTTGTTTTTGTTCCTCTGTGCTTGTAAACAAAGACTCTCACTTTCCTTCATTTGATTTATACAAAATTTTAACAACGGAAATTATGGTGAAACTCTCATTTAAGGGAGAAATGGATTAATGAGTGTGGACTACACCTGCCCTAAGCTGCACTTGGAGAACTCTACTGTGTGTCTGTGTGTATGATTTGAGAATTAACATCTACAGCACCTGACATTTTAAATTGCATAATTATGCTAGAATACATAAATAGAAGTACAGTTTTTAGGTCCCTATGTGAACAGATTCTAATTTCACTATAAAAATCATATGAGAAGCCTTTCTCTAAAAGAGTAAAATGAACCAACCTTTATCTTTTCATGCACAATGAATTAGCACAACGAGCAAATCTTTTAAACGGTATTAACTTGGATACCACAAACTCAGACCTGGTAGCGTCAAAGTGGAGATTTCACAGTTTAACGGGGGGGCTGGAAGATAGCCCCGCTTTCGCAGAGCCCTTCAGACTCCCTGCTCACGGAGCCGGGGGAGCCCGATGGCACAGCTCTGCGGAGACAGCATTTCTCCCACATTTCACCCCGTCAGGGGCTTTCTTATGACACAACCGACTCCTAAATCTCCTGATCTCAAGCATTCAGACAGCAAACAGTTTCAGCTCCCATGGAGTTTTAAACAGTGAAGCTGGACCCAGCCACCACCCACACAACCAACTTACCATCTCTGTGCAAGATTTACATTGTGGGGCCTAGCAAGAATAATAGGAAAGATATTTCCAAATAATGTAGTATTTATGCTCTCTTAAAATGAAGCAATGTTTTGAAAAAGGTTAATTTTATTCATATCGCATTAATAAATATTAACAAATGTTAAAAGGAGGTGGGTCATCCATGTGGACTTTGAAAGAAGCAATATCCCTCTAGCAAAATTTCATCAGACTTAATTCAGTATTTCCTGGAAATGTAGAGAGATACAGTATTCATTGACCAGCATTTTCCCCTTTCACTTGTAAAGTACTTTGTAAAAAAATTAAAATCAAAACAATGATTTTGCTTGAAGGTACTTTCAAAGGGCATAAAGATACCTAAAGTTGGATCTGAAATGGTTCTAGGAAAGAAAGGAAAAGGAAATAGTTGAGAGAGTTTGCACTCACATCTAAATTTTCACTGAAGTTTTATCTTCTCTATACAGTTCTGAAACAGCAGCCTTTACTTCAAAATTACATATTTGCCTTCAAGAGGTAGCAAATTCATTGTGCTCTGGTTGTACAGGAGTTCTATAGGCAACCGTGAGTCCACTATGGACTGGATCGCCATCTCTTTCCATATGCTATTGCATTTCAGGGTATTTGGCTGAATATTTTTATTTTTTTTTAATCATTCAGATAAGTAATGTTTTAGAAGAGTTTCTATTCTTTAGGGGTTTTTTGTTGGAGTGTGGATAGGGACTTTGCTTGCTCTCTTTGCTAATCGTATCACAGCAAATTGATTCAAAACAGTTTACAATCACTCCCTTAGTAACGTTGCAGTAAGCATAAAGGGAGGAAATATCAATGGTGTGGTATGACAGATACAGCGCTAAACAACTTTTCTTAAACTTTTGCTTCTTACTTAAAGCTCAAGAAAAGAGTTCTTGGTACATGACCTCTTCACTGTTGTAGTTAAATCTTAGATGATTTTGTGTCTTCTTATGGATTTAAATTTTTTTTCCCCAGAAATGCTGTATAATGTTGTGGCTGCATATAGAATAATGGAATATTTTTAGATTAAAATATATGTTGATTTGCTTCATTTAAATATAATTGATTTTTAAAGGAGGCAATGTTATTTTTTTTGCAGTACCCTGTTCACGTATGAGAATACTCTGAAGCTTGGCAAGTTAATCATTTGTGCCAGCAGACCTGTAACTAGGCTAAAACATTTCTAGGGGGATGTAAGTTTAAATATTGCATTTTCTAGAAATACAATTCTGCTCTTGTTACCATGGTTGAAGTAGATAAAGCATATGAAGAAAAGATGATAGCTGGTAGAGAGGAGAAAGGGAGAGTCTGATGAATTTGGACTTCTGAGTTAATCTAAAAGGGAAAAACAATCATATTTGTTTTCAAAATGGGATATTCTGGTAAGTTTTCATTTCAGAGAATGTTTCTACCAAAATGTGTTTTTCATTCCTCAATTAAATATTTCAGGTACTTGAAGAATTCCTTCAAGCCTGATGATACTGCGTCCTAAAGACGCAATAGATAATTTTTTAAAATGGTGTTATGCCTTCATTGAATGAGACATTTTCCCTTCGCACTTGGGTACAATCTCACAGAGACCTGAAAGCCATTGCCTCGCAGAGTTGGATCTGGAACTGGGAACTCCCCGTACTGTGCTCAGACAAGATAAAACCCTGATAATCAACACTTTTGGTTATCAGCACTCCAGTACTCATAAAAAGAAAGAGTAACAATTTTGCACTTGCCAGTGGCACCAGAAAATTGTTTGCCTGTCCTGCTGTACACTGCACAGAGCCTGCTGAATCTTCCACTTTCTTTTTTTTTTTTTTTAAGGAAAATTAGATTTGCTCAGGCAGAAAATATAACTGGTGTGCCGCGAGTGTAGCAAATACATGTGTTTCTGTGTTGCTGATTAATACAAAATATGTGAGGCCTGACCTAGAACAATACTGCAGCTTAATTCTGTGTTTGTAGAGATTATGGGTTTTATGTCAAGACGCTGAGACCTTTACATGATGCAGATATTTTCCAAAAGCTAAGAAAGAATGAAAAATTATTTTCCCAATCTAGTGCAACTGTTACAAGCAATGTAACAGCTGGTGATCTACAATCAGTGAGAGATGAACAAACTGATCTATTCACCTGCAGACCATAGATAAAAATTAACAAGAAAGTGGGAAGTTAAATAAATAATGAATGAACATTCAAAGGGGAGAAGGTGAAAGATGAGCAGCAACACATTTCGGTGTAATTAAGTTAGAAATTCTAATCAGTCATTAAAATATAAGGTAAGGATGGAATAGTTTGCTCAGACCAAAGGTTTAGTAAAACTTGAGCAATGACTTTAGATACTAAGAGGGGAACTGAATACCTACACTTCAGAGTTGCTTGCAGACTCACTTCAGAGTATAGCCATTTGCAGATAAAAGCTATTCTAAAGTAACAGTATGGAAATATAGACTGCGATTTTGCTTTTAGAACAGAACTCATATACGTTTAGGCAGACAGGGATGGAATAAAGCACAAACGCTCGAAGCCAGATACCAAAGCAGGGATTCTGGTATTCACCTGAAATTTTCCAGAGCAGCCAGCTTGCAGAGCTGGCCAGAGCAATCAGGCAAATAAGCTCCCACTTCAAACTAGAAACCGGGGCACTGATAAAACACACACCAAGAAAATAAGCATTATTTCAAAAGGCATTCATGGTTACTTTCTCTTTTATGTGAATCTTAAAGAACAGTTGTGTTGCTTTTCACACGGGAGTTTTATACCTTGGACTCAAGTTGAATTCCCTTACTCTGAAATGGTATGTGTAGAGTCCAGCTGGCTAATCGGGCAGGTTGGCTGCGGCACTTTCCATCATCCCTGTTGAAGCCATACTATCATATAGCAAAGACTGCCAGGGCAAATCTTGGCGGTCATTATACTAAAAAAGGGCACTTTGGCTAAAATTAACACATTATTTCTTTGAAAATGCTTTTCAAATTACTTGAAGAATATAGCTTCCCAGACTATTTTGACTCTAGTTTTCATAACCAAAAAAAAAGGAACAAAAGGGAAGTATTAGCTATTCCCTATTTAATATGAAACACAATTAAAATAGCATGTGCCATATGGTTCGGCTTTCCTTGTGAGAAGTTATGTGGTGAACTGAGGAAGAAGCCCAGAGTTTGCTTCCTTTCCAAGATGAGATGATCAGATTTTAATTCTTCCTTATCCAAACCTCATTTGCCTTATACTGAAATAAATGTCTTCTAAAATGCTGAGGAGGTCACATTTGTCATGCACAAAGTTTTCTGGGCCTGAGCCAAGGTCCCTGCAGTGATGCGAGTACGCCCTTCCTAGCTGTACATGTTACATGCTCAGTGGAAAAACCTGTGACGAAAACGCACTGTGCACATGTGGCATAGAGTTTTTCAAGGGTTCTGTCTCTGCGTAAGCCATTAAAAAGCTCATAAGACTGTTCAAAGGCAATTAGCTCTCAGTGAGGAGTCCTTTCATGCCAAATTTGTGCTCTCCAGCCCAGCTACTCCAGCTGCAAATGTCTTTGGAAGAAGTTCACAACAGCAGCTTTACAGCACGGAAGAAAAGGTCTCCTATTCCTTCTCCTATTCACCCTTAGTATGGAGATTGCAGGGCATCTTATTCTCTCAACAAATACTTATCTTCCCGCAGAAACCAACCCTGATTTCATCATTTCTAATGTTGTTTAAAACTTAGAGAATCTAGAAAAGGGCTGTACACAATCTTAAACTATAGCAGTTGTTTCCACACACACATTGATACTAAAGCATAATGGTTAGTCTTAGCTTTCCTAGTTTTCTCATGAGGTGAGTAAATTATGGTTTCCCATCTGTATTACATATAAAGAAAAACAGCAATTTATTTATCAATTGGTAAAAGTGCAAGACTTCTATTTCATAGATAAATAATCTTTATTTATTCATATGTGATTATTTGTATTAACAGATGAAATACCATTCTTAAAATGACCAATATTTTCTCTGACTTGACAACATTTTTATCAAGCTGGAAAACTCTCCCATTAAATTCAGTTTGAAAAGAGAACTGTACAAAGACTGGATTTATTACTCAACAGATGCTCATCACATTGCATAATGCTTTATTTCATGGTCCATATTCATCATCCTTTTTTGATTCTTAAATCTATACCCAATTCTTTTTGAACATCTGGTGTTCTTTCTCTTCTGTGTTTTTAACAGAATAATTTGTCTGGGCAAAGTGTTTCTTCTTATAATGCTCTTAATCCTCATGGGTGTTTGGATCATAAGCAGGAGAATAGAACTTCTGCGATTAAATGTAAAGATGTTTGCAAGATTGTTTCATTTTCCCATAAATATAAATTTGTTCCTTCAATGACATCATCTGTTGGCAGCCTTTGACATAAATCTGCTGTTGCTGGGAACTGGGCAGAATGTCCTTGTAAAGGAAATTGTTTTGTGAACAATTGATCTGTGTGCAGACTTCAAGGTAAATTAAAAAATAAACAAACTTAGATTTCTTTATGGAATGAGCATTAAACTTGGGAATATAGTTTACTGAAAATTTACAAATTGCTCAAGATATTTTCACATTAGCTATTTGCCATATGCCATATCATATTGATTTGCTTTTTGGTAAGCACATGTATCTAATGGGACTGTTGTCATAACATCATCTGAATGGCTAATATAGCAGTACTGAAAATAAAGGTCGCATCCTTGACATCTCAGTAGAAGACTTCAAAATCTTTTTTTTGTCATAGATACTTTCTGAGAAACATAAAATATGAATGTGAAAATTTCAGTAATTCACTATGATGCCATACACCATATCTGAAATCTCATTCTGATCCTGTCAGCCACTGCACGCTCCACTCATTTCGATGGAGTTGCTAATACACACTAGTCAAAAAAAGTGAGAAGGAAATACATAACACGTACCAATTTTTTTATTACCAGATTCCAGTATTTTTTTCAGCTACAAATTTACATGTTAACAATATTGAAATTTCTTGTTAAATCTTCCACGGCACATTTCCTTTCCTTTAAAAAAGGAAAAAAGAAAACAGGAAAAAAAAAAAGGACAATAAAAAACCTCCACAAACCTGGGAAATTAAGTGCCATAATGCTAATGTTTTTAGGTAAAGATATGGTTATTAAACCTAGGAAAGAAAATTAAAGCAGACACTCTAACTCAGCTGTTCTTTCTTTGGTATGTTGATATTCTTTCATTGCTTTGGTGACTCTAGGGAGGGAAAGCTGCCTACACCTGCCCTCCAAGGAACTGCTGACTTTGCCTGGAGGAAACATCACATCTGCTGAATTTTACAGCTTTTTCATTCTTCAGTCCAGGTTGCTGGTGAAGATTTTATATATTCTTCCTCATCTTTAATACCTCCAGCTGTTCTTCTTTCCCATGAAAGGAAATCACTGCGTAGAGACACAGCAATCCTCAAGGTATGCCCAGATTTACTTCTGGTGTTCAAACATAGTAGTGTGGGGCAGAGAAAGGTCTCTCGTCACAGTATCAGCTCTGCCGACCTGCTGCACGCAGTTCCTTTCCCCTCAGCTAGATACAGGCGTATCTAGCATGGTGCTGACAGTGAACTCTGAGTAGGCTTCACCTGCTGCAAAAGAGGAGAATAATGACAAAGTACTCAACTATTTCCCGGTTTGCTTAAGTCATAGAAAAGATCAGCAGTGCTACCGTAAGTAATTGCAACAGCCCATTTATTCTGCTAAGAAGTCATCTTCGAAATTTCATCCAGAAACCACTCCCAGACTATTTCTAAATCTCTTTCTCTCACCTTAGCAGATCCACACAGCAATTTTTCTCAGTTCAGGACTTTCTGAGAAGGATCCAAGACTGGGAAACCTAGCAGACCTTTTTGTCATCTTGGTACTTGGCTACCTCTTGGTTCACAATCTTTAAAGCATGAGATTTGACTTCTTTACTAGCATGCTGTGTTGCTTCAAGATAGGGAATGTAACAGAGGCTGTCAAAGGCTGACTTGAGCACAGTGGATGCTAAGATCCATGGCAAAACTTGCAGGTTGAGGCTAGGTGCCTGCCCATTACTGAAACACCTCACAAACCTTAGAAAAATATTAAGTATTAAGTAGAATAAATTTATCAGTCATAATTTTTTGAATCAATCAGTCAAATGTTGACATTTCACAAAGGCTTTACATAGTCGGTCTCGTCTCTGAAGTTATCTTGGAAATATAAAGGAGCTACTTGGGACACGTGATGTGAGCCGTAGGAAGGATGCCTCGTTGAGTAGGTGGTTTTAGCAGCACACAACAAGGCCTGATCATGAGGGAGGATCTGCTGAGGGTCTGTCTCGGGTTCCAGAGCTCCTGGGACCAGACTGCAAGGGCCGCCCCAGGAGCAGCCAAAACTCTCCCATCAACTTAAGTGGCTGCAGGAAAAGTTCAGGTTCAGAAAATACCAGTTCAAGCCAAAATGGAGTTTTCAGGCCAGTCGTTGGTAATGAAGTGCATTACTGACACATATGAAATTTGAACAAAGACTAAGAAACAGTTTTAATACATCAGAAAAATAATTACAGACTTGCGACCCTCTGTTTGGTTGTTGCCTCTTGAAGAGCAGTACCACTTCAGTTCTTCTGACGGCATGAAAAGTCGCTCCCCTTCATACATTTCCGTGCCTTTACTGGGGACAGGGTGAGCAAAGCAACTGCAGCCCCTTTACCCACAGTAGGTCTGTCAGCAGAATGACTTGGGTATAGGGGATGTACCAGTTGGTCTCTAGCTTTGCCCCTCTCTCACTCATTCACATCACCAGCAGTCATCTGCAAGCTTCCTTTTGTGTAATACCATGAAGCATCAGGAAGATCTTGTCTTAAAAATAGGCAAAGCATTTGATCTTCAACTGCACGATGAATTTCTAGCGGTACTCTTGAAATAAGCTGAAAGTTATGTAAGTGTGGAACATGATACAGATGATAAAAATTCTGGAGTTTCTGTGTTGTTCTGTAACGTACTCACATCTACTATGTATGTTGTCTGCTTATAGAAATCACTTACTAGTGGAAATGATTTGGCTATACTAGGTCAATAACCGTGTCTGCACGCCAGTCACACCGCTGCAGCTTTTTGCCAATCCTGGACTCTGTTTTCCGTAGATAAAAAAGCAAAACAAAAGAAAGCAAGTTCTTCAAAAACTGGCAGGTCCTAGGGCCTGGTGTGGGAGTGTGGAGCTGTTTTGTGACAGCTTGTCCTGCTATATTCAGGGAGGGTCTTTTAAGCCTAGTTTGGGTATTTTTAAGCCCAGCCCATATCAACCTGCACCCCTTGAACAAGGGAGAAGCAAGGAAAGGTGTGCAGACCGGGTTTCTCTCTTCCTCTCTAACAGCAGATCAGCTAAGGTGATATATACTGCTATGTTTAGCATGCAGAACGTGGAGCACGTGGCGCTGGAAGTCAAACGTTAACAGAGACCATGATGAAGCTCTTTCTGCTTGAAAGGAGAACGGAAAAGGCGGCAGTCTTTTTAGCCACCCTCATGTGGAGCCCTGCTCTTTGGGAAACACCAACTGCAACTTTGATTATTATGAAAGTAATCACATGAAAAACCTGTATTTTGCAAAAATAAATACTTTTGAATTATGTTCATTTTTAATTTTTTAATGTCATATTTGGTGAAGTGCCAGAAGGCTAGGAACAGTGAAGTCTCGTTACAACTTTTCATCTTGCTGGTGCTTTGTCAGCCTGAAATACATAGAGATTTACATATATTTTCCCAAGAGGTCGCCATTTCTCTGACAAGTGTTGAAATAGTAGTTAACATCTTTAATAAGAAAATGAAGCCAAGGAACAGAATGAGTAAATTAAAACAGCCATTAATTTGATTCTAGTTTTGATTTTCAAAAAAAAAAAATATGTCTAGACATGAATTGGTATTCAAAAAACTGCCACGATTATAGAACTAACCCTTGTCTGGAATCAGATATTAGAGATTATTTATGATCAGCCAGCACAAGTTCAGAGTTCCACTGCTAAAAGTTGACATAAATAATTGGAAATTGGGAAGTGAGTAAAATAATGTAATGGTAGATGCACTGGTTTATGAAACAATTTCTGGGTACAGTTGTTTTTTGCCTCTGCAGAGAATGGCTAATCTTTTTTACCTGTAAAATAATATTAGACTTTACAGTGTTTTTCATTTTTTTTCTGAGCTTATATTTTTATTTGCTTCTAAATTAAGTGGGTTAACTTTAATATTGTTTATTAATTGTTCATATGCAGTGGCTCATATGCAATGCTCATATTCTTTGATTGTTCATATGCTTATGTTTTCTGCCTTGTTAAATCACTATGGATTTATTCAAAATCTTTTCCATTCTTGAGCTACCTGAAAAAAATTGTGTCGTCTGTAAATTTTGTCAGTTCACTGCACTATTTCTGTAAAATAGCTGAAAGAAATAATGGGAACAGTATCTATACAGCTGGTTTGATATTTGAATTTTCAGTCCTTTAACTTCATCGGGGTTAAATGGACTTAAAGTATCTATGTAGGCTGCATCTGTTTGACATAGGTCATCTTTTCTGAGAAATCATGGTTGAAAGTGAGAAAATGGTCATCTGTAATGATTCATCTACTTAAACTGAGGAATGGGAAAATGTATTGGCAATTTGTAAATATTTCTATTTTTTTTTTGAGCAGGGATGGGAAACAGTTAGACAATCTATTTGTATTAGGCCTGTTTTGTATCTTACTGGGTGATTCATTAGTGATATATGACCTGATCCAGTGATGCATCTCTCAAAATCCCACGTGATGTGGAAGTGCTTGGTGCAGAGCATGCACTACCTATGTTAGTCATTACCTGGCAGGCTAGTCTTTGCTCCCATTGCCTCTCAGTTGATCTATGCCTAAAATAGGGAGAGATGCAACCTTTCCTCACAATTGTAATAAAAAAGCTAAGTATATTTGGAGAAGGTGGATGTGACAGACATCATGCTTTTTCTTGATATTTTTACAGGAAAATCTAGTCCTGGTGAATTCAGAGAAAGGTTTGGAAGTGCCAATTCTGAGGGACAGAAATAAATCTGTGTTCCGTGAGTATGATTTCTGGAGGTCCAACTGCTAATTCTGGGTGTTTGGGATTGCCAAAAAGTTGGAAGCATCGTTTAGGGATTTTATTTGCTTCCCTGGTAGGTCTCTCAATCCTGCTGTATTTAGAAGTAAAGGAAGCCTTTTCATGTGATTGGATTCATTCTAAAATTTTGCATGTTGTAATGACAAAACAGGGAATAATGCTGAGACATGAGTAACGTGTGAAACAACTGATGCCTAAACGATGACCTCAAACAGTCGGCTAAATTTCTTGTACTCAGTGCTTCAGATGAAGTCTTTGTAGACTATCACACAAGTTTCTAGCGAGATTTTGAAACTAGTCGGGGTTTTGAAACCACTAGCTAGTGAATTACTATAGGTCATTGCATTTATTTTTTAAACGATGCAAGATAAGTAAGTGTATAACAGAGTTTTTAAATGACAACTTGAACCATAACTTGGCACATTTCCAAAAGATCACTGAGGGGCAGAGTGTATATCACTGAGCGACTTTATTTAATTACAGTTTTTAATTCTATTGAAGATTACTTTGCATTTTTAAACACTGATGTCCTTGCTCTGATCTGATCCTTTCATTCTTAAATCATTGCAGAGCAGATTTTAGTAATAACAATACAAAGAACAGTTAACATTTTTTTTTTGTCATTGAAATTTCTTCAGCCGTTCTGTATCCAGTTCTTGTCACTTTTCGAAGTCAGTTTGGAGGAATACAGTGGGCCTTATTTTGATGTCTTCTCCATGGATCTAATACCCACGTATTTATTGTTTGTGAAGGAGCAAAAAAAGAGCAAGTCTGTAAAGAGAAAAGGTAGTGGATGTTTTTTTGCAGCAAGGATTAATTTCAATTTACCTGTAAAATTAGAAGTTGAGTAAGATATTGGTTACGAAGCAAAGCGGTAGGGTGATAGCATTGTTTTATGGGACTTTTCACGTGAAGTTTTCTTTCTTTTTTTGCCTTCTAATAAAAGCATATGTGCTACTTCTGCGCCCAGGGCCTATTTCCTTATCTTGTTGTACCTGTGTGACTAAACCGGCTGGAAGACATGATCTAGTTACAACTGAGTGTCTGCCTGACCCAACTGGTGTAGCTGACTTCTTCTAAATCTGTCTTCTTTCTTCAGGTTACTGTTCTTTGTGCAAAAGGCAAGTGAAAGAAGAAATCTAGAGATCCCTGACACTACCAGTGCAGGTTTAACTTTAAATTGAAATTGTGAGCCTTTTCACTGGTATGGCCTCTACTCTATCCCCTTGGGTATAGATGATCTCGGTTTTACTTAACAGTTCTGTATTTCACTGGACACAAATGATTAAAACTTGTGTGATTCTGAGAACATTAATTTTGCTCAGAATATCAAATCCTGCTTTTTCTTCCTTTTCTCTATTCTCTTTGGTGAAAATTTGTAGCAAAACTAGGATATGGCATTCAATATGGAGAAATGCCACATAATTTAAACCAAAGCATTTCCTTGAGCTAAAGATATATCTACATTAACCGAAATAGGTAAGTGAGGAATCTGCTAGGGTGCTTTGTATGAGATTCAGCTTGGCACTACTCTAAAACAGTAAACATTAAAGGTGAAAAACAAAACCCATTAAGCAACAGGAAATGAAATCTAACAGATTGAGGTTAAAATTTTTTAATGTTTACAAAAACATTGAAATTTATAGAATGATCTTTCAGATGGCACAGCGCAAATGTCAGTTAGAAGCCATAATGTGTTTTCTATTCAATGAGTTTCAAATATTTGAGTCCTATATTAACACATCCCTACACGTAACTCCATATTCCAAAATGTCTACCTAGTAAGACAGTTGTGAAATTTATTTTTTTTTATATCTGTTTATTAAGTGATGCATGATACTGGAGTCTCATGGGATAGTTATAATTTAATTCCTAATACTATTTGCCTGAATTATTCATTTGCTGTGTTACTGCAATAACTTTGGGGCAAAGGTGATAATGTTTAGCTATATTTCTAGGAGTTCTTAAAAATAATTGGATTAGAAATCATGCACTGAGAACCTACTTATTATTCTTAACAGTTCAGGACTTATTTAAGTGTTTTAATCAAGCAGTAAACGATGTATATCTCAGACTACTTTCATTCCTGGTTTTTGAATCACAATTTGTAAGCACTAAAGCACAAGCCTTTTCATTAGGCAAAACAAATTTTTGTAGCATTTTGTCTTTCTCATTCCATGCAGTAGGAAATAAAAAACAGACATTAATGTTAGAGGCAAGCATACTATGCTGTCTAAATAAATACACAGAATTAGCACATCAGTAAACTAATGTGATCATAATTAATCTAATACACCTGCAGAATGTCTTATCCAAATCACTCTTAATTGATTGCCATTGATATTTGTCTGAATTGCTAATAGAAATACAGCTTTTCGTGAGGAAAAGAGCCTGGTGTATATTTTCATTAGACTTCCTGTGGCTGTATTGTACAGCACCTGCCTGCTCCCAAAATGCTTGTTATAGCTGTCATATACTTTTATGAGGATGGGAGCAATGTTCTGGCAAGCTAACTTGACTCAAATTGTGTTCGGATATAAAACATGAAGACCCACTTGTGATTGCAAAGGTAGTAAGTCTAATTTGATTAGTGCTCCGGTGGCATGGCATATTATGAACGTCATTTGTCATTTCTCATAAGTACTTGTGAAAGGATCATTTTCAGAGAAGGCGTAATTGAAGCCCATGAACGCATTCGGCACCTTTCGTGCTCAGGGGAAGAGCTGGGGAGAGTCGGGGAAACAGCAGCAGATCGTGATCAATATTGGCTTTAAAACAAAAAGAAACAGGAAAAGCAACAACCAGGAAATGCTACCTTCTAAAACGAGTGACAAATCTTCAGTGGAAGTATAATTTTCTCCTTAAGATTTATGTTACTGAGTCTCGGCTATTAAAAAACCCCACAATTTTAAACCTTAAAACTCTGTTGTTAAACAACTAGGCCTTATTTTCTAAAAATTTTCTAAAAAAACTTTCCATGAGTTGCTAAGCAACTGGGCTTGAAGAAAAGGCCAGGTCCTCAGTTTATGTGAAGAGGGAGATTTCTATGTATATGTGTGTATATAACCCCCCCACACACACATTTTTCGAAGATATGCATCAGGTTAGTGTGCCTGTCGGGCAGGTTCAGTTCTGTACACAGAAGTCAGCTGGTTAAAAGATTTTACAGACATGGCAAAAATTAAATGTTCAGACAGCATCAGTACGATAACAAAAATATCTTCTTGTGGAAAATTACAAAGGTTTTAAATTTTTCTTTCTCGAGCAGCCCGCTGGAATATGTGTTTGAAATTATGTGTTTTCTGCTTTTTAGTTTTTAAGAGTATCGGTATATAAACATTGCTGAAAGGATTCATTAGAAGGCTATGAATACTGAGGGAAGTAGCAGGGTGGAAAAAGGCCTCTTTTTGGGTTTTTTTATGGAATATTTTCTCTCTGTTGTCAAAAAACATGACTCAGGTTAGTGTTAAGATAATGCTAGTGTGACTGCAAAGTGAAAGAGTGATCGATATTTGTGTCGTTTGTTATTTATGCAATTAATTTCATAATCATGGTGTATTCATGATATTTCCTACTGTTGTACCTGGGAAGACGGAAGACTAATATAAATATGAACCAGGAACAAATTTCATCTTAAAACATGGGACTAACCTAGCAAATAGAACTGGACTTTGCATAAGGGAATTGGACTAAGCAGCATAAGGGAATTGTCTTTGGACACCAAACTATCTTTGAGTTCACTACTGAAATAATTGGAATTTCTGCCACTGGACTTTTATGAAAATATAAGCTTCTCAGGGAAATTTGGGCTCTGATTCAATTGTCAAATGGGATTTTAATAGTAATTTAAAGTAATTTAAACAGTTACAAAAATATATCATGTATGAATATATTTTTCTTCATCATTTATGGTAAAAATGGACACTTGTGTTTAGATTTCCGTATTTTAGAATAGCCTAGAAATCAAATGTATACGGTGAGGTCACTGTATTCTTTTTTCTTTTTTTTTTTTCCCTAGAAAAATACTTTTACACAAATAACTGGGCTTACAGATAACTCTTTGGAAATGCCAAAAAGAGGTACTCACCAGAGCTGGCAGCTCTAAACTGGGTGAAGGACTATGTCAATGGAGGGAATGAGAACAGGTCTCCAGTATAATAAGTATTGTTTGGTGAATTTCTCCTACAAGCATTATATATAAATATAATACCCAGAATTAGAGTTGCTTTGAGAAATAACTTGTAGGCTACACAAATGGAAAGATAAAAATGTGGTAGCTAGTGCTTGGGAAAAACCACGGTAGCTGGGATGTCTCCAGCAGCTTGGTGTTTCCTCTCTTAGGGCTCTCCTCTCTTCTCTCCTGCTTTCATTAGGTATCTTGCAAAGAGTGTGTTTAAAAGTTAAGGGAACAAGCAGAGTTAGGTGAAGAAAATCAGAAAATGGTATTATCAATATAATGCAATGTTCCGTTCATCTTCCAGTGGATATTGGTAGTGAAACAACCTTAATTCTTCAAAAACCGAGGGAGGTTTATTGGGTTTTTTTAAATAAATAAATAAATTATACCAGATATTATCAGGAGACTGTTATGCTTTTTGAAGCCATGTGTCTTGCATTTTAATTATCACCTATCATCTAGTGCTTTGAATGTTTTTAAGCTTATTCAATCCATTAGAGCAGCAACTGTGTTAATAAATTCTAGTCACTGCTTGATATTAAATGACATATGCAGCAAAGAGTCCATCTGTCTCTGTTGTATCGTTCCATGCCTTCTTTCATGTTTCCATTACAAATCCTGTAATAAATAGTCTGATCATTTTGAGTGACATTTGGGATCTTTATTGGACAAGACATTTCAAGTACATCTGTCTTTTGACTGGTTTATAGCTGACAGTTCTAACAACAGCTATTACCTTCCAAAAGGCATTTGAAGTATTCTCTATGTTCCCCCTCCCACTTTTTTTTTCCCCAGGGTGCATCTTGCTGACATTTATAGCTTTTTTTTCTTTCTTTCTTTTTTAAATCCAGACACTTCTTTTCCTCTAGGATGATGATTTTATCACTGTTATGCTGAGTCAGGCCATATCTGTCTCTCACTCCAAATCTTAATCCTGGTCTCTTTTGTCTAATCCTATTGCTGTCCTCCATGATATCTTTTGCCACTTTATTTCTTGGTGGGTATAGCTTCCTCATTACTCTAACTGTCCAGCTTCTATAATATACAATGTTCTGAGACTGTCATTCTGCTGCTGATGTTCTGCTCATATATTTTCCTCAGAGCCTCACTTTACTTGGTATTTGATGTGTCTAATCCACATGTTATTAATAAAAGCCACAAGATGCTCTAGTTGCTAACTGTTATCTCAAGTTGCTGTGAAATTTCCATGCGCTTCTTGTTGTCAGATCTGATGGCTAAACTACCAAGTCATCTGGAGACTGTTTTTTCTTTTCCATTCAGATCATGCTATGTAAGAAATTTTTTTTAAGACGGAAACTCCCCTTTCCTCCGTTACCCTGCTCACCGTCCCACTCTTTGAATTACCTCTTCTTCACTGTTGTTCGTACACTGTGTTTTGGGTGGCCGCAGCAGTTGCCTTTGTCTTATTCTCTCATTCCCTGTTGCTGGGAGGTGGAAACTTGCAAGGAATCATACTGCTGAGATAAGTCTGAAACATAAAATTATTTAAATTGAGAATAATGCTCTCTTATGTGAAAACCAACCCTTAATACTGCTTCTGACGATCCGCTGGATTAATTTCCTCTATCTGCATGAGCAGAGGTACTGGCCTGTACACAGAAAAGTAAGAGAAATGCCTCCAGCTCTCGTTCTTCTAACCAGAGCTCTGTGCTGTGTCACTCCTTCTGTAGCTTTTGCTATGCATAAAACTGTATTGCCCTGAGTTAAGAGATAACACATACAGGTGAGGAGGTATCTCTTGAAATCCTATGAATGCTACATAAAATACAACAGCACCTGAAGATCTTTGTAAAGAAACCAGGCCTAATTTCTTTTTTTATTTTATTTTAAAAGTTCCTGTGAGCGTAACTGTTTGGGCTTGCTTTATACAATAAGTAAATTTTGCACTTAAGGTGAAGAGTAACAGTTAAAAAATCAGCCTTTGTCACAGACAAATCAAGTTTTAATTAAAATTAATTTTATTTTGGATATGGGGAAGTAAAAATAAAGTCCTTACCTGTTTCCCTCTTGTATGTCAGCACATTTAGTCCAAAAGTGCAGAATACTAATTGTTAGTGACTAAACTGTAGCTTGATATATTATGTTCTGAGGTTGTAGTTCTCTACTTTAAATATTAATATTTCATTATTACAACACTTTATTTTCAAAGTGTTTTTATTTCTGGAGAACGCAGCATCATAAATTTTTAATTTTTCAGCCAGACACTTCCCGTATACACACGAGTTTTAATAGCGTCCGTGTTTCCTTCTGTTTCAGAGAAACCCTGGGCTGGTGGATTGGATGGCTCACGGGGCCAAGCAGCAGCTCAAGAGCTTTTCACCTGAGCACCTGATCCAAGCTCCACTGGAAGCCATCGCTGCCAGCAGGTGTGGTAGGAGCCGTGACTTGGGGTCAGTCCCTGATGCCTGGGGAAATCTGTATCGCATCAGGGAGATCAAACGATCTCCCCTCATACACGATCATGTCGTATAGTATTACCATATGCAGTTAAGTGGATATAAAGCGACTTGCAATGGCATCATAGGAATTTTTTTTTTCTTTTCTTTTTCTAAAATGTTAACTGTCTTTAATCAAAACAATACATTTGCTTAAAAATGCAGCTATGGCCCATTGAGATTTTTCAGAGTGGCTCACCACATTATGGGAATAAGCACCTCAGCAGGAGAATTGCCAGACTCCTACTGCATTGTATAAGAAGAGCCTTTGCATATCTAAGTGTCTACAGGCACCACTATGCAACTGTGAAAGCACTAAAAAAAAACTCAGGCCAAAACGTCTAGGACCCACCTCAAAATGGATGACAGAAAGTGCTGAAAGTTTTTAGCTTTAATCATCATGGTTCCATTTTTCCTTCTCCCTCAAAAGACAGGGAAAGTCATGTGTTTAGAAGTCAAAATGTATGCTTAAGTAAATAATATATAAAATAGGGCTGAATCAAGTCACATTTTAAATCCAAGGAGCTCTAGTTCAAGGTCACATAATTTACTCAATTTTAGCCATAAATCTCCAGATCAATAGCAGAGGTGGAACCTGATGAGAAATATTTAACCTTTGGCAAACCCTTCTATCTGTTATGTATAGACCTTGTCAACACGAAATCCTAGCTCTGTGTGTGTGCAGGCGCACGTGCCTACAGTTGTTATCCTTGGAAGAAACAGAAATAACATTTATATTAGGCGAAACATAAAAGATGGAATGAACATGTATGCAAAAGTGTTCTCTTACTCAAAATTCTCAGCTTATTTGTGTGTTCTCAAAACTTCCAGTTATGATTTTTTAAAAAAACTAAATACAAAGGTGTTTTTAAACACAAAAGTATATATTTAAATTATAAAGCATGTGCAAAAAGAAAATAATCAAGATGGTTGACATTGGACAATTAAGGCCACCATAACATTTTTTTTGCTACTATCTAGTGCTTTTCAGAAGTGATTTATTTCTTTGGCTACTAAATTAAAAACTTAAAGCATTTTAATTAAGTATGACAGTGGTTATTGTTATTATTTTCTATTTCATTGAAGGAAAACACAAGTCAATACTTTTTTCCCTGGTTTTTGTTATTTTCCTGTTTCACTGAAGGAAAATACAAACCTTCACTAAAATTATTTTGTCATCTAGTATGTTACTATTTTTGGTCTAACTGAAGTGTTCTATATTCAGATGTGAAAAAAAAGTTAAAGAAATGAAGTGGCAAACTTCCCAAACTTTTGTAGGAAGCAATTGCTATTGCTGTCCCTCTTAAACTAAGAACTTCAGATTACTGATCTGTGTTCAGCGAATGTTTAAGTTTTGAAAAAGAAATAAAAGAGCTCCACTATGATGCCTTAGAGTGCCTACCAGCCTGATGAGAGGCACACTTCAGTGGCAAGAGGAAGACGGTGGGTAAAAATTCTCATAGGCTGAGAACTGCAATTCAGATTTCCGATGCGTTTGGCATTAAGGGGTACGATAAGAAGTGGTACGATAAGAAGCAGCCGCAGCATTCCAGTTTTTCCCTTTCCGTTTGAAAATTGGTCCAAAACGAAAGCATTGATGAATTTGGCCTGAATTAGCAAATAGTATTATAATGACAGGTAAAATATTTTCTAGAAAAAATTGTTTTTCATAATAAGCAATTTTTTAAAAGGGTCATCTTCTGGAAATACTGCCTTCAAGTAGCATTTATCTATTTTCCGTGTAAAACGCAACCTAAATATTCTCTCTGGTCTGAAGTGGACAGAAAGTACAAACCTAGCTAGAGAGGCTGCTGAAATACTTAAAAATACGAGGAAAAGAAGAGAAACAAAAGGTAAAAAAATGCTAAGAGACAGCAGAACAGACAGTTTATTTGTCTTCTGACTTGTCAGCAAATATTACTTAGTGCGTGGGAGATTTAAATAAGAAACACAATAAAGTTGTAGAGCAGCCAGTTTAATTTAAGTCGAGAAAAAACTTGGTTGAGTAAATCAGAAATAAATAACAGCAAAAATCCAGAGGTGGAGGTGGGAGGAGGGGACGTGACCCCATGAGGATTTACTTTTAGTTTCTGTTCTCTGTGTATAGCCCTGGAAAGAGTAGTTGGCAGATTAACAGTGCAAGAGGAGCTCTTTCAGGCATCGTACCCTGAAATTTCAGCCCAGTAAAGGGAAATTCAGACAAGATAGGATTAGGACTGGAAACTCCAAAGTAAAGTTTACAAAATAAACATATTCTTCTTTCCAAAACTTCCAGGCAAAAAGAAAAAAAAACAATAGTATACCATAGCCATAAACTCTTTTGGTTTTGGATGCAAGTATGGAAAATTACAAGAAAGTCCACCTGGGTACGTCCCCTGTAGACTAACCCAAAAAGCACGTTGCCTGTTCATGTGTGACTCCCAGCCTTGATATCTATAAGAATCTAGATGTTAAGAATTCATTTTGGCATCACTAGTGAGAGTATTTTCAGGCCAATAAAGATGTAAATAAGAAACACAATAAAGTTTTGTACATCTTATTTACATCTCCCCCTTACTGAGTTCAGCTTGAGAAAAACAATCCTTATGATGAGGTATGAGCAAGAGAAATAGCTACTTAGAATATCACTGTCAAGCAAAGAGGAAAAAAAAATAAAGACTTCAGCTCTCATCTATCATATCCAAGCAAGCAGGACTCACTCTGGACACAGATGCATATTTAATAGCTTTGGAAGTGGTATTATCACAGGTGCAAAGCAGGCAGGAACGTGTAATTGCTTGTTACTGCAAAGCCTTGGCGCCACAAGATACAATATGCTGTTGCCTGTATCTACCACCAATAGTATCGCATTTATGCAGGCAACAGCAGGATCCAAAATAATCTTGCACATTTCCCATTAATTTTTAAAGTGCGAGGGCAATTAACTTGTTCACTGGGAAAGCTAAAAGTCATTTTCTGTAAGCAACTTCTTGCTACCATTTTGGCTTTGGAGATGACAACGAAATATGGTGGCGTCTACATCACTTGGTAATGAGACCGACTGAAGGAAAACTTCTGTCTGCTCTGCTCATTAGTCCTGATTGCTCTTCACCTGTAAGCATGCCTGTCTCATAGTTGTTACTGTATAGAGATTCAAAACGCAGTTGATCATGATAGGATTATCTGTATATATTGGAAGTATATAATGCTTAACTTTCATTTATTGACTTTTCCTAGTAACTTGGAACAACAAAGGTCATAAATGCATTCCTTAATTTACCTTAACTCCATCTCTCAGCAGTACCGGACTTTCGGATTCTCTCAAGCTTCTACAACACATCATTCTGTGAAGCCCTGAGAGAGATCTGATGAACTGAAAAAGAAACAAAAACAGAAAATGTTGATTCTTAGAACCGGCTGGATATCAGAAGGAACTCTATTTAGGCAATTCTTTGAAGAAATCTATTTCTAAATCAGTAACAAATTAAGCTAAACTTTCTATGACTATGATCACACAAATATCTAAAGGGAAAATGCCAGAGCACATCAAATGCGATTTGCAACAAATCCTGGGTACAGCTTGTTCTGCCATCCACTGCAATCAATAAAAACCTTTCACTGATGTTAATGGTTTGGGATTGAGGCTTGCAAAGTGAACAGCTTTATCCTGATGATGGAGTTGTGCGCTATTTCACCAAGTTTGGCAGATATTTTGAGCCAAACCAGAAAAAGCTACCAAACAACTGATTTGGCAAAGATGGAACAGTAGAAATCCATTTGAAAAACTGTAGCTTTTGATTTTTTTTTAGGTTGGTATTTGATCATGGAAGATCAATTTGAAAATACGTATTTCTCAAGTCTAAAAACTACGTTTGTGTTAAATATGTTTTGCCATCAGTAACGTATGACTTTCTGTAGGTGGATTAGAATCAATTCTTAAAGGAATTCAGTGGTATAAACCCATCTATAAGCCTTACAAAATTCTTGCAAAAATTGATGTTGGATCAAAACAAGCCCACTTTTTCTAACAAATGTTAGAAACAAAGCTTTTGACCTGACTTAAGTATTTGGTTCAAACTCGTTACTCTCTAAAAAACTAAAAAATAGTGGATAATGTTTGCTTATGACTTCTAAAGAGGGATACGGACATGTTTTCCCACTATTTACTACTTGGATTTTTTCTGTCATGTCCTGAGTTACACACCTTGATTATTTGCAAAATTGACACACTCGTTAAGTTACTACTAAGCAAAGATTTTGTTGGCAGTGTTGTTCATAGGAAAATACATAATGAGATTTGAGAATTGTTATTTTTCATTGTTAGGTTTAAAAAGAATGTTACTATTCCCTGAATGGGGGGGGAAGGACATCTAACATTTTTTAAAATATACATTTAATAATGCTTCCTTGGAAATATTGTTTTTTTTTTTTACATGGAGTTTTGCGACTGTCTTCAAAGACAGGAATGGCAAAATTATTTTCAACCTACGGTGAAATATAAGGAGAAGAAAGAAAACCACAACATTTGATTATTTTTTTCCTCTAGGACAAGCAGACTTGTGAGTCAGTCTTTGATATCTGATTAGGGAATCCTCATTAAACTTAGGAATCCATAGAGTAAAAAATAGACTTGGAAAGAGATGATTGTGATTGACAGTGTTTAATATACTGGAGCTCTGGCAAGTTACTAAAATCATGGAAGCAAATTGCATGGCATTTTTTCCCGGTTCACCACTGACAGTAAAACGTGCAGGTCGGTGCATGACTGAACAGCAAAGTGCTTGCTGAGCTGGAGCCCAAAGAGTACGGTCACCGGTGGTGCGGACTGCCAGAGCTTCAGCAGTTTCTGGTGAAGTACAAGGACTCACAGCATGTCATGAATAAAGAAATATTCCTATAACTTCTATTAAATGTATCTTTTCACTGCTAAGCACCTGTTTTCTGTAAGTCTCATGAAAAGTTTCAATCATGACTTATCTGCAAGTCTCATCATTTTCATTCACTCCAGGTTCACAGGAGGTAATCATTCAAGAAAGAAGCTATCAATAATATTTATGAAAAATGGAGTCTAATGCTTGTCAGATGCCATTTTATAATGCTTGCAGATACGAAGGAAAGTGCATACTGCACAGGCTTCTTGAAGAAGGTACTTAGTCTGATCCCAAATACTTTATCTGATTGTATAATTCCCAAAATAAATCAAATGCAGCTTAGTGGATCTCTTGCTGGTTGCTTTGCATATTCTTTCTTTTGCTGAGTGCAGATTTTAGAGTTCTGTAAGAGAATAATTGTCTTTCTGACAATACAGCAACAGTAGCAATATCAAAACTTTGTGGCAATTTTATATTCAAATGTCTAATTGTGCATGTATGTAAAAAAGGCAAAGTCAGGGAGTCATTTGGTACAGCTACTATATAAAGTTAAATACACTTTAAAGAAAATGGCCAGCACCATGCAACTGAGCCTATCCTTACACAGAAAAAACGATCCTTTTTTCTCCAGGTTAGTTTATATGATTCATGTTCCACCAGAAAGAATCAGGGCAGTGGTCTTTCCTTAGCTTATTATTTTAATTGTCAATTACTTGAACTTATTTTGTCGCTATCTCTAGAATTCTGTTACTCCTTACAGAGAGACAGGAGCAGGATAATATAACTCTTAAAATAATTGTATTTTTTTCCATGTTTAAATGATAATCAATAACTTTTGAAACAAAAGCTATGTTTTCTTTCTTTTATGTTCATTTCACAATAGTAAAAGGAAAAGTAGTAGGCTCTGAAACAAAACACGTGCCTCTTATTTAGTGGGTTGTGAAAGTAAAGCAGTCTAACTCACTCTAATTGAATAATGGATTATAATGGACCACATAATTTTTTTTAAAAAGATGCTTCGGTTTCTGTGTACTCAATTCAGAATAATTTATGACCTTCTTTACAGAAATTATGTGATTAGCAATTGTTAAAAAACAGGACCTAAAAATTAATCTTAAAATCCGTGTCAAAAATTGTGTCAGTCAAAACCTTATAAAAAATTTCCTGTATTCCTGTCAGATTCTGTTTTTATCTTTAAAAAGTTAAAACAAAAGTTTTTATTTATTGTTTTTATTAAACAAAACTTTAGTAACAGTCTTTCAAAGACTGAAATGCATACATAACTCTGAAGAGTAATTTTCTTTACTGACTTTTCTGTGTATGTGAAGAATATTTGTACTGATCACTGTTTTTCAGCAGTTATCGTTTGTAAATGCTCGCTGAATATTTTGGATATTTATCATCATCTCTGCTTTTAAATAGTTGTATCATTGGCTTTTTGTTTTAAGTGGCTGTTAAGTTATATGACTGACATTTGTAAATACACAGATTGATCCTTGCTAATATTCAGGAAAACTGGTGACTTATACTTTTTATGAACTACTTATTGTTTGCCCAAATGTTCTCCCTTGGAAAATAATAATGATAATATGATGTGTAACACAGAACCGAAAGCAGAACAGTGTAAGAATTTCATATCAGCCTTTTTCACCAAGTTTAAAACTTCTGATGTAGAGCTGCTAGAATGGCCTTGTGTAGCGAGGGTAAGAGTGGGGCTTTGCAGTTTTCTGTCCTAGATGGTTGGTCTTTGCGAGCTAGGTCCGTGAGCTGGGTGGCTTTTACTTTCTTAGTGAAACTTGCCTTTGGTTGTCCCAGGGCAAGAAATCCACCTAAGCATGTTGTTCTGTCAATATGAGCAACATATTATTATGAATGATGCTGTAGATGCATTTATGTCACTGTTGGAGAATAAGAAAGGAAAGGGAGAGAGTAGTGGAGGACATCTTGGTTCTTTCTTGTACTGTAAACGTAAAACATTGATAATATAAAAATGTAAAAATTGACAATGTAAAAGTATAAAACATCGATAATGATTTAGGTACATATATATTTATACTCACATATGTCTGTGCATCCAGTTTCTTGATGCTTTGCATTTAATGAAATATCCAAATTGCACAACATAAGTGACGAAGTAAATGTTAAATATAGCCTGTAAAAATTACCTTGTTCATAAATTTGCCTAGTATTGTAGAACTCTATAATAGTATAATGTATGCACCACTATGCTATAATCTGTTTTCAGTGATATGTCTTCGATGTATTGAACAATGAGTATTTTCATCACTGATGATAATTTTTTTTTTCATCGATTAGCGGAGATTTGATGTTACCGTAAGTATCAAAATAACATCTTGATGGACTGCATTATATACTTCTATATTTCAGAAATATAGAATATTGACAAAATAAAGGATTGAAACATGAATAAACATTTTTTCTTTTCAGGTAGCTAGATAAGAGCTGAAATGCATTTAGTGCTCTTTGCAGTTCAATACCTACTTGTAAATCCAGAATGTGGTTGATACAGCTCTTGGTCAAAATTTTACATTGGAGCACTTTGCTGTTTCTTCCTCATGTTAATATTAATTATTCCTGGACAGTTTTGAAAGTATTCATTGGCTTTCTACCGTTCTTGTGGCTGAAGCCTTCTTAGAAAATTCTTATTCCTATTTTGGGTCAATATCTAGCAGAAAATGCAAATGGGACTTGCATATGAAAGAGTGTTTGGCAGAAAACTTGCAATTAAATAGTAATATTGAAGATTCAAATGGAAAAGCTTCCTTGAACAAAGCTTTCTTGGTTTCTCGAATGTCTTGCGAAAATAATACTGAAGCCAGGATTTTGCAGCTTGTGTCTGTCTTGTGGAACCAGGGAGGACTTCCCAGGCATGGTCTGACTCCATGCTGGAACGAGACCAAGGCTCATGAGTCGGATTCGCCTGAGAGCAGGATGCACATTTTTTTTGGAGAGAACCTGGTCTAAAGTTAAGGTAAGACTTACTGCAGTGAGGTTTCCTATTAGTTCATGAGCAACTTTAGAGGTAAAAATGGTCCTTTTAAACTGTTCAAAACATAGTAATATTTAGTGTGCAAAATGAATCAGCAAGAGTATTCAAGTCATTTTCTTGTAAATCAATAAATGGGACTGTTTGCACGTCAACTGGACTTTGACTTTTCTCGGTCACTATGGCACTACTCACTCTAAGTATCATGTGATAATTGCAATACTTTCATGCATAAAACCCACAGGTCAAAAAATCTTTTAAATGGTCCAGTGCTTTAAAACAAGTCTTCGTATAAGCTAGATCTTGAGATAACCCAAACTCAGAGGCAAAGAGGAATAATAAAGGTAGAAGGGATTAAGGGCAGAGTGGGTAGATGGAAATGAGAAGAAGGAAGCCACAAAGAAAGTAGCAGCTCTGGAAGAAACTTGCTGTTAAAGCGCAACTGCTGCTGAAGCAAAGTTTGAGGTCTTTTAGGGTTAATCCTCTGTGTTTTGAGAACATAATACTTTTAAGATGTTTAGACAAGGAAGCTTGCAATTTTGACTTCTCAGGAAACATTTACTACACAATCTACAGTATCATCACATGATATTTCCTCCTGAGTGTAATAAAGCTTGTGTCTCAGGGTGCCACTACATGCATTATTTTAATTTAGGAGTACTGGTACCCAAGAGGGGGTGTGAGGATAGTGGTAGGAAATCTGCTTTTGAGCGAGTTCTCTAGCACATGAATCTCAAGCTCCACAGAAGGCAGTACTGTACTTTTTGTCCTGCTCTTCTCCTCCCTGCGAGGAGTTATGAGGAGCTCATATGGGAAGCACTCCCTAATACTCAGTAGTTGTTTGAAGGTGTATTCAGTGCTTTGAATATAATGTTTGCTTTGGTGCATAACCAGAAGAAGAAAGGGCTACGTGCATAAAGAGGCACACCTTATGGATGTGATCTGGAAACCTGTCTGGCAATGGAGGTGCAAACCACAAAAAATGCAGTTAGTTTTTCTCATTTGTTAAGCTTTAACCTCTATGGAAAACTAATATTATAGGACCGATACATATGTTAACACCCCAATAATAATTCAGATGTTACATCTCTAATTAAGTCTGTTCCAGTATTTGTGATCTATAAATTCAACAAAAGTGCATGAATGTTAGTCAGAACATTTAATAGACTATTCATAGTGAATTTGTATTAAGGAGGTTGAGGGCACTTGATTTTTATGCAATGTTTCTAACTCCTTTCTTTGCAGGCTAGCATAGACCAATCCATTTAATATCCCAAAGTCCCTGAAAGATGACAGAAATATGAAGAGTGTAAGCAGATGGATTTCTGAAGGTCTAATAATGGTTTACAAGTTTGGTTGGGTTTTGGTTGGTTTGGTTTCGTGTTTTTTAATCAAATTTCAGTCTTGGTAGATTTGCAGAATGCAGAAGATGTTGCTTTATTTTTGGGGGGAAAAAGTGGAGAATGCTTTTTCTGGTTGTTTGTTTTTGTTTTGTTTATGCTATTTACATGACAAACTGTACTGGCAGTCCCAAAGGCAGCTGGGCAAAGAGTGGGCATCTCGTGACAACTTATAAGGGTGATTTTTGTTTTATTAATGTGAATACTATCCTGAAGCAGATGAAAGAGTCAGAGTAGATTTGACCATATCATAGACATTAGTGAACTAGAAATCTATTTTGGAAGGACACAATACATTGAGAAATATCATTTCAATTCTTTTACCCATTTGTTAATTTCACACATCTTTTCTGTCAATAAACAATTTTTTGTGACAGAAGGTTCACATATTCATTTACATGATATTAAAAGGGTTTTTTTGATTTTTAAAAATATAAAGTTTTGAAAAAACAGACTCTAATACTTGGGGGGGGAATCATTAACTGATGATAGCAATCACAATAAATAAATATGAGGACGTAAGCTCTCAGATATCATTTGCGATACTAATGTGTCATTGTATAATCTTGTTAGGCTTGCAATATGGAAGAAGCTGAAAATGGACATAAGAGAGAGAACAAAAGGAAATGCAATATGGTACTTTCAAAACTAGTCAGGCAGGAGAGAATTATTGCAAACCTAAATCCTTAATGGGAGGAAACTGCACAGAAGGCAGAAATGACTGAAATGACCTAGAGATGACAGTGCCTGTAAAAATGAGGTAAGTGCTAATGATGCAGTACAGAGAGAAAAATGCAAACACACCACATTATGGATCAACGAATAGACAGTCCCCATTTATGTGGCACCATTGAGACCATCTGAAAATGCTTTGTTGGCAGATAGTAGTGGTAAAGAGAAGGGTAATGACACAGAATGTTCAGAAGGAATTCAGAAGTGGAAAAAAAACCCTAAGAAATTGATTAAAATTGTTATAACAATTTTTTTTGGTAGTAGTATTAAAATTCTTTCTATTGCTTGTAGAATTCACTGAATTACCTGTTTTGGAAAAAAAAAGAAAGAACAAATTCTATCTTCAAAATATATTAAGGGAGAAAACACTTAGGTTTTTTCTTCTTTTTTTTTTTTTTTAGCTTTAAATATTTATTTTTAGAAATTATTTTTATCTAGGTAAATACTTTATTCTCATAAAAAAGAATATTTCAAACCCAAAATGAATCTTTAAATACTCACGTAAATAAATATGTGCAAGTGTGTGTGTTACATTACTTTTTTTTTTTTTTTCCTAATTGCCAAATTACTGATGTATTGAAAATCACAGGGACTCGGGAAGAAGGGAGACAGACTAATGCATATTATTCAGGCAGCAATATTTGTCAGCCTATAAAAATAACATCTCAACAAGGCATTCTGATTCCCTCCTGCCACAGAGTATTCTGAAGCAAATAAGGACATGACAGCCTTTCAATAGGTATAATTACTGGTTAAAAAACCCCAACCCAACAAACAAACAAACAAAACTCTCTTTCCTCATGCCTTGCTTTTTTTAAGGCATCCCTATGTAAGATGCGGGTGCAGCAGCACTCTTAGCCCTCTAAAAATCTGGTAGCAGCTACTGAGAAATTTGGGGCTTATGCACTTTGACAAGACACTGTTAATTTTGTAAATATCTTGAATGAAAGTTGGAGGGAAACACACTTTGGTTTTTTTTCTTGTTTTCCTTTTTTTTTTCCTTCCTCCCTTTCCAAAGTGAGTATATAAGACTTTCTCAATAACCTCCCGAGGACCCTCTCTTCCATCTAGCTGTGGCCATGGACAGCGGGGAGCACCGAGTTGCATTCCTTCGCCTGACAAGAAGGACCAGGACATAAACTGCCAACTGACAGGTATTGGAGTAGAGTCTAAGGACACATTTGAATCTGTTTTAGAATATAGGTATGGCTGTGTTTAAGAACTTACCTAGATTGCTGCTTCGGTTTGTATAGATTGGGGTTTTTAATACTTTTTCTGGTTTGTTGTCTATGGCATGAGGGTGATGTGGTTTGAGACTTCTGGGTTCCGTACAGTGAATATTCAGATGTGAAGGACATTCAGAAAAGCACTTCAGGCTTCTGGACACAGATAAAACATTTAGGAAAAAAAAAAAAAAGTAGTTACTTTTTCTTTTAAGGTTTATTTTTGGGAAGGAATTTCTTTCTGAAAGAAACTGGCCCATGCAAACTTCTTGTTTACTTATCAAGGTTCTGTGCTCATTTTTCATACGGAATTTTGAAAATCCATCCCTATTGCCTGGTTTGAAATTATGAAGTGAACTGAAGACAAAGACATGGATTTATTGTCAGTGGTTGCTCAGAATCTCGGTGTTACAGCAAATTCAAAGTTGCCTGGAAAAGTTTTAAATCATTCTGTCCACCTTTGGCAAGGAAGGATTGTGACCCAGAACTTAAACTAAAGCTTTTCAAAAGGCAACAGTGTCAAGCATACTGTGGGGGCAAATATTGTGACGCAGCTGAATGTCATTGGGAGGCAGGGTACTCTATATCAGTCCTACATAATGAATGCAAATTGTTTTTTTAGGATCCAAATGGGAAATCATAAAAGGCTACGAAAGCTTTAATTTATGATTTGTTCATTTAAAGCTTCAGAGTATTAAGTACCCATTAAATCACTATTTCATATGCTGCTAAGTGCATCTCTATCATGAGAATAAAAAGATTGTTTTAATTCACCCTGTATCAAATAAAACATTTTAATTGAGGGCATTTGTGATAACAAATTGACTGGAATTGGAAAGTAAATTAATGCTGAGCTCTGACAACAGGACATCTTTGTGATTTTGCTTTTAGAGTCTTGTACACGCATGAACAGTTACATTATATATGTGTTTAGATTTCAATTACAAAGATTCTACCCCAAATAAAATTTTCATTGCACTGGTAGGATTCCCTAGACTCATGTCTTTCATACTAACTTTTACTGTGGAGCTCAGATTATCTCTTTCTAACCATTTTGTAATATGCTCTTGCCTCACTGCTAAGTGCCTCCATTATTTAGGCTGTGTCCTGAAAATGGGGAAAAGAAACAAGTAGATGAGAATAAATTGCACATTTTCCTCCCCAAGGATATTTCAGTGTTTGCTTTCATTTCAGGAGAAGATGAAGTTTTAACACCTGCCTTCAGAACATGGAGATTTCAAAGAACATTCATTTGGAAACGTTGACATATTTTGTTTTGGCGTTTTTGATTGAAATAAAGCACTGCGTTCCTGAAACTGAAGTGGTTCATTTTCTTTCGTTCATGAGCTGATAAACCTTTCTATTGCCATTATTGCCTGGCCTCCAATTTTCTCTGTGGGGCTGAGAAATACTCCTCCCAGGATGAATTAATTGAAATACATGTAGCTAGATAATGACCTACACGACTAAATCATCTGCAGCAACTTGAAGTTCTTGCTCACTTGTGCTAAAAGTGTCCAAATTCCCAGAAGGCAGTATTCTAAGAAAATGCAGTTGACAATCATTGATTTTTAAGCAAAATGTGTTGTCCTGTTTAATATAATGAATTGTTCAAATTCGGTTAAAGCAAACCCATGACTCAATTTTCTGAAGAAAAATTTGGCATTAGGAAAATATTTCCAAACATAATTTTTAGGTAAAATTATTTCCTAACAGTTGTGAAATTGAATTCTGTGTCAATACATGCATCTGAAAAGGTCACCCTCTGTCTCTCAGGAACTGCTGGATTGCTTCTGTAATGACTATTTCTCATTAATGGAGAGGTTCTCAACTGCAGGAAGGAGAAAGAGAAAACCAGAAGGGATGAAGAGAAGATACCTGTAGCAATCTGCAGCCTGGAAAGACAAGTAAAGGGCAATCCTGCAGCTCCTGGCTCAGACATGCTAGCCAGTTAAGCAATTATATTATCTTGGGCTTCTCTGAGTAGCTTTTTCTGCCAGCCCATCTGGTCTTCTCCTTAACTTCTTCTACAAGTTTTCTATTTGCAGCTCTTCCATCTTCCCCATCACATGTTTCTACCTTCTGGCTCTGTCTTTCCCCCAGCTTCTTACTTACTACTGATCAAATAACAGCAACTCATCACTAAGAATTGCTAAACAAAAGACCTTACATTTTATGTCTATCTTCTGTGATTATTCAGTATGCTGTTAAAATGAGGTTTTAAAATACATTCATTTTGAATCTGTTTTTAGTGACCCTCCTGCTTAACCATATGTGAATAATTCCTCTAACAGTTTTCAAATTCAGTACCTTAAAATGTTTTTCAACCTAATTCAAAGTGTAAAGCAAATGTATGTACTTGCTAGGTATTTAAAGAATTATTGCTCATAGTGTGAAAGTGTATTTTCAAGAAAACATTTGCTTGTTCCATTAAGTTACTGTATTTTTTTTTTTTTGAGGATTCCATTAATCTGTATTTGTCATTTATATAGATAAGGAATCACTCTGAAAGTGAAGGCATTTATCTATTGATGAAAATTCACGTAGCACAGTACTTCAGTTTGCCTCAATTTTTTTGTTGAACTTGGAGATTTAGTTCAGATCCAATTAATGAAACTACAAATATTGGAAAGCAGAGAGAGAAATATCGTTGTGGAAATGATAAATTGTAGTTTAATTAGATATTTAATATATATTTTCTTAATATTAAGATAAACAAAGGGATTTATTGATGGGGATTTATTTAACTTTTTTTTTTTATAGCAGAGATAGAGATGTGATCATCCCACTCTACCTGGCATTTGTCAGGTGACACCTGGAGTACTGTGTCCAGTTCTAGTCCCCACAGTTCAAAAAAGACGCAGACAGATGGGAGAGGATCCAAAGGAGGGCCGTGAAGATGATCAAAGGGCAGGAGAATCTGTCCTATGAGGAAAGACTGAAGGAGGTAGGTCTTTTCACCCTGGAGAAGGGAAGGCTTAGGGGACTCTTTTCTACTTCTTAAAAGGCTACAAAGAGGAGGGAGGCTCTCTCTTCAGAAGGAGCCATATGGAAGGACAAGGGCCAAAGAGTACAAGTTGCACTGTTTCATCTTGATATAAGAAAGGTTTCATCTTGATATAAGAAAGAAATTTGGTTTGTACAGTGAGAACAATCAATCACTGGAACAACCTCCCCAGGGACATGGTGGAGTCTCCATCACCGGAGGTTTTCAAGACGTGACTGGACAGGCTGCTAGATAATCTCATCTAAGCTCCCTTTTCCACATAATGTTGGACCAGATCATCTTTTGAGGTCCCTCCCAATCTGGGCTGTTCTATGATTCTTTCTTTTTATTAATTGAACCAAAAATAGAATGTCACAGGAAAAACTGAAGCACTTGAAGGGGAAAGGCTATCTTTAAGAGGACTTGTGCACATGTTTGGCAACAGCATCCCTCCAATACTTTGTGGGGTTGTTCTCTTTTCTACCAGAACCTAAAGTTCAGCAACTGCAATACAGATTTATGCACATTTTCCAGGTATCATAGGAAAGACTTGACTCTGGGTTGCAGGGATTTTTTTGTGTTTGTTTTTTTTTTTTTTTCCCTTTAGCAGACCTTTTGTTTCTGCACAGAGAAAATCAATCTTATTTAATGCATTGGGAAACTCTCTCTCTCTCTTAAGACTCACTGCCTTTCACTTTGGGTTATCCTCTCAGCCAAATCCTGCGAGATTATAATTGATTTCAAAAGTCAGCAGCAAAAGTATTTGATCTTTAGGTGACAAACAGTCAAAGAGGAGCCCTCAGGATCAGTGTTAAACATCAATGAAATTAGATTCATGCTAGGATAGGCAAGTTACAAAAATTCAAATCCAGCTGTAATAGTGACAGTAATAAATGGAAACTCAGCAAAATGAAGCTATTAGTCAACAATGTGTAATGTCATAAACTTGAACGAATTATTATGGAGCAGCTCAGGCCTGAATTAAAACCAAACAAGCTGAAACAAGCAATATCATTGAGATGGATAAAAAAATTTATTCGAGTGGATATAATGACACTTACATTAGAATAAAAGCCAAAGTTTTAACTGATCTGTTTAAGATAATCTGGACATCATCACTCAAAATGGGCAACAGCACCTGCATGCACTGCTACTAGTCCCAGGATGTCGAATGTTGAACCTGTTAGAGCTAGACGGAATAGCACGTTGTAGGCAGCCAAAGTTGTTAAAAATCTTCATCAGTTGTACTGTAAAAAATGTGGGATGGAACAAATAAGTTACGGGCAATTTTCTCTATTGTTTACAAGTAACAACGGTGGGGCTATTTACTATTGTGCTACCATAAGCTACCACACTCAGTACCGTTTGTGCCAAAACAAAAAAGAAAACGTTAACTGACAACTAAAGAAAGGGCCAAAACCTCTTCTTGTTTTTCCTCTTTCTCTTGTGGTGCTTTAAAGAATCTGTATAGAAAACTGTAGAGAGTTTAGCTTAGCTTAGGGCCTCAGCAACGTTCTCGTGAAAATACCCAAGCTATTTAGCATCAAGAACACTTAAAACAATACTGGTATGCAGAATGGCAAGGCAACCTTAGCAGAAACCAAGGCTGAATTAAATTGACCTGGCATGAAAGAGCACAAAGCAACCTGAAGCCACTTAGCCATAGGAAAGATGTATAGGACACTTCAAGCCTCTTAACACAACCTCAGATAAAACAACCAGAAAACTGCTTCCAGGAAGACAATCTTTCGTGGCGTGTAATCTACTTCCTGAACCATAAGAAATACAAATAGTGAGAGAAAAAACGTGGTTTCTGGGAAACATTAACTAGTTAGTTAAATGGTATAGTGCATAGTATTATGTTGTTCTCTTACGTGCAGCTTATTTTCAAACAATGCAAAACATAGTGTTGAGGGGTTTTAATGTTAACTCTATCAACGCTATAAAAAGTTGCTATTTTTCTGTCCGGTCAAGTTTTCCAAATTACACCTTTAACATCTTCAGAAAATGAAGCAAGGAGTACAATGTTGACTCTTCTGCAGCAAGAATGCTAAGTGAAAACATTGGAATAGTCCAACTATAATATACAAATAGATTAAGAGATATGTAATGCTGAAACAAAAATTTAAAGTTGTGCATAAAAATGAATGTTACCACTTAAGTCATGCAAAATTTACTTTTTTTTTTTTTTTTGGCATATAAGTTAGCAGAAAATAAGCAATCATTTTCTTTCTTACAGGTTTAGAACAGCAGGTGACTTTTGTTAGCAGCAGATCCAAGATGCCTCTGGATGCAAAGCAGCAGTTCTGTTTGATTCATCACACATTTTGGATCACCCTGTTGTAAGTTGAAAACGTATTATTTCTTCTCTGTAATCTATAAGCCTCTGAAAATCCTGCTTCTTCAGATTGCCTATTTTTTAAGTGGAAAAGTTGATTACTGAGCTTTATTTCTCACCCAATATGTACTTAATTGGGATGGACCAGATTTCAGCTGATTCCCCTTTTCTTTCCTGGAAGTAGGAAACAGCAGGCCAGATCTTGCATATAGGTCCACTTCTTTAAGTGAAGTCAGTAACTCCAAAAACATAAATACAGGTATAAAACTCAATCTAATGTGTTGAAATGACGAGGGAAAAAAATGAGTAGCTGTGCAATACAGGAGTACAAAATCAAGTGTGGATTTAACTTTCATTCTAGGCCCAAACATTTAATCACTACCGATGAAAAGCAGTGCACTCAATTTGGTCTGCTCACATGGTTCACTCAATGCACAGAGCACATTCGTGCCTGTCTGTGAAGTACGTGATCTCCACTCCGGGTGTTGAAGGGCTCTGCCTTCCTCCACCAAGCAGCATCAGTCCACTTGCAAGTCCTTCATTATCAGTCCTTCTTCCAGTCTGAGAAAGCGGAGAGCTACCATTGAGAAGCCAATAGTTATGAGCGTCCATGGCTCTAGCTCACATTATTCAGGTTAATGAAAAGCCTTCTACTACTGCTTAGAATGAGGTGACTTTTAAATCTTCTATTAGTGCTCTGAAATCTAGGCCTTCTCCAGCCTCTGTTAAAGCCAGTGGAAGACATTTTATTGACTTGGAGGAAAGCTGGCTGGAATCAATGGCTTGAATGTCTGTCTGCCCTCGTTCCTTCTTTCCTTCCTTCCAGTTTCCATCTCTGGAATCGCCAGGCGATGCAGGGAAATAGGCAGTTAACTCAGACACAGATGACAAGCCAAAATAAACTAAACAAATCCTGTTCTTTTATCTAAAATTTTCAAGCTTGTAAGACGTTTTAGAGGGCACCTACGTGACTTTGAGCCAGCTGGTGCCCTTGTAGCACTCTGACTTGGCCGTGTTTCCAGTCCCGTTTTCAAGGGCTTTCTGACGTTTTTCCCTTGGTTGTACTAAAATCTGCTTGTTGCCTTGATAAATATTTGTTTCTGTTTCTGTGTAAGTAAACATCTAACTCAAAATTGTTTCAGGATTCAGTATTCATATGTGTTACTGTTTATCAGAGTTCAAAACCTGGGCAAATAGCAATTTGTTTGGGCTGAATAAGTAATACTTTATTTTAGAGCCATGTAATTATTTTTAATTAAGAAATTACCATATCATTTCAGGCTCATTACATGGGTATTTATTCTCAGCAGATTATATGCAGACTGTTACAATAGTAACCAATGTAACTTTTATTTAAAAAGGGAAATAGAGTAGTAATGAGAGGAGGGACATGCTTCTGGTGAGCTTGAAGTCCTTAAAATGGGAGTTCCACCACAGATGTGTGGAGCTCCGTTTTCAAGTTGAATAGACTTATTATTCTTGCACAATGTTTTCGAAGCAACTAGCAAGGCACTTTTTATTTTGCTCTTTTTCATGTGGCGTGGCAAAGAATAGATGGTAAACTACACAATTCTAATGAGGAAGGGCAGAATCCCTTCAAATGGCTGAAGGGATCACTTATGTGTGTTTCAGCTATAATTTCTAAAAAAAATTGTCAAATCAGAGGTAAGTTTCTGATGGACATCATTCTAGTTTTTTCAACATCTTATCGGGAAACCAGCTCACCTGAAAACTGGCAATCCTGGAAAGTCTCTGTTGTAGCTGGACTCTTGCAACAGAAGCGTCCTGAATTCACACAAGGGAACGCAGGAGCTTTGGGAGCCATAACTCAGGCAGAGACTCTGAGGACAAGGAGCTGAGTGCTGGCTCAGCTTGACAATCTTCATTCCTACCTGGAAGTCAGGAACCTTGAAAGCACCCTCAGGGCTTGATTCCTGGGCTCAAGCCCTGAGCACCACTCCCTGAACTTCTCAGGTTGGTGCTCTTGTGACTTTAGTGTGAGCCACAAGATTTTGGGAACGATATGCATCCATGGTTTCCATGTGGATGATGGATTTTTCAATGGGGAGTGGGTAGTGGGCTAGGTGTGCTGCCCAGGCATTGCCACAGAGCTGTTCAGGAGCCCGAGAAAGAAGCAGGAGGTGCTGGCTACAGTGATAATTCTGGACAACCTGTGTTGTCAAAATACTGGAAATGCTATAAGTAAAAACATATCTAAACTGGGACATGATGTCTATGACTTGTGTATCCTTAGTAGAGAGTAAGTAGTTGTAATTCCCTGAGTAACAGTCCTGGCATTGGTTAGGATATCCATGCATTTTAGCACTCTAATAGAGCAGTTAACTGCTTTGTTAATGCTAATTGCCTGCCATTTTCTCAGTGTCCATCATGTTTCTGTGCTAAACGGCACTGCGATGGTGTTGTGTGCTTCCACCTTTCTAGCCCTCACCTCTCAGGTGGAGGCTGCGACTAGCCTCCCACCTTCCATTCACCCAAGACAGCCTGACCATGGGTAGCGGGATCAACAACCTCTGAAGGGCCTGATCCAGTGGGCACAGCGAGTCTTCAGGCCTCCGTTACCTTCCAGCTTGTGCTGCAGGACGCACAGCTGGCCCGAGTCCTCCACTTCCCAGGTTCAGCTTCCTCAAACAAGAGTAAGATTGCTCTTGGTTTCCTTTCATGATTATAAATGCTTATTTAATCTCTCTAATCTTCTTAGCACCATCTGAAAAGACTAGCACACAAAAACGTGAGAAATATTTGCTGTGAGGTAGAAATTCACCTAGTCATAAAATAATTGCTTCTAAACTGTTAGTCATTCATGGCATGATTCTAATTGCGTTATACTAAAGGGATCATAATGAAACAGACTTCCAAATTTACCCTGGAGCACTTTTTCTGCAGTATTGGATTGGAAAGCTGTAATTTGAATAAATGAAATGAGTAACTGAAGGCAGAATTTCTCTCTCCCCAATATGTCTCATTTAAAAAAAAAAGGAGAAATGAAGAAAACTATCGTTTAAGTAATTAGCAAGATGCTGACAAAAATGCAGGAAGCATGCAGCAGATATTTCGTATCTCAGCTAAAAACAAATTAATAAAGGAGATTTCTGTGTAGATAAGCTAAGCCTGTTTTCAGAAGGCAAAAATTCTTATTTTTGTATGGTCAACTGAAGGTGGAAGACTCAGTGAGAGAAAAAATATTCATGAAAGCCTGGCAATAACCTTGTTATTCATTTGCGAAAGGGAAAGCAATAATATTCAAAAAGCCCTTAGGTGTATTATATAGCTGTCAGATCTTGGGTCTTAAAATAGAGGAGATAATGACTGCTTTTGCTGCTCAGCACAAGGAAACCAAAAGAAGTGTTGAGGGATGGCAGTATTTTGCTGTGATATGCAATAACAAGAAATTACTAAATTCTACCTCAGACCCTCCCCTGTTTTCTCCTCTGCTCCCATGAGGTTGCTCTGCTTGAGCTGCTTTCCTCAGCCATAGTGGCAGTTTCCTCAAGTTCACAGTTTGCTCCCTATGGCGTAGTCAGGGCTTTGCTGAAAGTCACAACTCGCTGCTTATTCCGATTCAGTGCGTCTCCTTCTTTGGTCTTGTTCCTTTATAAAACTGGCTTGATTTCAGTTAATTAATTCAGGTCAGTGCATTCCTTCCACAGATGGTTGGAAACAGGCTGCTTTCCAAAGGCTTTGGGAATGAGCATGTCCGGTGAGATTGGGCTGCTGTTAAAGAGCTGAACATTGGCCAACTCACCTAAATACAAGCTAATGAGGATGACACAACTACGCATCTCAGACGTGTTTGTTAGATGAGTCATTTAGTGGCAGACCACCCCTATATATGTGGATGTTGCCCTTCTTGTTGGAAAATTTACATCTAAAATAAAAGCAGCTCATGCCTTTACCCAACCCTCAAACCACTACTGATATTTTCTTACTTCTCAAAATCACTGTTTTTTCACTGCTGGGAAGGAGAAGTATTCTTTCAGTGTCCTTTTCTCACCCTTGATATTTTACAGTAGTCTTAGAAAAGGTACAGTGAAGATGTGCACTTCCATAGTGACCCTTCACAATACACATCAATAGATGGCAGTAGCTGAATCTCATCGAAAAGAACATACCTGGAAAAATGTCCTAATTGGCTTTTTCTGTAAGAAAAAAATGAATGCGCTCTTTAAGGATTAAAAAGAATGCAAGTTATTTCATAAATCAGGGTCAAAGTACAATTTCCCTTTTTTCTTTCATTCTCAAAAGTATTGATATCAAGTTGCTTAAAACAGCACCAAGTTTGCTGGAAGCCGTAAACTGAAAGACTCCACAGGTTCAAAAAAGGCATCAGAAACAAGGATCAGTTCAATTCTATGAGTCTTTCACTGGAACCTAGTTGGAGACTTGTTACTCATGAAATGGCCATGATATTCACTTACAAACAGACTATCAATACCTGCACTATCATTTTGAGTCAAGAAGTCCTGCATCCCAGGCAGATTTACTTATTCTGGAATTTCCCTAAATGTTTTCTTAATGCCAATCCACATATTATACTGCACTCTTGTAAATACAGTTAATTTCGTTAATAACGTAGTATCCTGTATTTGAACATATCTATTTTAGTATCTCCAGTTTGTATGAAAGCACAATTTCATCGTACTCTGTAATAGCCATTGTTTTAATGGAGTAAGTCCAAAAAGCTAGTCTATTTAACTAGTAACTCTAGAATTTGGGACAGATTTTCAAGATATTCATGTATTTAGTCGAATTTTCAAAAATTCCTACATGAATCAGATAACTAACTCTTATCAAGATGAACCTGAGTTAGGAAACAATTCTCTTACATGCTCCTCAGCGTTCTACTAGATGCTATCTCCTTTTCAAAGGGCATAAGCATACTTGAAGAGATGTCCTTTTGTTATCAAGAGGGAGTGTGCAGTATTCATTTACTATAGAAAGCATAAAATTGAAGAAATTTGGAAGTTATCTCAAGAGGTTATCTAATCCATTTTCTTTCAGAGAGGCAGAATCAAGACTATGTACATCTAACGTGGTCCCTACATTCTGACCAAAAAAGAAAATTCTGCAATGATGCTGCCTGGCCAGTGGAAAAAAATAATAATTGCCTAACAGTAGTGAAGGTTTTCCATAACGACAAGCCTCAGCCTTCTTCAGTGGCAATTTATTCTTCTCCTCTAATGACTTCTACTTATTTTTCTATAGTATCAACTTTACAATTCACGTTGTATTGCTGGAGAAGTTTTGACAAAATCAAAATCTATCTTCTTCCAAAGGTTTGTGCGTATGTATTATACATTTTAAGTGAAAACTCGTTTTGAAACATCACATAGATTTTTAGATCACTTAGATTTTTCTCATCAGAAGCAAAATGTCACTGAAATCGGCATAAACCAGTAAACTAAAGCATATGGCTGCTGATGTATCAAAACTTTTTGAGGGGAAAAACATAGCCCACTGGCAGAAAATTTCTGAACACTATATTATTTAAGTTCCTGGGTCTATGGAAATATTTTGTGCTTTTTTGCAAGCACAGGTTTTTTTATCTTGATCATGATTATTTAAATTCTTTTGTTTATAATTCAAAGTTTTCTTTCTTCTCACTTTCTGCAGGTATTTAAGTGATGCTACAGTAAGAAACATTCTGAACAGATATATTTTTGTGACACACATTTTTCTTAGCAATCAGGGGAAATGCACTGCCTGATAATTGGCAAACCAACATTTTCAGATTTCTAGTTCAGTTTAGAGGATTGTAAAATACTGGAAGCTTACACTCAGTATTATCTAAGCTTTGTGAGCCTTGCATTAGCAAAACTGTGTTGCACTCTCTGAAGAACCAATTTTTCCACGGTATGTGAGGTACGCTCTCTCTGGATAGAAATAGTATGAGGGCAATTATTTTTGTGTGCTATTATGAAATTACGTACTTGTTGCTATATCATTTGAAACTATGGTTTAATAATGTATTGGTATTACTATTTCAGGCTTTGCAAAGTATGAAGCACTGCCAGACCCCATTGGGTTACAGCCTGCCCACACCTAGAACTAAAATATAACTCCAGATCCCCAAAGTCCCAGTTTAATGCAAGTATATGGAAAGGTACCACCAACGGACAGAGACAAGGAGGTAAGGAAATAAACTCCGTTGATTGGTATGATTGGTGGTTACCCCAATGAAACAATGACTTTGAAATATTATTGAAATGCAAGATACTTTGGCTAGGTTTAGTGATAAGATCTTTAAGAAGCAACACAGATAGCATTTCTCTAGGGCAGCAGTGGGAAGGAAATTAAAGAGCATGTGTTCTTGTCCACCCCAGCCTCCAGTTCAGCTAGAATGCACCTATATTGCATATGTATCTACTTATATAATGATTTTTGCACTTCTCATTCTGGTCTCTCTTTCTTTTACAAGATAGAACTACTCAAATAAATGGCTGCATGCTTCTGCATGCAATCTAAATAGATGTCATTTTAATCCAAAAGTGAATTTTACTTGCATATCTACAAGATGATACGGTGCATTCAGTTTACGTGAGATACGTTTTTAATGAGGAAAAAGAACCTTAAGTAAATGGGTGAAAAATGCTATTCATCATTTTCCCCAAATCATAATACATTATTTCATTCAAACATCTGTCAGCCACACAGTAGTTCATTTTCCTAAGCCGAACATTAGAGACAGATAAGTAACAGTAATGTTGCTCAAAGAAAATTGAACACCCGCTGTTAAATGGGACAAATAATATTCCTATTGTCAGCAGCATGGAAGTCTAAACTCCTTCAACTCTTTCCAGAGGTGTGTCCTTGTGCCCCTTCCTCTGCTCGCACTGTGGTACCGGCCACAGTTTGTATTCCCAGATCAAAAAAAAAGAGATTTTAAGGGGCATATGTGTTTTTCTCAGTTCTTTGAAAGTCCAAAGCTCAGATACGATCTTTCCTGAAATCACATTCAACATGTACTGAAGTGTAAGGACGGAAATGAAGAGATTTAGCTTAATAAGATTCATCTTTATCTGCTTATAATATCTGTCTAGAGCAGAGCCCGAGTCTGTAGGCTATAACCAGAGCTCCATTCCCATTTTTCAGAGCAACGTGGAAGCTTGTGCTCAAAGATCTGCTATGAAGAATTAAGCAGGATTTTTCTTTCCACAGACATTTTATATAAGTAAGAAAATCTATCCTTACTTAATATAAAGAGAAAGAATCCCCAAGCAGCTAGAGGAGAAGGTGGATTTCCAAGGATTAAAAAAAACCCAAATACGCTTCATAATGGCTGAGCTTTAAAGAAAATTGTCTGATCCGTTGTTCCAAGATAACTATTTTTTCAGCCATTGGTTATAGAAACCTTATCCTATATTAAGAAATTCTCATCCGTAGTTGAGCCCTTTCTCCAAAATATATGCTACATTATTCTGCTATAAAATTATTTGTTATTGCCAGTGAAAACAGGATTCCCTTTTCATCAGGTGAATAATATTAATTGTACAGACTGAGACTATGGGGTGTGATATTATATGCAGGTCTATGTTTAAAAATAAAAATTCTCACTTCACTCCAAAATGCTTGTTATTTCACATCATCAAGATTAAAAAAGATTGCTTCCTTAAATGTAAATGCAGGTGTATGTATTTCAAGGATCAAGGTGGCGTTGGTATAAACACAGAGCCACAATAATTTTGTACCTTTTAAAAATGTTTACATTTTTAGCTGTAAAAAAACCAAAAGAAATATCCACCTGTTTCTATCTTTACTTTGGTCACTTCACCCATAGAAAGTTAAATAGAGAAAGAAAAGGGGGTAAACTCATAATACCATGAGTTATCTTTATTTCATATCATCTATTTCAAATCATGCTCTTCTTTTAGCTTTGGAATTACAGATGGTGGTTGCACTATAGAGCTCCTGAAAGCATCTTGTAGGTTTAAGCACCAGACCGTCAGAATCCCAGCTGCTAGCTAACAATCAAGTTTTGATTTAATTAAATCTAATTTTTTCCTCTTTCTAATTATTTTTCCTTCCACTAGAGTGGAGACAAGTTTTTTTTTTTAAAAAAAAAAAGGTAGTATAAGAATATAGAAGAAACCTGGATACTACTACCAACATTTTTTTCTTCTCTCTAGTCTCCCAGTCTGCAGAAGATTCACAGCTTCTATTTTGTGAGGATTATTGCGATGATGAATAAATGCTATGAAGTTTATTTCACAGTCTTCAAGTCTTCTGGCAGAGCTTTCAAAATAGGCATTTGGATTTGCAAACTTCCATAGTACTTCGCCAGCACTGCTTGGTACTTTTCTACAAAAGAGATACCTTTTGACAGAAGCATTAATTATGCAAGCAAACCTATTACATTATGAAAAATGTCTGTAGAGTTTCTCCTAGATCAAACTGGTCAGTAGAACAGAAAGACCACGCTCTTGCCCCTTTCTGCTGCCAGACACCCTGGCCCTGACAGACAGCAGGTCACCGTGTGCTCCTTTGCCCTCCTCTTCTTATCTCCCCAGCAAGCTGCACAAATAGGTGCAGCTCCATCCCCGGCGTAACCAGCCGCGAGGCTGAACCGAGGCAGGAAATATCCTCACGGAGTAAGAGCAAAGTGTGGGATGGGCTTTGCAAGCATCTGGTTTATGGTAGCTTGATGATCTGTATTTCCTTACACTGACTCACGAGTGGTCAATAGGACAAAGATTTTAATAAGGTCTATCGAGTTTGTCTGGATCCACTTGGTGCATCACTCTACTCATGGGAACTTACTAAGTTGCAACCAAATGATGAAAAACAGCCATTCTTGTACTCTAATCTCTGTTAAACCATTTGAGCTAATTTCTGATGACTCTACTAAATTTTTGAAGTGATGGACCAGGTCCACACACACCTGCTCTGAGTAGAAATCTCCATAGAGTAAATGCAATCTGAATTAGAAGTCTCAGAATAAATACTCCAGGATCTGTGGGAGTACTGAATTTTATCTCCATCTTTCTTTCTCAAGATACAGACGGTCCCCAGGGACTGTCCCGGCTCTCCATGGGTACTTCTGCACCAGCAAACCCCAGAGGGCCCCTGAATCCAGAGATCCCAGGTGCAAGTCAGCTCTTCGTTCAGGTGAGATCTCCTTTCCTCTCCCTTCCCAGATGTCCTTGGAAGGAAGACAGCAAATCAAAGTATGCTTCAAGCAGATGCCTGATGGGGGGAGAGGATCCTGGAGCATGCCGGGGGGGGGCTCTGCCAGTCAAGTGTTGGTGTCCCTCTTGTCTTTTCTAGAATAAGGACCATTGGCTCAGAGATGACTTCTAGCAGTGCTTTAAACAATTTTAGCAGGACAGGTGATGTGAATACGTATTATTTCCTAATGTTTTCTTCAGTTTATTTTTTTGTCCTTTCCCCAGACTTACCTGCTGTCACACTTAATAACATCAATATTCTGATTTTGCTTCTGAAAATACTTTTTCTTTATAATTACAAATTCACAGAAATCCTGCTGATGCGATTGTTTTAGCATTGAGGGAGTTTTGCTATAGTGCTAGTTGTGTGCTGGGGTACCCAGAGGCTGTAGAAGCAGTTCTAATATTATTGTTTCAATCAAAATAAATAAAATAAAGACAGAAAGAAACCCGTTAGCTAAGAACCTTCAAAATGTATTCATGTACATACCTTATGCTAGAGCCATGAAATTACAGCAAATCTAAAAAAAGTAGCAAATGAAAATTTTCTATTGCAATTTGTTCAAATATCAGAAGATACCTGCGGCTTTTCAGCCCTTAATTAAACCGTAGGTACTTCTTTGTTTCCCCTTCCTACGTATGTTTTGCTTTTATTAAGGATGGAAAGCCTAAAATGCTTCAGGATTGTGCTTTGTCTCAGAAATGGGTCCGAGCTGGCGCTCTCGGAATGACGGCAAGTCGGTGGTTTGCTGTGAATTAGCTTAGTGCACTTGCTGGGACTGGAAATGATGTACTGTAACTAAGGTGATAGACCATGCACGGGTTTAATTCTGTAAGGTTCAGGGAGCCTCCTGCAAAGTGCTTGCTTTTAGTGGATCTTGGAGGACTTCAAAGAACACGAGGTTTGCAGAAAAAAAAAAAAGATAGGAAAAAAACCCGCAAATCCTAATGCAAATACGTTGTTTCCCATCAGCTTTTCTAAGCACGGATAGCATGTTACAGCTTGCTGTTGAAGAAGAGAACTGTTTTCCAGCAATACCCCTTTTGCATTTTTTCAGGCAGGGAAAGGCTCTGTTTTCTGTTTCAGCTTTTAAAATATGGTATGTAGGAGGAACTCCATTTCTTTTGTCAGGCTGCAAGAGTAAATACTATATGTTACATATACCTGCTGTTTATGCAGACTCTCATGGTATGATTTTGCTTGATTCACCAGTATATTAAAATGTGAAAATACTTCTTTCTGAGAATAAGGTTAAAAAAAAAAAAAAAAAAAAGAAAAAGGAAAAAAAAAGCATCTTGGAAGAGGTTTAGAGGCACGCACTCCGTGTTTCTCTCCCTTGCATTTCAGGCAGGGGAGCTTCCTGAAGCTGTGAATGTAGGCTTGGCTCATCCCTCCAAAGCCACGCTTGGATGTTAGCCCACGTGGAGGAGAGTTTAGCTATCTCTGCCACACAGTCCTTCACGTGAGGAGACTTTTCTGAGTGATTTGAGCGGGTAGTAAAGACGACCAGTGGAAGAGTTTGGCAGGCCAGGGAGAAAAACGCATCCCAGCTTTTGTCTCTCTGCAGAAATAGCCGATTCCTCAACTTTTATTTTTACCTCTGTTTCTAAAGAACTGTGCATGCTGTTTTTTAGAAAGCTTGCAGTAAACACTCACACCGATCTGTTGTATTGGGTAGTGTTTTACCCATCTTCAGGAAAACAAGATCCCAGAGTCCTTTTCAGGAGGGAATCCTGTGTGGCATCTCAGGATCCATAGTTCAGGTAGCAGGTAAGAAAAACAGTGCAAAATGGGGCATAATAATTACCTCCTAGTTTCTCCCCAAAAGTGTGATTATTCCTTGTTCCATCATCTCTCTGATTTCATTCATATGACACCTTCCAAGACTTACAGTTGGTTTATTTTCTGCTTTATTCATTTTTTCCCCTATCGGTTACAAATTCACGTAAAGCCCAGGCTCATTTAAAGTGTAACATAATCGGGGATTTTGCTTATTTATAACAATTTATTAAGCCATGCCAAGATAGTTCTAATTCAAAAGTTTTTAGATTGTATTTCTTATCTTCCTAAAGAGTAGTAAATGCAAATGGCTTATACAATCAACTGTGTCTGCTTAAACTTGCTAAATCATAAGGAGTCATGTTACAAAACAAGGCAGAGCTGTTCCAGGCAACACTCTAAATTTATGGTACAATGATGCTAGATGACAATGGAATTGCAAAGGAAGTGCTTAGTACATCAAAAATTAATACCTAGCGAGTCCATTTTTTCTATGGGGATGATTATAAGTATTCACTCTATGTTTGAATATAATCCGCTCAGAACAGCAGTTTACGAAATGTACTAGAGATTATGGAACAAAATAGAAGTTGAGGTCATGTTTGGGTTTTCATCGGGCAAATAACTATCATTTTCTTCTCAATCAAAAATAAAATTGCAATGTTACAGGAGGTACTCAGACTCAGTGAATACAAATGGGAAGTTGATATCTGTGCTCTGAGCAATTCAGAGGTATGCAGAGGAAAATAAGCACGTCACCCCGTACTTTTCTTAGTTATGAGAATAAGTTACTTAAATATTAAAACACTGACCAAACATCCTACGAGGTGGCAATGCTACTGAGTCCCGTGTAGTCACGGACAGCTACCTTGGCATAAACACGCGCTAATGTAGGAAGGCGATAAATGGCCATCCCTCAGGAAAAGAAAGCTGGGAGGGAGGTATTCAGCCTCCCTCTGCGCAGGGCTGACTCGGGGTTCCTCCCAAACAACGACCAAACCTTTACATTGTACGCTTCAAATAAAAGTTTCACAACCTCTACCTTATAATCCATTTGTTATATTCATATTATGTACCTATTTTATTTCAAGTAACAAATCAGTTATAAACGTTTATTTTTAATAATGAATCAGACTCCTGGGCACACTTAACCAGAACTCACGTATGGTCTATCCAGTGCTCTGTGTGCAGCTCTGCCTTAAATGAAAAACATGCAACTTAATCAATTGTAACCTTAGCCATATACTAGGAGGGCTGTTCATCCTAAATATGAAGAAATCATCCTGACTTTATTTGTTTATTATTTCAGATTTCACAGTCTCATGCAAAATGCAAGAGTCATATAGTTTATTTTAGCGGCAATCATAAAATTGAATTATTTGTTTCTAGACATACTCCTTGCTAATTTGTGATGCAGTAAATTTATTTCAGTCAATTTTGTATCTTTTACCACAGCTCCTCATATGCATTTACATACAAACCCAGACAAACTCTTAGAACTGAAAAAGCATTCAGCAGGGTTGTCGGTGGCGTATAGTGTACCTTGATTAATTAGGCCAGCATTTACTGTGGTTAATGTGCAATTTATTCAAAGTGCAAGGGAAGCAGAAAGAGGGTCACTAACTGTGTGTGTGTCAAACTAGGAGTTTCCTTCCTCATTTTTGCCCCCTCTGATTTGGAAATTTCTCCTGCCTGTGCTACTGGGGAGATAATGTCAATTCAATGTAAGACATTAATGAGACCAGCCCACTTAGCTTTGAGGTTTGACATTTTTTTTCCCCTAGCCTCCTCTTAATGATCTGATAGTATGTTGCTACAGCAGAGAGAGAGAGAGAGATGCATCTCTGGTAACTAAAGGTCAGACTCCCTGGGCTGCACGGGCTGGTGTGCTGATCAGACCCGGGGAGAAAAGAGTGATGCTTTTGCAGTGTTGAGTGGCCTCACAAAAGAAAGGTATTTGAAATAACAACGGTCTGAAGCAGCATGTTACTATCCTTCCGTTCAGTGGTGGTGGAGAAAAAAAAAGCCCAGGCCCTTGAATATTTAATGATGGCTGAACAAACTTGGAATGAGCTGAGGAAGATGAAAAGTCACAGAAGTTAAAGCTCCCAAAATACAGCAAAGCTCAGTAGTCCTTAAAAGCAATTAAAGAGCTTTTACCATCTGTTAAGTAATTACCTCTCATCATTAGTTATTAGAAGTAGGAAATGATGTAAAGGGCACAAACATAATATAAAAAGAACAGCCAGATTCTTGTGGGTTTCTTGAATGAGGTCATAAAAACTTGGTTATTAATACTGAAATAAAAATGACAAACATTTACAGGCATTTTTGTAGCTGTTCCACTTCAAAAATAAAAGCATTACACTTTTCCTAACAGTAAATATTTAGCTTGATTCTTGCAGTTGTTACTAGTATGATACGAAGTTTATTATAACATTCATCTCCAAAAACCAACATAAGATGAAGAAGATTTAGGGTTTCTAAATTCAGTGCATTATAGCTCAGCTAAAACCAATTACAAAAAACACAATTTGAGGATCACGACTTGGAACAGATTAAAACCAAGTAAGCAAAAACCCCCAAAGCTGTGTGTGCTTTTAAGCTGCATGACTCTACACGTAAACATATGCACATTCTTACTTATATATCAATATGGGCTTCTATTTCCCTGCTCTCTGATTCTAATTTCTTTTTTGCCCCTTCTTAGTCAAAATAGGTTCCCTAAAATGTATTTCTTTCAAGCTGTTAGCGGCATATCTTTAAACTTTCTGCAAGAATTTAAGTCTCTAGGTCTGAGGTTGCACAGCCATCCGTGGGTACGTACTTTGCTATTTTTCATTCTTATTTCGTTCAGAGAATGGGCAATGATCCAAGCTGATAAATCTCGCTGCAAGTTCATAGCACACGAGGGTTATACAAATGCATGAAAGCTCTGTTCTGGACAATTTTTAAAATGTGTTCTCAGTTGTTTTTCATCAACTGGTTCAAAAAAACTTCCAAAAAATTATGTGCTTTTCCAGTAAGGAAGGATAATTCTGTATCAGTCAAGACAACTCAGCAGGGTGCAGGTTATTTTTAATGTATTTAAATTTGAAATTTGATAGTTGTACCTATTTCTTCTCAGGCTCTTTGCTGGAAAAATCCTTGCAGACATATTATGGGGCCTCCCATAAAACTAAAATTGGTTGCAATTTGCAAAGTTCTGCTGGGGCGGCTTGTGGACGCTGAGTTTGCCCATGCTGCAACAGAGTGAATGTCAAGAAAATACCTTTTCCTTGGCAAAATTACTTGGCTGTTTGTGAAAAATCAAGAAGGCCCGTAAGTAGCAAAGGATGAGCCGTGGCTGTGTCGAGGTACGCAGACAAACAACCTGTCCTGAACGTGTAGTTCGAGACAGCAGCGTGAGAAACTACTGATATCAAAAGCAAATAATGCCCAAGCGAGTGGCCTACCCCGACCATAGAGCTGCACAAACAAAATAGAAATAAAAGAAACTGTTGAACCTTCTAGAAATCAAAGAGAAAGTCATGTCCGTGTTGTCGGGGCTAACCTTGGTTTATGGCTGCAATAACAAGATAACAGTGCAAGAAAGGATCAAATCTTGTAAATAATAAAATGGGGAACTAGCAGGGTGCTATGGCGGATTATATAGAAAACCGTACAGCAAATACCAAAAAAGGGGTATTAGCACAGCAAAACCAGGGCCACTGGGGTACGAGCACACCGGGCAAGCTGTGTAACTGGGAGAGATAAGGCATTTGAAAGGGATGAACATGGGAAGGGGAACAAGGTAATAAAAGAAGTAAAAATTGGTGCTGCTCCAGGGCTCCTTTCAAGCAGCTCCATGCCTGATCAATGCAGTTTTTTCCCACCATAATCCTGTCTGACTTGCTTCTCCATCCAGCAGGGAGATGGCGTGTCTTCCCTGCCCTCGGGGGATCCCCACGAGCTCATCCCAGCACCGACCACGGGTGGGAGCAACTCAGGGACTGCCCAGCATCCTCTGCCCTTCACGACCCTCTGCATGAGGCTGGTGGATCTGGGGCTGCAGACGTCGAGGACTGCGATGTCTGTGTGTGTATGTACTGCCTTCCTTCTTTCCGGGGGTCCGTTACAAAATATAGTGGAGAGTATTGGATTATTTTGCTTCTTGGAGTATTTTTTTCCCCTGTGCAGATTTTTTTTTTTTTTTTAGTATATAAAGTGTGCTATATATAAAATGTACCACATATTTTTTTAAAAAACCCACAATTTTATTTCGGTTTTGGCAGCTGCAAGTCTAAACATTTAGGTAAAGAACAGAGGCATTAGGTGCGTGTTGCCAAAATCTTACTCATAAGGTATCTTATCCTATTATTTTTTCCATCTGTTTTGTCTCTTAGAGATTATTGCAGCAGCTTAAGAGTTTTTGATTTATTTCCACCAAGGCATAGAAAGAGAATGTGAGAAGAGTCAGAACTGCTTAAAACCACAGTCTTAACTGCTGGAATATTCTATTTATGAAAAAACTTTCTGAATTTATGTTCAAAATCCTCCACCTAATTTGCTGAATGAAGAGGAAGAGAGAGCAGGGGATTTTTCTGTCAGTTCTCCACAAGTACGTCTGTATTGAATATTTAAACACAACATTTGCAGTCAGTGCATATTGTTATACGCTCTTTTCTGGTGAACAACAATTTGTGAAAGATTACATTAACCCTTCTATTAGAATAGAACCAAAATATCAAACAAGTACTGAATTATATTTTCATGTAAGTTGATGTTATTTTCTATTTTAATCAAAAACTCTTTGTGAGTACCCCACCTTTATTGCTTCAAACCCCAACAGCGCTTTTGGCAGGTATGTTAAGGGCAGCGTGTTGTCTGGATGTCAGCGGCAGCAAAGAAACCTAGAACAAAAGTGAGCACCTTTTAATCTGTATTCAGACACCTAACTAAAAGCTGGACTGCGCAGTCCTTGAGTACCCAAAGACCGCTTGCACAAGCAGCTCCATTCTGCAGAATCACTGTGTCTACGTGGACAGCTTAATCCGCTCTCAGACTCCCCGTGCACCTGCCGCATGTCTCCAACCCATAAATGATAGTTTCTCGCTGGCACAGAGCCTCAGTCCTGGAGGCTGATTTACGGACCTTCAGGAAGAGCAGGCCAACCCTCAAGGCTGGAGACCCAACCCTCCGTATTTTAATATCCAGGAGGGTGTAAGTGTGGCGAAGCTGCAATCCTGACCTTCTTGTGTTTGGGGGACTCTTGCTCCTCGGAGGAGGAGGAGGACCTATCCCACCACCAGCTGCTCACCCTGAAAACCACCCTAATTCCCAATTTCACCCCCAAAGCTTTTCCAGAGCACTGCCAGCACTTTTCAGTCTTTTTACATTTTGTTTCGGCACTCCTGACAACTGTTTTCTCCGCACCTACCTATTCAGAATGAAACTTAAAAATTATTTGCTTCCAAAATCTGTTCTCCACGGACAGACCCATGGCTCTGTCCTGACTTCTCAGCAGAGGCAGGGCTGCTTGGCTTATATTAATATAGGTGTACGGTAATATACTATATATCAGTTAGTGTAATTGTTGGGTTAATACTAGATTATCAGCTACTAGAAGAAGGTTTACTGTGAAACAAGCAGCGGATGCAAATTTAGCATGCCTGAAAATGGAAAGGGAGCTCAAGAACTGTGTGTCATGACCATCTGGACACAGGCACGCAGTCCACATGCGTGTAAAAGAGGTCATAGGGGTTTCTTGTTAATAAAGGAAAAAAAATCCATTAGCCTGATCAGAAGACTGTTCATCAAAAATCGTGTTTTCATAATAGTAAGGTGGTGCGTTTGGGGCTTGAGGTTTTGGTTGTTTATTTCTTTCTTTGTTGCATGATAGCAAATTTCTTGAAAAATGTAGATTCTGGCTGAGGCTCTACGACTAAGTTTAAAGACTAATTTTGTCCTTCCTTTATATCAGCAAACACATTAGGATTTAATACAAGCATTAGTGTGAGGATTTAGAACAGGCATCCTATGAAGACCTCTTTTTTCTGGTGAGTAGCTCCCTCCTATATGGAAAAAAGAGCAAGTCACGCCAATCCTGAATGAATATCCAAGATGGCAGGACTGCCTAAAATCCTGTGAGGATATCACCTCCTGTAATTTTGTACAATTAAAGTCCCTTTGTTCTGAAAAATGTGCAAAAATAATTTTGGTTTGGGTTTGTTTTTCTAGAAGAATGGAGACAGGTTACCTGAGCAATGGTTGAGGAGAGGATTCTAATCAGGGCATCTCAACGGCATTTGAAGGTAACAAAATGACTATGGGATGAGGGAATCTGTGAATTGGTACCAGCACCAAATCCCTTGATACATTCTCAGGAAGTCAGAAGTTGCAGCATATTTGAAGCTGTGACAAAGAAGGTGTGACAGTTAAAAAGTAAATATCAAAAGTAAGATAAAATAAATCTTTGAACAGGCTGAACCGTAAATATTTAAAACTCACAAAAAGCGTAAGAAGTGAAGCAGAAATAATTGCTGGCGCTAATATTTAAAAGCTATGAAATGCCTGCATGTGTGCATGCTTTTTTTTTTTCCAAGATGTCAGATTTCACATGACAGAAAGTTATCACCCCCAGACTGGTATTTTTAGAACTGCTCAGTGTCTAATCAGTTAGCGATAGTAGTTAACAATTACAAGCCCGATGCTTGGAAATAAAATAAATGTCAGCACTCCTACTGTGGGCTGGGGCGTGCTGCCGGCTGGCAGGTCGGTGGTGGAAGGGAATGGGCCCTGCAACGCGTAGGGAGGGACTGAGCATCGCCGAGCTGCAGGAGGAGGCTGCCTGCTGGTCTTCAGTGCCCAGCCAGACGCTCAGCAGCTGCCCAGCTTACCCACTCCAATATGTATTTAATTGCACCACAAGTGCCTTTAACTGTTGCTTTCAACCCCTGCTAGCAAGAATTTGGACGGGTCAGTGGGATCACACAGAAATTGTGAGTGCTATCCTGGATTTTAACCTAGAGGCACAACAGCCATTTCATTCTATAAATCTATAAATATTGCTACAAGCCTTCTCTTGCAACATTGCTTTATATTTTTGTGTTCTCTGGCAGAGTTGGGGTTTGGTTTTTTTTTTTTAATATTGCAAAAATTGGAAGAAATTATTGGGTTAAGATGATGATGTAGTCAAGGGTAAGGATTTGTGGAGGAATGAGGGAGAGCAGCAGCACTCTGCAACAGCAAAAATAAAAGCACAAGCAGGGAACCACATTGCAATCTCTATCCACCAGAAACAACTAAAATCAGCCGCTGCCACCCATGGAGTGAGAGAGCCCCAGAGCTGCACAGGGCACAGCTCTGGAGGGCGAGCTTGAGGCAGAATATATCTGCATTTTTCCTTTTCTTCTTTCTTTTCTTTTTTTTTTTGTTTTCTATTGCTAGAGGGCTTTTCTGTCGAGTCAGTGAGTTGAATCAGCCCCCAGCAGGGTCAGACAGGAGATGCGGACAACCCAGAAAGGGCATCCAGGGGCAGGGAGGGACACGGGAGAGGTATAAAGAGGGAACGGAGAATGGGACGAGCTGTGAGGCTGGTGTGTCCCAGCTCCTGCAACTTCATCCTGGACCTGGTGGTGAAGAGGCTGTGTTGGTAGCCTTGGAGCTGAGGCCTCAAGGTTCTGCTATGGCTGTCGGTGGCTTCAAAGTCATCAAAAAGAGTTGCGAGCAAGGTAGGAACAGCAAGGTAGGTCCAGCTGGCATCCACAGCTCCCATCCCAAATAAGTGGGCTTGCACACTTCCCCACCACTGTTAAAGGAAGGGCCAGTGGAGACACGGCCATGGTATTTACCATGATTGCAGCAACTGCTCTGATATCTGTTTGTTTCTCTGCTTGTTAATTCATACTCTCCCGCCTGTTGATTTAAATACCTTTTTGTGACATTTGGAGAATAATGGAGCATGCTGACCCAGAAGGAGCCTCTGAAAGGCTGTCTGATAGGATATGCATAAATCAGAGCCTATTCATTCTTCCATACGATCCCTTGCTTACGTAGAAGTGGCTTCTGTAGCAAAAAATAGAGATAAGTAGAAAAAGCTGCTCAAGGAGAAGACTCATTGTACATGTTATGACAGTCAGGAGAGGGATTAATCCTGGCAGTGGTTCCCTAGTATTTGTTAAGGCGGATGATACGCCGTGACAATGGCAGCTGCTCCTTTCCACAAGGCTGCTGAGGAAACGTTGCCTGCAGTAGCAAAACCTCTCACTGGGAAGGGGACACGTTTGTGCTGCGCTCAGAGGGACCGTGGCACTCACAGCCTTTACGTTTCTCCAGGGGAGGCTCTTGAAAAGTGTGAGTTAATAAGGTGCTATGCTTATGTATGGTGCCACAGAAACGTTCGTTACCTGTAGGTTTAATCATACCTGTCAGCTAGAAACTATGAATTATGTACCTCTGAAGGAACATGCTTGAGATTAGGGGCTTGGGCCACGAGAAAAGGATTTAGGCTGTCTGTGATCAACCTTAGGCTGCCTAACTCCCGGTACTTCCATCAACAGCCTTTCCTGGAGTACGTATCTAAGCCCTCTTGTTATACCTTTTTTTTTTTCCCCCAGAATCTGCAGAGAAAGAGCAAGGCTTTCCTCCTGCTTCACTGAACGTGTTGCTTTAATGCTTGTGTGTAGCTTAGCTAAGGCGAAAGAGAGCTCGCACCATTCAAAAGAGCACTCTAATCATCGGGCTACTTGAGAAAAAAGTATTTCCCAATCACTCCTTTTGAATCTGCTGTATTTGACATAGAAGTACTAAACATGAGTGGAACGAGTGGGAGAGAATAAAAAGATTTGATTTCTCAAGGCTGGTGATGAATGGTGGTCGTGATGGGAAGTCTTGGCTAATTGTATCTATGCTGCTGATTTTTTTTTCCTTTCTTTCTTTCATCCAGTAATTGAACAAGCTGCTAAAAGAACCTCAGGATTAAATATTGAATAAAATGGTTCCTAAGTAAGTGTCGCAGCTAATGCATCAGAGAGTTGTGCTAGTTTTTCCTCCACCTCCGGTGTTTAGGGAATGCTCTTGATACAGCTTTGAGTCTCCTGCTTGTCAAACACACAGCCGCTGAGCAACGGGAGGAACGACGGAGAGGCGCTCCTGCCTGCACATGAAGCCGGTAACCCTTTCTAGATTGCACAGATCCGCTCTCGGAGAAGTGAGGGAAGTTGTTCGGTTCTCTCTGCAGAGGGGATTCCCAGGGAACAGGCAGTCTTGCCTACAGTATTCACTACCTAAAGCTGACTTACCGTCAACAAGACTAAGAGAGGAAGAGAAACGTAGTAAGTACCATGCACCGCTACAGGCCTGGGGCAGAGCGGCTGGGAAGCTGCCTGGAGGAAAAGGACCTGGGGTGCTGGCCGACAGCCGGCTGGACATCAGCCGGCCGTGTGCCCAGGTGGCCAAGGAGGCCAACGGCACCCTGGCCTGTATCAGAAGTCGTGTGGCCAGCAGGAGCAGGGAGGTGATCGTGCCCCTGTACTGGGCACTGGTGAGGCCGCACCTCGAATACTGTGTTCAGTTCTGGGCCCCTCACTACAAGAAGGACATGGAGGTGCTGGAGCGTGTCCAGAGGAGGGCAAGGAAGCTGGTGAAGGGCCTGGAGCACAAGTCTGATGGGGAGCGGCTGAGGGAACTGGGGCTGTTTAGCCTGGAGAAGAGGAGGCTGAGGGGAGACCTCATCGCGCTCTACAACTACCTGGAAGGAGGTTGTAGCGAGGTGGGTGTTGGTCTCTTCTCCCAAGTAACTAGCGATAGGACGAGAGGAAACGGCCTCAAGTTGTGCCGGAGAAGGTTTAGGTTGGATATTAGGAAAAATTTCTTTACTGAAAGAGTGGTCAGGCCTTGGAACAGGCTGCCCAGGGAAGTGGTGGAGTCACCATCCCTGGAGGTATTTAAAAGACGTGTAGATGTGGTGCTTAGGGACATGGTTTAGTGGGCATAGTGGTGTTGGGTTGACGGTTGGACTCGATGATCTTGGAGGTTTTTTCCAACCTTAATGATTCTATGATTCTAAGTAGTTTAAAGAGACAGCCATGCTATGACTGGAGAAGACTTTAAAAGTAATTACGCAAAAAGTGTGAGCTTCTATACAGAGTTAGGGACCCTGAATGGATTAAGAAAAAAAGAAAAGGTATTTTCTGTGAGAAACCTATCAAAAGTAAAAACAAAATACAATCAGATTCAGCTTTTTGATGGAAACTGACTGTGCACCAATAAATATTTTCACTTTTTTCAGTTCACAGACCAACTAAAAGAAGGTGAATAACACTATCAATTCCCCTCACTGTCATCAATACCTAAGTGCTTTGCTGAAACAAAATGTTAAGAAGGAACTTGGGACTGGACATTTAAAGGCTTAAAATTTACTGAATTTTCTCCCCAACTTTTTTGTAAGTAACCATATCCTCATTTACTGCAGAATGTAAAGTGTCTGAGCAGCGCTGAACGAGCAGGACAGCTGAAATGCTTCAGACACAGGCTGTGTTGCTTCAGCTATTGCCAAGGGAAGGCATTTGGCTTGTCAGAGTAGTTTGTATGTAAATTGAGTGAGGTTATTTGTGTTTCAGTGTTATTTAAAATTTAAACAGCCCTTTTAGAAGGAAATTTTAGTAAAATCAACACATGCATTCCACTCTCCTCCCAATGGAGAAGCAATTAGAAAAGCAAGGAAAGCATTCCCAAACAACATTACTTAACAGACAGGTTTGAAATATTTGCTTTCTTTTTTTTTGATCTAATAATAATACTGACTTGATGTCTCTTTTGCCTTTGTATTTCACTCCCTTGTGATTTAAACATAGACAATCTTGTATGAATCTTCTATTTTGTAACACACTGTGAGAGTGTTGCTATTGTTTTTTTTTTCTCCTGTTGCATAGTAGGGAAAAGATGCAGAAGATAATGTGTTTGCCTGTTCATATCTTATATATTCTCAAGAGTGCAATAAGAAATAAAAAGTTCCAGAAATACAAGTCTAAATTTGTAAACGTTGCTTAACAGGATCTTTCCTAGCTAATTTTCTAAATATTGGTAGGCAATCCAATCTGATTATACTTCCAAGGTGAAGGCTGGCAGTTATATGACCAAAAATGTTGGATTTGATTAGTTCAATCAGACCATGTTCTGTACGGATAGAGAAATGACTGGGTGAAATTCTGTGACTCATGTTGTGCAGGAAGGCAGACGAGCACATCTTAGTGGGTCACTATGCTCTTGAGATATATCTTTGAGGATCTGTCAGTCAGACTGGGAGTCACGCTCCCAGAGGATGAGAAACACACAAATAGTTGTCTGTTGTGATTTTTTTTGTTTTTTAATGTGTGTTTTAGCATCACGTGAGAGATCTGTTGCAGAGCATGAATCTCATTCTCCAGGGCAGCTGTGATTGTCTGTCTTCAGTTTCCTCTCCTATGCACTATATAGTTTCCAACCCTGCTGCAGGTGGAACTGGGGTTCTATAGACAACTCCTTTCCACCTGACAGCAATCCCAGAGCAGGACAATTCTAGCACTGAATGAGATAGATAATATTGGAAAAACAGCCTATCATCATATAGTCAGAGACAATAGTAATACATAAGGTGTCTGAAATAGCCCGCACAGACATCGTGATTATGGCATATTCCAACCTTAATGGGTTGTTTCACACGTGGTGTGAAATTTGCTAGGCCTTTGAAGAGCAAACTGTAAAACAGCTTATAGTGCCATGCATAGAGACCATCAGCAAGAGTGGACCTTCGAGTCACCCACATCCTTCTGTCCCCTCCACTGAGCTACCAGGAATAAGCGGCCGCACTAAGTGGTCATCATCTCCAGTAGTAAATCCCAGTCCCAGCCTATTTATCCAACAAGTCTGGCATTACTGCTCTGGATCCAGCGTCCCGCTCTGTTCCCCTTTCCACGTGACTTTTTGCTGTTCATCGCCTCCATACCCCATCAGCAGTTACTCACTTGGTCCCTCACCCAGCTCAGGATGACCTATGTGCCCTCAAAGCTCCCATCACCAGTGCTTCCCATCTGAACATCCCCACCTGGGTGCCTTGGTGACTCCCGACACCACATTTGTTCATATTCATCCCCCTCTTTGCATCCCAGCTCTTCGTCTGCCGCTCTCCTTCCTGCCCTTCAGCCCATCTCAACAGGAACCAGAACATCAGCCCTAAGGTTTGCCAGGTCAAGACGGGTTCGAAAGCTGCAAACACCCAATGTTACCAACAACCTCACAGACTAAAACAAAAGAAAAAGCATAAACCTGTCATTGCGCTTGCCTTTTCTTACAAACTTTTCCTTGCTCATTCCTCCTCTCGAGTCAGTGACTTTGTTCATCATTCCCTCTTGTTCTGTCTTGTGCACACTTCAGAATAATTCAGCCAATTAGTTGACTCAAAGACACAGTCATACCAGCTGTTATTTCAGGTTTCGGAACTCTTTCAGGTAAGAGGCGAGCACCTTTAGCTGTCAATGGTTCCTATGAATGAAATTAACCTTTACCTGTGATTGATATTCCTTTGAAATACCACCTATGAAAAGAAAAGGAAAGAAAAGAAAAGAAAGCTTCTACTATACACAAAAACAAACTCTGTAAGTCTAATGAAACTTTTAAAAATTATGTATGCCTTGTTCTAAGATATGGTCTGAAAAATCACTGTATAAGTCAAATGAGTCACACCTGAAATTTCAGCGGACATTCTCAGGGGAATTCTTATTTAATATCTTCATATGCTGTGGAATTGTCATGTGGCGATAAGTGAATTTATCATCAAATTCGCTACCGTGGACGTTACACTGTCCATAATATAATCACGTCACCATCGCCCATTCTCTCCAGTTCCCAAAAGAAATGTCAGTACCTAATGCCCTCTTTTCTCATCACTAAATTGGTGAAGTTCAATGCAGAGTTCTGTAGTATTGACTTTGAAATGCATGCTTTTGACTTTTGTATCTTGTTTCTTGAAGAGCTTATGAACAGAGTGGATTTCAACAAAGCCTGCCTTGGTAAGTAGCTTTGGCTGTCGCTGTTACTAAGATGTTCTAACTTGGGCAATTTCATTTCAGTCCCTTTGTAAAAACAGATTTGTTTTTCAGACCTTTTCCCCCTTGAGACCACAATGATGCAAATGCGAACAATGCTCTGTGCATTTATGCATGTGCGTGTCTCGGAGCCTAGAGGCAGAATTTCCCATAAACATTTCCGAGTTTCAAACAAAAACAGGCTTTCACATTAAAAGCTCCTTTTTATGTTCGCAAGAAAGCGCTGTCTGAGCTGGATGTGCTCAGGCAAGAGCACTTCATTAAGTAATTCTTCTCTCAACTGTGTGCTCATGAACCAATCCCGTTTGACCTCAGAGAAGGATGTACGTATGTGAAGTCAATGAGCTCTTGCAGTCCTAGGAGTCATCCTTTTGGAAACTATTAACAACTACAATAACAAATATAGTATTTTTAAAGCTGCTTCCTGAGGTTAACAGCTAAAGGCCATTTGAGATCCCTGCTCCATTTTCCATTATATCATACTTAAAATAGAGTGGTGTGGTATCTAGTCCCCATGGAGGGATGTGTGCTAGCCATAATAACCCCATAGCTGTTAAGGTTGTCAGGGGCCTGAAAGGCACTGTATAGATATCCAGTATAGAAAAGTTTGTAGTCATAACAGCACAATGATAAACCAATAGCAAAGCAGCTGTTCCCCTTTCTTTCTTCTACTCCCCACCCCTCCAAAAAACCCCAGCCCCCAACTTTTCTTAGGTTTTCTATTTTTTTTCTGTTTTTCAATGATGGCCAGTGCCATGGCTTGAGTTCAGCAAGAACTGCCCACTTGCTCTAAGTGTATTCAACTGAGTAGGTTTGACTGGCTCCATTAGCCTGCTTTGTTTGACTGCTTAAGAAAAGACTACAGCCAATTTCATCTGCAAAAAGTAGCTCGAATTCTGCATTCACTTGTAGCCTGCACAGATGCCCTGTATTGTCTGCAGGTACGGCTTTATTTGCAGCCCGGCCCTTGGAAGTGGTATTGCAGTTGTTGCTCCCTGACTGCACGTCATCAGTTTTAAGCTTTCGTTCTGCCTGAAATAGAAATGTTGTATTATCTAATAGGAACTATATTTTAGGAGTAAATAACAGAAACTGAAGAGATCCGGGATGTCACTTTCACTGTTTTTTTCAGACCATGAAAGTATTGCCCTGTTCAGCACACCAAAGGCAGTGGTTATTCTGTGAGCTTCCTTCCCACCCCGGTGTTTATGCAGGGTAGGCTAGGTTAATGGTTTATAGCAAATTGTAATAAGTTTCTACACTAAAGGAAAAAACCAGCAGGTAATACGTGTGTAAAGAATGTTGCTTTTTCTAGGGTCGATGGAAATAGTGTAACTGCTAGATAGTGACCAACCAGTATCAGAGTCAGGGCTTTTACCGTTATATGCTGATGGCATCGTAGAGCAATTTACAATGCCAATGACTTGGCTTTTGTCTGTTTAAAAGATGGCTGAAGACTAATAAGCAACCAACTCCAGTGACCCTGTAAAACTGCAGGTATCTTCAGCCTGCTGAAAAATAAGTCCACACTTTAAAAATCCAGATCTAATTGTCTTCACACAGAACAAAGCAGCATAAGAGCATAAAAAGTCCAACCCCATATTCCTCATCCTATTCTGCGGGAGTTATTCTTGAACATGCAAGACCCCACACATTATTCCTATGGGTGCTTACATCTGAAAATCTCTTTTGTAATATGTCTGGTGTTATCATTCTTCTCTTTTTAATAATGACCTGCTATTACTCAGAAATAGTTGGACTGCAGTGGCTCAGCCTATTTTAGATCAACAAAGACTGGGCTTTTTAAAAATGAAGTGTGTGAGTGCTTTTTAAAACCCTCTTTCTTTTGAAAAAATCTGATGTTCTCAAAAACTTTAGGTTGTACATTTGCTACAACAAGCTATACGCTGCTGATATGTTGGGGTTGTTTTAAATAAAATATTTTCCAAATAAACAGCTAAATTCCCCATAGATACTAGGGTCTCAGAAGTAGTGCTAAACATCTGGCTTGTCTCTGTGGACTGCACCATGTGGTAGCCGAAATATCTGGTTCAGTGTTGTGCCTGTCTCCTAAATATATTCAAAACATCAGCTTTTCTTGGAGAACATTTGGTAAAAGCTTCCTTCATTGCTTTAAGCCAATTCCCATGTGGATATTAATTCTTCAGAACGATGTGAAATTATTCAGATTAGAAAAAAGTGAAGTTGTCATCATTTGCGTACAGAACAAAATACTGCATTGTAATTACATGTGTAGGACAAGGAAAATTCCAATAACATGTAATATATTTTAATTCTAATTCTTTTCCCCCACATTTCTGTCTTTCATAGAATATTCTCTGGTCCAGAACACCCGTTTTTCTAAGAAAAAGTATTTATATTACTGAATTCAATCAATAGTTCTCTCTTACCTAAGCAGACAAATGCCTGTCATGTAAATACAAAACACAGCCAAAAAAAACTAAGATCTTGATTGTTGTCCCCATTTCAACAGCTTTATGTCAATGTGATTCGGTCAAGAAAAAAAGATGGCACCAAATAAAATTTACTGTGCATGTAGTGTAAAGAACTGAACCAAAAAAATTGACTTTTTGTAGAAGCATAACTAGTTATTGTAGGAAGTCATAATGAACTGTCAGTTAATTTGTCATTATAAGGAAATACATTCTGACATATAAAATGTACACTGTGACTAGGTTGAATGAGTATACAGCTGTTCAATGGCTACACTTCGCCTAAATTTCTATTTTTTAAATGCTTATATCTCATGAATATTTAAGTTTTGATTGGTCTTTTAGATCTTATTTTATCCAGGAAAAATCACACTTAAAACTAAGCTGAGCTTCTTTAGAAACTTTGAGAATCCACTCCATCTCATGTAACCAGACTGCAACCCATATTGGAGAAGCTCTATAAAAATTCCTTTTGTGTTAGACTCATGGGTCCTAGTCGGGGTGACTGTTACAGAAGTTCCCATTTTCTCACCATCAAGGCTACGGAGTTTCTAATTATAAGGTTAAAGAGCTATTTAGGGGGAAAAAAAACCCCAACAACTATCTTTTTTCTTATGTTTGCAAGTTTTGTTGTTAACATTCCAAGGTTAAAGTTTTTTCATGGCCACCTTCCTCAGACAATCGTCTTGTCCTTCTCCGTTCAGTCTTTCAGGACATTTCTGCCCTTCTCCAGAGCTAGAGACCCTTCCATGTACCTCATTCCACCATCTAAAGAAATACAACTGGATGTGCTACTGGGATCGGGAGGGTTTCTGAGATAAGCTTTTAGATCCTCAACTTCTTCTAAGGTGCGAAACTCTTCTGGGACATGGGTACTTCCGTGCTGTGCTCTGTCCTTTGTTGCGATTTGTATCAGCAGCAGGTGGCTAACGGTGACCCACCCAATATTATCATTAATCCAAGATGCGATGCTTTTTTTGCTATATCAGCTTAATAGCATGAAAAGGCACATGCACTAAATTGCAATGGATGCTGACCTGGTTAACAAGTGCCAGTGATGTCTTCTTTAATCTGTAGTTAAAGAGAAGCTCACTTGTCATTTTATAGAAAACACGTATTCTGTAATTGTATAGTTTATTGCTGTTTGATTTATAATTTATCTGCGGCAATGGGAGCTTTCAAAATCTTCTGAAAAAGACTCACTGAATTACAAATTCTCTGCAGTTGCATTGTCTTCTGATTCAATTGCACAGAATAATGTGACCCATTGCTCTTATCTGTGTCAATTTTATTGCATTATATGTACATCATAAACATGGTTTGTGGTTGAAAAGGGAATTGTACTGGCACAGTATGGTAGTGAAAAAGCATAATTAAGAGACGAATCATGAACATCCTTTATTATGGTCTAACAGCCATGCTAATAGTCTTGCTTTACATTTATGTGTAAAAGGCACTTTAAGAGGCAGTGTCTTATGAAATAAAATTTAATTTTGACAACAGGATGCTTTTATAACTTACATAACCTATAAATGACATAAAATGGTTGTCTACCTCAACTTAGAGACACAAATAGCAAGAACCTTGACTAGGAGGAAGCATCAATAACCATTGCTTTTAGTGCTGGGGTAACCTTTTTGTACCTGATGAAACAGTATTTTTCCATTTAAAGAGCTTTTCACTTTTGTTTGCAGTGGGGGTATTACTGCTCATATAAACGACCATAAAGAGGTTTTCACCCAGATATACATATGTGAATAAAAGGACAAAACCATACATTGAGCTAGAAATCCAACTCCTGGAAATATGGCCCAGGAGAAGGGAGAGAACTGGTGTAGGTGTGAACCCTACACCTGCACTTTAGAAAGGTACTCTTCTACTTGTCCTTCCACCCATCTGTTCATCACCCAAGGAATCCTGAGAGCTTTTGTTGCTCAGTTTCCAGTGCCTATGGAAACAGAAGAACTAAAGAAAGATGAATGACTTTTGCGTAAAATTTCCTTTCAGGGAACTAACTGCAAATTGCAGTGGTCATTAATACTAGTAATTCAAGTCTAATCATAGAAAAGTAAGAACAAATATTTACTTTACATCTTGCAATCTATGTTGGGGCTAGAAAACAAGGACACTCTCTTTTTTGGCACTTGTTTTCATTTTCTTGATTTTCTTGTTGTTTAGAGAAAATAATGGAAAGAAGGAAGCCATGGCAGGAAAGAGAAAAACTCTGTTGTCACCTGGGATATGGAGAATCAAAGGTAAAGTCCAGGCTGAAAAATGGGCAGAGAAAGGGCTCCCATGTGCCTCTGCAAGAGGATGTATGTGGTGTAGGCTGTTACTTCCCCAGGATTTTAGCTAGGGGTTCCCCCTTGTGGGTATCACTTTACTCCTGGCTGCTGGTGATTCTGGATGTTCAGTCTCAAATTGGCTAATATGTTCAATTTCCCGCATTAATGTATGTCTTCTTTTTGCTTAAATCATGCCTTATGCCAGTTGATTGTAAAAGTGGGAGAAATTGAATACACAGTTTTGAAGATATCCATTTTCCACATCCAAAATATTTTGGGGGAAGCTGGTTGAGTGCTTTTATTTAAGCAGCGATTATATTTTACAGATTAAAAATAAAATGGTGAAAGTACAATTTCCCATAGGTTTCTGCTGAACTTCGAACAGGAATGAAAGGACAAATTGTGATAATTTTATTCATGCCAAGTGTTATCTTGGATAACACACCGTAAGATGCTACTTAATGCAAGAAATAGCTTCATATTCTGGTCTAGCACTGATGGACATGTTCCTTTTGAAAGTCTTAGGGAGAAAACGTGCATACTGATCCTACCATGAAATAGTTAATTACCTTGTAATAGGTAATAAATTCATTCTGTTGTATTCCGTGGAGTAGATACATATTTTAAATAGCATTCATCTTTAGCTTGTATTTTGCTAATTTTGTATACTTCTATATTTTATATAGAAGTATATATACCATTCCTACTGACTGCCCAAGATTACCAGTGCAATATTTAGCAAGCTTCTCTTCCAACACTGTTTTATTTTTATTTAGGAGTTTTTACTTTATAACCAGTCAGTCTGTAATTCTGATAAGCTGCGTCAAGGACTCACCATGCCAGATCCTGTCTTCCTGACATTTTTGGAACTAGTCTACTCCAGAAATAATAGTGAGGAGTTAAAAATGCTATCCAAGAAGACACTGTAACATGTAGCTATCTAAAGAGACTGCTATCTTCATTAATACAAAAAGTAATAACATTTATTAAATTTGAGGAAAACTAGAAGCTGACTATCTCTTTGTATTTAATACAAGTAATTATGTATATTATTTTGATAGAAGAGCTTTGACAAGCTCCTCAGATGGTTTAAACAGAATCGTTACACGCATATCTGACTCTGTTACTGTTAAGAGGCTCAGTTGATTTATTAATACAGTATTGCCTTACACTTGGTTTATTCTTTGGACATGTTTCCAGAGGGTTTAGTTTCACAGTCTCTTGGGCATCGCATTTTGTTGACTAGCCATCATCTAAACTTGGCCAAGAGCAATCAGATGAGCTTTCCGCCCAAGTTCTATAAGCTACATCTGTTCTCAATAATTGACAACACAGTAATCCTCCCCCAAAACTCCTCCTTGGGGCATGCTATATCCTCACTTGCCCTGAAAATTCATCACTTTGTTGGCTCTGCAGATCAGTCACCTGTCTTGTACATTATTTCAGCAAAACTTCTAAAGCTATGAAAGAGAAGATGTCGTCGGAGAGAACGAGGGGGCATCATGAGCAACAGAAAAACAAGACTGAAAATCAGGGAGCGTTTAGCAGTACTAAGAAGATGCATCTCAGATAGCACAGGCCCATAGCAGTTGCCCTGTTTTCCCCGGGAAAGTCCAGGCATTTGGATTTCAACTGGTCACGTTTTCTGTACGGTGTTTGTACCATCGTAGAGCTCGCGCCCCTAAAGAGGGCATTAGATGAAACTGCAGAGATTCGGTCACATTTTCCGTTTTCTACTACCATGAAACTTAACATAAGGAAAAGTAAAGAAAAGAAAATGTGTCACAGGTACCCATAGCTTTGTTACTGTCATCTTACCTGTAAATCAAATTTCAGTAATTAAAAATCCGATGGGGAAAGAGAATGTAAACACCTAGCAACAGAAAGGGAGATGGTAGGTTGGGCTTATATACTCAGCCTAGCAGAAGGTTACTTCATTTTAATATTGTATGAAGTAATAATAACGATAATACTTGTGAAACGATAGCAAAGGGTTTTGTCTTTCTTCCCATAAAGTCAGACTAGTATGAGTGCTCTGAAGATTAGATAAGATAAAATTATTTTACTAAGGTAACTTCACCATTCTCTGTTTTCTAATCATTTTATGTAAGTTTGTCTTTTATCTAAGGTGTTTGCATTGCCTCTCTCTGCCTTTGTTAATGCATTTCTCTGTGAGCGCCTGATGGGTGAAAAGCAACCTGATGCAGTGGCCACATAAATTTGGAAATCTCTTCTTGAAATCTGTGGTACAACCCGTGTACTATTGTGTGCCCAAATGGATTTAGTGTATCATAACGCTCCTAGAAAAACAAAAGGACAAAGAAGATGGGATTGCTAAGGGAGACATTAGATTTCATTTCACACTGGTAATAGTTCAGAGATGTGTGCTGAGCAAAATGGGATTCAATTCTGCAGCAGCCCTCTTTTTTATTGCTGCTAAGTGATTTCAATATCCAGTCTAAAGCGATATTGAGAATGTTCGATAGAATGGGGATGAATTCAGGGAACGCTGGAAGCTCAGAGGAGGCCACAAATCTCAAATTGACTCGATGAAGCCTTTCAGAGCCATCCCACCTGACCTTAACCCGTCTTATTTAACCTGGAGGCTGCTGGTAAGTACCTTGCAATGTAAGATATCGTTTCGTGTTAAAGGGAACTATGCAGCTAGATTGCATTTTGGACATCAATTGATGTTACTGTAGTTATGGCTTTGGCCATGAACTTACCGTTTTCAGAAACATTTATGGCTAAAAGTTTATTGCCCAGCTGTGGCTGCCTGGTAGACATATCATAACTGGGAAATGGTTTAAACCCTGTAACCTTTCAATTTATGACTGTTGAAAACAGATGAAGTTTGCTGTACAAACAAGGAGGCTTACCTGTAGTCCACAAGACAATGGTCACAAATATTGTACTTGGGTACCATTTCTGAAAACAAAGAAGCTCCTTTCTGCCACAATGTATATTCTGCTTCTGATAAATACGCAGCTAAAAAAAGGTGAGCGTTATTTGCTCTACATATTTATCAATATCAATTATAAGTAATTTCTCAGTTTCTTGAATGTTAAATCAACTGTTAATAATTTGCTATTATTATTGCTTACATTATTTGTTTAATAGTGTACAGTGTAGGATCCTAAATCAAACGATAATGTTAGGAGCCTGAGGGGCACCAGTGGAACTATTGAGAATCTTTTGGCTTCTGCAGGTTTTGTACAAGAACTGAGGAAGAGTGAAGTGAGGGCAATGCAGAAAAATGCATCAGACAAAGGCAGTTGCTTTGTAGGTGCATATATTAGTGAGAGTTTCACAATTCTGTTTTTGTTTTCAGTGTAACAGGGTTACACAGAAAAACGGGGTTTTTTTGCAAGAAAAGGCTCAGGAGCTACACTGTGTTGTCCTTGCTATGTTTTCAGAATCATTTTGATTTCTAGACATCACCTCAGTTTCTCTAACAAAATACTGAGTTGCTGATAAAGTGCCATGAAATTTAAAAAACAAAATGCTGAGTTGCTGGTAAAGTGCCATGAAATTTAAAAACCAAAATATTAAGTTGCTGGTAAAGTGCCATGAAATTAAAAAAAAAAAACAACCAAAAACACCAAAACAAAATAAAAACAACCAACGTTTGAGAGGATTTTAAATTCATGTCTCTCAGTTAAACAACCTTGGCTTTTTTTTTTCTGGAACCAGAACTTACGTTAGCATAAAAAATTTTGTACTGTTTCTATGAAATTCTCTGAGAGTGATCTTCTCCTTTTAGTCTTCTCCTGTATCTAGCTGCATAATTTTTTGGCTAAAAACTGGTTAGAGTAAATAATGCGCAAAACTGACCGTGGTTTGGTAAAGCCTTAATATGGCCTTATTTAGTACATGTTCTGTATTTCCATTTGAATGCATGAACTGTGTTGTTGCTTGACTCGATATGCAAGGGCGTATAAAAAAGAAAAGTGAGCTCTCAGCACTTCCTCTATTAAAAATGCCTTCAGCAACATAGTGTAATTTTGGCTAGACAGCCATTTAGCTTTCATTCGCTGGTCAACAAGTTTGCTTTTAAAAACCTTGACAGAAGAGGCAGACGTGCAGCCATGTCTGTTTATGGCACTCTTCTGAAAGATGCGTCACAAGCTGGCAGGGAGCAGGGCAGAGCGCCCGGCGTTCCTGCTTATCCTCTCTTCACAACCAACCGTAGCTCCAGGGTACAGAGGAGCTTACGCCATTAATATTGGTTTCCCCACTCGGCGTTTATGTAAACTGACAGCTCTGGCAGCAGACATGACTTCTGCATAGTCATCAATGATTGCTTCTAAAATTTCATTAAAAGTGTAGAACGCACCGACAGCGGTGTACTCAGATTTGAAGTGGCACGGTTTCTTTTTTTTACATGTGAGCAGATAATCTACTTTGTGCTGAGACACTTTGCATAGAGCCCGCGCAATAATTTATTGGCTCCTATAGCATCCAGGGACCTTATTTTTTAAGAAGCAGAATGCGTTTGTAAAATATGTGCTGCTAGTATTATTATTTTTAATTTGCTCTTGGCAACTGAATTTTCCTCTCTGCTGTAGAGAATAATGAAACGAGATGGATTCGCTGGATTCTAGTTTACTTTAAAAAAATCACAATGGCAATTTACATACGTTTCACCCTTATATCAAGATTTTGAATATTTACCATAACTGGATTAGATTCTAGTTATGCGCAGAACTGACTGGAAAATAAACTGGCATCCTGATTTGCATTCATTCTGCATCAGTGGTTCCCCTGTCAAATTTGTTCAGTGTGGAAGATTTGGCCAAGAGCTGGGTTTGTGTATTACCTGTTACTGCAGCCAAAAGCCTGAAGTACGTGTTGGCCCAAATCCCTGACGTATATGAGGAATGACATATTGCTATACAGAGAATAGGAACATTGGAATTAAAATATACTTTGTGTTCAGTCAGGAAGAGGGTTCGGGGGGGAGGGTTTGCACCTAGATAGCCAGGAGCCCTCATTTATAGAGTGTGAAAATAGCTGCTGAATGGAAGGTGACCTCAGTGTGTGAGTTCCAGGTAGCTTCCTTACACTATTCCTGCCCTACGAGGCGGAGATGTTGGGTGTGGGGGATGTGAACTGCTTGTGCTTTGTGACTGCACTGCCTCTTGACCAGGCAGCAAAAGAGCTTGCTATTAGCAGCGTGCAGGTATGCTGAACTCTTCCCTTCCAGTTGAAGGTGTGTGATTTGCGGGGGTGAAAATTTTAATTTATCTTTCTTTCTCTTTATACTTTTTCCTCCTTCATGCCGGCACGTGGGTGCTCTGCATCACCGCATCTGCTGGCTCGAGGAACGAGGGGGCTGATGCATCCTTCTGTCCCTGTGTCTGCCGAAAAGTGTTTCTCACAGGCTCTGTAATGCATTTTGGAGGGCTAGAGCCCGTGCAAATCTATAAGTGCCTGGAGGATAATAACGTAACTAGTGTCATGAGGTGTGCACAGCTCTGTGCTGTGATTCCCAGGGAAGTCTTCAACTGACTTATTAAAAATTATCTTTACTTTTGCATTATTCTCTCTTTAGAGTTGCTTTGGAAGTGACATTGGAGATCAAGGTAAGAAAAAACACATGAGAAGTTCACACTATTTACATCATAAAGTTTGTGATGGAAATGTATGATAGAATGGAGCTATCACTCTTTAAGGAAAAGGGTTAAAAGCAGAAAAGTTCAGAAATAGTGTCGAGGAAGTAAAAAGGGAAACAAAAAGGCTTTAGAAAAAGAAGGCAGATATGAAAAGAGGCTGTTTGGGATGACGGCACGCTGCTCCGTGAATTCGCAGTCAAATCTTTCTGTCTATCTCGTATTGAAAGTCCAGCACTCCTTTTCACTAGTGAAACGTTTCCAAGACCTCACACCAAGGTAATAGCTCTGTCGTGCATCCGGGGGTGGTATCATGGCCAGGCTTGTTTGCATCAGTAGATTGGTTTGTGCTGTGGCCACATTCCTCAAGGAAAATTATAGCTTTGGTATCCTCAGTTATAGATTTGGTGTAAACCTTCATGTATCATCTACTCTGTTGGACGTGTTTCATCAGAATAAAAATGAAATTAGGAAACGGGAGAATGAAATTGCTTCATTCTGATATTTGACCAGCTTATCTGTGGTTAACGTGGCAGTGACCATTCTGTTTTAATTATGCTTACGTTGGACAACTTGGAATAATTTACTCATAAGGAAAGTTGCTTCCTAACCGCAGGCAGTTAGCAGTTATCTTTTGAGCTAAAGAAAAAAAAGACCTTTAGCTAGTTAGAGACTACAGGGAATCTCAGTAATGGCAATGGGCAAGGTGCGCTGGCCTGAACCCAGTTATTGCTAAGAAGTAAACTCTGCTTTAAATGTCTGCCGGACAGTAACAGAGATGGCACCGGGTATGAGTCTGCAGAGGCTTAACTGTTACTTGTGCAGTGTCCGTTTCTGGATTCAGTGTGAAAGGGAACAGAGACAGGGGAGAAAGTGAGAAGACAGGTAGGTAAAAGCATATGAAAATAAAGGAGTTGGCTTACAGGACGGAAGTGCCAAGTGAGAAAGAGGAAGAGTTGAAGAAAGACATTATTTTATGGACATAAGGGAAGCAGAAAGAAAACAAACCGAGAAGAGAGAATCAATGTACACCCTCCATGAAACCGTCTTGTATTTTAATGTGTACTTTGGATTCCCCCACCACCACGTTCAGGTCTCCTGTGAAACCCTCCTCTTTAAAAAAAACCAACATTTTTCTTCAAGTCTGCTTCCTTTTGTTCCCACAAAGTCTCAGCAGACAGGTGAGGGATACAATGACCAGCTGAGAGATTTTCTTCCTTGTAAGGTGGTTTTTTTGTTTGGTTGCTTGGATTTTTTGGGGGGGCGGGGTGTCTCCAATGACCTGTTTCAAAAGAGTACGGTATTGGTACTGGTTACTGCTCACACAAAAGTAATGTGCAGGTTCCTTTCACAGCAGTCCCCTAATGTGTTTGGGTAATCCTTCCAGAGCACAATTTTGTTCCTCAGAAATAATAAAGGGGGTTTATAAAGAGGGAGTGATTTCTTAATAAGGAAATTGCCATTTTAGAAAGTGACTGTTATCATGGGCGCTTTATAGTGGCAGCTCTCCCTGCTGCTGGCAGGGAAAAATAATGACAGCAGCACTGGTGGGATGAAGAAGGAAACTTCTTCACCGAGCCCTATTCCTGCGTCCTTTTAAGCCTACGTTACAGGGTGTCTGAGAGACGGGACACAGCAGTAGTGGCAACTCAGGGCTGATTCCAAATAATAATTTATCTCCATCCCTAACAAAGCTTTCACAGGCATTAGGGACAGAGAGCGACTCGTTAAATGGGTGCCCTAGATGATGCCCAGGTTTCTGCTGTTCAGATACATCTACCTTGTGTTCAGTAGAATGGGTTGAAAAAATTTTAAATTAGTCATTCAGAAAGATCTTTCATCAAGAGGCAAAATAGATCTGAACTTTATTTTAAAAGTCAGCTTGTTAGGTTTCAATTACTAAGAAGCTGCAAATGAACTATTGTTTGAATTAGAAGGTCAAATTAGTGGGGTGCCTGTAAAACAATTAAACTGGTGAGGTATCCTGAGGAAGGCAAATTTATGTTATTATGCTATCCTATGTTATTTGTCCCTCATGCATCAAGTTACCAGATCAAACAGCTGCAACATCTGAAGGTGCAGAAGGAGGATAGATGAGAGATGGGCGGTCGCTGTAAGAGAAGGATAGCATTAAAGCTGTGTAAGATGTGCAGAGTAACTAGTTAGGTGTAGGGGGAAGAATGGAGGACATTTGCTGATAGGTGCATTCATTTTTAATAGTGGCTCTCCTTGTGTTGTGCCTGAGCTTTCAGTGTTTCACTGTTTCTATGCTTTGATATGTGTGATGAGTAAACCTTGACAGAAAGCTTAGTTTTGATTCATTTCTGCTAAAGATTCCCTAAATGTGACTAGAAGCTGGTCCCTACCCAATATGTCTGGACTACTAATCTAAAGAAATGGTACCACCTGGGGATGCCACAAGACCACCCTTGGGAATATTAATTTTCTCTTTCATGAAAGTACAGTGAGACAGTGAGCAGCTGCACACTATTTTTACATGTTGTTTAATAATTATTTGTATAGGAGCTCTTCGCTATCTCCATGCAGATAGCAAAAATGGTATCTGCATGTGGTCTTATAATTAATTGTGTAGGTAGTACACAGGCAACGTACGATATCATTAGCAATATAATGAACATGTTCTATTCATAAACTTCTAGAAGACTCAGGAGCTGAACAAATTAGTAAAAGCTAAAAAAAAAAATCTGATAAATGGTATGGTAATGATGTTTTGATATTATCTGATGGCCAAGTGACCGCTTTAAGAGAACCTGAAGATCTCCTGAGTTCCTAATTGACAATGACAGATTGGTACTAATAAGATAAGGAAAATGAATTGATGGGGACACACAAAATCTATGACACACGAAAGGGCACCAGGAAGGGCTACTTTAAGTAGTAGGACACTTCAGTGAGTTGAAAAAATATCGCTCATTGTTCTTATTTCTGCTCTTTGGGTTTTGGTTTTGGTTTTTTTTTAAATATACGGTAATTTTTTTATCCTTCTGTGTTATATTTAATCTCATGGTATCAGTGTTCCAGCTGGTTTAAACAGAGAACGTTCCTGTGACCTGTCTTAGAGAGAAAATATTATAAATTTTCTAAGCCTTTCCTATTATAAAATTTACCGTTAAATACCTGACATATGCAGATAACCTGTACACAAATTAGCCTGGTATCAGGGTTTTTTTGTTGGTATTGCTTTTACACAATAAGGCGTGCATGAGCAAAATTTTACTTAGTCATGCTGATCCTCTTAATGTTCCCAGTACAGCAGAATATTGCAAAGAGATAAAACCTAAAAATCACTACTTTCACTAGACTGTCCCTTTACTTGAGGCTAAGTACTAGAATATAATCTTCCTGCGTCTGTGCCATTGCCAAGAGGTAACTGGTGTATGAATGTACGAAATAAAAGCTGTTGCAAAGGTGTTCTAATGATCTAGAAGTCTGGTCAAATTTTCTGTAGATGCAACGCAATTGCATACTGTTTTAATTATGTTTCAGTTGCATGCATAAAGTCAATCCTTCAAACTTCAAATGACTGCTGTTTTTGATTCATCACGTAGCGACACATTTTAATTCTCCAAGAAGGTTAATGACCTCATGCATTCATTGTTTAAGTAATTCCTTAAATCCTGAATGCTCACACGAGCAACTTTACTGGCTTATATTTTCTTTTATTGAAATGTATTACAGGAAATACATTAGAGCCTACTTCATTGAGTTTCATTGTAAAAAGCCGCATGCCTCAGAAGGAAAGAATACTACTAATCTCCAATACTTGCTTTTAAAGGGAGACCTCAATTCTTTACTTGAAAAATTGCAATCAGCATCTCTCTACTTCATTAAAAACACCAATAGGTGCTCCCATTCTGCTGCTGAAGAGAGAGAAAAAAGATTTCCCTTCCTCAAGGATCAGTGTAATACCAGGATTAAAATAAAGTTAATTAAGAAAATGTTGATTCATCGGTATTTGCACCTCAGGTTTAAGACAATGTGGAAAGTTGGAAGTTTGCTATGAAATTATATGCAGAGGAACATTTTCAAACCACAGTGTCCTCCGGACCTACAGTTGTGAGAACCTGCAGCAGCTCCCAGTGGTTACACAACTTTGAGGATATTTTTAGGATAATCAAATACCCACAATGCCACTCATAGTTTGGGCAAAACAAAAATCCCCTGAATTTCCAAGAATTAGATTATTTTTTTATTATTATTTTGAGTATACAAAGATGGAACTGCATAAGGATAGAGCTGAGATCCAAATCAGACTCCATGGAGTTGCATAGCTGTTCGCGAAATGCTATGTCATTTAAAGAGGTCCTATGGGTTTGTAATTAATATAATTGCTTTCAGCGTTAGTGGTTAGGTTTGAGTCTTTTGCTATAGTTGGTTTAGTAAAATTCTTTCACTCATGATGCTGGGTGATCTACCTCAGTGAAAACGTATTGATTTTCTGAGAAGTCCGTTCTAGGAAATGTTCTTACACTCTGTTTTTACATATGTTTGCTTATAATTTCATTGCTATACCTATAAGCTATCACTCATCCTGCTGACATAGCTTAAAGAGCCATATAAAGCTGTGAAAAGGTTCAAAGAGATCTTTCAGAGAGCCCTGGAAGAAAATTGAAGTAAAGAAGGAATTAAGGTTTTTTTTAAGAGCTAAATTCTTTAGGATTTATGTCAGCTTGTTGCCTACACACTATTGACACTTCACCGAAATTGTCTGTTGACTTCATATTTGAGGGCTTAAGCTATTAAATATTGAGCTCAGTAGGTCAAATGGTGCATATTCAGGAGATTTAAAGACATTTTCACAGCTAAAAATAAACCCAGAAAGAACAGCTTAACGTCTGTTTTAAAACTGCTAAACCTGTAGAAATTCCTAAAATATAAAATGAAAAACATCGCTGCTTGTTATGCTTGGTCTGCATCTAAGGGAAACTTTGTGATAAAGTTAGCTTTTAGCAGGGCTTCTCCCAAAATACTGTAATTCCAAAAAACCAGAGAGCTCTACAGCAAATGCTACTTGCACAGGAGTTAATGTGCTCCCTGAGAAGCTCTTGCTATCCTGCAGAATAAAATAAAAATGGGAATTTCTAAAATGCAGATTGCCTTGCAAAGGCACACCTGTACTGCTCCTGTTTTCCAATGAGGAAAGGAAGGAAGACAGTACTTTGAAAGGTTTCTCCTCCACCTCTTTATTCTGTGTGTGATGTTTTCAGTTAAAATGAGTTTGGAAAAGTGGACTTTCCTGCCCATGGGTGAGATGGGGTGAGAGTGGTCAGAAAACTGCTAGAAATGATAATGGGTATAATGAGAGAAGATTTGGGGGGTTTCTATCCAAAAAGTTGCATGACCAGCTACACTTCTATTCCTTATCATGGCTGAAGCATTGACTTTTTTGTTTATGTCTGGCACAGAAAGTCAGAAACCTCTCTCTTTGAACAGGGAATAGACGCATGAGCAGAAGCCCCCGGTATCCTGTGAGGGCAACCTGCGGAGGAGAAGAAAGCCAGGGAGAGACCTCAAAAGCAATAGCAGGAAGAAAAAAGGGCTTTGTCTGAGCCCAGCAGCAGAAGCGGCAGCCCAGGTAACTGTCTTAGAGAATTTCAGCCTCGGTTTCTTGCTAGATCCAGATTTACGCTGAGCCTGAAGGCTTTTGGCTTTAGAGAGAAAGTCTGAAAACTAGTAAGCGTACCGCGTGCTGCATGCTTTCACAGGGAGGAGGGAAAGAGCAAGTTAAGAGAGAAATTAAAATGGATTTTTGATTGCTGTTTCATTGAGCAAGAGAATATTGAAAGGGCCAAATTTAATGTTTTGGGGAAAAGGAAACATAGCAGGAATTTCTATTACTACATTTCTCTGCTTTCTGAAAATTCCAGTATGGATTGAGAAAATAATCAGGGAGATAAAATCCTTGCCAGGCTTAGAGAGACAGCTCTAGTTGGACAGACATCTCACACAAACTGAATTATGGCAAGACAGCTTTATTAGAAGAAAACAGATTCAGCAATGTGGTTACATATGTGTGTAAGAAAACTGTACTGGAAAGCACTGACAAAGGAAGGGAGCACATGAAGGAGGAAAAATAATATTGATCATACCATAAAAGTGTATATTATAAAAACAGTGTGCAAATAAGTCAAAGAATTAGAAGGGAAAGGAGGAAGAGAAAACTGTGGAAGCCACGATGAACCGCGAGGCTGGAGCTGTTGGTGGTGCAGGTGGAAGGCACTATATTTCTATGTTATCCCTATGAAGGAGACACTTCCAGCAGGATCAGGACACACGGATCAGGACATGCTCGCTCTTTCTGGAGGACGCAGGAAATGGGAGCTTAGGGCTGGTGCAGCGCTGCGCCATCACGGGCAGGTCCACGAGGTGGGATGTGATGGTATCAGCTGGTGGTCTGCACGGAGGGACTCATGGTCCCCTGTGTTGTGGTTTAACCCGGCAGGCAGCCAAACACCACACAACCGCTCCCTCGCTCCCCCCCATCAGAGGGATGGGGGAGAAAATAAAAAAAAAAAGGAAAATTCGTGGATTGGGATAAAGACAATTTAATAGAACAGAAAAGGAAGGAAAAATAATAATAATGATGATGATCATAGAATACACAAAACGAGCGATGCACGATGCAATTGCTCACCAACTGCCGACCAATGCCCAGCCAGTCCCCAAGCAGTGATCACTGCTCCCCGGCCAACTCCCCCCCGTTTATATACTGAGCATGACGTCATATGGCATGGAAAACCCCATTGGCCAGTTTGGGTCAGCTGTCCTGGCTGTGCTCCCTCCCATCTTCTCGTGCACCTGGCAGAGCTTGGGAAGCTGAAAAGTCCTTGACTATGCAAGCACTACTTAGCAGCAACCAAAACATCAGTGTGTTATCAACGTTATTCTCATACTAAATGCAAAACACAGCTCTGTACCAGCTACTAGGAAGAAAATTAACTCTTTCCCAGCCAAACCCAGGACAGTATCCACCCCTTATTCTATACCATCTACATCATGCCCAGGTCTCACGTTTTCCAATACATTCCAATTAATCACCACCACTTTTCCTGTCTTTTGATGTATACACACAGATATCATTCCCTTAGTCTATGGGCCATCCTTCTAAAATGTCCATTGAGTTCATTTAGTCCACGACTTTGGGCTCCATCTGTCATAACAGTCTTTCAGGGCAGGAGAGATGGTGTGTGGTGTTGGGCTGTTGCATCCCAAAGCCAGTTCTGGTTCTGTTGTCACTGCACTTGTCCGGTTCTATCATTGTTGCACTTTGCTCGGTTTCATCAGAGTTCATTCTCCATTAATCTAGATGATTCTTACTGCAATACCATTGATATGACCTATAGTAACCATAGAAGTGATGACATACAGTACTATATAGCAATTAACGTCATACAATTCAGTTCATTGGCTATTTTCACCCAAAATCAAATCCCCTTGAGGTACACACCGGACTTCCCCATCCTTTTGCATTACCCACCAAGCGCACCCAGGTCCTTGAGCAAAAGCAATCCCACGGATGGGTTTTCCTTTGCCCGAGGCAGGAGCAGCTCACTGGATCTCTGGAGCTAAAGCAACTCCTCCCACTGGTGCCGGCAGCCGCGGGAGCTCCGCATGCCAAGGAGGAAGCAGCAAGGTTGCTATGTTCATTTAATTATTTTTCAGTAGTCTTGAAATATGTCTTCACAACCCAGGTGCCAACAGTTCTGTGGTGTTTTTCCTGTCATTCTAGGAATGATGCTGAAAATGCTCTGATATTTGGGTAGTTAGGCCTGAATGAAAGGTTCTGGGTACAATCTCTGTAGCTCCACAGCAGTGATTTAACATCTCCTAGGCTTATACTTCTATTAAATAGAGTTGATCATGAATTTTCTATGAGTAGGCTTTCAGTTTGCTTTTCTTTTTTTTCAGAGGAAAACGTGTTTTCTCTCAACTTTAGAGATCTTCAGAGGGGGTAATATAATTTTTCAAGTGTTATTTCTATTTCTGTTAAAACTTCTTTGTGAAAATATTTTACTTAAATTTGATACTAGTATCTCTATCTTCCTAACGCACTGCTGTGCCTCTGCCTCTTACCGGCCTTTTCAAGGAAACCACATTCTGCAGCTGCACTGGAAAGACGTTTGAAGAAATGTGCGAATACTTGGGGGCAATTTCACATTGCCAAAAAGTACATTTAAGTTCACGTGAATATAGTGAATATTTTTGATTTCCTTAATTCTTTGTTGATTGGGCAGCTTAGATGCATGTGGTTCATTTTTTTTGCAAAAGCCATCTTCGAGCAAAGACAGGCCTGAGCATCCAGCACAGTCAAAAACTGTGATTTCCCCACAAGACGGTGAGGCCAGGCAGGCACCGGCACCGCAGCTCCTAGCTCCGTAGGTGCAAAGTCCCAGATGTTTTGTTTCAGGACACGGAGAAAGTTCAGATAGCTATTCGGACCTATTTCGGACAAAAGCAAATGAGGAAATACCAATTTTTCTGTGTTACAGAAGTCCTTTATTTACAATCACCTCTGTTACTGAATTTTTCTGACTCGATACAATTGCCACGCAATCGGTATAATTTTTGTGAGGCGTACTTAGTTTTACGGAGGGGTTATTAACAATTGTCATAAAGGCGTCTCTTTGAATAGCCACGTATATGAGCCATGTTCCTGCATATGATCTTCACTTTCTCCTGTAGAAAATACTGGATTTAGTCAAAGGTGAACTAGTTATTTTTTCTCTTGGTGTTTAATTGCTAGGCTCAGTAGTTTTGGCAGAGAATATACTTAAAACTTTTAGAGACGTCTCCAAGTTTCTTCTGAAAGAGGTTATTTTAAGAATTGTTTGGTTCAACAATGTTGGCATTTCTGGCTTTTTATTGCAAAATTTCAAGCATATAGGCTTCAGGGTACACTAATATTTATGGCGGGTTCTTATCTGTGTAAATATGTAGGCAGTAAGAAATATTCATTAATCCTCATTTGTTTAACATTTATAACTATTTACATTTAAATGTGTTTTTTTTTTCTTCTGAACTGGGGAGTAGAAGGAGTCATGTCTGACGGAGAGGAACATTGCTCACCACACACCAGCTTTCGGCAAGGAAAAAAAAATCAGCTTATGCTTAATTTCAGGTACTGGTCTAGCTGCTTGAGTTTCTATAGGATTCTCTGGCTGCCTACCTTAAAGCACATCAGTTACTTTTCTGGATTTTATCTGTATTGTATAATGCAGTGTAGGAGTAGTACATCTCTCTGAAGATCAGGGGAAAACTCTGGCAATAGGAGAAATAATAGAGGGATGTCAGAATAAGCACTTTACCAGTGTCTAGATTATTTTGTGACCACTTCTGAAGAAAATACATCAGAATGTTATAAACTATGTGTGAACAGAAAAGAAAATCTATTCTCAACAAAGAGATTTCTTAAAATAAATCTTCTAATAAGCCTCTAGTCCTGGATGGTTGTTTTCTTATGGTTTTAAACCTTACGCTTTAAGGACTCAAGGTTCATTGTTGGCTTAAATAAAAAGGCTGATTATTGCAATTAATGCTGTCTGTGGAACAGCAGAATAAGGGTTTTGTGGTTTATTGCTTTCTATTTATTAATAAAATGGATTCAAACTATTTGAAGTTCAACACAACAGCATATTACATTTATTTGAAGTACCGTATCTCAGAAATAATGTATACATATAAAGACATGCTGCCATTTAAAACAGCACATCAGGAAGGAGTCTTAGAGCACCTGAAGGAAATGTCTAGCGAGGCAACGTTTTCAGGTAAGAAAAACATATGTTAAATGTAAATAAATATACTTGAATTCATGCATCTGGTGTGCTTTTAACAGCTATGTTTTCTTTCAAATGAAAAAATAAGCTTTCCCCCTTCATCAATCTAGTCCAGCATTATACAGTATTGCTAATGGATACAGACTTCTTCCTCAAAATATTCAACCTCAGAGTTTGTAGGGAATTTACGCTTTGTTATTTTGCTATTTTGAATTAAAAAGTTACAAGTTTTCTTTCAAAAAAGGAAAAAAAAAATTTAAGCATGTCTTTCTGAGCTGCACGTGGAGAGGTTTCCATTTTACAGTTGTAGGTGCAAGCATTTGGTCTCTATGCTCCGCAAAACATGTCAGCAGCTGGGGGCATTTTAGTCAATAAAAAGGCTGCAGAGAACTGTCTGTCTGTAATATGATCATATATATATATGACCGTAAAATTACTCTTATTCTTGGAAAGAATGGGAGCAGGGGGCTGGGTTGATATTTGCTCATGGTATCACCATAAGCAAAATTCCACTTAGCTGGCAAACATTATTATTGTTATTGTGGAAATTACTGCAGTTATTTTATTTGCTTGGTGAGTCGTTTGCTGGGTGGGAGTGCTTGCTTGGACTTTAAAGAAGCCCCACTGGTTTTGCTTTGCATTTGTACTTAGGCCTATGAATAAGTCCTACACACAAGCTTTTGAAAATGTAAGCTCCTAAGCTTTCCCGTCGGTAAATCCCAATTTATCATGACACAAGGGCAGGATTTTGCTTCTCTCTCTGCTGTTGATAAGATTACAAGATTATTGCAAGGGAGGACGTGGGCACGGGAGCTCGTCAGCCTGGCAGGGAACAGGACAGCCCAGCGTACAACGAACAGCCAGCAAGGGACTTCCTTGGAAACCCAATTGGAAAAAAAAAAAAAAGGGAGTTTTCCAGCATCAGAGGCAACACCATGGGCACTGGGAGCACCCGCACGGGGCCGAGCCCAGGGCTGCTTCTCATGCAGGCTTTGGACACCAGCTGAGTGACTTCAGGGCAGCTGCCAGAAACCTTGTAGGTCCTCTGTAAGGGCAAACATGGTAGAAAGCAATTTTATCCTAAATACAGTTTCAATAAGTGATTCAAGGGTGTAATGCAGAGAATCTGCATTGTACCAGGTGTTTGGCAAGCCCAATGCCCAAGTCTGGTAAGCAAGATGGGCTTGCTCGCCTAACGTATGTCTTTCCTTTGACTCCAATGGATCCTGTGCAATGTAAACAAATGATGGTATGTCCCTGAAACTGTCTGAGTGGAGGAGAACACAAAGAATAGCAATGATGGTTATTGTATGAAAGATGATTAAAGCAATTACTAATGCACTCTGTGCTTAATGAATATTTTAATGTAAATATCTACCATTGATTCTCCCAGACAGCGGCAATCAGAAGCACCCTGAAACTGCATGATGCACGCTGTGAGTACCTCTTCTTTTGTGAAGTTTAATTTGATCTCATTATTGATTTCACTTTTGAAAATATCCTTTATGTTTTATTGCTCAAAGAAAATGAAGAGTGTAATAAAAAGCTGGGGGTGAACAGCAGTGGCTACCTCTGTTGAAGAAAGAGCTATTGAAACTGGATATTAGGCAAACCTTTTTAGCAATAAGGGCAGGTAGATCAATTTTTAAAAGGCTGGCAATGAACACTCCATCTCTTTAAATCTTGAAAGCTGGGTCTGGATACCTTAGCTGAATATATATTCTACTTTAGCCTAAAAGTTTTTAGATTTGATGTAAGAATTACTGCATGACATTTTCTGGCCTCTGTTATATGGAAGGTCAAATCCGTCGATCACGCTGATCCCTTTGAGTCTTAAAATCTTTAAATCTATTGCAAAGAAGCTAGCTGCCAATTAACTTTTGTGCTTGGAGTACAGATCTTCATCTGAGAGCTTCACACGCCTGTGCTGATTTACCCTCAATTCCTGGAAGAAGTTGAGAACAATGTTTAGTTGTTTCCTAACCACACGGGACTGGTTTTTAATTAATTCATATTTTTTCATTACAACTTCTGGGTCTCTAGTTTTTGTCTTAATTATTTGCTGTAAGACTTTATTTTAGCTCTGTATCCTTTCAGCTTACAGGATAGTAAACAAGGCATGGGTACATTCATGCTCTACTCATCCCTTAGGGTCAAAAACACATGAAGTTATTTTGTTTATTTGCATTTTTAATCTGCATTGGGTACTACTATTAATACTAGCGTGTTTTTTTTTTCTTTGTGGGTTTTTTGTTTGTTTGTTTGTTTTCTAGTGCCTTTAATATATCACACTTTATATATTGTTGAAGCCCTTCTTTGACCATTAGCGGTAGTGCAGCTCCCTGATGAATTGGGATGAGTTTGCTGATTCAGCTGACAGAAAGAAGAGAGGATTCACGTTTGGCAGCAGCGTGGAGTTATGTTGGCTTGAGATGAGAATGACCTAACATTTGTCATCTGTTGTTTATTCTCTTGTCCTCTGCTGAAAGAGGAGAACTTGTTGTGGATGGCTCGATGCGAGTTTTTAACGTTTGTGTCACTGTGTATTTATGGAGTTGTTTTGCACCTTGTAGGGAAGGTAAGGAGGTTTATGCAATGATCCTTGGAGATGTTGCGTCTTCAGCGAGGAGAAGGTTTTCACAGGAGAGGAAAGAAGTGATAGTGTTTACTGCCAGCTTCACCCTGGAGCCCTTGGTACAAGCCATGGCCCCAGACTGTGGAGATGTTGCCGAACAAGGATCAAGAGCACAAACATCTGCTCTGAAACTGCGTGGGAAGTTGATGTGGGGAGAGGAGAAAACATCCCAAGCAGTCAAAAAGAGCTTGGCAGAAGAAGAAAAACTACAACTTAAAGAGTATATGTAAGTGCCTAGGTAATGTTCACTCTCTGGAGCAACAGAGACCATATTCATGGTCATGAGACCAAATTCCGGTTTTATAACAAACGTCGCTATGCTGTTTTACTGGTCATATGTGATAATACATACCAAATCACTACAGGCCAGTGAATTACATGTACAAACATCCTTGCAAACGCCCCAGTGTTATAATTAAGGATGAAGGGCTTTTTTTTGCATAGATATTTTGTGAGCAACAGGTCAGTCGGCACCACCGAACCGACAACGGTCCTTCAGACCATAAGGTAAGAGTGAAACGTCTCCTGACGAAGCAGCAGGAATTTTTTTGATTGAAAGTACAGAACAGGACAAATACTGTGTTACCTTTTGGGTCAACTGCCTGTGTAGACCTCTGTCAGGACTGTTTCTAACATTCATGCATACTGCACAGTTTAGGATCATAGAGTTTTGGGGTTTTTTCTCCTTTTTTTTTTCTTTTTTAACCTTGCTGTTCAAGATAAACTGTAGTGAAATGGGATAGCGTTTTGATTGCTGTAATCATACCTACCACATTTAAACATTCTGAAGTGTTCTTCACCTCCTAATTTTCAGCTATCAGTAGCGTTTATGACCCACTTTGCTCGCTCTTGAGATCATAGCTTCTGAAACAGAGCCGTAAGACGTTGTCAGCAGCCTTTTAAACTGTGAACTCCTGTTTTTCAGCATCTCGTTTTTTTTTTTTTTGCCTCTTCCTTCAGAGGAGAAGAAGAGAGGAAGCCATTTTGCATCATGACTTGTTCTCTACTGACTATTCTTATTAAAAGAGGTGCTAAAATTTTAAGGATTACATTAAAAAAAACCCTAGAAAATTATTTGGCCCATTCCTTCTTTAGTTTAATGGGCACTAACTACTAATTGCCTTTGAAAAACCTAACCTAAACTATTAAATGTGGGGTTTTTTTCTCTCCTCCTTTATTTGTTAAGTATTTTATCAACAAATTTAATTAAACTGACCACAAAAGAACCCAGAAATAGGAACACAAGACATTGGATTTTTTGACAGATATGAACATGCTAATTAGCCTTCAAATCAACCACGTTAAAAAAATGAAGTCTTTAGTTACACATCTTTGTTGCTTTTTATTAAAACTAAAGAATTAGAAAAATACTAAATGTCAAAGAATAGATAATAAAGCTTTCAGCATATTGAAACAATTTTGGTAAATCTTACTGATATGCTGTTTATAAAAAAAGAAATATAGTCCTGAATTTATAATGAGAATCTGCATTGTTGAATCTCCCTCTCGTTGTGGGAACAAGGCAATTGATACTATTTTCTAGACCTATTTAAATTGTTTCTTTTATGTTGTATGGTTTTGCGCTAGCTTTTTTTTTCAAGTTCTGTTTTTGTGGGTCTGCTTTCTCCTTGTTTCTTATTTGAGTGCTGAGGATCCTCTGAGTCAAAACCATTAACTTTCACATGATTTTCAATCAAGACCTTTGCAAAATGACCAATTTCACAATGGCTGTAATGGAAAATATAGATTGCTTCATATTTGATTTAGACCTCACCCCTATGCTTGTTTTCTTTTTCTCCCCTCAGCTTTAAACTGAAAGAGGGTAGATTTAAATTAGATATAAGGAAGAAATTCTTCACTCTGAGGGTGGTGAGGCACTGGAACAGGCTGCTCAGAGAAGGTGTGGATGCCCCATCCCTGGAAGTGTTCAAGGCCAGGTTGGACGGGGCTTTGAGCAACCTGGTCCTGTGGAAGGTGTCCCTGCCCATGGCAGGGAGGTTGGAAATAGATGGTCTTTAATGTCCCTTCCAACCCAAACCATTCTATGATTCTATGTTATAAAGCTTTGCATAATTTTTCTCAGTCTTTTCTTAGTACGAGCATGTAACTTGGACAATTGGTCTGCCTCTAATTGTTTTTAAACTGCACTGAAAATTATTAATGTTATTTCTAGTGATGTACTTGCAGTTGATATCCTGAAAATTGAAACATTCAGTGGGAAATCCTGGCTCCACTGGAGTTAAGGAAAAATTCCCATTGAGTGAGTATTTTTTCCTATATATCTAAGCATGCACGTTTAAATATAATTAAACATTACATCCTGATTTGTTTCCAGCTCATCTTAAATAGAAATATTGATATTCTTTAATAGAAATAGTAACTGTAGCTGTAACAGCTGATATTTTACAAACAGTTTACTTTTTCCACAGAGATTCTCCTATATGGGATTTTCTTCCGAGTCAGTCCAATTAAAGTGAAAGCGACAGTCCTGTTTAGTGATCTTATTTAAAGAATTAGGATGCCAAGTCCTTTTTCAGTGGTGTCAGAGCCAATTTCTGCTGAGGCAATAATAACACCTGAAGCCAGGAGAATTTTATAGGGCCTAGGTTTCCTTAAAAGCATTTCCCAGTGTTATTACTGTCTTTTATTATTGTGTGCATTTTAAAAAGATACTTTTCTGTAGTATCCAGATATTCCAATATTTACCTAACTATTAAGCTAGCTGCATACAATATATGAGCAGGTGACAATATGGTTTTGATGGCTGAGGTGGGTTTTTACTGCAGAAGGGGTAATTTCTACTTGCTTCACTTACAGGTGGTGTCACTGCCTGAAAGGAAGAATACACAGAATAAAAAGGCAGTGAAGAGGCTGTATAAATATGATTTTTCTTCGGAAATCATTTTGTTGTTCTTTTGGGCTGCAGCTGGAAGGAAGTGTTGCTCTTTTCAAACACATAACCTAAAAACATCTGGAAAAGTGAAGGTAATGGACCCAAGAAAGAGGTTTTTTCAAATGCTTATACTGAATATGACAAATATTTCTGACTGCATCGTTGAGGCCTTATGTAAAAATGGAAACCCTATTTAATTCGTCTCATAGCTTTGCTCTCAGAGCACTATTTCCAAGGAGTCCTAACACGGGAATAGACAGGGCTGGTGATGGGAGTGATCTGTTTCACCCATCGTGAGTTTTTTGAATGTAGTATTTGTGTGTAATTTATAAAAGTACGGGTTTTCCTCGCTACAAATGTGCCTCCCAGCTTCAGCAGATCTAATACACAATTACACTTCTCAGCTCCGAAGGGAGCTCACTCTTTCTTCTCTGCCTTTACAGATCGAGCATGGGGTGGATTGGGGCGATAAAAAGTCTGGGTGGGTTTAGCATCCTTGAAAATGCCAGAAACAGAGTAATTGGATGACCGGTACAGGCTGCAGATGGGGCTTTTTCGTCACTGCCTTCAGTGAATGAAATTCTTTTTCTCCTACATTCAGATCTATTATAGGCTTTTTGATTTCACTGTAGACAGTTTCACCTTTGAGCTAAGAAGCAGCCGGAGTGGTAAGGTATGGATAATTGGGGCAATTCATTCAAGTCCCCTGTAAAAGCAATGCATTATGCATATGGACAAATTTTAAAAAGGACAATTGTAAAGACACATCTTTAAAAAAATGCTTTTTGTAGTGAATAAAACAAAATTATTTCTTCATGCTCCTTTGCAAAATGAGTTGCTACAAAGCATGTGCATAGATTCTGGAGATACAATACAAAGGGGAGGATAATAATAACCTTTTTCTGTCGCCAAAGAGTCTGCACAAAGATTCCATCAGCATTTTGATAAAAGTGCAGTATGATAAAAAATGCATTAAATCCTCAACATCAGTGGAGGTTCAAAGTGAAACAGAATCAAGCAGAATAAGGCACCCGTAAAGAAAAGAAATAGCTAAATGATATTAAGGAAGCCAAGATAACTGCAAAATTAACAACACAATAGCTTATAGAGTCTGCTTCTGCTAACAAAAGACAATCTTTACCACCTAGCATCTCCATTCAGTCCTGGAAAGAAAAGGTAATTACATTCTGGAATGAACAAAATAGTAAAAGCATGGTTTTACGATGATAATTTAAAATTTGAAGTTAAGATACTTGAACTCCGACCTCTCAATAAAAAGAGAGACTTCCTCTCTCTGCTGACACCATGATGTTGAATGATGCCAAAGGCAGTCTAAAGTCGAGAATAGGTTCCTGACTACATTTCTTGATTTATTATTGTCCTCACATCTATGACTCAATGGTTATTCTTGGGGGAGACATTTGCAGGCTGCCTTGTTGCAGGCAGAGCCCTTTGGGGCACGGTTGCACGCATCAGGAGACGGTACGTCTGTGCAATGGAACCACCGGCCAGAAAAGGCATGAAAGAATTTTCTGGAAAGCGGGATCCTTTCTGGAAAGACTCCCCTATCCCTTGCAGAAAATAAAATTTGGAATGTTTCTGCAAGTGTTGTGGCAGGACATAACCACAAAGTGGACGTCGCCTCTCAGACCCAGAGGTGGTCTGAAAGCTTTTCGCAGCAGGACAGTGCATTTGCAGTTTATCACGAGCTGCTTCCAGAGGGCAGGAGCTGATAGAGCCGGTCACGGGTTTCAGTGTGAAAGCTCAACGCAAACACATGCACATTGCACTGTCAGCTCCTAAGTCTAGAAAAGAAATCGGCCTGGGGGGCAGGCAGTGAAATGCAGGAAACACAACTCTTTTCGACAGGGCAGTCCATTAGCTTGCACAAAGGTCTCCCAAAGGGACAATCGGGAGCCTCCCATCCACCAGCTCTGAAACTAAGCAAGAAAAATCCTTTATTAGCAACGGATGGAGAGACAGCCCTAAAAGTCTCCCCCATGATAGAAATCCCCTGTATCGAACTCGTATCTGACCTAAGCAAACTCCTCCCGTTGACTAGAGGTCTGTCAACGCACTTGCTGAGTAGTTGGCACTGACGAGGTTGTTTTTGCTAAGACACCATGCATCCATAAGGGACGATAACCGCAGGCTTGAAGCACCCACAAGTTGTACGCTGTTCAGTCCAAAATGGAGTGGTGGCTTAAGTCTGATGAGTTTCTCAAATCCCAAACCCAAAGGCTTTGTGCTCAGCCACCGCTTCTCTGTGGGAATCATATTCTGGAGACTTTTTCCCATGGAAGTCTCCTGCTTTGTACTTCTGGTTGAAGCAAACTGAAACAGAAATATTTTGGGGGTTGCTTTTTGTTATTTTGCCATTTACAGCTACACATTTGTCTTCAAAAGCAAAGGTCAGAGGCTTGTATTAATTAGAAATATTTCAAAAACATGTTATCTTGGAGATCTTCAAAAGCCAGAATAATAAAGAACAGGTGAAAAGAATTGCAGAAAAGGAGTTTAGAGAAGTTGAGAACTATTTTTTTTTTTTTTAGATTTGTTTCTATTGTCTACATCTCTTACATACAGAGAAGTTTTAAATCAAGTAAATTAAACCTTAACACAGTGCATAGATAGAAACGGCTCCTGAGGTCACTGTGCTACTGCAGCAGTCCAGCAAAAGCCAATGTAATTTTGTTTAAACTCAAACCGTGTTCTGGCAACACATGCCCATCTGCTAACCCTCTGGCTAAGAGTCAGGTCTGCAAAAGTAATATAAAGATGCAACTCCCACCTTCTAGTATGATTTTTCTCCCCTTCAGATGACTCCAAGAGCTTTTCAACTGCCTGAAATAAGTTCTCTAACAAGACAAGAAAACAGCTAACGAATGCAAGGGGGGAGAGAGGCAGATTAAAAGAAAGAGGGGAAAGAGTCAGTCAGGGAAAAGGAGGATAGAGACGAGAAAAGCAGAAGGCAACGTGTTCTGGCCGAGTTTCCGGGAGGAGGCTTTGTTGCTGTTAATTTTGTTGTTGGAATATAAATGGGAGGATGGATGGGAGGAGACTTTTGGTGAAAGGCCTGGGGTAGGAGGAGGATGTTACCGACTTGGGGGGGTTGAAAGATAGTGATACTGATTATTTTACCAATAGAATCATAAAATCATTAAAGTTGGAAAAGACCTCTAAGGTCATCGGGTCCAACCATCAACTCAACACTACCATGCCCACTAAACCATGTCCCTAAGCGCCTCATCTACACGTCTCTTAAATACCTCCAGGGATGGTGACTCAACCACTTCCCTGGGTAGCCTGTTTCAATGCTTGACCACCCTTTCAGTAAAGAAATTTTTCCTAATGTCCAACCTAAACCTCCCCAGTGCAACTTGAGGCCATTTCCTCTCGTCCTGTCACTGTTACTTGGCAGAAGAGACCAACACCCACCTCGCTACAACCTCCTTCCAGGTAGTTGTAGAGCGCGATGAGGTCTCCCCTCAGCCTCCTCTTCTCCAGGCTAAACAACCCCAGTTCCCTCAGCCGCTCCTCATCAGACTTGTGCTCCAGGCCCTTCACCAGCTTCGTTGCCCTTCTCAAGGGCACTAATAAAGTGCTTCTCTAATAAAGCATTAGAAACATATTTAAGCTTCTCTAATAAAGCTTTTTTTCTCTCATAAAACATATTTAAATATTCTGATGTACCTTCAAATGCTTTTGGCAGTTCTGCAGTGTTTGCATCCATCATGAAAAAAAGGCAAACCCACCATGTGTTCCTGGGGATTGGTTCATGTGCCAAAAAAAAAGACAGTCTCCTTCATTTATCCTTGTTTTGTGCTTATGCGCTCATGTTACAACATGATGAATTAATCGCGTCTTACAAGGCTACAGGTTGACTGCATCAAATTGGTTGAGTGTAAAATATTTCAGTGCAGTAATTACCATATGTTTCAAAAAGGTTTTTCTGCATATGATGTAGTACATGTATATATGGCCATAAGTAAAGAAGAAAAAAGAATATTAATACATGGTTTTTAAGAAGAAAAACTTACATGAGAAGCAGAATAACAGTTCTGATCAATAATGAACAGAGAAAATATGGGACAAAAATAGAGAGAGTCAAAAGTCAATGTTGGGGAGAGTGGGAAGTGAGGGATGAGAGATAACATAACAAAGGGCTTACGAATGTTAATATATGGATGTTGAAAATGGTACATTGACCCAGGTGTATCTCCCTGAAGAAGGAAGCAAGCGTCTTGCAGGGTAGGTGTAAATGTGCCTTATTAAGGACCTGAGCTTGGGTCAGTAAGACCCTACCAGCCACCACGTGTGGCGATGGAAACAGAGCTGCATGCCAGTGGGGTTTCGGTGCCTCAGAGGATGGTTGAAGCGATCAGAGTTTTGAGTTAAAACTCTGAATAATATCACTGTGGGAACTTGTAGCAGGAATTGGTACGTATACGAGTTCAGCCTTGCATGGACAGAAATAGGTGTAAAGGTGTCCTTGGACTTCCCGTGAAGGGCCAGGGGCAGCTGGGCAGGGATGGAAGCTGAGCTGCATGCTGCAAGAACGAGATGTACGGTTGGACTTGATGATCTTAGAGGTCTTTTCCAATGTTAATGATTCTATGATTCTATACCATGTAACTTAGGTTTTGCAAGTGCAAATTGTGCCCATAAAGAAGTCTGTCTTTTTTAAGCATTTGGATTGCACTTTGTGGTGTTGGAAAATAAAACCGAAGAAGGAATTTCAAAGAATCATTTTGATCAAATGAATGTGTGGGAGCAACGAGGATGGTAGGATTTTAATTTGCAGCTTAAATCATTTAAAAATGAAACGCCAAATATGAAACTAAGAAGGCGTGAGAGGTTGGTTGTAGGTTTTTTGTTTGGTTTAGAAAGGATTTTTTTTTTCCCAGTTTGGACTACAGATGGGTCTCATGGGATTTGTTTTCAAACATAAGGGAGATATTCAGGCTTTCAGATTTCATTACCACTTTCTTCATTATTGTGCCTTGAGGAGCTATAAATAACACATGGCTAATTTGTGAATATGGCACATTCCAGGGGATGTGTGTATTTTAATCAGGGCACCTTCTGACATTTGGTAATTGGCTTACAGATTTGTTATATAATTTCATGATTATTAAGTTGCTAAGAGGAAAAAATCTAAATTTATGTGATCTAAAATCTGCCCTCATTGGACCCTGTGCAGCTGTGCTCCTTATAGGTCTAACTGAGGACAGATTTTAAGTCAACGAGTACATAAACTGGCATCTTTTTTCTATTTCTCATTGTTTTAGTAATGTAATTAGTCGTTATGTCATTCATGACATTTTTCTTCTAATTAAAACTTCTCATTTGTGTGTATATCACTAAACTGTTTGCTTTTGAGATGTATGTAAATTTTGTCTGGTAAGAAATCAGTTTTTATGTTGGAAGGTGCATGTTTGCTGCTGGGGGGTTTTTTGACCTGTTTATAAGACCAGGTGTTGCGAGCATTCAGGTTGTGAGCAGTTGTCTCAGATGCTGCGAAAGACACTTGGGAAATGTGTGCAAAGTGACCATCCACAAAACCCCATTTTACTTCTGGAGAGGATGTAAGTTATTTAAGCGTTACATGTTTAACGAATTTCCTTTTATGGTTTGATCCTTTGAATGGAGAGATTTTAGTGCTAAAATGAGTTTTACTCGTTCCTGGCCAGGAGGCAGCAGTACGGTCAGGTATCTGCATAAGCTTGCTTTGCTTTGTGCTCAAGGACATGGATTTAGGGAAGAAAAGACTCGTTTTGTATCCTGTCTGTGCATTTCCCGTAGCTGTACCTCACACAGAAAAAAGCAAGTCATCCTGCGGGGAGAGGATGAGCTGTAACCGTGGCAGATGCATGTTGGACCTTTCCCAGTAAGGGCTCGTGGCCACAAACCGGCAGGTCGGAGCCGGCACCTGAAATTTGTGTGCTTCGTCTGCCAGTGCTTGTCGTCTCACCTGGCTGTCACTCACATCTCAATACAGACATCTCACTGAATTATATCCACTTGGGGATATCAACAGTAATTTTCTTTATATCTGCGTACTGGCATTGATATTTATGCATTAACGTCATATGCCACTGACATATCTGCATTTGTTCTCTGAGAGCATTTGCAAATAGACATTCAATTACTACCTTTCCTTTCTTCAGCATTCAAAATCAGGTTTATTTTCAAAAATAGTTCTGAGGATGTCTTTTGTGTAATCCTGTTCTCCTGCAGCTGGGGCATCCAGTCCCTGCAAATGGGCTGGGTAGGGATTTTGAGGCTCCATATGAGAACACCCTGCCTAAAAGAATAGACATATGATGTGGATTAATAAGGAATATTATCTCCCATTTTTTGCATTATCAAAATCAAAAGCACAGGCAAACTGAAAATTTATCATATTTTATATTTTAGTTATTGAGTATTCATTTTCTCTTTTGCAGAAAATAAGACATACCTGTCTGGATTTCCAAAGCTATCTTACTTCTCTGGCTATACTCATTGCCGCATAATGTTTAGAGTAGCCACTAATTAACTAATATTTTAGCTATAGATTACTGTATTGTGGTTGTTCATTTATATTATTAGCTCACCGAATAAGGGTAATACGTGAAAAACAGCGGGTTCAGACGTGAACATCTGCTAGTCGGCAGCTAGAAGCAGCAAGCACTTCACAGCAAGAAGTTCATGCCATTAATTTATTTTTTTATCATTCATAAAATACCCCCCCCACAGACTATGATCTTTAGTATGTTTTTTGCTAATCTGACCAGTTTTAGAAATATTTCTTGTTAGCTCATGAACAGCCTGGAATTGATTCTGAGTACTTCTATGCTTACATTATATTTTTCAAGTTATGCTACACTTAACTGATGCAATATTAGCATTTTGAGACTGATGCTGAGTAAAACAAAACTATAGTAAAAGTCCACTAAAACCCTTGTGATTTCTTCTTCCTAGATTTACTCCAGTCTTGTTGCAGCAAGCGTCCCATCAGCAACAGCCGCATCCCCGGGTACGAAGGTGCGATTTGTCTGCCCAGCCAAATGTCCCTGAGTACGGCTGTACCAGCTGCTCACAAGCGGCACGAGCTGCCCCACCATCGCACGTGGAGCTGCTGGGGAGCCCTGCCGCACCCCGAGCCAGCATTGCTGATGGCCAGGGATGGAGCGTCGTGAAAGGCTGCAGATGGGGCTCTTGCTGTCCCATTAGTTGATGATCGCAGCCACCTGTGGCGTGTTTTTGACATTAAAAAATGCCAAGCACCTGTGATAGATGTCAGCATCTGTTTCTGCAGTATGAATTGAGGCAGCTTGGGCTGTACGAGGCTGGCTTAGACCAGGCAAGCTACCAAAAGTCTTGCCTTTCCTTTCCAGAGCTTCACCTCTGCTGGCACATTGAAAACCTGCAGAGGCTCCAGGTACTGTGGAGCTTGTATTTGCCTTCTGCGACTTGCTGCTGCTGAGCCAGGAGGAGCGAAGAGGCTGCCTGAAACACTCGCCTTTGCTGCAGGGACAAGGACACACAAGGGGCACGCTTAGAAACCAGAATGAGCCCCCACGCAGTAACGTGAGTGACTGCTCTGGTACCGTGCCATGTTGCCCAAGAAAAGTGTTGCCAGATGCAGATCCTTGAGTGTGGCTGGAGCCTCTGCCTTGGGAACAAACGGGAAAGGGACATTTCTGTGGGGTCTGATGGGATAATAGCTCCTGCTCTCCTGCTGAGCCGGGCACCTGGCTCTGTGTCAGCTCCTCCTGTTGAATGTTGGAGAAAGCGTTAGCCCTGTTTCCCAGTGGAAATCGCTGCCCAGCACTTCCCCAGCCCCTACTCGTTTGGATTCAAGTGTGATATAGCCCTGCCAGCAGCCCTGGCAGTGCTTTCTGTCAGGGCTCTTTTTTTTTTCTTTTTTTTTTGTTTTTTTTTTGTTTTTTTTTGTTTTGTTTTTTTTTTTTTTTTCCTGTGTCTCTGTGCATCACAAGGCTGCTTAAACAAATTACTTTTGAGGATTATAATCTTCCTTACATGAATTCCTTCACTGTAGTGTATCACAGACAACTCATTTAAGAAGCCATAACAATTTATTATTTGTAGGAAGCAGCGTGTCCTCTCTTTGTAAGCCGCGCTATTTATTAGCTCAAGTCTCACACAGACTTCGTTTGATGAAACTCCGTGGGACGTGATCGAGAAGGATTGTGTACGTGAGCATAATTTCAGGTAGGTCTGATGCATACGCACGCTTATATTGAGATGGAAATCCACTGATTTCGGTAGAATTATTCAAAGACAGAGTCCGTAATTTGTCACCATTACCTCTGAACGACTTGTCTCTGATGTGGCTGTACAGTCTGTTGCAATAGCTGCCTCATCCCATGGCTGGTAGGCAGATCGTGCATGAAGCCATCAGCTCTCGTGGTCCTGGCACGCGTGGGCATGTGGTCCTGGCTCCCGGAGGGTGCGTTTCTCCTGTGCCAGGCAGGACATTTATTTACCCAGGCTCCACGTGACATAGTTCTCGCCTCGGGGGGGTTCTCATTCGGAAGATGTTTCGTTTGCAGTGCAGACAGACTTTTTTGATCATATTGCAACATAGGCGCTCGGTTCCTACTCAGTGTTGTCGGGTTTTTTTTTTAATGAGTCCAAAGAGATTTCATTAATAAATCAGCCTGGCTTTTTGTTGAGAAAAAGGCAGCATTTACTTGTGAAAGCAAATATTGATAATATTGCTTTGCAAATAGGTTTTGTTAATTCCTGGGATCTTTGAGGCTGTCCAGGCAATCAATGACGGGTTATATTGTGCTGGCTTCAGCTATGCACTACTAGAACTAGAAATATTGCAATTTTTTAGTGTACATAGCCATAAAATAGAGACTTTCCCTTAAAGCAGATTAAGGAACATCTTTGATGCTTTCATTCAAAGAATACCTCTCCCATAAGGTGAGCATTAACAAGACGGAAGTGTCACATTTTCATGACAAGGTCGCTAACTGAACAGATCATTAAAGAGAAAAGGATCAAAGCTGTTTCCACAAGTTACATTTCAGGAGGACATGAGTGTGTCACCGACAAAAAAGCTAAAGTAGCAAACTTCACATGAGGGGAAGCTCACTCCTCCTGTCTTTCTCTCCTGTGCAATTTCCTTTCAGTGAGTCACAAACTTCTTGAGTTTTAAAAGATGTTGTAATCCACCTGCAAGGGTTGATATAACTCTAGTAAGAGACTTGGGAATACGACATCAGAAAAAAATGTTGGCTCTCCTTCATTACTAGTGGGCAAGAACCAAATACAGCATTAAAAAATTAAATGTTCAATTCTTACTGGCTTTCCAAGTCTCCTTGGTCTGGAATTGCCTTTTTTTTTTAGTAAGGAAGAGTTACTCATTTAACAAAAGACTGAATAAATTCACTAAGCACAGAAAAAATAGTTTTAGCCAGTGCAGAAACTTTCTGAAAGTTTCTGAAATTATTTTGCAAAATGTTCTTAATGACAGTGTAGTCCCAAGCACAAAACTACCATCAATTTAAATGGAAAAATAAGCTAATTTAGTGTGTAAATCTATAGCTCTTCTCTCCTCTGTATCTACTGCTAGGACATTCAGTGCTTTCTTCCAGGGTTATATATTCCCTGGAAGAATATATAACCTAGAGCCCAATGGCACAGGGAGCTGTTAGGTCCTGATCATAGGGTATTCTGCAGGCAAGAAAGGTCCTTACATTACTTTATAAAGCCTATTGAATTTGTTGGATTATCATTAATCTCATTCATCTTTAAGTGCGGATCAGCTCCTTGTATATCTCAAAGAAAGCCAGTAAGAGCTGCACTGAAGTTAAGTGTTATACAATAGGATTGTAAGACGTGTAGCCAAAGTGCTTCTCAAACTTTTTACGGATACTCCAACACATTTGAAGCGTTTGACAGAAAAGAATAGGCAAGGACAACAATGATTGATCCATGTTTTTAAGAAAAAAAATTGGAGCCATATTTCCACCAGTTGGTTCAGACGGACATTGATATATTTATCATGAAAGAGCCCACGAGCGCCAGCCTTTGCATCACTAAAAACGTAGCCTGCTGCAAGAATTTACAGCTGTAATGTAAGATTCATAGCCACTCTTTATTTATTGGAAAAATCTCTTGCATCTGAGTAAAGACATAAATATAAAATTAAATCACAAAAAAATACTTTGAACAAGTGCTAAGGATACTCCTTAAACTCACAGGGCCAGGACAACATAAAACTAATGTTGAAACACAGTTGAGATGAACAGTTTTTATTTACTCATCCATTATGCCAAATGTCACTTTACAGCTAATATGTAAAATCACAGATCATTTGAGAGTATTTGCTGTATAAGCACAACAGAAGGACTCAAGGACAGCACGTTAGACAAAGATACATCCATTAGTTTCTTTCATTATGATTTATAGTTTTCATGTCACTGTAAAATTTTTATAGTTTATTTTACTAGTGCATAGTGCAAGAGAACTTTATAAGCCCTTAAAAAATAGCTTCATAAACAACAAGAGTCTGTCACATGAGTTCTTTGAGTGCATGGATACGGGTATGAATGCCTATATTAGGTTAATACTATTTGTCCTTTTAGGTGACTGCAGACGTTTTAAGCGTCTGGGATACTTTAGTATTCCCGTGATGTGTTATGGACTGATGTGGGACTTTCTGCTTTCTCAGTCTTCCCACTTTTTCTGCTAGGACATCTCATAGTGATTCGAAGTGTAAAACTAGGGAATGGAAATACCTTTTTGGGAGTAATCTGAATTTTCCTGGAGCATGATATCCCTTGTAGCTGGAGAGAGAACAGTGTAAAATAGATGATAGATGGGCACATTTGTTAGAAGGAAAAAAAAAAAGGGGAGACATAGAGAGACAAGACTCACTGTGTGGCCAAGAGCCTGCTTGGTGGCTTTGAGATGAATCATAGAATAGTTTGGGTTGGAAAGGATCTTTAAAGATCATCTAGTCCAACCCCCCTGCCATGGGCAGGGACATCTTCAACCAGATCAGGTTGCTCAGAGCCGCTTCCAACCTGACCTTGAATGTTTCCAGGGATGGGGCATCTACCACCTCTCTGGGCAACCTGTGCCACTGTTCCACCACTCTCATCGTAAAAAAATTCTTCCTTATATCTAGTCTGAATTTACCCTCCTTTAGTTTAAAGCCATTCCCCTTTGTCCTATTGCAACAGGCTGTGCTAAAAAGTCTGTCCCCACCTTTCTTATAAGCCCCCTTTAAGTATTGAAAGGGCACCATAAGGTCTCTCCAGAGCCTTCTCTTCTCCAGGCTGAACAACCCCAACTCTCTCAGCCTTTCCCCTGATCCACACCCCCGATCATTTTCGTGGCCCTCCTCTGGACCCGCTCTGACAGGTCCATGTCTTTCCTGTACTGAAGACCCCAAGCTGGACGCAGGACTGCAGGTGGGGTCTCACCAGAGCAGAGGGGCAGAATCACCTCCCTCGACCTGCTGGCCACGAGACAGGGATATGGCCACGTCTCGGTAGGAGGAAAATGGGAGAGAGAGCGGCAGGGCAAGACCAGCCGTGGCTTGTGCTGGAGAGGTTCCCGTGGCCACTCTCCCAGCCACGGGCTGAGGAGTGTGGAGGAGCAGAGCAGCTTTCTCCCTCTAGCAGCCAGGAGAAAGAGGACAAAAGACAAACCACCCCAAGAGCAATTGGTGTTAATGTGTTCTTTTGGATAATGACGATCCACAATTTCTATATAGTGATTTTTCATCTCTAGATCTTATAGCTTTTTATCTCAATTTTGCAGGTTGCAAGACTGATTAATTACACTAGCAGCATTAGTATAATTAGTGCTGATTATTCTCTGAGCTTTCTCTTCTTTAATCATCCTGCTTCTGAACCTGTTAATTGGAACTAAAATCCCTATTTATCAAATAGTGTAGGTTTTAGCATCTGAAGACGGTGGGTTTTGCTTAAGTCTTTCCACCTTGAACACAGGCATTGTTAGAAAGGCTTTGGGAATATTTCTGTGGGATTATACTGATTATAACTAGATCAGGATTTGCCTTTTTTTTTTATATCATTTGAGCTCTTGGAGATCTGAACATTTTGGAAGGGGGGCAGGGGGAAGCAGCAGCACTACCCGTGCTTGAGTCGATGTGTAGGCAGTTTGAAGTGACTGGTTTAGTCTATCCAGGATGCATAACAGTTATCACACAAGATGAAGAGGAACTGCATTTTCAAAATTACAAGGACAAGGGAAAGACCTTTGTCCTCATCTTCTAGACTTCATGTCAAGACCTTCAGACCACCTGTATTTACTTTTTCAGGAGAAAATTGATGGAAATTACCAAAACGAGGTCTCTAGTCTGCTTTCTGTGCCTGCAGGACCAGCATAGGAGATGCCTTGGTTTTCTTTTCCCTCTCCCCAGCAACTTGACTCAGGTAGCTGCAAAGCCCAAAGACGTGTGGTTTGCCCCATGCCCCGGCCCCCCTGGGTCAGTACCGAGGAGCAGCTGTTGACTCCTCATAGCAGTAAGGTTTCGAGCTTGCTCTTAGTAGAATTTGGTTATATTCTGGTCGTTTGTCAAATGTTTTGATGTTATAGCTAATGCTTTATTTAAAAATCTAGCTAAAAAAAAAAGATGAAGAATAACGTACTGGAGACTCTCATAAATTACCTACCATATTTACACTGTTACTCAGAAACAGAATCTATGTTAAATGATCAGGGAGAGTACTTTGTTGGCCAACCCGGAGAAGTTTGAATTGTCTCTAATCAAGAGTTGTCAGAATAAAAGAAAATACATGGAAGCAATATGTGAGTTTTCTTCAAAACCTAAATGATACAAAATCTGAAGAAATAAGGACTGTAGAATACTTGTTTGTTATGTGCTCTTTGTAGTATCAAAGCCTGGTTATGATGACGTATCGTACTGCGACAGGAGGAAAAAAAAATGCAAAACGTATGGCTGTGGTGGAATGATGTAAGAAAGGGAAGCAAGCAACACGTGCTTCATCTCAAATCCTTCAGTAGGTCTGGAGCTGATAGCTCTTATCCTTCATTAACAGCCTTCTGTTGGGGCTTTTTGCTTTTCTCCCCCCTCAAACTGCTGTAAAAATACTAATGATGATGAATAGTTTTTTCTATTTTCAGTTTCTCATATACAAAAATCTTTCTCTGGCCTACATATAGAAATATCTACTGAGCCCTCTAAATTCCTGTTGATTGCTTTCATTAAGGGTATCCTATTACTCATTTGCTTCCAACTGTTGTATAATATTTGTGTTAAAACCTTTTCTATTTCAAGTTGATATAAAAATTCAAGGGTATAAGGGACAGATGCTCAGGCATATTAGATTGACCTAACAGCCAGTTGGGCGCAATCAGGTGCCGACAGCTCAGACAGGGACAGAACTGGTGAGAAGAGGGGAGCAATGGACCAAACCTGGGAGTCACTGGTGCGCAAACACAGGTGCACAAATAGGAGAAGACCAAACCAGGGATCTGCTCCCAGGGCACCGAAACCTGGGAAACGGGTAAAATACTGCGTCCTGATATTTGTTGGGTTTGGGTGGAGGTGGTGGTGTTGTTGTTAGGGTTTTTATATCAAATTTTAGCATTGAGATTTAGCAACATTTTAATATTTTTCTCCTACTGGTGCTGCCATCTTCGCTGCTTTGATAGAATGACAGCAACAGGGAGCTTCATTTCAGCTTCCCCCCACCTCAGTCTGACCATCATTCTCTAATGACTGGGAAAGTCCATGTAATTCTCTGTAATTCACGAGCTCCAGGCATTTTGCCCATTAGGATCTTCTTTTCTTCATCATTTTGGTAGCCTCAGCAACTCTTCTCAAAGTGAAAAGAAACATAAGGGGGAAAAGTCACATCTTGGTCCTACCCTGATCCACTGCTTAGGCAAGTGACTTCCTGCAGATCTTCTATAATGGTTCATCATACTTAATTGGAACAGGAAACATTTGGGGCTGTGCCAAAACCATTTCTGTAGCTGTAACCTACAGCTTCTCCACAAACTTCTGCAAATGGTATGGCTGTGCAACACCTTATTCTCAGACCTGTATATAAAGGGATAATCCAGTCCCCTTACAGTCGGTTCTTTGACAGTATCCCCGTTTTGGAGTATTTCCCCAAACACAATCCTCTGAATCACCCGCTGGCCTTATCTTGTTCAGCTGTGCATCTCAAATGTATTTGGACTTTGTTTAAACTTGATGGTTAAGTTATTCTCATGATTCTATCACTAAAGATGTGCTTAATCTTTCCTCTGTATGAAAAAAAAAAAATCATTTTTATATGGTGATTCATCTCCTAGATTTAGCATTACCATATGCTGTTGATTGCTTATTTAAGTTGCATTACTATAAAATGTTGAAGTTCAGTTTCAGTGACATTATTGAGTGGGGGGTGGTGCCTTAATTGTAATATATGATGTTTAACTGCACTCACTGGAGATTTAGCATGTATTAACTTTTATTAGAGGAGAAATACTTACCTGGTGAACAAGTTTATAGTGAGAAGGAAAAATTAATCTCTAGACTTACAAGATCTTTATTAAAGGGGAAAAGTATGCAGCTTTTCCCCATCTCAAGTTTCATTCGACCATTTGCCCTCAACCATTTACTTGTACTCCACTTGCCATCAACCCAAGTTCTCTGCTTCATTCCTTCCTTATTTAAGTAGTGTCCTGGTTTTGGCTGGGATGGAGTTGATTTTCTTCCTATTAACTGGTATAGTGCTGTGTTTTGGATGTAGTGTGAGAATAATGTTGATGACACGCTGATGTTTTGGTTGTTGCTAGGTATCATTTACGCTAGTCAAGGACTTTTCATCTTCCCATGTCCTGCCAGATGTGCAGGGGGCTGGGAGGGAGTGTGGCCAGGGCGGCTGGCCCAGCTGGCCAATGGGCTATTCCATACCATATGACGTCATGCTCAGCATATAAGGCTGGGTGAAGAAGAAGGAGGGGGGATGTTCGGAGTGATGGCGTGTGTCTTCCCAAGTAACCGTTACGCGTGATGGAGCCCTGCTTTCCTGGCGATGGCTGAACACCTGCCTGCCGATGGGAAGTGGTGAATGAATTCCTTGCTTTGCTTTGATTGTGTGCGCGGCTTTTGCTTTGCCTGTTAAACTGTCTTTATCTCAACCCACGAGTTTTTCTCACTTTTACCCTCTGATTCTCTCCGCCATCCCACCCGGCAGGGGGGGTGAGCGAGCGGCTGCGTGGTATTTGGCTGCTGCCAGGTTAAACCACGACAGTAGGCACAGGACACACTTGGTCCTCTTTCAGATTCAGCTCTGCTCTTCTTCAGGTATAGTTTCTCTTTTTCAGAGAAACTTCATCTTTAGTTTTCTGTTTCTATCATTTGGGGATTTTTCTTGTGGAAGAAGAAAGCCCAATTTTTTCAAGTGCTCATTTTCCAGTCACGACCTTGTGTTCTTTTTTTTCTAATTTTCCACGAGTCCAAAAATTCATTCTTTCTTTGGTATCACTGCAAAGAAGAAAAACAAGAAGCTTCTGCTGAGGTTACCCAGTGATTCTTTCCCATTGTAATCCTGATTATGAAGTTTGAGTTCAGTTTTCAGGCTAATGATCTCTCACCAGGTCACTGCAAAGAAAACAGAAAACAATGAGAAGAAACAGGAGATGGTACAAATGTATCTTTTTTTTTTTTTTCTCCTGACCTTCCAAATCTAAGATGCTGTCTTTTAAAGGACAAGGCATGAGCTGGGGGAGGGACCTAAAATGACATCATATATTCTATTAGCCTTTTATGTAATTTTTCTAATATTTCTAATCTTTCCAATTGCAGTAAATTTACCTGTCTCTTGTTTTTGTTTTTTTTTATTAAATCTTACGTAAAATCATATTACCTTTTTCAGTTCTATCTGTTCTTACTACAAATACCATTTCATGGTTGCCTGCTTTACTAATTCCCGTAGTTGCTGGCTTGTGAAACGCAGGCAATAGCCTCCCAGCTTCTGTGTATAAAGTCTTTAAAATACCTCCATTCCCACAGGTGGATTAAAATGCTGGATAAAGTCAGACCTTTGTCAAAGACACAAACGTGTAACTTGTGGTAGGGTAATTTAATTTTTCCACAGTTGCTGATACTTTCTAGTTTAAGTTTTTAAAGGCCTTTTGGCTACAGCAGTGGGGAACGCTTGGCAGGATCTGGTTCATAGACCGTGGGTTACTGACAACTGGGCAGGTATTTGTTATTGTCGTATGTAAAATGAGACCCAACACTGAGGAAATACAGAAACGAGAGTATTTTTTTACCTTACTCTGGATTAGTATTCACATTGTGGCGATCTACAGTCCATTTCATATTTTAAACCAAAAGTCATGATACTGAAGCTCTGCTATATTCCTATGTTACCTCTGCTGAAGTAGAGTTGGCCCAGCTCCTAATGTCTTGTCTTGCTTTAGGCATCTGAGCAACCGAAGAACTCTGTACGAGTAGCAAATCATCCAGTCCTGTACCATTTGCTTTAATTACACATGTATTGAACTGTCTTCGTGACTGTCTAGGTGTGCATTCAACCTGTCTCTTCACTGAATCTAAACAATAGGGTACAGATGTGGGAACAAATGAAAAGGGAAACAGGGTGTTCTTCAGTCTTAGTTGTGAAGCGGAAGCACCGGTGGAAGAAAGACAGTGATATTAATCTGTCAGCCTAGGATTAAGGCAAAAATAAGAAACTATTGATTTTTTTTTTTTTTAACATCATTAGAATCAGTAATGCATCACTTTCTTATGAGAAATGAGCCATCCTCCTCCCTTCCAATCCTGCTACTTTTGTAATGAGATTTTATTAGATAACCTATTTTCCATAAATCAGATCTGCAATATTATAGCCCGAACTTCTCAACAGACATCAAACCATCTTCTCGAGTAAGAATACTTGTTAAATTATTTATTTCTGCTCAGAAAAAAGCTCTTCACATTTGAGTAAGAATTGTAAGGGAAGTGATATTTAAAATAGAATTAGGGATATAAAAATGTTATTTGCAATCCTTGGTTAAGTTTTCTTCCTTCTCATACAAACCATTCATCTTAAATCTGTGCTTAAATCTTTCTCATTTAGGACTTAATGCCAAAGTCCATTGGTGAGGTAGTAAAGACATACTTCATAACCAACTGATTCAGCAGATCAGCAACCTTGAGAGAATACGAAGCAAGCAAGAAAGCAAACTTCAGATTCTGAAAGTCTTTAGTTATTTAATTACGTAAAAGAATGTGATGCTCTGGTTTGTGCCATACCGGTGCACACTGGACTTCAAGTGCAATGCAGTATCAATTATTTAAATACCTGTTGCAAGGCAGAAGGTTCATGATTTCATCCTGAAACATTCTGAAGTTCTTATATTAATAGACCAAAGTTTGCACTTTTGTACTTTACCCCCTGCTGTCTCTTTTTCGCAGTCAGTTCTCACTGACCATAGGAACACCTCTACCTTGAAGGCAGGTATCACCACAAACCTTTGCACAATTTTGAGCCTCAGTTTCACACCTTCTTAAAAGCTTTAGCAAAGTTTCTTATGGAATATGAGAGCTGATTTCCTGTGCAAATGACAAAAGTTATTATTTTTATTGGGTTTAATTGTATCTCTGAGGATTTCATCGAAAAGCAATTCTTTTTTGTGCTTGTGTTTTCATAAAAAAAATCTCATCACTTCATATTAAATATAGATGTATTTTTAGAGAATAAACCCTTTAAGTTGAAGGCCTTAAACTGTAAAGAATAAAAGGTTGATTAACTGGTCTGTGCTAGTCACACAGTTCCAGAGAGCTTATGCCTATTTCTTACTTAAAACAACATGGATAAGGAACTGATTTTTCTCCATATTGCCAAGTGTGGAGATGCACAGATGGACAGCAGGTCCTCGAGAAGTTTCACCGTACAAAAGTTGTTCTGCTTGCAGCAGTAGTGGGAGAGACAGAAGACAGACTCGGTACCTTATTCCCTGGCCAAAGTAAGGTTTGCTCCTAGGAAGAGTATTAATATTCTTTAGCTATTTTTCCATAAACTCTCAGTGGAGAAAAAGTCCTATAGTTGTTTTTTTTTTTACCCAAATGTAACCAGGCAAAGGTGATGGTTTTTAGCTGCCTGTGATTAACAATCTCTGAATTCCTTTGCATCCATTACGGTTTTACAGGTTATCTGAAGTTCATTAGTTTTCTCATTTATATGAGGGGGAGGGTTTTAACATTTAATACCTTTGGCTATTTTTGTTCTGTATGGTCAAATATTTTTTGCTTGCCTACTAAACCTCCATTTTCTAGTCCTTTTTGGGTAGCCATCAGAACTGTGTGAACTATTCTGCTCAAAATAACAGCATTAACAATAGCAGAGGAAAGGACAGCTTCTAAAAGCATGACATCAGATGGATTTATTTTCAGCCTAGAGCTTTTAAATCATTTTTACTGTTCTCCAAATAATTCTGACATTATATATAAAAATAATCACAAAGCATGCCATGTTTTATCAAAGGTACATGATCCTTTTATTATATTAACGTACAGTTTAATGAAAGAACACTAAAATAGGATCAGTCACATTAATTTTTAAAGCTATATTCCGTACATTGTCAGTTTTTGAAGAAAAGTATAAAAGGTTTGTAGCTAATCTGTCAGGTATACACTAGACGGCTTCTTATGGTTAGTTCCAGTATAAATGGCAAAAGGTTTGTTGGTTGTTTTTTTTTTTTCTGAATTGCATGGGTAAGTAGGTATCAGTTTCAATTGACTATTCATTACACACTGATTACAAGGAATATTTGGAAATACATATAAACCTACTGCATTCTTTCAGTGCCTTATAACTTGGTATTTCATTATTTTAATTCTTTTTATTATCTTTGCAAAGAGAATAATACGGATGATGAATTCAAATTTGATTCATATTTGCTATGGCATCAAAATCTCCTTCCCTCAAGCTATTAAAAGTATGTTTATTCTTTAACAGAGTAGAGAAACCCAAACGCTCTGAGTAACATGCACAGTTTTCTTTGCACCTCTGCCCTGGGCTCAGATCTTTTGCTCTGTTTTAACATTTTATCATGTTAAAAAAATTTCTTTATCTGATGGGTTTCCTGTATTGAAGAATAATAATTAGGCTGGATATTTCAATCCAAATACTGGAAGGCTAAAGAGTAAGATAAGAAATAGAAATGAGGATGCAATTACTGAGTGAGCATGTACATCCTGGGCAATGTTTGTTAATGACTCCAGTAGCACGGTAGGATTCAAGGGCCCATAGTGGCAAAAAATAAAGCATGCCCCTTAAATTTGAATCTATATTTGCACATCATATTAACTCTTATTCCAGGCTTCTCTAGGATTCTGGCATGTCTGAAATGCTTTATTGAACTGAGACCATAACTGTGACACAAGGAATTGCTGATGATGAATTGTCATATTAGCCAGAGGGTGTCAACAGACATACTGAAAAGATACAATGTTCTTGGGGTAGATGAGCTAAGATAGTAAAAATGTATGAAATAAAGGACCTGAAATACTTTGTATAACACAGTTTTGTGCAATTAGAAAGGCCCAGCCTCTTTGTCCTCACTACGAAGAAGTATCTAAGGAGCTAGCAACTAATTACAGTTGACCAGCAAATTCCCAATATGAGAGAAATCTTGTTCTTGTGTATTTGGGCCCTATGCCTCTGACCTCGCTTATCAGATTGATATAGGAGTAGACATTGAGCAGGGTTCTTTTTCCTCTTCCCTCTTCTCTTCTTTTTTTCTGACTTCAGCAGCAGTGGAGTAGCTGTTGCTTTAAACTATGCCTAAGCAGATTTGATCCTAAGGATCACTCACACCTGAGAGCCAGAAAGAAGAGTTCAAGGCATGAATGAAGTCATGAGTAAACAACTGTACAGGAGAACAATCTGTCATGATTTTAAAAGAAAACAGGTTTGTTGAATGTGAACTTTACAAAAATGGACATGGTGGATCAAATTAAGGGGAAGTAATCTCCAGCTACAAAGGGCAGTGCAGGCAAAAAGGGTGGCCTCTGCACATGGTTGGGGGAGAGGTCAGACAAAGACCACTCATCGGAAGAGCCGAAGTAAACAAGCAAAGTGGGAAGAATGCAATCTCAGCAGATTAGAAATAATACATAACTTCAATTCATGTCGTCTTATGCTGAAAGTAACATAGCCATGGATATTCATAATATGGATTTGCGTGCAGCTCTTGAGAGAAATGGAGACTTAAGAGCTTGCTCTGCCTCATCAGAAGGTTGGTCCTCGGGGACTCTCCTGGGTGGCTCTAAGTGAATATCTAAGGACTGGACTATTTTTCACTGCAATCTAATAGGAGAAGAATAACGAAAGAATGTATTCTGTTCTTGTTACTGGTATCCGCTGATCCACATAACAAATGAGGATGTCCTCCTCCTCCTCATATATATATCATGTACATATCTGGATCAACAAGATGGTGTCCACCTCAGGCTGTACGTTGAGTATAACATGAGACAAAAACAGTGGAGACAACAAAATGAGAAACGCAAGCATCTTGTCTTAGAGCATACGCATCATCTAACAATGTTGAAATATTTTCACGTGAATGTGTCACCTGAAGTTTACTGAAAATTATTCTTCTTGGCTGCTCCGATCTGCAGGACTGCGGTGTGATTTCTAGCTCCTAGACTGGGGTGACTGCTGGATCTGGGACCTGTGACACTTGTGGGATGTGTGGGCGGGCTCTCACCGATGGGGGCCAGGACCCCAGAGACAGAGGTGTACCTCTAACCCACAAGTGGGATGCAGATGTGCCTGGCTGTTTCATGCGTGAGAACCACAGCGGAAAATCATGAGGATGAATAAAGTTGATAACTAAAGCTGAGGTACCAGCCAGCCCTTAGCTGTTGGAAAGGCTAGGGTGAATACAAAGACTGAGAAGCACCAGGTTAAAAAATCAATTCCCATTTCCTTTTATTAACCTCTGCAGTTTTCCTGGCTGGTGTCAAGGAAGGTTGCTCCTTCCTTGCCCTATCTTCTGACTGGCAAAAGGGCAGCTCTTGTGATGTTTACAGAGACCATCTGGAGCCCAGCTGGGTTTTTTTCACATGGACCTGGAGGATTTTAAGCTTCTGTCTTCCCCTCACTGCTGCTGTGTGCTCCCAGAGTAGGGTATGGAGCTGAACGAGGACAGAGCTTCAGAAATCGCCGTGCAGAGGCTGCAGGGGTTTCCAGGCAGATTATGTGAGGCCAACAGGCAGGGTGAGGTCTTGTCCACACGTGCTCTTCTACCAGCTCTGCCACTGGGAATTTTCCTGAAAAGAAAAGGGATTATATACTGCAAGTATGTCATATTTCTTCACTTAAAAGGAAAGGTGTAATGCAGCTGCTTTGCAGTTCTGTAGTTTTGGCTAGCACTACGTGTTTTTATATCCCATCCTAACATGATAAAAAAGGTATGGATGTGCAAAGAAAACAACATCTAGGTTTTAAATAGGAGTTGTTAAAAATAGAAACTTTAAATTATCATAGTTGCTTCTACTTCACAAGAATTTATAACATCTTTTTTCAATGTTTTTCTTATCGCCTTGAGAAATTTTCTGTTTGTTTTTCTTTTTTCTTTCCTCTCTTTATTTTGTAGGCTACAAAGCAATTAATACCTTCTCTTTTCTTCTCTCTTTCCCTCTTTCTTTTTCTTATGGAATAGAAGAGAAAATGGAGAAAAGAAATATGAAAAGCAAAAAATCCTTTGAACATCATGCATTCTATTGAACCCAGTAGAACAAAAAAGGAAAAAAAAAACCTGAAAAAGTGTCAATTCTGAGCTGTCATACAATCTTCCTTCTTGAATTAAAAGACATATATAGGCCCACTATCTCCTCTTTTAACAAAGCTGAAACTTATGAGAATGTGTTTGGAACCATTATGTCTCAGGGAAATCCCCAGTTTTCAAAGGCCTCGTCTCGCAGGGGTCTGTGCCTGAATCTAATACACAATTTGTTCTTATTTTTGCAAAAGGACTAGAGAAATTTTAGACTATAAGCTCGATGATTTGGACTCTGATCTTTTTATTCAAACAGCATCAATTGCTTCAATTCTCTGAACCTGACAGAAAACTGAGCAATTTTTTTAAACACAGAATCATTAAGGTTGGAAAAGACCTCTAAGATCATCGAGTCCAACCGTCAACCCAACACACCATGCCCACTAAACCATGTCCCTAAGCGCCTCATCTACACGTCTTCTAAATACTTCCAGGGATGGTGACTCCACCACTTCCCTGGGCAGCCTGTTCCAAGGCCTGACCACTCCTTCAGTAAAGAAATTTTTCCTAATGTCCAGTCTAAACCTCCCTTGGTGCAATTTGAGGCCGTTTCCTCTTGTCCTATCGCTTCTTACTTGGCAGAAGAGACCAACCCCCACCTCGCTACAACCTCCCTCCAGGTAGTTGTAGAGAGCGATAAATAGGGAAGAGTTGTTTTAACATTTCCATTTTCTTGTCCATAAGGCATGTAAAATCAACACATCTGTAGAAATGCAAATAACTTTCATGTGAGGACAAGCTGAAATTTAGCCTTCTCAAGCAGATTGTATTTATTCTTCAGCATTCACATATTGTCTCATCAACACATGTAGGCACTTCTATTTTTGAAAAGCCTCAATTTATCACTTGTTGAATGTTTGAAGTTGAACTGCTTTTTCTCAAAAAAGTGTTCCTTCAATTGGCAGATTCTTGTTAATGAAAAAAAAAACCAAAACCCCACCACCACCTACCTTTCTACGCCTGCTATGCAAAGAGCCACACGTTTTCTGCATGAAAACTTTAAATGTATGATAAAAATGTAGCTTTTCATCAGTCGGCTTATGGACTTAGATTCACTTTTAATTGCGCATTTTTAACTCTTCATAGGCCTTTCACTACCTTTATATTTTGTCTCGTATTATAAACAGCATTTAGGGTAGACAATGAAATCAAGATTTATTTTTAATATCGGATTAACTATGGTCAAACTTGTGATACATCCCTGCCACAATGGCTATTGCTGTGCAGTAGGGGCTGGCCCAGCTGAGTTTTATTTTATTCCTTTGTAATTAGGGAGTTGATTGCCACGGTTCAGTTATTGCCATAGTCTGGCTCCAGAATATGTTGTATCCTAATGCCCTGAAACGATCCTTTTTGTGCATGGGGAAACAGCCACATTCAAGGGTGTTTTGCAGCGAAGGGAGTTTCTCCTGCTCTTCCTCCCGCCTCCCCTCCTTTTGATTTTTTCGGGCAGTGGGTCGACATGCCCAACCCCATCTGTCTGAAAACAGGCTAGAACCATCAGATATTCAATAGTATATATGTGTCATTAGATATTGAAGTTGCATATGAAGTACGTTAGAAATTAATATTGAAGGTTTCATCTTTAGGAAAAATTATATAGTTATTCAATATACACATTTCACTTCCTGTTGGTTTTATAATTAGCTGGTTTGTTCCTGAGAATAATTTCCTTTTCTTTTTTTTTTAGAAGTTCATATATCTTCTTTAATCAGCCAACATACATATTTGTCTTACAGACAAATGCATTATATGTTACATATTTCAACACTGAGTGGCTTCCAGAAATTAATTTCCATATCTAGTCTTCATGAATCAGCAAAACACCTCTATAAATCTTCACTCCCTATAAAGCGTTTTTTTTAATAGAGGTGTATCCTCATTCTGGTGTTCTATAATCAGCTTTGGCAGAAACACTGTGGGCCTTTTTTTCTTTAAAATATTAGCTTACTAAAAATTTAAATCACTATTTATAAGCAAGAGAGGGAGAATCCGCATATTATATTTAAAATCATTAAAAGATTGATGAGCATTCATAACTGGAAAATCCTGGCAGAAGAATAATTTCTTTGCAGCAGCCTGTGTAATTAAGGGGTGAATGAATATTGGTAAAAACATTACTCCGTACTCTCTTCTTCCAGTAACTTGAGATGGATCACAGCTTACAGGACTATATTTCCCTCTCCTGTAATGGCACAGACAGGTGGGTCAATTATAAGAAATCACAAAGCACAGGGCTCGAATAGTCACGTTGAGTACTTGGACACAGGAACGGGGTGCCGAGGCGTATTTTCTAGCCACCTTTTGCTGTAGCAGTGGCTGAAGTAGCAGTAACCACACGGAGGGGCACTTCATCAGGAGGCAAATACAGGTTTTGTACAGGATTGCGCACCTCTGCACTTACCAGAGGGTCAGTCACCCAGAAAGGTTTTAGGTATATGCCTGGAAAAGGATAAAAACACTTTTTCCAGCAGTGGCAGAGATTTCTCCCTTTGGCCATGCTCCACCAAAACTTCATTTCTGTCAGATGCATCTGACCACTTAACAGCAGCTAATCTGAAATATTTGAATCGCAGCTGCTTTATTCTGTACCAGCCCCGAAAACATAACTTGCTCTCCTGTTTAGTTAATAACGGTCCACATCATTCCTCTGGGATTGTTTGAAATGTCTAACATCTATCTCCTTCACTGGGATTTACACCTTTCTAACATTTCTTCCTGTTCACCATGGGTATGATGAATAACTGTTTTCCTTTTTCTTTTTTAGAGCTATCTTTCATGTGTTTGCATATCAGGGAACATGCTGTCATATCCCTTTCTCACTATTCTCTAATCTGGATTAAACAGCTTGATTTCTTTCAAGCATTCCTCATAACTCACCTTTTCTAGACCTCTTATTCTATGCCTCTTACCACTTAGGATTTAATTCTAAAGACTACCGAACACTGAACCTGTGGGCTTAATGTTGAGTAGGCTGGAAAGGAGCTGAGGAAGCATGAAAATGTAGGTACAGAAGAACAAACACCTATGAGAGTAATAATTAGCTAACGAAGGCCTTTGGATGGTTAGATGGAGTAACCTCAGCCAGTTAAATACATTTGATGAGATAGGCTTGGGTCATCAAGAGGGACGTGGATAGAACGAGAAAGACATCACATAAAACAAGTAATGGCTCCCTAGGTGGAAGGAACAACATGGATCTTCTTTGTCTGTGTGAGAAATACATAAAACACCCACAGATACCGTCACCACTGGTAGAGAAAAAAGGTGACATACCCCTGTAAGAGTGAAGAGGAATGCCTAAGCTCACTTCTATCCATAAGGTGAGCAGTCTTCATTGTCGACTGAAGAAATAGCATACTATGTATGTGCACTAAAAACCTGGCTAAGTTGCTGTGATTGAAGAAGCACAAACTCACCTAAATCTCTTAATAGATGGGATTTTTTTATGCAAGAATAGCTATTCTTGTAAGAGTATGGTATAAACTACAGGCATTAACATTTTTATAATTTATTGTTGCACGTACAAGAAGAACATACATGCAGTGGTCATTCCCTTCAGCAAAACAGCTAAGCCAGTTTAAGAGTCGTCATTAAAACAAGCCTTATTGTTGTGTTCAGCAAGAGATTATGGTATCTGTACAAAAGTAGACATTCCTTTAGGCTTCTTCTTGAAGTGCGGTTACTGGCATATGGTATAATAAAAGAAACGTTCAGTGGTTTAGGGCAAGACCAGCATCCAAAATAGACTTTAAATGACAAACAAATTGGAGCAGGCGCTTACATCCAGATGAGCCAAAGCGTATTTACCTTTGACAGTAAATGCACAAAATTACATCTGGCTGAGAAAATGCCTTTGAGCTGGAAGTAATTGGCAGGTGAATAGTACTCAGGGGGGTACCATGTGCTTGCTCTGTTCTTACTTGTCCTTTGACATCTGCTTGTGCCTACAGCTGGCGGGAGACTATTGGGATCTCTGACCAGGTACGGGCATATATATTCTATTCAAGGGAGGATATCATCTGTTACCTTCCACCGTTCTCTTAGCGTCACTTCAGTGGCTATTCTGGAATAACTGTAATCCAATTCCGGGTTAAATCAAATAGAAATGCTTTAGCTGTCTCAATTTGCCATGCTCATTTTACCTCAGCATCCTCAACTTTCTGTGGCTCTTTTCCAAGCATGTCCCACACTTGCCCAGCTCTGTTTAGTCTGGGAAAGGTATAAGTAAAATAGCTGAAGGTCATATGGCTACTATCCATGCATAACTAATCCTTTATCAGAACAGATGTGAGCTGCAAAGAAAATTAATGTCTAACCTTCCAAAAGGCTTGGAAAGTCTTGTCTGGAAACAGCCAGTGAGTGAAATATCTACAGTGAATCTTTGCTTACTTCACTGTGAACTGGTGGAAGCTCTGAATATGCCAATAACATTATTCAAATCAATAAGAATTTAATCAAATCTGATATCTAGGTGTGATCTGTCCTTTCTGTCTAGAATCTAAGGGAATTAATGCAACTTTTCTTTGTCTAAAGCTGGCACAGTCTGAACCAGCTGTATTACGGTGTATATCCCTACGTAATACAGACATCTGGGCCCCATGGGTCCTCCCTTCCTGCACTGTATCTTCTGAGAGCCCCGAGGTGGTACCTTGGTTCTGAAATAAAAGAGCTAGCACTGATTCTAGTTTGGCTCCACATGGAATTGATATGAAGGAGGTGTAGTTACTCTGGGCAGATCAACTACTGAAGCTGTAAAACAAGCAGCAAAAGGTCAGATGGTCAACAAACTGTCCCTCATCTTCAAAAAGGGTGACCCATCATCTAAAAAGGCCCAAATCCAGGAAACTACAGCCTAGTCCCTGCAAAAATCATGAAGTGAGTCACCTGGGAACATACTTCTAGGCACACGAAGGAGAAGGTGACCGGGAAGAGTAGTAAGGGTAAATCTTGCCTGACCTGGGTGCTTCTCTGATAAAATGACTGGATTTGTGGACAAGGAGAGAACAGCAGATGTCGTTTACCTCAACTTCAGCAAAACTAAACTGTAATGAACTGTAGTGGTAGAAATTAGACAGGAATTTTTTAAATAAGAAAATTAATGAAGTTTGAAAATCTTCGCTAAGCCAATGTAGGGGGAAAAAAAAAAACAAACTCAACAATTCAGTGTGGTGGTCTAGGAATCCAAAGCAAGTACAAACTGTCTCACTTCATCTAACTGGGAAACATTAATGTGGATCATGAAATTGTCCTGTATTGCTCAAGACTGGATGGAGTCCTTCGTCCATTTTGCTGTTGTTAATGTAATCATATCAGCTACACAAGCTCAGTGATGATCTAGAAAAATCTTCTTAACATGCTCTCTGTGTGTATAATAAATATATATATACAGGTGGCACACGTCTATTCAGTAATGGGTTTGTTATGTGCTACAAAAAGGAAAAAACTGTACTGACAGGGATGAAACCAATAGTGCCTTTCAATCCTTCCAGCTACTGTCTAAGAAAAAGATAAACATCATTTTCATAGGTGTGATGGCTAGTGGTGACACTTAATTTGCTTTAGTAAGCCTGAAGAGTTTAAACCATGTAACTAATATGAATTCTAGCATTTCTTTCAGCTTTCAAAAAAGGCTTACACTAATTGTACATGTCGGTTTTGGTGGTGACTAGATACTGTGGTGATAGGTTCTTCAGAAGTACTGAGACATAGATAAAGTTAGGATAAACTGATGTATTTCATATTATCAGCAGCTGGATGAGCCCTGAACACCATACCCAAGTGATTAATTTCTGAATGGTGGTGAAAAGAGAGGGGGGTGCTTAAATAAATCAATGGTGATTTTAATAAACTGGGAGCTTCTAGGTACTAAATCTGTCTGCATCTGATCTGAATTGCAATTACCTGTCAAAAATTCATCCATCATTGCAAGTTCCAGACAAACTTTCTGGCAGCAGATGTTTCAGGAAAGCTATTTCATATGGGAAATATATCGTTTGGTGTACAGCATTCCCAAGAACAAAAAGCAAAGTAGAAAACATTTCACAAGTAACAGCAATAACTTCTATGTCATACCTAAGCCTAGTTTATTGGTGAATATAATTTGTAAATGTGAATTTCCAACATAAATCAGTCAATGAAATACTACCCATAATTCAGCTGATCTCAAATGGATGTAGTAATTAATTCAATATTTGTGCACTTGTGAAAGCAATGGTATTTCTAATAACTTGGAATTCAGCATTATTAAATCCTGTCTCTAAGGCTAGAAGACTGCTGCCTGCTTTTCTGAAAACACGTGGTGTGCCTCCACCAGAAGAGCTTTAAAAGATAGTCTACAAAAATACATCACATTCCCTCGGATCTGTATCCAGCAGGTGTGGGGCTGCCTGTGCAATCCATGTCTCTCTTATGCCAAGACAAAAACTATATGAGGATGAAACTAACTTGGAGAGGATAGTATCATTAAGTCAGGGTAGAATACATTATGTAAGAATTCTAATTATTCTGCAAACATAATCCTAGAAAGTTCCTAAATAATGTAAGTTAAAACGTATCTACAAATACGTCTGTTATAATGTGGAATGTCACAGATGAGGCACCTAAGCAACCTTAATTCCAACCTGCAATGAGATCATACAGTATAGATACACCTGTGATTTAAATATTTCCAATCTCAGATTGTTTGTTGATTCTCAAAGACACGTTAGGTTTTCCTCATTGATACTGTTGCCCTTGCTTGTTTGAGACCTGTACAGCTCTCGCAGCCAGGCATATCTACAGCTTCCCTTCTAAACTGGGGCTCCCTCTCCCAACTGTTCTCTCATGATGACTGAGATAATAAATATTGAAAGGAAAAAAAAAAAAAAAAGAAAATCCAAAACCCAGAAGAAATTGTGGGGGGGGAAATGTTTGCCTGCCACTTAAAATGGGTTCATTGACTTCCTGTCATAAGAGGGAGGACTGAACGTGGACTGTATGAAGGATTCAAATTCAGAATACCTAAACTCCAGTTTTTCATTGACACCTGTTCCACCATTTGATACATGACTGGTCCCTTCGCATGTGGCAAGAAGGCAACGTAATGAACATTTCTTTGCAGCCATCAGTGAAATTGTCATATAACACCTCTATTTCTCATGTGAACGTGCACCTTGAAAATGACCTCTGAAGACAGGCTGGACATATGATTAGAAGATTGCTATCCTAGCCAAATGATACCCCAAAAGCTGTTCTACTGTCACCTCTATCAAAACCCTCCATTCTGTTTGCCAATTATAATAGCAGAATCTATCAGTCTTTTCAATTTTCATTATATCAGGAATTTACTTTGCACATTTTCTTCTTCTATGTGGTACTTTAAAATCATATTTCATTAAATGCTCTTTCTTACATAATTGAGAGCTCTTCACTTATAAAGTAACTGCTGACAGATGGATCCATTTATAACTTATACATGATGTGCTGGGCTCCTTATCTTGTCACCTGTGTCTGGTGTTTGTGAATTCATCTTTTGTATTAGTAGCTCGGAAAGCCTCAGCTTGATACACTATATCGAGTGTGTTAATTTGAGCTCCACTCTCATACTCCTATAAAACTGACGGCTGCCAAACATTCGGAGAAAACCTCTTGGTTTGTCTTTTACTTTGCAATATGTCATTTTCAAAGCTCCTCAAAGTGAATGAATGCATAACTCCTCGTGGCCTCTTCCAAACCACATTGAAATGAATAGAAGGACTCCAGACTAATAGCTAAACAGACTAATAGCTAAATATACTGGACGTTAGGTGCTTTCACAATGCAGTCCCCCTCTCGGTTAGAGACACATTTTGCAACTCCCCCTACTTCCATTTTTAGCCCTGTTGTCCCTATTTCTCTCATTTGTCAGTGCATAATGTCACCGGGGTAGCATTTTATGTAGAATAATGCTATTAAGAAAACATTTACATATTGCGTGTCCATCATTCTCCTTTATTTCCCTGTTATTTATTTGTACGGCATTAGCTTGGAAGGACTGTGGGTACTTTGTGCAAATCACTTCTCGGGCCTGTGACAAGAGATTGTGTCTGCTCCAAGGGGTTTACTGCCTCAGCACTGGTTCCCGTTACCATCTGTCCGTTCCCCTCTGCCAAAGACACAGAGGAGAACCGAAGCACGGGAGACAAATGGTCAGCCACAGGTAACAGCGTAATACATGGGTGCTTGAAACTGGCACTGCGCGCTAACCGGAGGAGAAAGTCCATCTCTGGATAGTGAATGAGAGGTAATAAGTAGGGAATAAATTATAACGAACTTTGAAAGTGAGGATAAATAACTTTTGACTAATGCAGTAGAGAAGCTGGAGCCAGAAAAGGGAAAAATAGAGAGGTGAACGGCATGGAAAATGATCCTGGCAGGAAGCTTCATAATGAGCAGAGGGAGAGATAATTTATATCAAGACCTGGGCACAGTAAGAACTGCAAGCGGAGGGCGTGAGCCTAAAACCAAACCTTTCCTCTCTTTATACTTATGAAAGGCTGCGTTTTAGGAATATCGGAAGGAAAACTAACTTCCAGCCTTAGAAGTAGCTGGAGGAGCAAGTGCTTCAGGCTGAAGATGCCGTCCCAGTTGCACGTATCCCGACAGAGCCGTCGGCAGCGAGGCCCGGTGAGCGGCGCAGCATCGGTGCCAGAGGGTTGGGATGTGTTTTTCTGGGGCTTTGCATCCACAAGTGTTATGGCGTCACGGGATGGGCAGAGGAAACTGCTCTGAAGCGAAATGGTATAATTGAGAGTTATGTGCAACAAGTCAAGGTTTTCTTCTTGTCCTGGTGGATTGTTACCTCCTTGTGCTAATGGTAAGGGCGCGATCCTGTCCTGTTTAGGTGTCAGCTGAACCTGTGTTTCTCTAGGTTGTTTGATGAAGTCTTGTGAGATGACAGTGGATTCATTATTTTAGAAATTGCCAGGGCTTACCCTGGAGAGGGCAAGGTGCCAGCACCAGTCAAACAATGTCTAGCTCCTTGATTAGAAGCAAATTGTTTGAAGCTGGAATTCTTCCCAATTGGTGGTTTTAATTTAATTTTCCTGTGGAAAGATTATTGAAAAAGCTGTTACAGCTACTTTGATCATGTATTCCTGCAGCTTTAAAAATTAAACTTACTCTAAGTACAGACCACATATGTTTCAGGCCTATATACATAATATATTTTAACATTGCTAAGGCATCTGTGATCTCAGCACAGAAATCTCATGAGAGGGAATGGCAGAAGCCAACTAGAAGGAAGACAGGAGGTATAAAGCTTAAAGCAGCCTCATTAAAATGTATTTTTCCAAGTTTAACAAAATAATGAGAACCACCCCTTAATCCATTTTCCTGAAAGCAGTGATCAAATGTTTTAGAGGCCAGCTTCTTTCTTATTAATAATTTTTTATTAAGAAGGATGGAAAACTATGTTAACTATGAAGGTATGCAGGGTCTTTTTTATTATGACCATGAACATTTATTTGTGGGATAAAATTAGCCTTAAGCAACAAAGTCCCCTAGTATTGAATATATACGCTTAGTTCTTCTAGCTATTGCTTCATACATGTCTACCGTAATGAAATACTTACTTTAGGTGCATCAAACAAACATAATCAAAATATCATAGACCCAATACTGTGTGACCAGATTTCTGCCATTTTCATTGTGTACTGTAAGCTTTCTTTCGTTAAAGAGAACAAATGTGATATTTGAATCGTTCAAAGGAATTGCAGCTATACCACCTCTTTAAACTATCCATTGATATCTACAGAAAGCAATTTAATCCAGCTCTTCTTCTCAGCCCACACAACGAAAAGACAAAATTCTCAGTTTGCATTACATTAGCCTTCAAATCTTCTTAAATATAAATAACATTCCTTGCAGGTTTACATTAGGGATTAAGTGTCTTCGTTCATAATAACTCTGGAAATAAATTAGATGAAAGGAGGCACAGTCTTTAGCTCTTTTTCTGGGTCTTCATTTCAGACTATAATTTTTATGTAGCGCTTTTGTTTCACCTATCCAGCGCTAGGCCACAGTAGTGGTGCTTAAGTATGTTTGAGGACAAAATGTAAAATGTTTTCAGAAAACATCTTCCCTTGCCCTTCCCCTTTCCATTTGTCTTAATATAAAGGTGAACATTTTTCTCAACAATCTCAGAATTTTGAGGCAGACGAATTGTTGCGCATTAACTTGACTACTTTGCGGCTCAACTTAAAGTTCTCAGTTCTCCATAGGAGATCCATCACATATTCTGTGATGAGACATCTAATTCATAATGACTAGCGTGTTACTGATTCATGCAAAACTCAATGAATGATCCTTGCAATGCAGGATCTTTTCCTACCACCTTTGGAAAATACTTTCAAAGCACTACGTGACTCATTGTTATGAAAATGTCTCTGATCTACAACTTAACGCTGTCATTACTGGATTTCAGCGCCAGATAACCTGTGGCCATTGCAAGCTCTTCTACATATATAATGTCTGAGATTAAGTTTCTGTTCTATGTGCAAGATATAAATGCTTATTTCTAAACATAGAGGTCTATGTTTAGACATTCCCATTTAAAACATTCCCATTTTTCCTACACAAAAGAAGAATGAACAATTAGGTAAAAACATTGCATTTATTTTCAGGATAGATAGTAGTCTAGGTTCTGCTTTTAAAGTGATTTGGCCTAGCAGATCACTGTGTGGTGTTTCCAGATCTCCAGGCTTTATCGGTAGTTAACCAAAGAGGAAAGGAAGGCACACTGTGAAGCCAGGAAATGTTTCCTTCCCAGCTGCTTAACTAGAGCAGAGAGCATTTTTTTGTTTACAAATGTGATATTTTTACCCTTATGTTCTTGAGATTTCTCCAAAAATTGAGAAGGTTAAGGACTACTTCCAAATCTTTCACTCCAAGTTGGCTTTGACATGTCTTTTTTTTTTTTTTTTTTTTTTTTCCTGGCTTTCCTTGGGTTTGGTCAGTTTTTTTGAATTATCGCTGTTTTGCTTCACATTATGACTAAGTAGGCTTTTAATATTAACACCTGAGCACAAAAAAATCAAAATTAAGGAACAGTTCCACTTGACTTAAAGCATTACGGCATTATGCCAGACCGTTGAAAGAGTCAGGAATACCTCAGCTGTAGGAATTAGGTGCTGATAATTAGGCATCCAACTAAAGGTTTCAAAACTAATGGTGTTTCTTCTCAGTTAGGGCGGTGTAGCGTTTGACACTGCCGGTTTCATTGAGCTTAGGCTGTTCTTATGGAACGTGAGTCATACAGAAAAGAGTACAGCAGCAAAAAAAACAGTAAAACCCCCAAAGAAATAAGAAATACTTCGTGTGATTTAGCAGCCTACTTGGGAACAGAAAACAGAATACTGTTTAGTTTTATGGCAGATGAAGAGAGTTAGTTTCCTGGTCTTTGAATATATATATAGCTCTGATTTAGCATAGCAAGGTAATAACTAGCCCTGACTGTAGAAAACAATATTTATATGATATATTTTCCTGGCTTTTTAAAATTGAAACTGTGTCACTTCTACTGGAAGATTTTTCCTTATCTAGCCTGCAACCTGTCCTTTTTCTTTCACTATTTCAAGTCCACAGGCAAAAACCAGCAATGCTGGATCTGTCTCTCTGCCAGGAGGGATTCACACAAGTAGAAAGGGGAACGGACACTGATTCTTGTTCCTTTTCCACATTTGCAGCAGTCGCCGGTGCACATGCCTGAAGTGTCTGCTCGGGTAAGACATTAATTCCCTTCCTTCGTCAGGCAAAGCTACAGGGATGGCCTTTCGCCTAAAACAGATGAAAGCGTATTCAGCCGCTCCCCCTCCGAACAAAACCTCCATCCCGAGGAACTGTGGGCAGATTTATCTGCGGGAAAAGGGCAGTGAGAAACACGAGGGGTTGGCACAGCCTTCAGCAGACGTACGTGTTGGCAAAATGGACGTCTGGTTACTTTTATTAAATGCGTCGGTGTCCAGCAGAACATGGAAACAACCTACAGCTGCCCCTCTTCGGTGTCAAAGTGTGTTCCTGATGGTGGTGCGGCTTTGGTTAGTTCTGTAATCTCAGAAGGTAATCTCAGAATAAGATATTTCTTCTCCTCATACTTATCCCTTCAGATATTACGATGACAGCATACTAAGAGAGAACAGAAGGACTGAATAAATGCAAAAATCAGTTTGGCACATCTGGAAAAAACACCTGTGTGTTTCTTTCCTTCAGTGTTGTGAACAGGTGGTAGCTGCAGCTGTCTGAAAAACTTCCTCTTATTCCCATGAAGAATTTTGATTTTTTTTTTTTTTTAAAACATCCCCAAAGTGAGATTTTTCGATTTGGAGGTGGTTCTGATTTGCAACAAATGCCATTTCAAAGGGGAGAGAGAGACACTATAAAAAAGAATAAAAAATCCATGCAAACACAATTTCCTAAAAAAACAGAATTAAGATGGGCAAATCCTACCTTACCCTGACAGATACAGTCTTCTAGCAACATTTTTCAACACCTCCATTGGCTGACACGCCGCAGGAATTAAAAGTCTTCGCAGCTAGTGAGATTTTCATCCTTTATTTCAAGGTCACGGTAAATTAAATGCACATGATTTTAATGGGAGAAACGGGGGACTGTCACCCGTCACCCCAAAGGTGGTGGCCTGTCTTGGGGCTGGAGCTGCGTGAGGATCTCTGATCTGTAGTCATAACCATGAACTGTGGATTAATATTGAAATAACTCTTAAAATTCCTACAGCAATGCACCCATATGGAGATAAATGACTTTAAATGCACCTTTAAGCAATTGTGGAAATTTCGAAGCTAAGAACTTATTCACATGAAATTGTGATAAAGCTCTGAACGGGAACTGAAATTTGAAAACTGTAGCTTTTGGCTGCCTTTCAAGAAAGGCATTTTATTTTCACTCTGCACTTAGTAATCCAGAATGAAAATATAAGTGAGATCGAAGGGTAACAGCTATGTGCCTTGTTGCATTGACTGTGGAAGTTATTTTACATAGTTCTGGGAATGCACAAGTTGCCACAATCTTTTCATGTTTTTATTTATAAAAATCTCGCACAATAAGGTGGCTGTGGGTAGATACCAAGACTAATGTGCGAGACAACTGTTTACCTCGTACTTGGAAGAAAACAAGCTGGAATGGCAAGACTGTTTTGCGTAAACGGTGCCCTCACGTAGGTTTACCGCTTCTCTTTCCGTTCCGTCTTCATTCCCTCTCCCTTTATTGTGAGGGACTCATTTATGACTCATTTATGACTCATTTTAATTTTAAATTCACCAATGTGAAGTCTTTACTTTTCTGCTTGTCTGAAAAGCACCTTGCAAACCTACAGGGATAAATAAATAATATTAGTGATTAATGCTTAATCAGTTGCCTTGTAGTTCTTGGCCCTAGTATTGACTCTGTGGGCTTGTGCACATACCAGCCGCCAAGCTGGCATTGAAAATTATTTCCTCTTAGAATTCAACGTGGTGTCACACCAGATGTGTCTAAAATAGCAGCATGTGGGTATGTTTGTTTTGAACTATGGATGCAGTCGTTCAGTTTGTACCGTAAATTTTCTTTTCTGGAAGCTTTCAAACAGAATATCCTTTTCTTCAGTGTCCGTAAATGCGTATCACAGAATAATCGAATGGATTAATTCAGAGATTCAGGTAACCCTCCTGAACGCGCCTGACTCTCCCTGTGCTGCGTGCCCATCGTCCTCTGGGGTTTTTTCCCTCGGTGCCTGCAATGCTGGGACGCACAGCCATGTCTGAACGCTGCTGTGGACGTGCCGGTGGTGGCAATCTCTGTGCTTCCCCACCCGCAGCCAGGCTGCACGGCGGCTCTCCTCCCTTTCCTTTGGAGTTTCCACTTTCTTTTCCTGCTCTTCATTTTCTATTCTGTACCGCCGTTGTGGAAAACACGTGCAGAAAACAAATGTACTCATTTTAAATTCCATTCAGTGAAGCTTATGGCCAGTCTTATATTTTTTAATAATGAAGCCTTGCTGTAATCCTACCTCTGCCTTCATTAGTTTCATTCCTTAATTCACAGAAAGTCTGTAGGAATTTGTCCAGGTCCCTGGACAGGGGGACAGGGCACCCTGTAGTCCTGAAGGCAGAGCTACGCAGCTGCTCACGCAGCTCTAGGTGGACCTTTTTCTACCTGTAGCTTTCTACCTACTTCACCATGCCTGCTCTATAAATGAGACAAGCTTTTAAGGATGGAAGACAAGCCTCTTTCAAAGCACTACCTTTGTTTTAATTAACAAAGAAAAGCTTGTTTTAATTAACAAATGCTCTGCTGTAAATAAGGTCAACAGGTCCGAAAAAAAGAATATGGAGGTAACAGTTAAAATTGAGTATTTAACAAAATAAGTGCACATAAATACTTCATGGAAACCATCAGTTTTCATATTCCTATCGTATGCAAGTGGGTTTTCATCCATTGAGCTTCTTGGGCTAATGCTAAAATGGATGATTCTTTAGCTTGCTTGCTTTTTCTCCAAACAACAAAAAAAACCTGTTCCCTTTAATTCCAGGTCAAATTAATGGAAGTCTGGGGGAAAAGAAACAGACAAACAAACAAGGACATGCTTTATATTTGGGTTTATCTTTTCATTTTGTGGCAGACAGGTTTGGGTTTTTTTACGGCCACCTTTTGAAATCAGTATGTTATTCTGTCATTTCTTTGTAAAAGAGTAACAGTGCTGAATCTTTATCATATTGATCGTTTTACAAGTTTGCGTCTGGGGTCCAAGATAATACACAGCATTGTTATTGCATTATTATTTTTCATTTGTATCCTATTGATTTGCTGCCAGTAAGTTACAGGTCAATTTACAAAAAGATGGGGTATGATTTATTTTTATTCTAAAAGATTATGCCACAATGGGAATGCTTTTATAAGGCTGTCAGATTTCTAGGTTTGTTTTTTCTTCTCTCAGGAGTGCAACACATTCATAGATTAGTGGCGTGGTTCCACCTGGATTTACACGCAGAGTATCCATGACTTTCATATAATTCATATGAATAAGTGGCTATACACAAGCCTACACTTAAATTGGAATTTTACTCCCAGGGAATGGTTCTTTTCTCACTTCTCCCTGTATAACTCAGAAATAATACACAAAGTCAGATTAGTTACACTGATGTAAAAGAGGGGAGACTTTATATGTCTAATCACAACAAGCTACCAAGGTTTAACATCTCCAAATGACGGGTACTAAAAATGTACATGAAAAATTATTTTTGGCACCGGCCAGGCCAATGTCAGCACTGACCACGTGTGTCCTTTCTGCACGGTGGAGAGTCCCTGCCTCCTAGGTTCTCCCCTCGTATCTGCACCAGGAAGGGTACCGTCAGGCCACACAAATTTTCTATATTTTCACCCAAATCCCTCTGAGCGATGTACTCAGGATACTTGGGACACCAAGGTTAGAAAAGTTTGCCATAGTTTGCTACCAAGTAGTAGTAGTAGTTACAACCAACTTTGTACTTAGAAGGCCCACTTTTGAAAGAAAATAAATCTTAACCAAATTTTCCTTATTATTTATATTTGACTTACCATCATTAGAATTTAGCTACTAGGAAAGCAAGTGTTATAACAGTATGTAAAATTGCACAGGTACACATATTCTTTTTATTCCTTCTGTAAAAAACTCCTACTACATAATTTACAAGGGGTTAGTTTTTTCATTATTCAATGCAAAATGTGTTAAATGCAGTAGGCTGATGTATATGCACACCCTGATGTGTACTATTATTTTTCTCTGGAACCCATCCAGGTAAATCAAACCCACAGTGAGGGACTTCCAGTTCATGTTCTGTCTACAGGGTATTGAATTTCCCTGGCATCCTTTCAACAGGAGCAAGTTTGACAAGAGAATTTTTGAGAGCACAGAATACCCTTTCCTGCCAGTGAAAATTTTCAGTTTTGGAATTGGTCTAATGTTTCATACTGGTTCGTGGTGCGGAATTGGATGTTCAAGTTAAACCATGCTCTTACCAACACAGGTCACTTGAATAATCTTCCCAGTTTGGGAAATTTTATTCTAAATTGCAGATCATTCACTGAGCTCAAAAGCAAGACACGGTCCAAATCAATTTCTCATTCATAATGTGTCCCATGACAAGAAAATAATCAAGTAGCTGAAGGTGATGCCCATATGTTGTAGGAGTATTTCAAAGAACATTTCAGTCTATTTTGTTCTCTTACTTGCCTATGTTTTGTTTCACATTTTGACACCATTAAGATACAACTGTATTAGACAGGAGAGAGGTCAAATGAGATTTCCTGCTTGAAATGGAGGTATAAAGTTGCAAAATGCCCTGTGTCTGGCTGTTAAATGCAGGAGTTGTGCAACAGTTCATATATTATGCAGCTAAATATTTTCATATGTATTTATGTATTTGAGGAAAAAACGGCCATATTCCAAGACTGCTGGAAATGGTCTTAATCATTATTGAATGATATAGTGTTATTTATAGACACTGAAAAAAAGCAATGACTGTTTCAGTTGAGCTGAGATTTTTTTTAAAAATTGAAAAGAGACTTAATGAAAAATGCCAAATCCTTTAACTTAGTACTAAGGAATCTTTGATTTTTTACACATGTTTTTATATGGAAAAGTTTCTGAATATTAGATTTGGAACATCTAAGTTCTTGTTTCAAAATTTGGCCTTTATAAGAATCAAAGATGTTTCAAAATGATCAAAATCTACTGTTTCAGTAGACCTCAGTCAACTTTGTTATCTTTTTTGTCTGATAGTTTAACAAACACAAGGATTTTAATGTTCTGCTTTAATGTTAAATATGTTAAATATTGTTTTGTAAATCAAATTAACAGTTTCCCACCAAACCTGACTTCTACTTTATTTCAGAGTCCTGCAACAGGAGAGCCTTGCATCTCTCAAGAATTTGTGAAAACAAAGAAGTTCATGCTTTCCTCATTACACCTAGCAAGAATGGAAGAGTCAGCAAGAGTGTCTAAGTTTCAGTACTCAGGCATTTAGAAAAGAGCCCACTTTTTACAATGGTGAATATGGATATTTATTCCTTGACTCAGGTTTAGAAATTGACTGACACATTCTGACTGCTACAATAAACATCAGCCAACAATTTTAGAAGTTGGGATATTTGAAAAGAATCAATGAGCAGAATGCTGAATTGAACTTATCGCTGATATACTACCTGCAACCTATGAGCAAACACATGCAAAAAAATCAACATTTTAAATTTTCTCTTTTAAATCTGGCAACTTAACCATATTTCTAATAATCCTTGCTTCACTCTTTGATTGTGAAAAAGTAAAAAAGCAATGAAATATAAGTTACCTAAATGTCTATCTCTAAAGATTGTTCATGGGTGATAAACACTTAATTGCATTAATTAGTTGGGGTTTTTTTCTTTCAGCAATAAAATACAGTTCCCTGAGTTAAGAATTGGCTCTTATCATAGATATTAAACTCTTCTCTTGGATGTTCCCTATTTAATGCACTTCTTATAGTTTGGTATAGCCCTAGTCCTGGGCAATGTCAAATGGGTCAGCTCCTGTCAAGGTAGAGTGCATCCTTCCACAACCAGCAAGTCTCTGAAGGGTTACTGATGCGCCGTCTGTTGACTTGGCTCTTGGAATGTGAATAATTCATGGCAGGATCCCAAATGATGAATAAAGGTTCAAATCTGTGCTGGGGATAAACATACTTACAAAGCTTTAACGCAATTACTTAATGTTATTACCCAATAATAAGGTAGCTCTTTTGGAAATTTTTGTATGTAAAGCCATCCTTACTTTTTGCTAAGTTCTGAAAGTACATTACAGTGCTTTGGCAAAAAAAAAACCCTTTTATACAGTGCTATTACAGAAGAACTGCCCAAGCAAATCAAGTTATCAGTCTGCACATCAGAGCCTTAATCATCTGAGTTTCGCTCTTGCATGTAGAAGCAAATATGATAGTCATTCATAATATAACAACCTCTAATTTAAGTTCAGGCAGTGTTGCAGAACCAGCAACATGTTTAGATCTTTGGTTTCTGATGTGAACACTTATCGGCTCAGATTTTTAGAGGGCATTCGATGGCTAAGCTTTGTCAATGCCATAACTGTTTATTGCGTAGCGCTATTGTGTTGGTTTTGTGGACATAGAGATAACATTGGAGAGATGTTATCAATGGTCCCTTAACTGTCAATCAAAATTTAACTACTTCCCATGGATAAAACATATATCTATAAGCTGTTTTTCTGATGTAGAGAAGCCAAAATTTCATGCTAGATCAAATCATGTAGATTAAATGTCAACAGCCATAAACTTCAAGTAGCAGTTGGAAACTCAATTACTGGATTATGCTGGACCATTCTAATTCTTCATAAATCTTTTATATGTCTTTTGATATCATTAAGGAATTTCTATGATGATAAATTACTATGTGATAATATAAATATTAAAAAAAAAAGGATCCAAAATGAATCTTTTTAATAAAACCTCTATTAGGAAGCAAGTGCTTCCTTAAAATCAAAATTGATCGGCACAATCTAGAAGTGGCTGAAGTGACGAATAGACGCATTACTGTGCAGAGGACATCCTACTGTGATCATAAAAGCAACTTCTGAGTGTTTGGTTGTGTTTCTGTTCATACAGAAAACCCGTCATTCAGCAACATCAGGGCATTTGTGGATAGGGCATCCTCATCCTGTACAGTTTCATAGTGTAGCACGGCTGTCTTTACAAATAATTCTCTTTTGGTATTTTCTATTTCCAAATTTTTGTTCTTCCATGTTGATCTAGAATATATTTACAAAATATATGTGTATGTGCAGTTTATATCGCTAGGTTTGGGTTTTTTTCCTTAACAAAACATAAACTGTGTCAAAAGGCTACTTCATGTTTACGCTGAAAGGGGAAAACCAGGTGTGCTGATAGCTTCTTGGCTTGATGAAAGCCCATTAAAGACGGGAGTATTTTTACAGATTTCAGTGGTGTGCCCATGTAGGATGTTTCTGGACAGAAGCTAAAAGTTCAAGTGTATGTGATGATTTTTGTCCCTCAGACTTCTTTTCTGTAGGTATCTCTAGCCCAGCAGTGAGAGGAGAGCAGCGATCTGTACAGTTTCTCTTTTCTGTCATTATTAACCAAACTGGAAGTTATTTTTTGTCAGGAAAAATATTTTTTAAAGAAATTAATAAAAAGAAAACCTTTAATTTTGTTATTTATGACGTAACAATGGGGCTGACAGTCTTCTTCCACTGGCTCTGGTGCACAAGCTATGATTCAGAAGTATGTCCTAGTACATCCCAGACTCCCAGGTTTTCTGTTCATGACAGTTTTCTCTTTTTTGCATTCTGAATGTAGCTAAATATCACAGGAGTGAATCTAGTTATTATGTTTTTCAGTTGTGGGGTTTTTTTTTTTGTATTTAGTAATACTTCAGAAAACCATTTTCCAGGGGCTTTTAATTAGTTCTCTGAAAATTAAGCACACAGACACCATAACTACCTCACTTTCCCCCATGACATCCATCAGCGTTATTAAATAACTCTAATAACACCGCAGTTGCTGGAAATCCTGTTGAGATTTAACAAGTGGCCATATGCTACTCTCTATTAGAAAAAAGCAGAGGGGAGCAAAACACTCCTGGAAACCTGTCAAATGTGGGCGGAGCTGAGAGCTTACTACCTTCCCCCTCTTGTGTCCCGCATCCCTGGGAGATCTTTTTGCAAGGGGAGAACTCCTTAGCTGCAAGCGAGGAAGTAGCTGGGAAAAGTTGGGATCCAGGCATATTTTCCATCATGAAGGTATTTGTTACTGGCAGCCAGGCTATTAGTTATTCCCATTTTCTCCCCGCAAATCTCTCCAGAGCAGAAAAAGTCCATTTAGCCCATCAGGTGTGAATTTGTGCTGGGAAGGAGAAGACGCGGCGATGCACAGGTCATTCGCCTCCTCTGCGCCTGGTTTGCTCTCTGCGTGCTCTGAGAGAAGGAATCCTTTGGCCCCTGAAGGGCCAGAGAACTATGATGAAATACTATGAAATTAGGTTTTTAAAAGGTACAGACTTTAATGTGGCATCGCTCGTGTGTGTGTATGTGTTTGCGATTTGTGTATGCATAATTTTCCCTGTATTCCTAAGCTATTTCCTAATTTTTATTCTTTGAATTCTCAACGTATTGCTTTCAGGTTTGTTGTGTTTCTATAAGTAAATATGCATTTAATTAGATACATATTTAATTATAGGCTCTTTGGTATCTTATAAAAATAATTTCACATTCTTTTCCCTATGACAAAGAATTTGTCTTGGCCTTTGAAATGGAGAAATCTGTACGGTGGAGGGAAAGCACCTTCACCAGATGATGCTGAAGGAGAGTGTGGATCCCAGCCCGCACTGCGGTTTGCAGTTTCATGGGAACTGGGATCCCTTGCCTCAACCAGGGGCAAAACAACATCTTGCTTCTCCGGGAGGTTATCAGCCCCTGCTTTAGAAGGTCTGAACGCACAAGCTTAGAAAATCCAGGGGGAAAAAAAAAACAAACAACAAAACAAACAAGCTCATGAAGTAGCATTTAATTTTGTCATTAAATCCAGTGAAGGTCAGGATTTGTTCCCAGATATTTAGAGAAGACTTTACGAATCCTGTCCCTCTCTGGTGCATAATGCACTATCTGCGCTTCCAATTTCTGCAGCGTCAGCTTTGTTCCACATATCCTGTGCCTGCAATTCCTTGCAGGAGCTAGTTAACCAGCCACGCAGTACAGCTTGCAATATGATTTCTTTCTATATTGTGGAAGCCGCCAATTGTCTGTGAAACACCATGTTCTAAGACTAGAAAAGCACTTGCTGTGGGACTGTAGAAACCTCCAAGGTCTTGACTGCCTGCTTGGGGAAATGTCCTCCCTATCTTGCAGGCAGAAAAGGTTGTGTATGGTCCTTGATTCAACACATGCCAGATTCTCAACTCACTGCCACCCAGTAGCATCCCTGCCGTTAGAGAAACTAGAGATGATCCATGGCTATTTCAGCATGGCTATATTCCTCTTGCAAGACAGCTATTTTTGCTGGACTAACATCTGGGTTTTTTCTGCACAGTAGCTATTATTCAGCAACTTAAACTGCTGGAAGTTGCAGCTGTACTTAGTAGCTAAGTCCATTCGGTTAGTCTCCGGTCTGTAATGCAGGATCTTTTCTTTTTTTCAGCCAGAATATTCCCTACTCTCTTGTTATTAGTCCCTTTAGGAATATAGGATCATGCTCTTCTTAAAATATGTATATCACTTCAAGAATCCGTACAAAAAAATCCCTTTTCTTCTTTTTCTCTCCTTTTTGGGAGGACGTCTTCCCAGGGATGATGTGTCACCACTTGAAGACCGACCTCACAAAGGACAAATCAATTCTGAAGTGAGTCCTAGTGCTTCTTTTTAACATTTAGCATTCCTGTTTCCCGTGGCTCTTCCTATTTAATAAGGTCTAAACAAGTCAAGTCATTCTGGCATATTCCCTAAAGTATTTAACCACCTAATGACAGACATAGGGATCTTCAAAAATTTCTGAATCAGTTCAGAATGAGGTAACAAGGCACGTATTTTATCACTGAAACACCATACCGAGGAAGTGTCAGATTTTCTATCTTTCGGTGACTTCAGATCAGGACTTGGTGTCTTGTTGGATATGCATACGCTTAACACAAGATACTTGGATGAATTCCAGGGCCACGCGGTGAGGTTATTTACCATGTGTTATACAGGTGGTGATCTAACGATCTTATGCCCAGAAAATCTCTTACTCTACATAATACTTTTGACCTTTTCCTCTGTCACTCATTTATCTGCACTCAGAAAAGGCTGGCATATTGATGGCAAGCTGTGTGTTCTAGGCTCACCGTTAACGTGCTGTAATTCTTTATACAGTCGTTACAGCACGATTAGAGACCTCAATCTTGGTCTTTACATGGTCATTGGAAGAGTTTTTCACAGGTTATTATTACTGCTATGCTGTCTTGCGCTACTCAGCAAACGCCAGGCAGCAATTGGGGAAAGGGTTACTTACCATCAAACCTGTACACAGCAAGTTGGTGAAATATGTTTCAGAGTTATAATTCACCCACCCACCAGAGCACAATAAAACACCATCTTTATTTCTGATTTTATTGGTTCTGTCTGCTCTCATCTGGTGCCTGAACATTTTATCTGTTAACGCTGGTTTTTTCCTAACGCAATAAAAAGAGCGGACAGGATTTTGCCCTTTATTTAAAATGTTTTGCCACATTTAGAGATAAATAACAGCCACTTTTTGTGTTGTATATTTTCAGACTTATCACAGAAAGAAATGTTTTGATACTAAACATGTTCTACAGGATCCAATCCATGCTTTAATAGGAATAGTCTCTTCCTAACATCTTATTTTTCTTTTGCTCTTATATGAACCTGTCCCTCTCCACTTGAAAAACAATGTAAGTCTGTTAGAAGTGAAGGGCTGCATTTCCTTACAGTAGGTTTACGTATTGAATCAGTTGTCAGAGGCTCCCCCCAAAAAACCTCCCCTTATGTCATTTCTTCCCCCTGCCTCCCCATCCCCTTACTTTGTCAACCTCTGCAATCGCTGTGGGATACGTGTGCCCTTATTCCTTTAGCTGACAGTTGTGTTCCCAAGGCAGCAGCAGCAGCATCCATTAGGTCTGGTCCACTAAACACGTCCCGTTGTTCCTTCACCTGTTACCCGGCTTGCCGGGAGAGTCCCCCTCTCCACTGGAAAGGTGGCAAAGACGGTGTCCATCAGTTCGTGCCCTACCTGGATGGTTTCCGAAGCGTGGTAGTGCCCAAATGTGGGTCTCGGCCCACAGGCGGGAGTTGAGAGTTGGGCAGCGAGTTTGAGGCACCTTGTCCTCTGGCTTCGTAAGATGCACCCGTGGGAGTTAGGCACCAGTGTTTCTTCATGCATATTAAAGGAAAAAGGGAGAGGAAAGATCTGGCTCCCAGTCCCTACATAAACGGAGTTTAAATCATTTACATTAGGAATTGAGTGAGCAGAGATCCTCACTCTCAAGCAGATCTGTCTTTTCAGAAACAAGCTGACACTCTGAGCACCAAAACAGATCATGGGAACTACAAGAAAAAGCAGTGTTCTGCCGGAGCGAAAGGGAGAGGAGTCTCTCCGGGAGAATGATGGAGCAAGAAGAGTGGTATTATAACAGAGTGGTATTATAACAGAGTGGTATTATAACAGAGTGGTATTATAACAGAGTGGTATAATAACAGACAAAGGGGAGGCGGAGGGGGAAAGGAGTGAAAAGTATAAGAAACTGGAAAAGACTTTAAGGGACATAATGGTGTTTAATGGGGCAGAAACTGAGAGACAAGTGAATTACAAGCCAGTGTGATTAGCATTTTTTCAAGACAATTTGTAAAAGGTGACAAGTTGTAGATTAAATGCTTTGGTTTGCCTTTTTCTCGCTCTGCCTGTGTACTTGTGTCATTCATTTAATGTAATAACCTCTACTAAACAGTCGTAGGCTGCAGCATATTTTTGTTGACCTTAAAATAAGGAAAAAAGATATGATTCTGGAATTTGAAGCATGCAGTTCTTCACTGGCTAAAGTGTAAAATAAAGAAGTATAGCTGAACAAAATTTTTTCATGTCCTGTGATGAATCAAGGCTCATGCATCATAGGAAGTCCAAAACAATTCCGTTCATATAATTTCAGCCTATGTCTCAATTCTAAAATTGTATTAAAATGAAAATCTTTATTCCTAATTCTCATTCAGTGGGGCTTAGATGATCCTTAGATTTCAGGTATTCCCATGATGGGAGTTACAGGAATTACTCTCTTTGTGACACAGAAGTACCTAGAATGAGAAACAGTAGCAGTTTGGGGGTTTCTTTCTGCTTTCTTTCCTTTCCTTCTTATTCCCTTCTATCCAACGTGGCAGAAATGCAATCTAAGTGAGTAGCAGAAAGGCAACCTACATTAAGTTAACAAGCGAGGGAAAAAAAAGTCAATCTTTCAGGCTTTAGAGGAGCTGATACTAGGAGAAAAACTGTGCCTGCAATGCCAAGCCAAAAGATATCAACCATCCTAAGATATGCTTTCACAAATCAACAAAGTACATAAACGAGAAAAAAAAAAAAAAAAGCATTTCTCTGGACTGTGTCCCTAAGATGAGAAACTGTGAAAACCGGCAAGTGTAAAGTAAGTATGAGATGGTTGTCAGTGTAATGTCAGCTTCTAGCAGAACAGAAATAATTCAGAAGTCTTGGGATGAGTTCCCTACTGCCTTGCACAATGTACAGTCTTTTAATCAAAACCCAGAATGAATAGTTTCCAGCCAGCCACAAAATGCCACTTGTCAGGCTATGCAGAAAGAGGACTGCTGCAGAAATGGTGCTTTACCAGCATTTAAGATCTAAAACAAATACTAGATGGGGTTCAGCTTGAATAATGGTCTTAGTTGTTTTCCTTTTTTCTTTCACATAAAATATATTTTGGCTTGTATTTTTCTTCAGCATGCTTCTGTAAATCCTCAGAGGATCCATTCTGGGAGCACTTCCAGGATTTGCCCTTTAGATATTGACAGAGGAGATGTGTGTGCAGGTATTTTCATGTTCTATGATATGTATTGACAATAAGGACAGTTTTTCCATTTCTTTTGTAAATAGTTTAATTTTTACATATTTGTATGACTTCATGATATAGTTAGACTTCCGTACTATATAATATTTATGTCAATTCTTTTAATCTAGGGATTTAAATGCTGTACTGCATATTGATAAACACATTATACCATTTAAACCAGTATATTACAGTGTCGTCCATCAAAAATGAAAAACGCACCATAATCTGGGATGTGAGGCTATTCATTTATCCACAGAGGCGAACCTACATGCACTGCTTGACGGATAAGCCAGCCTCTGCCTCTTGTGGTCAGAGGTAATCCTTTTTCCATATTAGCTTGGTTTTACAGATTTTGTCACTGGTGCCAGATTATATGTGGCAGCTTTGTAATGTGGAGTATCCTCTAATGAGGATTGCACAGCCACTACCAAAGTAATTTCAATTAGCACTTTGATTAAATGTAAAACTGAACTCCAGTGGTAGTAACCAGTGTCTTATTCATTTAATTGTTTTGTGCCCATGGAATTTTTTTCCTTAGAACTTATTCAGGGAAGAAGATGAGATATACCATCTACCTCTCTGTTTTTCTCTCTTTCTGTGGTACATCACATCGAAGGGAGATTATTCACCTTTGCAAGCTGAACTACTAGGGCTACACTTACTGAGAGGAATCCAACAGAAAAATGCTTAGTCTTCTGGGCCCCTAGAAGAAACGTTGTACCCCAGCTTTTGGAGCAATACTTCTGAAAACATTTTTATAAAATTCTCCTTTTAATTCTTGATCACGTTCAGATCCACTAGATTGATACAAAACCCCTAACTAACTTCACCAGCCTCAGTGGAATCACTAAACTCTCTTCCAGCTTTACACTTTCAAACCGTAATTATAATTAGAATTAATTGTAATTATATCAAATTATAGCAGGTTATAGGACAGCCTGCTTCCTCTTCACTCAGACTCAGCAGTCTCTCTGCTTGCTTTGACTCACGTACAAGGAGTCTCCAGGAACTTACTAGTCTAGGATTGGGTGACTTGCGTTAACCAGCATATTTTTGAAAGGCAAAGTAGCCAAGTCCCTGACCCACAGGACTATGCTTAATGACATAAAAGACATATAAATGTCTTCCATAAACTGAAATGCATTGAAATGCTGCATTGATGTATGTGAGCATTAACAATCACATTTGCATTTTCATACATTCCCCATTTGTTCTTCTAAGCGTAGCAAAATCCAAATGAATGGGTTTTGTTATAGATTTTTTTTCTGTATGTATATTTATTTTATACACTTACATAAAAAGGCGTGGACAGACCTGAATATATTGCTGTTAAATTAGTCAAGATTTAGCAAGCGCTCAGAAAGCAGACTGGCCAAACACGTAGAAACATTGTCATTAACTACACGAGTATCTGTTTCTGATCAAACCAGGTCATACTTCTGGACACATATTTTCTCACACTGAAGATCCCTGGGAGCATAGCACAAGTAAATTAATTCCACGGTAACAGTTACAGCTCTCTTTTTAAAGTTCCTTTAACAGTTTTCTCCTCCTTTCGGGAGGACACAAAGGATCAACAGAGTAGAATGAATGAGAGCATGAAGACACAAAGTTTATCTCTTTATACCTTTTCACCAAGGACGCCTGACGGTGTTGCTGCCCTTCGAGCTTTCCCATTGACCCCATTAGGTCAGTTTTCCTGCAATGCTCCTAAATTTTAAGGACAAAGTTTCCCAGACACTTACCTTGAGATTGCCTCATGATACAAAATATTCAGTCATGTAGTGCATGATCCCATTTACACCACCTATAATGTCTTGCCTTTATATTATACTAGGGCCACATAATTGTCAGTGAAGACAACTGAATTGCGGATAACGATTACAGAGGATGAAAACTACGCTGCTCACTTCAGTAGGATCAGGATTTCACTTAGTATAATCTTGTCTGTACAAGATTACGACCTGCACACGGAGGATGTGGAGAGTTTTAGTGTATAAAGTTTCAGTGTATAAAGTTTTGGTGTACTTATATTTATTATGTTATTTGGACAAAGATTTAACTTCCAATTGGGGTAAACGCGTTCTGAGGAGTAAGAAATCCCATTAACTTTAATGAAACCATGCTGATTTTCACTGCCTGGGCACCTGGTTTATTGTGTATGTTTATTATATTATTATGCTTATTATTTGTCTGTTGACAAACTCAGTTCCTGCACCATCCCATGGATGATTGATCTGAAAGAAGAATGGGGACAAAAAATGTGCTTATTCCAAAGAAAAATCAAAAGGCATATCAGTAAGCTACTTAAAATGGGAAAGGGTAGGATCGAGAGAGATTGAATAACCTCACTGGCGCCTGCTCCCTTCCACTCAGTGACACAGGACAAGGACATACCTTGCTTAGTGTCAGCTGAAAGCAGCAGAAAAAGTTAAGGCAGCTTATGGAGCTCTAGCACCCGAAAAGGGGTGTGATGGATTTCCAGAGACTTGCCAGAGAGGACAGTTGTTTTCTGGAAGGGTGAAATAGCAAGTAGTGGTTAATTTGTTGATGTTGGTAAGTATTTGCGGAGGGTGTCAGGCCTGTTTGTACAGGCGTGAGTTCATAAACCCACGGTGAGATACCTCCTGAAGGACATTTATAGCCCTGCTGCTTGCAAGGCTGCATTTAGTCACATTGGCTTCACAATCTGAATCTTCATGCTTACGGCCGACAATAGCATTTTTCTAATATTTTCTTGATACAGGGACTGATAACTCCATGCTTCATAACTGACCAAATGCTTGTTCTCCACAGTAGGGACTGGAACAAATGTAGCAGTTAAGCCAAATAATAAAAGCAGAAAAAAAGGAGCCAACTTTCCTTTTCTCACTGTGACCTTTAGAAGGCAGTCAGATAGACTTTTTCCATTCGAAGTGTATTTAGGAAGGGAGAAGGCAGTTTAGTTTTCTGTGAGTAACTTGAGCATGTCAGTCAGCTTTGATGTATTGCTCAGTGAGGTGGAAAGACGTATGCACTACATAGGTAACATCTGTGGCTCTCCAGCTGGGGTCGGTGCCGCCTGCGCTTCAACCTCCGCCAGTGAAGCTCTGGTTTTGTTTGCCTCACACGAGGGGAAAAGGGGCTATAACTTTTTGTGTTAAGCCCCAACGGGGAGACATTTACTATTCAAATGACAAAAGGTATCACTTCAACCATGGACAGACTGTGGGATGTAGATGTTATGGCCCTTTGTGCTTAAGGGAACCCATTTCTGCAGACCATGAAGACCTGGGGTTTGGGCACAGGCAACCGCAGGAACATGTTGGATGAAGGTGCTCAAGGATGCCTCTGAGGGCACCTCTGTTTCCTTCTTCCCCCGTGCTGCTCCTTGGAGCTGAAGGTACTTGCCCACGCTGAGTGTTCAGTAAGCAAGACTGCGTTGTATTTCTATTAGTAGAGCTGCAGTTACGGAAATTTCTATTCCAAAAGGCGGCATATACTTCCATACAGAGAGAAAGAAAGAAAAAAAAACAGTTAAAAAATAAAAGGCGGTGTTCATATGCCAGCGTGGCAACCAAAGAGGTAAGTGAACGAAATACAGACAGAGAGAAGAGAGGAAGGTCACTATCCCAAGGGAGAGCAACGCCAGTTGGCCGCAAGCACAAATTAGGAATTCTGCAGATACGAATTTTACTCTCACCCTTTGGTTTTTTTAGCATAATTTACACTGCAGTTTGTTTTCATGGCCATTGGGAGGTTGGTAAAGGGCCAGATTGCTCTAAAGGGAAAATATTTTAATGTGTACATACAGTGGGATATTCAGAGATATTGTTAACATTAAACCTACTCAGATCATTTCTGTCCAGTGGGATGACAACAACAATAAAAAAGCCATCTGAGGGTCTCTAACATTTGAGATGCAAATACCCTCTCCCTTGCCTTGTATAATTATAAAGCATGGGCGCAGATCTCCTAGATGCGGGTTGGACACCACTTATGCTTTAATTTAACTATGTTTCTGTGCTGAATCAAAATTTTCAATGGCAAAGGGACAACATTTTAGCTTTGAATGGGAAGAGGAAGAGACATTTCTTAATAACTGCGACTCGCTTTTTCAGAAATAAAACAAATATTGACTGCACAGTCATTCCTGGCAGAAGTAAAAAAAGTGACCTTAATCGTGGTTAACAGGGAATATGCATAAATGTACATTTGAAACATTTGCATTTCAAGCACCGGAGAATACTTTTTCCTCCCTACAGAAAAGCTAACGTGACATAAAAAATAGTTAGGTAAACTGTTATTCATGTTTATGTTAATTCTATATAATTGAACAACCGGTGTTCCAGATTTTGTTTTACTTCACAACCTTTTGAGTTTTAATTCTGCTGTATTGCATTTATTTTCTGGACATATTCAATTTTGCTTTCATAGGAGATAATTAATAAAAGAAAGCTTATGGTAGAACAGCAGGAAACAAATATAGTTGATTATGAGAAATGACACTCACACATTTTTCATTGATCCTTGAAAAATTAGATGAACCTCAGACTTACTTTCGGATTTATCTATGCTGGTTGTGCTAATGTGTTAGGGTGTTCCCAAAGTACCCTAAAGAAACAAATTCTCTGTTTTGCCTCCTATTCGTGGTGGGGGCAAAGAAAAACAAAATGAAATATCAGACTCAGTTGCTTAATAAACTGATAAACCTGTAGGAGAAAGATGTTCTCTGCTGCATCGTTTGTCATAAACGAAATTATTAAGATTTAAAAAAAAAACACCTTAGTGGCCTTTGCCAGAAATGGGATAGACACAGTAATCTTAAAACAGTTATTCCTTCAGTCTTTCTAATCTCTGAAGACAACTAAATTAGCACAGAAATCAGAGCTCTCACACACCCTACAGCCAACTGTTCCCAAAACGATGAAAACCCTTATTGATTCAATTTATTACAAACTCTGCCCTGAAGCAGAAAAAGTGACTCTGCACTTATTTATTTAGTACTTTTACCCTTTGACTGAGGTTTGGTTTTATTTTGCATGGTCCCATTGAAGAGCAATGGAGAGCAGTAACAAAGCTTACTTAATACAGCCTCATAGAATCATAAAAGCATCTGCAAAGACTGATATGGTTTTTTTCTCTTCCTACCTACAGTATCTCTGAGACTGCAGTATTCAGACTGTCTGGTCTGTTTGCGTATTTATTTTTAATTCTGCAGTTATGGATTTGCCAGTTATCACATAGAACACAAATAACAATATTGATACTTTCTCCATGTTTGAAGTCTACTATGGATGCGGCTTCAGGTTTTTATATTTACAAGCAACTCTTAATCTCTGTTCATACTGTGCATATTAATTTATGAAGCAGTCAGAGAAAAAAATCATAGAATCATAGAATCATTTAGGTTGGAAAAGACCTTTAAGGTCATCGAGTCCGACTGTAAACCTAACACTGCCAAGCTCACCACTAAACCATGTCCCTAAGCACCTCATCTACACATCTTCTAAATATCTCCAGGGATGGTGACTCCACCACTTCCCTGGGCAGCCTGTTCCAAGGCCTGACCACTCTTTCAGTAAAGAAATTTCTCCTAATGTCCAGTCTAAACCTCCCTTGGCGCAACTTGAGGCCATTTCCTCTTGTCCTATCACTGTTACTTGGGAGAAGAGACCGACCCCACCTCGCTACAACCTCCTTCCAGGTAGTTGTAGAGCACAATGAGGTCTCCCCTCAGCCTCCTCTTCTCCAGGCTAAACACCCCCAGTTCCCTCAGCCGCTCCCCATCAGACTTGTGCTCCAGGCCCTTCACCAGCTTCGTTGCCCTCCTCTGGACACGCTCCAGCACCTCCATGTCCTTCTTGTGGTGAGGGGCCCAAAACTGAACACAGTATTCGAGGTGCGGCCTCACCAGTGCCGAGTACAGGGGCACGATCACCTCCCTGCTCCTGCTGGCCGCACGACTTCTGATACAGGCCAGGGTGCCGTTGGCCTCCTTGGCCACCTGGGCACACGGCCGGCTCATGTCCAGCCGGCTGCCGGCCAGCACCCCCAGGTCTCTTTCCTCCAGGCAGCTTCCCAGCCACTCTGCCCCGGGCCTGTAGCGGTGCCTGGGGTTGTTGTGGCCCAAGGGCAGGACCCGGCACTTGGCCTTGGGGACCCTCCTGCCCTTGCCTCGGCCCATGGACCCGGCCTGTCCAGGTCCCTCTGCAGAGCCTTCCCACCCTCCGGCAGATCAAGGCTCCCGCCCCGCCGGGTGCCATCTACAAACGGACGGGGGGAGCACTCGACCCCCTCCTCCAGACCGCTGGTGATGGTGTTGAGCAGAGCCCCAGCACCGAGCCCTGGGGAACCGCTCCTGAGCGGCCGCCAGCCGGGCTGGGCTCCGTTCCCCTCTCCGGGCCCGGCCATCCCGCCGGGGTTTGACCCAGCGCAGAGCACGCCCGGCCGAGCCGCGAGCAGCCGGTTTCTCCAGGAGAATGCTGTGGGAAACGCGCCGGGGCTGCAGGGCTCCGGCTCCTCCCGGCGCGGCCGAGGCTTCATCGTCCTCCGGCAAACACGGGTGGGCTGGGGCCGGGGGGCCAGGTACCATTTTGCTGCGCTCAGAGCTGCTGTGGAGGGACGGGCACGGCTCCCGTGGGTTTTGCAGGCTCCGGGGGCCCGGGAGATCCCTTTGCAGTTCAACTGCCCCCGCGTCACCGGAGCGAAAGCAGGCGTTCGCTGACG